>NC_088884.1:28507637-29107637 GCF_037157495.1 Lathamus discolor | reverse complement strand
TACCTGCTCTAAAAGAAATAGAATTTCTTAAAAGGCAGTGGACCTCTGGGGGAGGATACTAGACAGGTCAAGCTGCACCTCATCAGACAGAGCAAAGAGGTTTCGATGTGATTTTAAAGCAGAGTCTAAGCAAGAATCCAGATCTCCACCTACATCTTTTGGTCTGCCTTTATTCTGTCTCTATGTACTTCCCTGTTCGGTACTGTGATCTCAAATTATCTGCCTAGATAGGTAACTGTAAAAAGACAGCATGAAGAAGTGTGTGTCAGACTTCTTGGATGAGTGTAGAGAGAAGGGATCTTTGGGTCATGACCGCGTACATCAGTTATGATTGGTTTTAGCTGTATTTCAGGTAATAGTGTGTCATTATCAAATGTAATTTTGCTAGGGAATCCAAACTGGGAGCACAGTAGGTTGTTTTTTTTTTTTTTAAAGCCTTCTGGTGGAAGACCATTATTTCATGCCAAGAGTTATTTCGCTGCCTGATGACTAATCAGCTCATTGGAGAGTTTTGTTATCAAAAGTAGTGGAAAGTTGGCCCCTAGTAGGAATCTCACAGATAGTTACTGAAGGAAGTCGGAACTATGTTCTCAAGCTTTGCTAGCCAGAATGAAATGGGAGTGAAAGTGACTGTGATGCCGAAGTTTACTTACAACAGATGCAACTTCAAACACTGCCCAAACTTTGAGCAAAATCGAGTAGCACTGAAAAATCCACTGTTCACCATTGCTAGACATTTCTGAATGTGATCTACAAGTAATGGAGCCATAAGACACAATGGGATTTAGTTTTACAGCATCTCATAGAATGCTTTTAATGCTACTGCATTGTAAGAAGAAAACAGACAACACAAGGTAGATCTTTGTACTTGCGCAATTTGTGAGGTGCGGTATGTAAGATACAGAGTTGACATCCTTCTGGGTAACAGAAACATTAGCTAATCGACTTTGCTTACGTAAGTTTCTGCAGCTCTTTTGGCATCAATGACAGGATATCTATGTGGTGGCCCTTTGTGTGGTTCTTCAGCAATAGGGAGAACAATAATTTGGTTTATTGGAGGTCATGGTAGATCCCTGTTGATGATTTTGGTCATTGTCTGTGGTCCTTCAGCTGGTCTGGCAGATTGCACAATGTCTTCAGTAGCACCTGCATTGCTGGTGCCATGTCGACAGGCTAGTGTGCAGCCTGTGACAATTTGTGGGGTCACTTAGGTATTGCTGACACCAAGGTTTCTTTGGTGGCCTTCTTTCATCTGTCCTTGACTCAGGAAGCCATTCATGAGGCCAACCTGAGTCATGCCTGGGATCTCTATAGTTAGTGCATCATCAGTAATTCTGTGGATGTGGATAGAGATTTTGGCTGTCTAAAAGAGAAAGGTAGAGACTTGTATTATTAAACGTGAATCTGTATCCCACCTTCTCCCTGGAGTCATGTTTGCATCCTGTCCTGCGTGTTTGCAGGAGTAAATGAGAGCAGATGTTTCAAGAGTACCAAAGGTCTGTGTTGAAGCAAGTGCGGCCACGAGCACCAGCCATGCTTCATTCACTTGCCTCTCAGAACTGGAAAAGCCAAATCATGAAGGGTGCTCTGGCTGACAGCTTTACCATAATCCCTGACAGCTGCTTGCAGTAATTTAGCATGGCACATATATGGGAAGCGAACAGTAAAATCCTGTTTCTTTTCTCACTCCTTCTCACTCTTCTCTCTCTCCCTCCTTTCTCTTCTATCTTTAGTTCAACCTGTCAAATCTTAACACTCTAGTTTTTGATAGCCCAGGCTTAAATGTTGCTGGTGTGCTGTGCAGGCCTGCAGCCCAATACTATAGGGATTTACTAGAAACAGAAAAACAAACACCCTGAATATCCCAAAGCCATTCTCAGAAACTGCACTCTGATCCCTGGGACCTGAGCTTGAGGAAGGTATCAGCCACCAAATTAAGTGACTCCAGTGCATGTGCTCCTAGCTGGCAGGAGGACACTGGAGCTTTTTCATTTTGTTTCTGTTTCACTAGCTGGCTTGGTTGGCTGCCAGGGAATGGACAGTTTGTCTGATGGTGGCAAGTATGTTATTTGTAGGCTTTTAAACCAGAGAGACATCTGACCAGGAAATGGTTGATATGCTCTGCCTGTGGACTGTTAGATGCTTCATCAGTCAGGAAGCACCATCCTGCTGTCAGTATCATCAGCAAGCTTCTTTTGTGTGGTAGGAATGAGAGCAGAATAGTGCTCAAGTGCTTCTCTTTTTGGTCTTGACTTTTCTATTTAGATGCTTGTGTATACATTTTTGGTCGTGTGTTAAGGTTTGTTTTGGTTTGTTGTTTTTCTTTTCTGAAACAGTCTCAATTGCATTCTCCTCATTATATTCAAGCAGTAAGACTTGGAGCTTGCTCTTTTTTCTTTTAGAGTCACTGTCCTCTCTGCTGAGGTACATCTGTCAGCCTTCCTCAAAACCAAGTGGTAGAATGTGCTTTGTCTTACAATCTGATAGCTAACAAAGTTGTCAATTTTTGTTCTGACTAGCTGAGAACAAATTATCATGAATGCAAGAGAAACTCCCTTTAAGTGCATAATGTTCTTAAAATACACAAGCTTTAAAATACACATCAAGTCCAAAATCTTAAATTTCACCAGGAGGTAAAGAAGCAGGCAATGCACATTGCAGGTTGTACATATTCGTGTACCTCTTCATCAAGGTGCTTTGTACCATATGTTTCTGCTAAGATAGTCCTGGGAAGCAGGCAGAGACTTTGTGTAAAATCTTAACTTCAGAAAGGTTTATCGGTGTTTTCCCATGTAGGATTTGTTGCAATACTAACAGCAAAGTCACAAACCCAGAAATAATAGTAGGAAAGCCTGAGTCTTAAAAGGTTTGAGGCTTTGGATTAAACACAGGTAGTGTGAATGCATATGGGAGAAAGCAGTTATGTTCACGGTTGTTAAACCATATAAAATAGGTGAGATAATTATAAACTCTACACAAAGGTGTACTCCCTCAGAGAACAATGCTGACAGCCATGACATCTTCTCCAACCCACTACCATCAGCGAGATTGCAATGTTATTCCTTTGTAAGAAATACATCTTCAGGTACTGTCAAGAGACAAAAGACGTAGGCCAAAATTTTGCAAGAAGAAAGAGCCTAAAGCACGTTGGGTAGTGGTAAAGGGAAGCTTTTGGCTGTTGGGAATTCAGGACAACAGGTCACGCTTGTAAAGTCTTGGGTTGTCTAGTTAGCGTTCTGACAAAAATATTGATTCAAGGATTGGTGCAGATTATTCTTTGTTTTGTGAGATGGTGATCCTGAAGCCTAATGCCACAAAAAATGCCAGTTTGATAGTTTACGGATGAGCAGCACCACCCAACTGATTTAGGCACTGCTGGTAGAGCTTTGGCAGAATGACGAGATTCTTTCCTATTCTGACAGTGAACATGCATACGTTAGTAAATATGCTTCAGGCAGCAGAATTAGAAAGCAGAAAAGAACATGAAATTGGATCTAAATGCCTACGCTGCAGTGTTAGAAAGCAAATAACCATAAAGTTCTTAAAATAGCTTGTGAAATTTCAAGTGGAAAGAAGCCATTTACAGATGGTAAGAAGATAAAAGTATTACTGACATTTTGTGTCAGATGGGGTTTAGTAGCATTTGGAAGCTGTGCTATGGATGTAGAGGAATATTACTTTGAGGTGGTAATAAATTGCTTAGCAAAGAGGGGCGTTACTGCAAGTGGTGTTGGGGTATAGTGATTATGTTGAAAACCCTAAACTAAACAAACCCAGCCTGCTCTGGTAGACAAAAATAGGCAGTTTGGTAAATTGTGTAAGACAGGGTGAAAGAAAAACAGCATCTTTAGGTGGTAACCAAGCTAAAGCAGTGCTCCAGGTCTTGGGGTTTGGCTCTGAGGGAAGGCTTGGGTCTTCATAGCTCAGGTCACATCTCAGGAAGGCTGAGCTCTGACATACGTTTATTCCATTGGTATTTTTATGCTCAATTTAATATTCCCTTTTAGCTTTCAAAACATATTGTCTCTGGTGGGTAGAAATCTTCTCATATACACACTGTCTTCACCGTACATGCTGAGCAACCTGGGGCTGAGGGCAACAAGTGCTCCAAGCCAGGACTTCTGCACAGGTACGCTTCTGCAGTCTGTGCCTAGACAAATTCTAGCACGAAGTCACTTGTTGCAGTCTGTAGTATAGCTGAGGATTAGAAATATTGCTGTGAAGTACTTTTTTCTTTTTCTCCCCCCCTCCCCCCCCCCCCCTTTATCTGGATGATTAATTTAATGAGAAAATGACTAAGTGTACTGGTCACAAACAGTAATGAGGCTGAATTTCTAAGAGGAAACATGCTATGTGTGGCATATGATGGAAAACCTTAGTACAGCAATGTCTTCACTAATGTGTTCTAGTATTAATCTCAAAAAATGATACATTTAAAAGTAAAACTCAAATTTTGAATGAGCTGCTTGTGTGGGAAAAGTAAATACTATTTCCTACAGCAGCATTTTGTTCCCATTAATCGGCTGTGACAGCCTGTTCCACTGCGTTCGGTCATTGGTCTAACACATCAGACAGGCATTTTATCTCTTTATTTTCAGTGTAAGTAATTACATACGGCATCAATTATTCATAAAAGCTGGAAACTCCTAACTGATAAAGTAGAAAAGATTTGGTTGCTTCCGTTTTGAGGTTTGTATTAAATAACAGGTTAAATAACCAGGCAACTTGTGGCATAATGACTGGCTGTATGTACATGTCAAAGCATGACCATGAAAGTGTGCTGCTCCATAGCAGCATTTTTAAAGCACATATATTTAACATTAACACTAACTATAACCTGGAAATAATGTAAAAGTCCCAAAATAATGTTAGACTCTCTATTAAACATTTTCAGGGACTTCATAACATTGAGTTTTCCTGATACTATGTGTTTAAATGGATACACAAGAGTTCATCTTCAGCAAAGCAAAACCCAAAGTATTTATCTACGTATTTAATTCATGTTCTTGCAGTGACATCTTAATAATCAGTGAAATAATTTGCCAAAAATTTTACAGATCTTTTTAAATGCAAATAATGAAGTCAGACTTCTTCAGTTGCCAAGTAATAATTTGTGGCTTGTTACTATGTAGTCATACAGCCCTTGGAAGTGTGTGGTGTTGGGTTTGGAAAGGGATGATCTTAGTGTTCCAGCACATAATTCTAGAAATACGAGCTCCAGAGGTAAATCACAGGGAGCGCAAGGCAATTATCTGGTCTAGTTTTCAAATTATTTTGGTTATAAAGCTTTCCCAGATCTCTTGAGAAACTACTCTACAGTGAAAGGGAACTCGTTTTCCAGACTGAAAAGTAGTAAGTAATTTGTAGAGCCAATAAAAATCTCAAAATTTGTTTTTGACTAACTGAATGATAGGACTACAAGCTCTTGTAAATTTAGTTTATTTTTTGCATGTTATAAAAATGAGGATAACAGGATATTCTGGTTTCTGTGTATTTTTACTCTTTTACAGATGTGTCAACGTCTTCAGAGATAGTAGTTATGTATGTATTTGTTGTGGTGCAGGTGGTTTTTGAATCTGTAAATGTCTTTTTTAATTTAAAAGAAATAAAAATCATAGGGCATCCCATCTGGTGTAGCCACTTTCTCTTACCAGCATCTACTTTACTTATAACAGCCACATTTTAATCTCTCACTTTTTCTTCCAGTAGCACGTAAATACAACCAGCGTAGCACCGTTTCTTCCTCATCCTCAGTCTCTGTCTCTGGTACTCCCTGAAAGCTTGCATGTTCATGTCTCACTGCCTGCATTCTGCCTGTGTATATGAGTCTGTGTTTATGAATTCATGTATATATATGTGTTCTGCCTCCTTGGGTACATAGCAGCCATGACTCCTTAGGGAGCATGTGCTTCCTAAGAGCACATACTTGCAATACCTTCTGGCAGCACACCCTTCTTCGGATGGAACCAGATCCCTACCAGAACCTACCCTTTGAAGAGCTGTGAGTTTTCTTCCTCAAGATAAAACGGTGTTTTGGAGTGGACTTCAGAGTCCCCTGAGATGTTAAGGTTTGTTTATTGGGAAATTTGGTGGCAGGGTTGCTGTCTAACCTCTCAAGTTCTTTGGCTGAGTGTTACTCAGCATGCACCCATGTGGCTGCAATTTACCTTTCTCCTTGTGTAAAGGCCCAGTGTATGTGCTGTTATTGAATCTTTTTTATGAAAATTCATCTTTTGAGACTGACTTATTTGGTGAGGGGAATTAATATATCTTACATGTTTCATCATTAAAATATTACCATTGCTGTTAAATTTCCAGAAATTTAAACACTTGTTTAGAAAGCTATGCTATTTAACTACTGTATTGCAAGGGCTGCTTGTTTGTCTTCTGAATGATAGTCGTGTATTCCCTGGGCTCATCCCCTGTCCTCATTCCTCACAGTTGTCAAAGCCTTTCACAGGGAAAAGACGAGAACCATTCTCCACAGGCCTAACAACTCCCTTCTTTGTCAGAGTAATTTCTTCAAACTGTCAGTGAATGTGCTAACCCAAGTCTGATAACTGGAAGGAAGACTAACTCTTTGGAGTAAAATGAACTATTTCTAAAGTTATTTCAACTGTAAAGAATTTCTGAAGGAATATAGACATCTATATTGTGCAGTTTTATTACATAATTTATGTCACTTCATTTAACAGCTTGATTTTATCATCTTCCTAAATCTGTATTCTAGTACCATTCAATGTATAGAGATTCTAAGCAAGAATGTACCTTCACTCTGGGTGTACTGACTGTAAATAGAATCAGCTGTCAATTCTCCACTGGTAAATTATCTGTTGTGGATAGCCTGTGCCATTGTGGTTGTAGATTGCCTGTGCCACTGCTGCCTGTGCTGGTTGTGCTGCACAAGCCCAGGTGAACTGCTTTTAGACCTGGCTCCAGTGCCGCCGCTGCCCCATAGCTACCCTTGTCCTGAAGCGCCTCAGGTGCCCCCGTGGTGTGCCTGCAGAACTCACACTCAGAAGCCTCTGGCTGGAGTTAATTTGGGGAAGACAGTTTTATTAGCCTAGGGTCAGCTCCAGCCGTGCTGAGGCTGCAGCAGTGCTGGAAGAGGCACTCATCCCCCTGCTGAGATTGGCTGTGGATGAGTGACTCCCCTGGTAAGAGCACACAAAGTGGTGGTGCTTGTCCTACCCTCCTTGAGATCTATGAGGTCTTCTTAGTGTAGAAGTACATTAACCTGTTTGGATTATCTTATGTCTGTCTCAACCTCTGAAATATTCATCCAAAAAGAGGGGCTTAAATTTATTATCATCCATGGTGTCCCTGTCATCCATTGTCCTGGATGACGGAGAGTTAACTGTATTTCACCCCTTTGGGACATAAAACCAAGTCTGACTAAAGCATGTATTTTAGAAAGGCATTCATTTAGTTTTGATTTTCTCTTGTTCTGATCAGTTCATTCTAATTAATAATCTGTTTATGAAAGAAGACAAGCAAGTGTTAATTTGCATAATATAGGCATGTGATTGCAATAGGCATAATTCAAAGTATTTCTGAAAGTTGCTGGGCCTCTAAGAAATAGGTGAGCTTGGAGCTGAAAAAGTGGAGCCTGTAGTGCCCATGATGCTCAATTGGATGAAACTTGGCCTGGGATTTTGAGATGCGTGACAAAAAAATGTGTAAGCCAGGAATAACTTCTGTAATCACTAGAGCTAAATGGTAGAAACTCATGCAGTGGGTGAGTCTCCTGGTGGTCTCTGTCCACCAGAGCGGCTGCGGGGAGCTGGGTGTGTGTACCCTGGCTTGGGTACAATTGGGCTACTATGCAGGACTCAGCCCAGAGCTGTGTACTTTCCCTGGTTTGCAGACTTGCAGAAGGCGCCAGTTTACAGGTCTGGTTGTCAGAGGGTGCTTGAGCACATCCTTAGCAGCCCCGTACCTTGTGTTAAATCCCAGGCTGACAGTCCCTGACTTCTTAGGAAGGCTGCATGTCTAATGTCTGTGACATGTTCAGCTTCTTATTCCATGTGACATTAATGGCACAAGAATCTGTCAGTTTCTGAAGCAAACTTGACTTTGAGCACTTAAATTGGGAGCCTGCAAAAAGGGACATCTCGAGCTATCAGAACAAGTTAACCATGCCCAGCTAGGGATCCTTTCTTATGGTTACCTTCTTAATCTTGGTGCTTTGCAAACAATCCTATAGGCTCTCATTTCCTCCTGTACTTAAAAATTATGATGCTTTTATGGTCTGTTTCACAGGGGTATTGTGATAACTGTTCAATGCTCATAAAGAATAACATGAGAGGTGACGCACAGTGGGGCAAGGAGCAATGGTTAGACAGTTAAGTGATTGAAAACTTTTTAGTGCATGTTGTGTGTAGTTGGATACTATTTTTAAAGCCTGTAGTCGTGGTGTAGAGATGTATCAGAGACTTCAGCCTCTAATAATTTATCAATTAATTGCTTATTTACTTGATCTATATTGCAAAAATATGTTAAAAACTGTACTTTTGTACAGTCATCTGAGCAAGGGTTTGCAACCATGAATTTCAGTCGCCAGCAGGTAATATCTTAGATGGTGGAGTTCTCTCTTTCGTAGCGCTAACAAAACAACCATAGTATTTCATGTAAAGATCGATGACTTGCACAGTCTCAAATGATAATTTAATGAAAACTTCATCAGATTCAAACCTCTCTAATTTCAACCCCATGTTTATTATTTTTCCCCTGTTTAAGTTTGTAATAGATTTTGGTTGAGATAAACTAGAACATGAAGAGTCATGTTTAATATTGGAGTGACACTGTGCACTTAAAACGATCCTCTGTGCACACCAGTGCATTACTCAGTTGTGGTGCAGTGCTCTTTCTCTTACTCTCAAAAAGGTCAAATATCAGTGGGCGTCCTGAATTTATCCATGTGCCAGTTTACCCTTTACTGGGAAAATATCCCTGGATTTTGCAATGATGAGGTTTTGCAATCTGTGGTTTTTGTTCATTATATGTTTTGCACAAGTCTGGGTGTATGTGTATGTGCTGTAAGTTACTGTAGGCAGTTCTTTATCTAGCAAGTTGTTTCATTGAACCATTCTGAGCAACCAACCCTCAGCGCAATGTCACCTTTAATATAAAGTATATTTTTGCCTCAACAACTTCAATAGCTACATTGGTACTGCCTCAAGCCCATTCCCTTCCAAGTTTATCTTTGCTGGAATATTATGGTGCTGTGAACTGGTGTGTGTCAGCAGTGTTGCAAGTGGCGTATTGTCAGGGATGGGGTAGCCCTCTGACAAGGCTGCCTGGGTTTCTCCTGGGGAGCATGTGTGTGCATGTAGCTTGACTTGAGCCTTGTGAACCAGGAGAGTCATCTCAGTCCAATCCTTACAGTCAGCCTAGCCCAGAACTTAGTAAGGACAGCGGATAAAACCAGATATCCAGGGAAACGATAAGCACAGCAGAGCAAGTAGTGCTTCTTCCCTGGAAAGCTCTCTGCTGCTGCTGGTGCTGTGTGGCTCCAGAAGGAGCATTTAATATCCCTCATTGAATATTTCGGCCATTGATACGTCTATTTGTTTCTGAGCCAAGACTTTCACAGAATCGTTAGGATCGGAAGGGGCTCTGGAGATCATCCATTCCAAGCCCCCTGCCAAGGCAGGGCCACCTAGAGCAGGTTACACAGGAAAGCATCCAGGTGGGTTTTGAATGTCTCCAGAGAGGGAGACTCCACAACGCCCCTGGGCAGCCTGTCCTAGTGCTCTGCACCCTCAACACAAGGAAGTTCATCCTGATGTTGAGGTGAAACTTCTTGTGTTTTAGTTTATGGCCACTGCTCCTTGTCCTGTTGCTGGGCACCACTGAAAAGAGTTTGGCACCACCCTGCTGCCACCCGCCTTTGAGGTATTTATCTGCACTGAGATTCCCTCTCAGTCTTCTTGAGTCTAAATGGGCTCAGCTCCCACAATCTCTTCTCATGAGAGATGCTCCGGACCCCTGATCATCCCTGTGGCCCTCCACTGGACAATCTCCAGTAGCTCCTTGTCTGTCTTGTACTGAGGAGCCCAGAACTGGACACAGCACTCCAGCTGTGGCCTCCCCAGGGTCAGCAGATGGGGAGAATCACCTCCCTGGACCTGCTGGCCACACTCCTCCCCGTGCACCCCAGGATACTGTTGGCCTTCCTGGCCTCAAGGCCACACTGCCTGCTCATAGTCAACTTATCCGTCAGTAGTCCCAGGTCCTTCTCATCTGAACTGCTCTCTAAGAGGTCAGCCCCCAGCCTGTGCTGGTACTTGGGGCTGTTCCTCCCCGGGTGCAGTACCCTACACTTGCCCTTGTTGAACCTCACTAGGTTTTCTCCACCCGGTTCTCCAGTCTGTCAAGGTCCCCCTGAATGGCAGCACAGCCGTCAGGTGTATCAGCCACTGCCCCCAGCTTTGTGTCATCAGCAAACTTGCTGAAGGTACATTCTATCCCTTCATTCGGGTAATTTCACCTCCTTACATGTTTGAAAGATACTTATTTATCTGTTTTTGGTAGCACCAGCAAAATTCTTCTTGGACTTTCTTTTGCCCACCTTCCCATGCTTATCTACCAGGCATCACAGTGACCTGCCTGACTATGCATCTACTTTGTAGTGAAAATACCACCTAAATTTCTGTAGGGCTAATGATTCTCTGAGAACTTCTTGCAAGCTAACGCTTCCATCTTTCTGGGCAATGAAAGTATATTGTGATTTGCTACAAGAGAAAGAGAGGGTAGTTCAGCTTGCTCCCTAACAAAGAACTGTGGGTGCTGCTTCTAAATCTCCCAGTAACACATTTGGACTACCTTCACAAAATCCCTAGCCTGGGAGGAAGGTTTTGCTCGGTTGCTGTTCTAGCAGTGATTATTCACAGGAGCTCAAAAATGGTTGCTTGTCAAGGTTTTGATATTTCTGCTACTTTTTCTTATTTCTTTTTCCTAATGGTAAATAATTTGTAAAATTTATTGTAAAATAAGTTAAGCTTCCTTCAGCCAAACAGAAGAATGACTTCAGAAGTACGTAGCTGGAAGTAGCTGGAAAAGGACTTGTCTCTTTGACAATCCCAGTGACTTGTTTAAAAGAGAAGTAGTCTCTGAATTATGTTAATTTTGCATTAGATGTTCTTTTTTAAATATTATTGGCAAAATGTGCTGAGGTAGCTGTATAGAGCAGTTAAATCTTCATATTTACAGCTGAGGTACAGAACTCACAGCCAAAGCCAAATACACTCCCTGAGTTTGGGGAAAGCTTTTGAATGGGAGCAGAATACTATTCTACAATTTCTTGTTAGAACTATGTCAGATTCCAAAGATTTTATTTTATGTTATGTTATTTTTATATGAGCAGATGTGCTGAGAACTGCTGATTTACATGCTGGAGGTAACAGCTCAGGCATCGGATGGTGACAGTCATGACTAGTGTCCTGAAACTAGTGTAACCCTAGCAACTAAATGAAGTTTGAGGAACGAAACGGCCCGTTATATTACAAAACAGTAGTTGCATAAAATATGGTGCCTGCTGCAATAAGTGTCTAAATTTCTTGGGTTTTTATTAAATAAAATCTTCAAATGTTGGGGGGAATTAGAATCGACGTTTCAAAAAACCTTTGCTGGTTATGCTGCTCTCTTGCTTATCTATGTGTATGTTTGGCATTTGTGATCGCTTGTTCACCAGAGGTTTCCTTGCTTATGACCAGCACCCTGAGCCCCTGTAGTTGTGTTTCCCAATGTATTTCTTGCCACTTGGACCTGTCACTACTGTATGTGTTTGCACAAACAGTCTGCAGATAGATATGGTCCAAACATTGTAGCTTTGCTCTGGTTTCGTGGTCCCCAAAGGACTAAAAAGTCAGTTTGTGTCTCAGGCTGTAATTGTCTCTTCTGTTTTCTCAGCATTTCCCCCCCCCCCCCCCCCCTTATCTTGGCTTAGATGTTCAGGAAATGGTACATAACTTCCATGTAAAATTTAAGTGGAATAAAAATAAAAAATATAAAAATTAATTTTTCAATTGCATATAAACATTAGGAGCAATTTTAAGATTGAATATTAATAAGCACTGTAAGGGCATACATTTTTAATGTAGCTGCTGCCCACGTTTGAAATTAGGTCATTCAGATTTTCTTCTTCTTACTGTTTATTCCAGCAGTTAATGTATAACATGAAAGAAGAGTTCGGGTTTTATACTTTGTGTTTTATACTGATTAGACGCGGGCTGAAAGTTTTATTTGGAAGGCAAAACATACAACTTTATTTCTTTCTCTATTTTATCTCTAGTGGCTCTGGAAGCAGCTGGTAAACATGGAAATTAAATAGAGACAACACTGTGTGTTTTGAGATGTTTTGCAGTCTCTCCCAGTTGGAAACAAGACAGGAGTCTGATTCCAAATGTTTGCAGCACACAGTTGGAGATGTGCCAAGATGGCACTATAAAACAGTCGTCTGCACTGTAAAACTGGGGTTTGGGCGGGGGTTGGCGTTGTTACTGACTTACCCAAGGAGTTCTAAAGGTTAGTCAAAGCAAAAGTTGTTTTTCAGAGGGAACTGCAAATAGTCATTTTCTCTATAGGAGTATCTTTTGTGCTATAGGTATATAGTACCAATAGGTTCTAATAGGTATATTTTGTAAAAGTAAAATTAATTCTCTTTACATCCTTTTTTCCTCCATGCTTGCATCGTTGTTTGTAAGATGCCAATTTCTGTGCTCTCAATAAATAGTGGAAATGCAGATCTAAATGCTTCACAGCTAGTTATGAACAGCAGTAAGTAACAGTAACTCTTAAGAAGCTGAAAATGGTCTAGAAAACTTACTGGTTACTACTTCACAGCTAGTTATGAACAGCAGTAAGTAACAGTAACTCTTAAGAAGCTGAAAATGGTCTAGAAAACTTACTGGTTACTACCTGCCACATCTTTTGCAACGTTGCCTTTAAGTTTAGGTGTGTCTGAACATGGGTTTCTATAAAGATACAAAAATAATGGTTAACAGATTTTTGTAGGTGTCACACTTAGAATGAAGTATCACATTGTTATATTTAAAGTATGTTAGACTATTACAAAAATAACCTAATTGAAATGTTGTGTTTTCTTTTCAGCTCCAGCGGTAAATCGGTTCACCAGACGGGCATCAGGTCAGTTCGATAAAGTTGCATGTTTCCTTGGTCTACATGATAGTTGAAACCTAATGCTGACAGTGATTGCCATGTAAAACATAATATGCCATTAGTCAGATTTCTTTAAAGATGACTGACTTAGGTTAATCTCAAATTTATTACCTGGTTTACTGAAAAATGCAGTCAAGGTTCCAGGTCACAGAACTTGCATGAAGCCTTCTTGTTGCTGTGGAATTTGAGAAACCTAAGGTTTTCTTTTTTCTTTAAAGAAAATAATTTTAGTCCTAACAGAACTGAACTTCGGAAGGAAGAACTGAATATAATCTGATGCAGGGTTATCTTGCTTACTTATAGACAGCCTGAAACTGCAATTTGGTGATCAACTGTGCAGGAGAAGATGTACAACTGTGCTAGAAATCTGTTTTTTGAAACCGGGCTGTTTTGTGTATGTGGTGTGTCGTTCTGTTGGGCATAGCTGAAAGATCAGGTCCTAGAAGCAGTATTGCTGTGGTGGTGGTGGTGTGTGATGCTAGGAGCACACCTACCTAGCTTGGTGCCAGTGTATGTATTCTTCAAGTTAACTTGGTTTGTGCTGGCTCAGAGGACTATTTACCTTACTCCATCATCTGTGAAAGATCCCTCCAAATTATGTATCATTAAAAAATAATATTCATGGCCCTTCCTTGTTCTGCTGTATCATAGCCTTTATTCTTCGTTTTTGAGGGCTTCATCTCCTGAAGCATGAGGTCCATAACCTAAGGGTTTTTTTTTGTTTGAAATAGTATGAGTGTGAAAGTGGGGTGTAAAACTAAATGTAATGAGACTCATGATTGACTAATAAGAGTCTGCAGAGCAGGAGATGTGAGCTGTTCCTAGTCATGTCAGTATGTTAAATTTGAAATCTAGCTCTAAAACACTTTCTGTTTTCAATTGTAGATCATTTTTGGTAAATGTAAAAAAGTTTGTATTCCGTAATGCAGTAAGACTAACCAGACTTCTAATTTTTCTAGTTATAGCCTGTTGTGAAATGAGTGGTTTAGGGTCACTCAAAGAATGAACATCAAAGGTATTACCAAGAGAAATTTTATTATGACTTAAAGGTGCAACTTAACAGAATTCAGTGGCAAGGTTCAGTCTGTTACTTGTTACATGGATGAAGCATCCAAAGGAAGAATGAGGTAAAATCGAACTAAAAATGGTTGATACAGAGACTGAAGGCACAAAGGGAAACCCTCCCATTGAGTCATGAGGTTCAGAATAGACCCCCTTACTTTCTAAACTCCTGATGGAGCTAGGTGTGTCTGAACCTAGTCTTAGTCTCAGATGTGATCAACAGTTTGAGTCTAGTGGAATGTATAAAAGGAAAATTGATGTAGAATGAAGCTGATTTGTATAGAAACTGAAGATGCAAAAGGGTATGGGAAACTCACTGAGTCACAAGGTTTGTAGTGGACCGTTTGCTTTCTAAACTCCATATACGATGGTATATATATAATGCAAGAGATAAGGAGGTCCTCCTGTTGGGTCGTGAGGTTCAGAATAGATCCACTTGCTTCCTGAGCTCCCAAAGGAGCCAAGGTGTGGCTGGATCTAGTCTTAGTCTCAGACTTGGTCAACAGTATACATCTAACAGGTTACAAGTGTACCAGTTCATCACAGGGGGAATTTTACACAGCTTTCATCTAGCAGCAGTTTACAGTTTTAAGGTGGATCTTATAATGTGAGTCAATAGAATTTATTACACTTGCTACAGCAGCCTGTACGTACGTACACCCTGCTGCATACATAAAGACATATAAAGGTGTTTGTTAAATATTACACTCGAGGTCAGTGAAATATTCACATCTAATGTTTTGGTATTTCTCAGTGGGCAAGGGTTTAGTCTCTAGGAGTGGGAGGCACTTCCGTCCAGATGCTGTCTCTTAGTGGTGGTCCTCCAGTTATGGCAAACTTGAGAGTTTAAAAACTCTGAGAGGTATCCCACTCAGAGGGAGATGCTGGTTGCAGCCTCCTGCAGTCGAGGAGACCTCAAAGGACCACTATTGGGCTGCAAGACGATTTGCTGTAGTCATTAGTAAATTTCCATCCTGGCTACAACCTGAGTCAGTAAATACTAGAAATTTTTTAAAACTCCATTAACAATGGTGCTGTTCCACTTTGACTACAGTCAAAGAAAGGAGTATTCTGTGGCTCTCAGGGGATGACTGATTATCCTTGCTCTTGCTTCCCACCTTAGCCAGGGAACAGGGATCCCTGGTATGATCAGTGCCTCACTCCTTAGCCATGTGCAAGAGTTCCTGGTATGGTCAAGGGATGCTTCACCACCCAACTTATTGCACAAAGGTCAAGGCCTGACGGGAATTCCTGAACTCATAGAGTGGCTGAGAGAATTTTGGGGGGAAGGGGGTGGAGGCACCACCACACAACCTCAGGCAGATAGTTCCTTGTCAGTATAAAAATATTAGTGGAGATCCTCAGGATTACTAAGGAACTGTACAGAAAAATGAAGGTTTGCATTTGCAGGATTGGTGCATGGCATAGGTAGCACAAAGTAAGAAAATGTAATGAATTCCAAATATCCTCATGTTTTAAGTAATGCCAATACTTCATAAGGTACTGTAGCATGACATGAAGGAATGATTCATTAACTAGCACGCAGTAACAGTGAGCAGAGCTTTATGCAAATTATGTTGCGTGTCTTAAGGATAAGATTTACTGCCACTGATTGATAGCTGACTTTAATGGGTGGAATCCTTAGATATGTGGTAAGCTTTTGCATTTCAGTAGGAGAGTTTGATTGTTTGAAAAGCTAGTACTTGCTCAGGGGAAAAAAAAATCTTTCTAATATTCCTTTGAAAGAAAGCTAAAAATGTGTTAGCCTGATTTTTTAATTTTTTAATTTTTTCACAATTATTGGAGAAGTGATTTCTATGAGCAATTAATATTTCATGTGTTTTGGTCTTGTTGAGGAGAGATAAAATAGACTTATTATTGTATAGTATGGTCCAGTTATATAGTGTGGTCCAGTTATAAATTGTGTGAGTACAGGTCAAGCTGGAGCAAGGTAATACTGCATTCTACTATACATACTGTTTTATTAAGTTTCTGGCAGCTTTAATAGTCAAAATGGTTATTTTTCAATCAGGAAAGCGGATGAAAGGCAACAGTTCTTACTGCTCCTCTTAATGTCAACTGGAGAGGTACAGTACCTTTAAGAAACTTGATTGATAAAATATAAAATTAAAAATATGAAGGAGATTGTGTTGATAATACAGACATTTTACAGGGGTGTTTGCAGTCCTAACTGTATTTTGGATGCTTTAATTGAGCAACAATTGTTTGGTTACATTAAGGTAGTCAAGATACCTTGCAAGTGGAAAAGCCAGATAGTAGCTGATTTTTTTATGCTTGGTAGTTTAATAGCATTCTGTAATCGAAGTTGATCCTCATATTTAGGAAATGAGAGGCGGACTAAATGAAATGTAGGGTTTTTCTCAAGTATGGATTTCTCTTAATTTTAGGCTACTTATCTAACAGCTAATTTAAAAATTTAAATGTGCAAAATTGTTCTTTCTTGAGTGTTTCTGAAGATTTACTTCTGATGACCATTATTCAAGGTTAATGATGAATATTCAGAGAACTAGCTGTAGTACATGGCTTCACATTGAATCTGATCTAGTGATACTGCAGACTGATCTCGAGAGTGTGACTTTTAGGGTCCCTGCCTTTGTCATGCCTCTGCCCATATGTTGTCTCTTTTTTGCTTGCACAGACCTAGGAATTGTGCTTCCTAAGGGTGCATTGGTTTAAAGAAAACAGAAATACAGGAGGTTTTGGTATGTTGATTTTCATTGGGTCTTCAACTGACCTCTGATGTGGTTCCCAAATAACAGCATCTGAAAGAGGGGTAGTAATGACTGCCTTTAGCCAGTGGTAGTATGGAGAAAGAGCTGAACCACTGACATCGGTTGAGGCAAAACATCCAGTGATATCTGCAGCAAAGGCTTCTAGACTATTCTGCTAAAAGCTGCTTTTTTAAGCTCTTGCAATGATAAGCAGGGAGAAGCTATGAGATGACATTGTTCTTCACAAAGAACAATAATTCTCTACAGTGGATATCTTGATTTTGATGTTTCTCTTATTCTTTGGATAATGCCTAGCATTTTACTTGGTTGCATAAGATAGTTATTTTTCCTAACAGAGCTAGAAATTAAGAAGTTAGAATTTAATTGCTGAAGCACCTGCTGACAACAATATAGTAAGTCATTTATTATTTAACAGCTGTTCCTGTTAACATGCTGTGAATGTATTAATGTACTGTCGTTGGTATGTAAAGGATAAAGGCATAAGTAAACTAGGATCATCTAATTGTTCTTTAATTTCAATTTTCAAAGTTTATTGAACTACCTAATTTAGTATCTCTTCTGTGTGTTTATCCATATGTGTATGTGTCCAGTGTGGGCTCTATACATAAAATACACATGTACCATAGTGCTGATGACATAGGTACTTATGAGCTAGTTAATAATGCATTCCATTGTTCTAGGCAATGCATAAGGAATAATAGGTATCACAGTCTTAAACAGAAGAGTTTAGCAAGAAGAGGAGGTTAAAAATACTTTATAGAGTTAGAATGAACAATGAGACAGCTGCAAGTAGTTAATCCTTAGTTTTTGTTTTAAAATCTGGTGGGACTGAGATGAACAGAAAGGAGAAAAACTGTTGAGGCTACCAAGAGACTCAAAAGCTAAAAAAGGAGGGGAAGGAGGTAGAAGCAGCATAAAATGGAAGAGAAAGCTGTGAGTATGTTCATGAGGTGAAAAATGAGTGAGAATTCCTGAACAAGCTGAGGTAGTCAAGAGACGTGGGTTTTTAATGTAGACAGATACTTTCTTGCTATGGATGAGATTAGTTTTAATCCATCTAAGTATGAGACACTTAGGGATGAAGAGCTAATGTGTTTCTGTATGTCAGCAGATGCACTGGGTTCCTGCTTTTCAGCATCTTGATGGATAGATAAATGAGTAAATTATCTCATTAAATACTGGCAGGAGTTTAGAATAATGCAACAAAACCAGCATGGGCTTGCTACAGAATGAGCTTAAATTTATGCTTGATTAATACAATTTATAGAGGCTATTTATACCCATTTACTAGGATTATATGCAAATGTATAATATCATCTTAATTAAGAAATAGATAACAGTCTATAAAGTTACTTTAGTGATGTATCTGCTTAAGCTTCTGAAAGAGTGAATAGAACCTAACTGAGGTTGGGCAAGTTAGCCTTCTGAAGCCAAGAAGAACTGGTAGATAGGCTTAAGGGCATCTTCGGGGCATCTCTTACTAACAACAGAGAGAAGTTCCTCATTCATTTCTCCTAAATAATATCTAACTTCAAAATACCATTTTCATCCTTTGGAAAAGAAATAAATGAAGTTTCAAATAGTCTCCCAACTAAACGGGAAAGAGAAGTAAGCTTTATTTATTTGCCAGCTTCTCCATAAAGATCTAAACAAATATGATTCAAACATTGTCAACAGGAAGATTACATCAGCACCGAACATCTAGGGAGAAATTGGCTTAGGTATGTCTGGAATAAGCTTGCAGTCAAGGAGATAACAGCATTACGGAAAGAACAGAAGGAAGCAGAGAAGGTATCTGAAGGGGGCCTATAGGGATGCTGGGGAGGGACTCTTTGTCAGGGACTGTAGTGACAGGACAAGGGGTAACGGGTTAAAACTTAAACAGGGGAAGTTTAGATTGGATATAAGGAGGAAATCCTTTCCTGTTAGGGTGGTGAGACACTGGAATCAGTTGCCCAGGGAGGTTGTGAGTGCTCCATCCCTGGCGGTGTTCAAGGCCAGGTTGGATGAAGCCTTGTGTGGGATGGTTTAGTGTGAGGTGTCCCTGCCTATGGCAGGGGGGGGTTGGAACTGGATGATCTTGAGGTCCTTTCCAACCCTAACTATTCTATGATTCTAAGGTGAAAACTTTCAGGCTTCTTCTCCGTGGATGCTGGTAAGGACCTCTACAAAGAAAAGAGATAAACACACTGGAAGTAAATAGATGCTTACATTAAACACCTACTGCATCAGCCATCAACCAAAGCGGGGAAGAGAATCTCACATGACAGTAGAGTAGATCCCTGTGCAACAAATTTTTTTTTTTGTTTCTTTACTTTGAACCTTTTTATAATTTGCAGTTGTTGAAAACAAAAATATTTTTTGCCTTTATACACATTGCTAAGAACTGTCATTTGTAGGTGCATGGCTGATTAGCTGAAGAAGAAAGGCTGAGAAGGAAGGAACAAAGATGGGTTTTGTGCTCTGTAAAAAAACATGTGTTTAATTCATTTAGGGGGTACTTGAATTTGAAATATTTTTCAAAGTGTTTTCTGTACTCAAGTACTGTGGTAATTCCTGACAAAGACAGGGCTGTATTTAGTGGCCAATCTCTTCCCCCCGCACCTTTTTACAGAAGTATGTAAGTGTCTCTAAGAACGAAAATGAATTTTACTTAACAAATTTTAGGCTTACAGAACATCAACAGTTTAAAGAGGAAAAAAGGAGATGCAGCATTGTCTTTATTCTAAATTGAGATGCTCAAAAGTGGTACTAATGGAATTGTCTAATACAGGTGGTAGTTAATTTGAACAGTAAAGAGGTTCAGTTCTCAAGCCTTGCAGTTATTTTAAATGTTTTCCAGCAAGAATTTCTGCACATTAGTAGTACTTTCTGTTAAATTCAGACAGCAGAAAACACTGAATAGGAAACCTAACACATTTTCAGCCATTTTACAGTTTTCAGAAATAAGTAAAACTTTTAATTGAAACACACGGATTAATTTCTAAGCCCCACCTACTTAGTGGTTGAGGGAAAGACGGTGGATGTTGTCTACCTAGTCTTTAGCAAAGCCTTTGACACCATTTTCCACCACATTCTCCTGGAGAAACTGGCTGCTCATGTCTTAGATGGGTGTACTTTTTGCTGGGTAAAATCTATCTGGTTGGCTAGGCCCAAAGAGTGGTGGTGAATGGAGTTAAATCCAGCTGGTGGTTGGTCACAAGTGGTGTTCTCCAGGGCTCAGTACTGGGGCCAGTTCTGTTCAGTATCTTTATCAATGATCTGGGTGAGGGGGTTGAGTGCTCAGTAAGTTTGCAGATGACAAGTTGGGCAGGGGTGTTGATCTGCTTTGAGGCTTTGCAGAGGGATCTTGATAGGCTGGACTGTGGCCAATTGTATGAGGTTCAGCAAGGCTGAGTGCTGGGTCCTGCACTTGGGTTATCACAACCCCATTCAGTGTTGCAAGCCTGGGGAAGAGTGGTATACTTTGCCCTTTCAATGACACAAAGCTCTTTGCAAACTAATGGGATCCCCAGAAATACAGAACTGCACTTAATCCTCTGGTTTTTAACTAAGGCAAAAATAATACTTAACTTACATCAGATCTATCAAACAGGGATTCTCTCCACCCTGCCTGTTGTATCAAAAAGAGCGTGGCCAGCAGGAGCAGGGACTGAGCTACATGCATACTTTCTCACACACAGGTCACACTACTAGGCTGTGCCTGTGGTGTGACTGACCTGCAGCCCTTCCTGCCAAAGTTTGTTCTGACCTTGTCAAGCTGAGATGGGTGTTCTCAGCTCTTCCTGTCTGAATGCAGAGGGCTCTTGCCTCTGCCTGGCGTATGATAGGTGCCTGTGTTTGGCACACACTCAGATAAGATGAGGGAGGTTCTGCACAGCCCTCATAAAAGGGGAGCTCTGGAAGCAAGTTTGCCAGAACAATTTATTCTCCATCTAATTCTTCGTCTTTGTGTAAGGTGCCATTAGGATCAAAGTGACAAAATAAAAGTTTTGGGCTTCATCATTCTGAACAGATGTGTGGACTGTGGATTAGTCATGCTGCAGTAGCATTTATATATACATATATATATATATCACTGCTAGTTTTCAATTTAATTATTTCCACAGAAAATGTGACAACCTACTTAAGAAACACTGAGGAATTTTACAGAATTTAGACCACGGGAGCCCTGTTAGTGAAGGAATGGCTAATTGCTTTCTGAAATTATAAGTATGGAAGAACGTAAGTGGTATTAAATTCCATTTTTAAATATAAACTAGTATTTAGGAAGAGCAAATCAATACTGTTAGCCAAGAATAGACTATGCCCCTAGGAACAGTGTTTCATTTGTAATTTCAATCCACTTGAATTGCATTTTCTTAAAGAGATTGGCATCCACTTTCCTATGGCATGTTAAAAATTGTCAGAGAAAGGCAGCTAACTAAAATGAAGTGCTATTCCCTTTTATAAAATAAGGCAGAAGCTGGAGTTGTACCAGAAATAATGGTGAGGAATGAAGCAACTGTAAACTCCTCTTAGAAATGCTCAGGTAGGAGGCAGTGTTGTTATAGAAGCAAATGAAGTCATAGTGACAAAAGGAAGGAGAATAAAGAACTTCATTGATGAACCAGTAATTCCAGTGTAGTTCTTCAAGCAGAGTTACTGGTTCTGCTTGTTCTGAGTGATGAATAACCCCCAAATTGAATTCAAATGGTGTTGGACTTGTCTTTGTTACATGCATATAGTCCATAATTTAAAATGCCCGGTCCTTCAGGCCCTTTCAATAAACAGGGGCATAGTCAGGTGGTATCTAATAGTAATACAGAGGTATCTAATACTAAAACTCAGTTAAGCACTAAGGCTGCCATTAAACAGTAAAGAAAACCAGAAGAAAAAGTGCTGTCAGAACTTTAGCATGTATCTACATTGCATGACAGAGTACAGTAAAGAAGGCACCTAAGCTTATGGTAGCACATCAGTGTCACAAGCTGTGGCTTACTGGAGGTCCTGGAAGCAGAACATCTTCCCTACATTCAGACTACTTGGGATTGTTAGACTGTGCTTAACTTCCCTGGGGCTGCAGCTGCCCATGGGTGCAAACATAAATTGTGTATTGTGTGAGTGAACATGCCGCCTTCTACTTCCTGCTCCCCTTGCAAGGCAGTCACCACTTCCAATTCGTGCAGCTTTCCTATACAGCTGTGCCTCTTCCACCATATTCTGTAACAGCAACTGCCTTAGTTGCTAATTGCTGAGAACACACTTTCTTCTTTATTTTCTGATTTTGCACAAATGCATTGCATATTCTGTACTCTCCAGTCCTCGCAGAGAATATTGTCTTTCTTTATAATGGTCTCTCAAAGTTACCATCATTGTAATACTTAAGTCCTTTGTGGACCTTGAAAAATTACACAACACCCATTTCCATCAATGAATGAGTAGTATCCTGAATTTGTAGGAACTGGGGCATTGATATTCAAGTCAGAACGTGTATCACTAATTTTGCCTGCATCAGAAATGGAATGCCCTACAGGCATTACCTGCTTTCTTTCTATGAAGCACTCAGCATTGCAACTCTGACAGAGTGTAGCTTTAATTCTACATACACAGCAATTTGAAGATAAGGTGCTTATATCTCTTTGCTGTGTGGCATGTCTATGCTGTTTTGTTTTTTCTTCAATGTGCCGTAGTGAAACTTACAATGAAACTTGCAACTTATGTATTCCATCTTGTATATCTCGCGGCCAGTATCATAGGGAGAAATGAGCCACAGAATTTTCCCAAGAGTAGCCTCTGGTATCGGGTGCCACAAGAGACGGTGGGACTTGTCTCAGGGCTGTTCTTGGGCTGCTGTATAACAATATAGGCACAGTGCACTGAGCTGTAGGCACCTCATAGCCACTGGATCAGGGAAAGTGCTGTGGTTCAGCCTGTTCCTGCTGAAAACACATGTTTAACTCTTGAAGATGAAGAACTGATTTCACTGACTTGTCGCACAACACTTTTGGGTCTATGGAGACTTAGCAATAGAAGCTGTTTCACGCCCAATCTATAACCAAGTGATCCAGCTTCCTTTCTTTAATTTCTCTAGTGTAGCTTATTTTGCTGTTCACTTCAGGTTCTGCTGCAGATACGACTCACAAAACAAGACTTCAATTTGGTCAGCCTAGTCTCCACTTCTGTTTTCTGGTAATTTTAGACAAGTTTCTCTAGAAAAATCATGTAGCAACATGGGTTTAGGGAAGCTTAGAGAGCATACACATTTGCTTCCCAATGCCAACCACTGGTTTTGTTCAGAATGTCTAATAAAATAACATGAAGTTAAACATGAAGTACTTGTTGCTTTTGTTGCAGATGTGAAGAAGAGCTTGTGTACTCAGAAGCTTGCTTACCTCCTTCCTCCTTCAGTTGTTTTAGCTGTTCTAGTGAAAGATTCTGTCTATGAAACTTCTCTAGATCACATTTCATCTATACCATAACTATTCCATGCCTAGTATATAGTTGGACAGTAGTATTCTTATTCAAAAGTAAACAAAATTTATGCTATCTGTATGCTTCTGGGAACTTTTAAAGCATTTAATTTTTAACGTGCATTTATTCCTTTATGAAACATTCAAAATCTGAAACACAGTTTCTAGCAGGTTGTATCAAAGTGTTTCCTTGTATAGATCATCAGCAAAGGTTAAACATGAATTTTCCAGAGTCCATTTATGGAGCGGAATTACAGAAATAGACTAACTGTTGCAAATTGATGTCATGCCAGATTTTAGATGTGGTTATGCTTAATCTGTTTTGTCATAACACTAAGCTTAATAAAAGAAGAAGAGAGATTTAGTAGATGCATACTATAAGGCAAAGATTGAGGTGGTGGAGGACGGGAGGGGTGATGGTAGGAATAAATACATAAGTTGTGCTGTGCGATAGGTTGCTATAGGGAGGCCTATCAATATTTGTCACAAGGAGGTGGCAGGGAAGGAAGGAACTAAACAAATGGTGATTGTCCGAATTTTTATACACACAAATATTTAGGCTACGCTTTGGGGAAAATTTCTAACTAAACACTTAGTGAAGCAATAGACCAAACTGCTCAGGAATATTGTGTTATCTCAGAAATCTAAAGCAAAGGTAAGATGTATTTTCTGAAGGGATAAAGGCGTAATTGATACCACAGCAGTGAAAAGAATGATTTACATGATTTCTTGTGGTTTCATCTGCATTTCTGTGAGTGTTTAGATGTCCCTGCAAGCCACATATTTCTAGACGGAATAAAATGTACAGAGTTAGTATTAAGTTGCAGTAAAGCTAGACAGCAACTGTTTTCTATCTATAGAAACAAGGAGAGTTACAAATGTCTGTTGAGTTCACAAATTACTGCGTACACCCATTTATGGGATACCATAATTTTTTTCTGCTGTTTTAAGTATTACCTTTCGAAAATATTCTGCATATAATTTTGTATCAATAAAATTAATCACCACAGTTTTTTCAGCTGTTTGGGCTGATCTTGTTTCAGATACATTAAACATAAATGTGATGTTGGTGTTGATGTATGAATCAAATATCTTAATAGGCTATTACCCAGTCAGTTTGATAAAGAACTCAGATATCCTAGCAAGGTATAGAGCTGTTCGACTGATTCATAGAATCATAGAATAGTAAGGGTTGGAAAGAACCTTAAGATCGTCTAGTTCCAGCCCCCCTGCCATGAGCAGGGACACCTCCCACTAAACCATGGCACCCAAGGCTCTGTCCAGACTGGCCTTGAACACTGCCAGGGATGGAGCATTCACAACTTCCTTGGGCAACCCCTTCCAGTGCTTCACCACCCTTACAGTAAAGAACTTCTTCCTTATATCTGATCTAAACTTCCCCTGTTTAAGTTTTAACCCATTACCCCTTGTCCTATCAATACAGTCCCTAATGAAAAGTCCCTCCCCAGCATCCCTGTAGCCCCCCTTCAGATACTGGAAGGCTGCTCTGAGGTCTCCACGCAGCCTTCTCTTCTCCAGGCTGAACAGCCCCAACTTTCTCAGCCTGTCTTCATACGGGAGGTGCTCCAGTCCCCTGATCATCCTCGTGGCCCTCCTCTGGACTTGTTCCAACAGTTCCATGTCCTTTTTATGTTGAGGACACCAGAACTGCACACAATATTCCAGGTGAGGTCTCATGAGAGCAGAGTAGAGGGGCAGGATCACCTCCTTCGACCTGCTGGTCACGCTCCTTTGGATGCAGCTCAGGATACGGTTGGTTTTCTGGGCTGCAAGCACACACCGAAGCCGGCTTGTGTTCATTTTCTCGTCGACCAACACCCCCGAGTGCTTCTCTGCAGGGCTGCTCTGAATCTCTTCTCTGCCCAACCTGTAGCTGTGCCTGGGCTTGCTCCGACCCAGGTGTAGAGCCTTGCACTTGTCATGGTTAAACTTCATGAGGTTGGCATCAGCCCACCTCACAAGTGTGTTCAGGTCCCTCTGGGGGGCATCCCTTCCCTCCAGCGTATCAACCGGGCCACACAGCTTGGTGTCATCGGCAAACTTGCTGAGTGTGCACTAAATCCCACTGTCCATGTCACTGACAAAGATGTTGAACAAGACCGGTCCCAACATTGACCCCTGAGGGACACCACTTGTTACTGGTCTCCAGCTGGACATTGAGCCATTGACCACAACTCTTTGTGTGCAGCCATCCAGCCAGTTCTTTATCCACTGAGTGGTCTGCCTATCAAATTGATGTCTCTCCAATTTAGAGAGAATGATGTTGTGTGGGACAGTGTCAAACTCTTTACCCAAGTCCAGGTAGATGATGTCAGCTTCTCTACCAATGTCCATCAGTTCCATAGCCCCATCATAGAAGGCCACCAAATTGGTCAGGCAGGATTTCCCCTTAGTGAAGCCATGCTGGCTGTCACCAAGCACCTTGTTGTTTTTCATGTGCCTTAGCATGCCTTCCAGGAGAATGTGCTCCAAGATTTTACCAGGCACAGAGGTGAGACTGACTGGTCTGTAGTTCCTTGGATCATCCATTTTCCCCTTCTTGAAAATGGGGGTTATATTTCCCTTTTCTAGTCGTCGGGAACCTCACCTGACTGCCATGATCTTTCAAATATGATGGGCAGTGGCTTAGCAACTTCATTCGCCGGCTCCTTCAGGACCCGCAGATGGATTTCATCATGTCCCAGTGGATCTGTGTACGTTCAGGTTCTCAAGACGGTCTTGAACCAGATCCTCTCCTACAGTGGGCCCAAGGTCTTCATTCTCACAGTCCCTGCGTCTGCCTTCCAAGACTTGGGTGGTGCAGTCAGCGCCTTTGCCAGTGAAGACCGAGGCAAAGAAGTCATTCAGAACCTCAGCCTTCTCCAAATCCAGGGTAGCCAGTTCTCCTGATAGCTTCCGGAGAGGGCCTACGTTGTCCCTAGTCTGTCTTTTATTCACTACGCACCTGTAGAATCCCTTCCTGTTATCCTTAACATCCCTGGCTAGGTTTAATTCTAAATGGGCCTTAGCTTTCCTAACCTGGTCCCTAGCTTCCCAGACAACATCCCTGTACTCTTCCCAGGCTGCCTGTCCTTGCTTCCACCTTTTATAAGCCTCTTTTTTCCCCTGAATTTTCCTCAGCAGCTCCTTACCCATCCAAGGAGGTCTCCTGGCCCTCCTGCTGCACTTCCTTCTAGTTGGGATGCAGCACTCCTGAGCTTGTAGCAGGTGATCCTTGAATATCAACCAACAGTCTTGGGCCCCCCTGCCCTCCAGGGCTATATCCCATGGAACCTTACTAAGCAGGCTCCTGAAGAGGTCAAAGTCTGCTCTTTTGAAGTCCAGGGCAGTGAGCTTGCTACACGCTCTTCTCACTGTCCTGGGGATCTCAAACTCAAACATCTCACGATCATGACAACCAAGGCTGCCCTGGAGCATCACATTTCTGACCAGCCCTTCCCTGCTGGTGAGCACGAGGTCAAGCATGGCACCTCTCCTTGTCGGCTCCTCTGTTACTTGCAGAAGGAAGTTGTCTTCCACACAATCACAGAATCACAGAATCCCAAGGGTTGGAAGGGACCTCAAAAGATCAACTAGTCCAACCCCCCTGCAAGAGCAGGGTAACCTACAGTACATCACACAGGAACTTGTCCAGGCGGGCCTTGAATATCTCCAGTGTAGGAGACTCCACAACCCCCCTGGGCAACCTGTTCCAGTGCTCTGTCACTCTTACAGTAAAGAAGTTCTTCCTGATGTTAGCGTGGAACTTCCTATGCTCCAGTTTACACCCATTGCCCCTTGTCCTATCACTGGATATCACTGAAAAAAGCCTAGCTCCATCATCCTGACACCTACCCTTTACATATTTGTAAACATTGATGAGGTCACCCCTCAGTCTCCTCTTCTCCAAGCTAAAGAGACCCAGCTCCCTCAGCCTCTCCTCATAAGGAAGATGTTCCACTCCCTTAATCATCTTTGTGGCTCTGCGCTGGACTCCTTCAAGCAATTCCCTGTCCTTCTTGAATCGAGGAACCTCCTGGATTGCTTGTGCTGGGCTGTACCGTCCCGTCCCTCCAACAGATATCAGGGTGGTTGAAGTACCCCATGACAAGGGCCTGCAACCGTGAGGCTGTTCCTATCTGTCTGTAGGGTGCTTCATCCACAGATTCCTTTTGATCAGGCGGACTGTAGCAGATCCCCACAGTAATTTCTCCCATCACTGTTCTACCTTTAACCCTGACCCACAAACTCTCTATTGACTGCTCACCTGTCCCCAGACAGAGTTCCATACTCTCCAGCCTACCCCTAACGTAAACAGCAGCTCCTCCCCGTCTGCCAGGCCTGTCTTTTCTAGAGAGCCTCTAACCTTGCATTCCAACACCCAGTCACAGGAGCCATCCCACCATGTTTCTGTGATGCCTATTATATCATACCCCCGTAGACGTGCACACATCTCTTAATTCCTCTTGTTTGTTCCCCATGCTACGGGCGTTTGTATAGAGGCATCTGAGCCGAGCTCCAATTGAAGCCGGCTCATTGGCTGGAGCAGCTGGAATATCTCTACATTGCTCTGAGCATTCATTATAGGTGCAGGCAACTGACTGGGAGTGTTGGGATGGAATGATGCCCCCCTCCCCCAACACATCTAGTTTAGAGCATCCTTGATCAGTCTGGCAAGCCGCCTACCAAAACTGCTCTTCCCCTTTGTTGTCAGACCAGTTCCACTAGCCCCCAGTAGACCTGGCCTCCTAAACTGGGTCCCGTGTTTAGGACACCCAATCCCCTGACTATGGCACCACCCTTCTAACCATTTATTAACCTGGCCAATCCTCCTAGCCTTTTTAAGGTCCTCCCCTGTGTCCTGGAGAATTGAGGAAAAGACTGTCTGAGCTCCAGAGACCCTAACCACCTCTCCCAGGGCTCTGTAGTCCTTCTTCATGTTCTTCAGGCTACTGCTATGTATATCACTAGCACCCACATGGATCACCAGGAGCGGATAATAGTCAGTGGGACTTACTAGAGCAGGCAGCCTCTCTGCAACATCCCTGATCCGTGCTCCTGGTAGGCAACACACCTCCCTCGAGACCGGGTCAGGCCGACAGATGAGTGCCTCTGTTCCTGTCAAAGTAGAGTCCCCTACCACTACGACCCGCCGCTTTTTCTTGGCAGCACCAGCAGAGATCTTCTTTACCAGTGCACCCGCTGGTTGTTCCCGGTGCATTTCCTCATCAGCCCCCTGCAGGACAGCAAAGTGGTTCTGTGTGGGGACAGCAGATTTAGGAGGAAGCCCCTTGCCTTTAATTGTCCCTTTCCTCCTTTTTTTTTGGTGTTGGGTTTTTTTTGTTGTTGTTTGTTGTTTGTTTGTTTGTTTGTTTTGTTGCTGTTTCCCAGCTTCCTGGGTTAGCGGCCTCCTTCTTTCCTCCATGAGCTACAGTGGACTCCCCTGCACAGTCTGAGCCTGCAGCAAGCAGCCCTGCTTCCTCTCAGCTTCCCTGACACCTTGCAGCCTATTAACAGCATCCCGCAGCTCAGCCACCTGCTGCAGGAGGACCTGCACCAGGGCGCACCGAGTGCAGCCCTGCCCACTGTGCACCTTCCCCTCCCCAGACCAGTGCAGGCACTCCCTGCACTCCGAGCTCTGCGCTGCAGCCTGGGCAGCCAGAGCAGAGCTCCCAGGCCCGGCCCTGACCATGAGGTGAGTGCTCACCTGCCCGCGCCAACTGCCTCCACCCGCCCTGTTTGCCGTGCTCCCCCTGGGGCAGGTTTTTACCCACTCAGGGCTGGTGCCGCTGCTCCTGGCTCCCCCTCTGTGAGTCCCTGCTCGCATCAGCGGAGCTGCCGGCTCCTGGGCAGGTCCTGTCGAGGGCTTGGGGCTCCCTCGGTGCCTGTTGCTGCTCTGAGTTGCGGCTCCTGCACGCTGAGCTTCCCCCGCTCCGGTGTTGAAGGTGCCCTCTCTCGAGCTGCTCACCTCAGCAATTGACCCAGTCTCCCCACCTGAGACAAATGGCTGTAAGCTACTTGGCTTTCCTGCCAGGAAATGAAGAATCCCATAGGGATCTGTATCCCTTTCCGTCTCCTCTGGAAGTGACTCGGAAGAGGGGATGGATCAGCCTGGTTCAGAGCATGTGTTCAGAGACTTCCCAGCAGAGCCCTCGTCATCTGCCGATGCGATGCTCAGAGCGGGTCTCTGGCAATTCAAAACTGTGGTGATTAATTTTATTGATATAAATTTATGTGCAGAACATTTTTGAAAGGTAACACTTAAAACAGCAGCAAAAAATTACTATATCCCATAAACGGGTGTATGCAGTAATTTGGGAACTCAACACACATTTGTAACTCCTATTTTCTATCTATATACTATACATTCCTTGAAACTCATTTTATGTAGGTAACTAGTAAATAAGATGGGTACACGTAAGTGCCACAGTAGAGCTTGTTTCTATATGCTAAGCCCTTCCCACATCCAGGAGTGTGTCCTCATCCATACTGCCATTTGGGAACAGTCCTGTTTAGGACTGTGGAAGGGGACCATGCTGGGACCTGGCTCCCTCTGCTTTCTTGGGTACTCTGGATGGCCTAGTCTGCTCTTCTGCTTGAGACTAGATAGGCATCTATAAGGAGATAATTTTTTTCCCTCTTATTTTAGACCAATATTTGGCACTCTTGTACCCTGAATGCTTTAATGTTTTATCTAACACTGCCTCCATGGCCTATCAAATGCATTATACACAGAGAGGAGGTCATCTTCTTGCTATGTAACTAAGTAGTAGTGAATAAATTCAAAAGAAAATAGGTTTATCAGACAAAATGGACTTTATCAAAATAAATACACAAATGAGGCCAAATGTTCATATTAAACCCAATAAATAGGGCTGTTATTTATCAGCAAAGCAGTAGCTTGCACGTGTCAATAATTATTGAATGAATATACTAAGATTTCAGTGTAATCAGCTCTCAGATGACAGTGAACGCCGTGAACCAGTTTATATAAAATACAGATTATCCTCTGTTGTATTTTAGTTTATCTTCATTTTATAGCCAGGTTTTTCAGATTAATAGTTCCTCTCTTGTCTCCAGTTAGTATTTGGACGCACAACAAATTTTACCTGTGTCTGACAACCTGTAGGTCATGCTGTATTTTCTGTTTTATTCTGCTTCCAAGTTCACATTTACCATTGATAATCTCAGAGATCCTAATAGTACCCCAGAATCTAAACATGATCAGAGAAGATAATAATCTTCAGTGCTTTTATAGGGTTGCTCATAACTCATGATTTTGAAAGAATTGAAATAATTGCTATTTTTGGAATCAGGATGCACATTACTGAAAGAAGTAGGAAGGATTTTACATCTGGTTTTGGAGCAGTTGTGTATTGACAGTAGATATTTAATAATTCTGACTTTTATTCTCTAAAATATTTTAGTATCTGTGTGATATGCTCAATCTTCATTGCTGGGCTGTTTTTTCTTCAGTATTTGTATTTAGATTAGGGAGATACGCTGCCTCCACAATAGGTGGTAGAGCATGAATCTGTAGGCTGTAGTATCTCCTCACCGTTTTTCCAAAACAATTCCTTTCCATCTGTGATTTCATGTGGTTTGACGTTAGTGCTATAGAAGATTTGTTCTGGAGGATGAGATGAGTAAGGCAAGGCATGTTTTACATAGTGAGTTGTTCAAAATGGAATAACAGTATTTGTGGAACGTTTTGCTTGGCAAAGAAGAATGCAATACTACAAATGGCTTGGCCTTTGACCTGCAAGTTTGGCTCAGTATTTGGCAAGTACTACTACTTTTAAATACTGTGGAGCCAAAGAAAGGGGGATATTGTATATTTAAATATCTCTGCTAAATACTGTGGTGTTTAGAACACCAGATGCCATTTATGCACATTGTATAAAATGAAGAGCAGCCGGATGTTTTGCTTCCTAACTGCTCAATGTCAGTTCCGTATGTTTCATAGGAAGCAGGATGCCATGAGTGGCAGGGTGTGCTTCTTAGTTGTTTAAACAAAGTGTCTGTTGTCAAAGCACAAGTCCAAGGCTTTTCCACCATCAAATGCTCCCTACTTCTTGCACCCATGTGTAAAGGATTGTGTGGAAAAATACTAAATGGGGTTTTGCAGAGCTGGTCAGGCAGCTGTCACAGTAGCAAAGCAGAAACAGAGAGGAGTTAGTTACACAGTGTGACAGTAGCTGATACACGGGATTATTAAGGGCCTAGAAGAGGAGAGTAGGAAGCCTATACTTGAGGCAGTCAAAAAGAAAGAGTTAAGTGGGGTTTCATGTCCTTTGTGGTATGCCTACTATCAAGTGCCTGTCAGCAGTGCTTTTTGGGTGAGACACCCTCATTTCCTGCACCGTTCCTCGTTCCTATCTCTGCAGAGAACCTGGTCTCAAAGGGAAGGAAGATTAAAATACATGATGACATAAAAGCTGTGCTACATAAAGGAGACAAAGACTGCTATTAGAGAGTGGTTTGCTGCAGTCTGGCAGGTGTTAACCATGTGTATCGCTGTGCTAATGCTCTATACTTGCTGATGCAGTCATGCAACTCATGGTATCCTCAAACCTTACTCTTGATGCCAGTTGCTTGAAACTTCCTCAACACGACTGTGGAATGGTCAAGAATATGTGTAGATTTAAAGTAACAGGAATAAATTCATTCCTGTAGATGCTCTGGCCCCCCAAATGATGGAATATTGCTGTCACCTGACATAAAGCAGGAAGCCGACAAACTTACATGAAAAGGAGTTAATTGAATTCACAAATAAATTTAGCTGGTCATGACACACTGGAGATCATAAACAAATGTACGTGGGACTGTACCTTAGATCACTGGGAAATACAGCTCAGGCTCTTGTGATGTTACAGAGCAGCAGTGTAAATGGTGTCTTGAATAAATAAAAGGTTAGAAATGAAATAATCTGTGTAATTGTTTTCTATTGTTCTTAGCCCATGGCAGTCTCAAAATACTCTGAGGATGGAGGAGAGTGTATGAAGTAGAGAAAGGACTAGTGTGTGTGTGCACGTTCGGATGTGCTTGCTCATGTGTACGCTTCTCTTCTAACTGTATAATAGTGAGTTGTACAGTTTTTTGTGGCATGTGTGCACACATTACAGGCATGGCACACAACCTTACGTCTTATGTTTTCTAGCTTTTTAAATTAGGTAAATCTATTGGAATATTTACATAGTGTGTAACTGTTAGTGTAGAGACTTGCTTTAAGTGGAACACGGGGTATGTTCACTGTTTTGTTACAAAATAAATTACTCGGAGAAATATTTAATAGTAGACAAAAGACAGTAATTGTATTTGTTAAATTTGCCTGAAAGCTGTAATGCGTTTTGTCACATACTATTGTTCATTTATGTATTCTTACTTCCTCAGTAGAATTGCTTATGTGTTTTCTTTCTTGGTACTTCTTGTGGAATCCTAATTTTGTTGTCTTCAAAATAATACTCATTCATTTCCTGTGGCAGGTAGACACGCACTTTTTTTCTTTTATTTTTATTCAGTTGCTATTGTTTGCGTTGCATTTTAAATTTCTTTCATTCTGAAAGAGCAGACAAGGTTTCAGGGATGCTAACTGGATTTCTCTGACGGTTGCTGTGGCAATGATTTACCGATTATTTTTTTATTATTATTATTATTTTTATACTATTTTGGTGATCAAGTTGTGGATAAAGCCACTTGAAATTGTGTTATTGTGCACTGACATTTGTTTGAAATGCTGATTTGAATTACACATTTTTCTAGAGGGAATGTACCAGCCTTACTTTTCATAAAAAGTAGTTTATCGAGTTTCAGAATGTGTTTATTCTATTAAACAACTCTTTAGGTAACTGGGCTTACATAAATATGGTTATAGAAAGTGCCAATGATACCCATAATTCTGACATACCCGTAAATTTCTGGCAGATAATTTTTAGGATGTAATTTTTTGTCGTTTGTCTCTGACCATAATGTAATTCTTGCTTGGAGTTTGAGCAAAGTTCTTTCAATATCTGTGACATTTTCACAGCTGAAGCAAAATCAGTTTCTGTGTTATGTGATTTTAGTTTAATGACCAGATATGTGACAAAATAGCTTTAAAATTTATGATTAAAAGCTCCCCGTTAAGGTTGAATTATTAAGTAGAAAAAACTTATTTACCAAAAGTTAAAACTGAGTTATGTTTTCTATCATGAATTTATGAAGCTGAGGTATTCAGTACTAGACCTTATTTTTAAAAAGTGCAAAGTATCTCTGGCTGGTTTCAGCAAGAGTGAAGGTCTTCAGATAGATGGAGACTGAGGTGGCAAGTGGTGGTATTGCTCAAGAGAGGAAGCAAACTTCAGGGGCATTTCTGTTCAGTTCACACTTATCATGCAGGGCTCCTTAATCAGAACATGTGACTAATGGATCATTTTCAAAGAATTATGAGCAATTGGAATTGTGACTATTTATAGGCCATTCGCAGTCACGTCTGACTTCCATGTTTCTTAGCGCATTCATTGTGTGAGTGGTACCAGCAGGAACTCTGCATTTACATCCCCATGTTGCCATTTTTAATAAATACTCTTTTTTTTTAATGAAACTTATCCATTTTTCCCCCTTGCACTGTTTTCATGCTTGAAAAGTTAAAACTAGCGCTATCCTTTCTTCTGAAGATAACACTTTAATGATTAGAATATGAAACTGCCCACTGATGCAAGTGGGTAGAACATGCATAAATGGTTTAACAGAAGGGAATAATGTAACCCTGGGCTGTCTGGATTAATGGAAGCTCTTTATTCCCAGCTATCTGGGATATCCATGTACATTTCTTTAATAAAGAAATGCTTATTATCAGAACTTTGGGGTTTTTTAACCTACATGCAGTAGGTTAAAAAATAATGCCTATTTTGTGTTCCATGCAAAATTAAGTGGGAGCCGCATGACCGTTTGCTCCTTCATATTGTTCTCTTATTTTGTGGAGGATCATGTCCAATGAACACTTACAGTTCTGTTTTCCATCTGAGTCATTGATCCTTTAGTTGTTACATCCACAAACATAGTTTAGTAACTGTATGCTGTTTCCCTTTATGTCTGACATGATATTGGGGAATGTAAGGTAAAATCTTAATTTCTTAATGCAGCCAACAAAACTGGTGTCTGGAAAACTTTCTGTTTAGGCTTTTGAGCATTCTTTTTACTTCCAAGTCTTTTAATCTTTGCTTCATTGAGAAACCTTGAGAAACCAAATTTTATTTGTACAATCTCTTTTGTGCTTCTCACAATATATAATTATAGTGATAAACATCATGACACAGATTAGAACAAGAGCCTGTAACCGCAGTGTGTTCATCAGTGGTTCCCTGCCTTCTAAAAATGTATTAAACATAAGCATTTTACACTATGCCCTTATGTCCATTAAGCTTTAGAAGTTTGTTGTCACGATGGAGAACTGAAGGCGCAGAGTTGTTGGGTAGTACCTGGATGACGGAGTGGAGACCCTGAACCACGAGCTGCTGTCTTCTCTCAGGTCTTGAAAGCACCCTGTTACGCCTTTTCTATTGCATTCATGCAGGTAGAAGGAATGGCTGGAGGCTCTGGCGGACAGGTGCACCAGCATGAGGGAGCGTTCGTTCTCTATATGGTGTATCTGCCATTCTCTAGATCCTACAGGCTATCCATACTGTCTGTACTGTGCTTTTATGAAGTGTCTCTAATTCTTATAAAGTCATATAGTTATTACCTGACTTAATCCTTACGGGTGTATTGCATTAATAATATTTATCCTCATGAGGGCCTAAAAATGTTCTGAGGGTCTTTGGTTGTGCCCATTGAAACGAGTGGTAATATTTACACTCTTTTTTTAAACCAAATTTTAACTGATTTTTCGAACTATGAAATTTTCAAGGTCAGTGTAGTATGTTGATGAGTTACAAATGGGTTTATGTGATCTGGCAGGCCTTAAAATTTCCTTTGCTTAGTAGCTTACTGAACTTTTTCATCTTCCTTCTTGTACTGTGCCTTTTCTAAGTCATTAGATTTCCAGTGGTGACAGTGTAATAGCAAACACTTTACGTTGAACTGTTCTTGCAAAAGAATAAAAGCAACTATGAAAGGCCTTTTCAGGCTGGGTGTAAGTGTGACAGTAGGAATTCATGCCTATTTTGGATAGTTTTGTTATCATCAGTAAATAGTTGTGTCTTTCTGTGGGTGATACTCTAAATGAGCATTGACAGTGTCAGTATACATACTCCTCCTTGCTGCAGATCACATCGTTATTTTCCCTTAGCAGCACCTGTAGGGACTCCTTGCCCAACCCTCTGTTATCCTCAGAGGGAGTAGTGTGTTACAGCATGAACTGTAAGATGCTCAGGGGCATGTCTGCTCCTCCAGCCACTCTACAAAGATGAACCACTTCTGCTTAGGCAGATTTTCTTCTGCATGATTGATTATTCTGTATCTTGTTCATTTTTTTTAAAGCAGTAATGTCTTTATATCTATTGCTGTGAGACTCGGAAGGTTTGAATTCCATCTTTGATCCATATGTGAAGTATTTTTATTGCTTAGAAAGTGATGTATTCCTGAGTGAAAGTGATGTATTCCTGGGTGCTCTGTTTGATGTTCTTTTAAATTTAACAAGTGAAGTGGTTGCGAGCCTGGGTTGCACAAGAGTGGACCTGAGAAAGCCATGAAGGCCTCATCTGGCTCAGGTGTCTGAGGTTGCAGTGAGCCTCTTGGTCACTGCTAGGGATCAGCACCACACTGTGCACCCCTGGGACCAAACTGATTGGGATGCTGCTCCTAGGATGACTTCTCAGGGAGGTGCCTGTCTCTTTCTCCAGGTTTGTCCTGATAAAGACAAGACCAGCAGGGCCCATAGAGTTACCACTGAGCTGTGGCATGAATGAAGCTTGTGTGTTGCCACTGACTCCACAGGACTGGCTTACCAAATGCACACCAAGACATTAAGCATGTATCAGTTTTCTCCAGTCCAGCAACTGTGTGATTTACAGTTCTGTCAGATCCCTTGGCACCAGCTGGGGATACCTCTGTAGAAGTGACATTTTGTTCTCAGTAGTAACACACAGCACTTCATTCAAGAAAGTTCAAGAAAGTGAATTTAACTTGTCAAAGTACTATGTTGTTTCGGCTCATCATTTACACCAGAAATAATCATAGCACCTTGCTGCTGTGGTACAGTCCCTAGGATGTGAATGTGGATATGAAAATTAATGTTCTCTTGGGCACTTTCTTTGGGGAGTGGTAGTAGTGTTCAGTTGGAAATGCATCTTATTCCAGAAGACGGAAAAGGAGCTGTGGGTATTGTAAGAGCAACGGTCATTCATTGCATCTGATGGATTGTTGGATTCTTGATGTAAATACTGAGGACCCAGTTTTTTCTGTTTATTTTAACCAACACTAGTACTGGATGCCTCAGTTCAACTGCTTAATTGGGAAGGAGGTAGATCTGTACCTCGCTTCGGGATGTGGGCTCAAATCTGTTAGGGGCATTGGGACATAAACACCAACAATGTGCTCAGGGCTACAATCAATAGCAGTTTTTTCTTTTATGCATTTGTCAGTCTGCAGTTCCTTTAGTCTTCACCAGCATGCCAAAGGTACATGCTGCTAATGTGAAGCATTTGGAAATACTTTTTTTCCTGGATTTTAGTAATTATTCCTCTGTAATCCCACTATTAACCAGACTTTTCAGTTACTCCATATTATTGATTTTGTTGTGCATTTATAAGTCAAATCTTGTATCATCACAGACTATAAAGTTCACTTGATCAGTTGTTGACTTCAGAACAATGATTTCTAGTTTATAGTAAGTCAATGGTTTACCTGCTGGTCAACTGTTAAGCATCAGTGTCTCCTTTGACAAGTGGTGTGCTGAATTTTTGTGGTATTTCACATTAGATTTTACTTCCAGTTCTGGCTTCATTGTCGTCTTCTGTGATAAATCTGCACAGCAAGTAGGCCATTATTCTTCAGGTTCTGCAGCACTTTCCTTGTGACAGGACCAGGCCAAAATGTGCAAAATCTCCAGTTTTTCCACCCGTCTTCAAGAACAGGGACATCAGATGTTTCCTTTACTCAGTGGTGACTGAAAAGCCTTGATCTGGCCTGTGCACTCTCTGAAGCAGTTCTGTAGTTGCTCTTTTTGATAACCATTCAGACATCCCTTGCCAGGTAATTAATGGCATCAGGAGAACAACACAGAACTACAGATAATGTGAATATTATTGTCTAGGGAACGCTGTACAAATTAAATCATGGAGTTCTTTAGCACTGCTTGCTTAAACACAGGACGTTTATGAAAGAATACAATTTATAGAATCATAGAATCATAGAATAGTTAGGGTTGGAAAGGACCTCAAGATCATCCAGTTCCAACTCCCCTGCCATAGGCAGGGACACCTCACACTAAACCATCCCACACAAGGCTTCATCCAACCTGGCCTTGAACACTGCCAGGGATGGAGCACTCACAACCTCCCTGGGCAACTGATTCCAGTGCCTCACCACCCTAACAGGAAAGAATTTCCTCCTTATATCCAATCTAAACTTCCCCTGTTTAAGTTTGAACCCATTACCCCTTGTCCTGTCACTACAGTCCCTGACGAAGAGTCCCTCCCCAGCATCCCTATAGGCCCCCTTCAGATGCCGGAAGGCTGCTATGAGGTCTCTGTAGCCTTGATTATTCTAAGTTTTATCTCTAAAAGAACATTCTGTTACAAATGACTGTTTTGGCTGAAGAAGATAGATGCCTCTGCTTTATCCTAAGGGTTCATTTATTCTCCTTTGATATTTTACAGTGTTGTTGCTGAAGAGCATCTGTAGGTAATTCCTTTCCCTAGAGAAAAAGCCTAAACTGTAAGCCTGAACTCTAGCACCCTGCAAAGTGAGATGTTAGCTCTTTGTTTAACTTGTGCTATAATCCTAGGAGCTCTTCTGAGAAGTGGTCACCTGGGATACATGATTTCCTAGGATATTGGTTTCAGTAAGTGCGTCTGGCTCAGGTTAGGATCTTTATTTCCCCCTCCTTGTAGTTTACAGAGGGAGCGAGTGTTGTCGCTACTTCTCTCATAAAGTAAAAATAGATCTTTTCTCCCTTATATTCAGTAAAAATTTCATTAGTATGTTGTTTCCCTGAAAGTATGGACCTGTTCTGCATGTATAGCTGACGAAGAGGAAACCAAGTTAGAAACATGACTTTTATGTTTAGCTTTTAGAATGGCAAGTCCACTTTCATTCAGAAGTTTTCTGGTGTGGGTGCAGTTGCTGAGAAAGTTGCTGTATTTGCAGTCACCAGCTTTCTGCTGCTGTTTTGAGAGTTTAATTTTCTGCTGAAACATTGTAGTTTTGGTTGTGTGGGTGCTGATCCCAGTGGAGATCCTGGATATTGAGACAAGAGACTAGTTGAGGTTTGTGTAAAACAAAGAACTCTGCAGAACAGGGACAGGAATACAGCAGTAAAATATTTGTGGAGATGCAGTCAGCTTTTTCCAAGACCGTTATTAGAGATTTTTTGCAGAACTCTGGAAGCCATTCATGCATGGATCCTTTCATCATTAAGAGGAAAGAGCACAATCTTTCTTGGTCAGCTGCAGGTGGATGAGCATGCTTTTGTCACCACAGCCATTTGGGTATGGAGTAGACTGGGAAGTCCAAAACAACCGTCTTAACATTCTGAGACTATTTGAGGTCATGTTGCCAGGGATTCACTAATGATCTTCTCCTGCAAGCATTATGTCATTTTTCATTTTTAGCCAGCTTCTCTTCCAGTTCAGTGTGGTTTTAAGTAGGTGCTGCGAAAATAGAGTTAAGCGGTAGTAACCAACATAAGAGTAATACAACTTGGAATGTCCCACATGAGTTGTTGACACCTCATGTAGCCATTCTGCATCATCTTGTAATAGGAGAGCAAAACAGCACTGTGGGGATCTGTGAGATCTACAAATAGAAGAAGAAATAAAACTGGTTTTACAGCATGCAGGAAAAGGTAGATTCACAACAGTTTGTGTGTTCACCCATTTATCTCTTTAATATAGTAATATTCAGTTCATAATGGTACCAAATATGTATGTGTGGGAGGGGTGGAGGGTGGTTAGAAAGCTGGGAATAAAGATGCGTGGTTTTTTTTCAGTTGAGTACACTGTCTGCATTTACCTTTGGCTAAGGACTTTCTGAGAAATACTAGTTCCAAGTAGAAGTAACTCATTAGCTGACTGAATGGAGGTTTGTTGATGTTCTCTTTTGTGATTTTTCTCCTCTCTTAGATTAACTGTTTCTGTTAAAGACCTTGATGCCTTCTTTCTTGTTGAGTGTTAAGTAGTAACAGTTATGGACAACTTCTGTTATTAGGGAATACAAGTGTGGTAATCCGTGTTCTCAGGGTGATTATAGTTCCAGTTCTTGGAAAGATATTCGTAGTCTATTTTTTGGCTTCTTATAGTTGGCTGCACCATTACAGATGCGGGTGAGTATGTAGTGATTGCTATGTTGGGCGATTGCTTTCTTACCTTAGTATGTAGTACCAGTATTACTTCATAACAATAGTTTATATTCTGACTATGAAAAAGTAAACCAGCATATATTATTTCATAGTTATGACTTGTCTTCTAAACTTCCTTTGGCTATCTAAAGAGGATCCTGTCAGCAAAAAGTCTTAAATGGATTTTCTGGAATTATTGAGAAACCAGATGTTCAAAATCAACCTTTTCAAAACTTGGCAGAAATATTTTCCATAATGTTTTTCATCTCCCTGTCTTCCTGTTTTATCTGGAACCTGTTTAGTAAATTTGGTTTTTCATATTTCTGATGTAGATCATGTGAACATGACTTAACGCATTCGACCAAAGCCAGCATACCTAAAATCAGCATGCTAAAATTACAGGAGACAAGCTCCTTTAGCTTACTACCTCATTTAATTTCCCTTAACAGCCTGTGCCCAGGAGGAATGAAGAGCATCTCATTACAGAGTATCTTGCAGTGTAGAATGTAGGGCACTTTTGGAAAATGGGAAAGGTGGGTTTAAGCTTCTTTCCCTTGGTCCCATAACTGTCTTTTAACAGGTAAATTTGCTATAGCAACCATTTTTTTAAAAGGAAAGCTCTGCCTCTTTTAGGTGCCAATCCTCACCTTGGTATTGTGAATTCCATAAGGATACAGGGTTTTCTGTGAACCCTGTTGAGATTGAATTTTGCACTCCCCTAGCTGCCTAAACCAAGTCTACCCCATATGTGGGAAAAACCCACTGGTTTTGACACAAGCCTCTGAGGAGCATTTGTAATTATGACTTAATTAGACATCATTCCAAAGGTTACTAGGAGTATTCTAGATTTAGTATTATCTGTACCTTCTTCATCTTGCTTGATGATTGATCATACTGCTATTGGCAGGTTTTTACTTTGTCTTGGTCAACTCAGTTCAGCTGTCAGGACATTGAGACAAGCTTGTCAGAACCAATAATTTTGGCTTTGTCCATAACCTCTCTACAGTCATTATTTCCAGTAAGTCTTTGGCTTGGAGGTCACCTTCTCTTGTCTGCCTTAATTTACTTTTTTTTTGTTTTATTGAATCCTTTTGTGTCTTTACATGCCTGTTGTCAGTGATTATTGTCTTTTCATGTCAATCCTGTTTTCTTTCCCTTACTACATCCTTCCGTTAGCTATCAAGATCTTGTCTTAGTCTTTAAAACACCAGCATATAAAATAGCCATAAATATGTGGTTCCGTAAAGCCATGTTCTTTTTCTAATTTCATTAGCCTTTGTAACTCTGCAGATCTGTAACACTAGTCCTTCTCCTTTCCCCCCTTCTCACCCAGATAAATCAGGGTAGTGTTGGCTGTTTTACCTGGTGACCTTCTGGCAGACCTGAGTTCTGCTGTTTATTTTCCCCTCTTGAATTCTGCGTTTCTTATGCTTTTTTTTCAGTTCTACTCCTGCTTTTCCAAGTGCTCTATTACGAGGCATAGGTATTCCACCTCCTCCAGTACATTAGTTAGAGTGCATTGGAGAAGAGCGCCTTTCACTTCTTTCCCTTGTGTATGTCCTTACTTACCTTACTGTTGTCAGTTGACCCTGGCTGGAGGCCAGCTGCCCACCAAGCTGGTCTATCACTCCTCGTCTTCAACTGGATAGGGGGAGACAAAATATGATGAAAGGCTCATGGCTTGAGATAAGGACAGGGAGATCACTCAACAAATACCATCACGGGCAAAACAGACTTGACTTGGGGAAATGAACTTTGAGTTCAATTCTCATTTCATTGAGATCGAATCAGAGTAGGACAATGAGAAATTAAATCTTAAAGCACCTTTCCCCCTCCCCCACTTCTTCCTGGGTTCAACTTCAATCCTGATTTCTTTACTACGTTACTCTTTTAAAAATGCATATATGTACATCTCGTGGTGTAGGTGCTTGAGATGAGCAGTTGTAGATTCAATTCTTAAAATGTTTGCATCAAATCAGGTTTCAGAGCTGTTTAGTATTTGAAGCTTATTTAGAATCCTTAAAAATATTTTGATGTAAAGCAATATTAAATCTGATTGTATAAAGCAGATACAAAATAGGCAAAAAGATTAGGTTGCGTTGTTCAGAATGTTTTCTCAATAGCTGCCATTTGTATTTGCTCGCTTTCTATGTAAGGGATAACTTTTCTAGTGGGAAAATAATGTACTCTCTCTGAGGTCTTTCTGATGCTGACTTTTCAGTAATAAGAAAAAAATATCTAATTGATGGCTATGAAGTATGAAATATGGGAGAAAGAGCTGAGTGCAGTTCTGGTTTTATGGTGCAGTATTAGCAAGTATGAAGTTGAAATGTATGCAGAGAGCTCTGTGTCTGCTCAGTCAAACACTTACGCATATTTCAGATATGTCCCAAACAACATACTGTAGCATTGTGAACTGCTTGGATCCTTATGAGAATGAGAACAGAAGGTTATACAAGTCAGCATCAGAGAATGTTGTTGTATGCTATGCTACTCCATATGCTATATTAGAGAAGCTTATAAAGTAAGTAATATAGTAGATGGTATATACTGGCAAGCTGTTCTAGTGGAAGTGCATCTTACTTTTGTATGATTTTACTATTTGGTAACTACCTGCAGTGTTGTATACACTGTAATGTGTGTTTGTGCTGGTTTTCACTCGCCAGACAGATGAAGTCAAAGCATTTCCTGAGAAGCCAAACAAAACTGTCTCCTACCATCAGTCAGAAGCCTGGCTGTTTTTTTAGCTCCATCTTGACAAGTTACACAATAATGAAAATAACTGAAATAGGACTCAGTACTACGTAAGTCCTCAAGGAAATTCTGTTAAAGCCCCTTTCTGGTTCCGTACTTAAAAGTAACTTTCAGCTACTTGTGGTGAAGTTCGAACATACTCTTTCTGTGGAGGAGCTTGTTTAGCGATTCAAACCCCTATGATTTCAGGGAAGAGCATGCATCTTTGACCCAGCAATAAGTGTACTCACTGTGATGCAGAGTGTTTTGGACTCTGGAATGCAGGAAGTAACTGTGGTCTAACATCCCAATTTTCACTGTGATATACAAAGTAAGGAACTTCTGCAAGGTGCCCACACATAACTAACTCAACTGGGATAAAGTTATCCAGAAAGTCCCCTGTGGGCCGTTGTGTTTCTTCAAATGGGCTTTCATAGTGTTCAGTTCTGTCTTGATGAAATCCCTGTTTCGATGTGAGGATTGGTGAAACACAAATAAACACCATGTAGACTTTTCAATGGAGAATCCTTGGGAGGTTCTATGACTCACAGCTGGCATGGACCTCATTCAAAATGCTACATCTTATATTAGGCATTTCATGTTATTTAGAAATGCTGGAGGAAGTATCTTGAAGTTTGGCTAATTAGAAATAGCATTGGTAGCAGATGGACAAGAGAAAACGCTGTAGAAAAGTTGATGGTGTGAGCCTTACGAGCATGTACCACATGCTGAGTGAGGACTTCCAACTCTGGCAAAAGGTTTTGCCATTGAGCTGCACAGCTGAGTAAAAACCCGGTATCCTGTAGGTGATCATGACTATCTGGCAGTCTTTGGAGAATTTCAGTGTATACATTGAAAGCAAGAGTAGGTAACTGTCCTTCTTGAGCAGCTGATGTTGAAACAGACTGTTTGGCAGTGGTCCCAAGACTCTGATTCAGTCAGTCCCCACCTAATGAACTGAAGGCCACCTTCCTGATAATTAAAAGGAAATAAACTGCCTGAATTTTATCCAGCTTTGGATTTTTAGGCTGATGTCCTGGGCATTTAGTGATTTGCGTTAGGTAGTGGACCACTCAAAAGTTGTAGCCCCATAAATCTGGTAGATTGGAGGCAAATTTCTTCAATTTTTGGTTTCTGTGTGAGGAAATCTCAAGAATATTCATGTCTCTGTGACTGCCAGATCTTTTTTTTTCTGAGCATACATACTTTTATTCCAGTTTGGATAGCATTTGTAATGTAAATGCTCTATATCTAAAATAGTAATAACATGGAATTGCAAGTTATCAGGCATTCTGTATATTAATTTGCCTAAATATGCATAGATAAAGTTTAAAGTTTCAGTTTAGTGACCCTGTTAGGAGTAGGCGTTTCACAGATGCCTTCTTTTTGACAGTATCATGGGAAATTATGGTCCCAGTGATCATGCTTTGTTCCAAACTAGCTTACATTTAAAGTAAACTTAAATCCTTGGGGTTTTGCCCAAATGATGGATCTCAGCAGTGCAGAGCAAGTCAGTGTTGCCTTATTATATCACATGTAAAATCAGATAACTTTTATCTCATCTCATTGTGCCCTCAGAGGAGAAAGTTGATCTCCTTTCTCTGGGTTGTTCTTCAATCCTTATGTTTACTTACAGCTCCTCAATCTCATTTTCCATGTGGTCCAGTCAAAACTAGATCTAGGAATAATACAGAACTTGATAACTGCAAGCATCAGAGACCATGAGCAGTAATTTCTCATTGCTACCATCACTCAGGGTAGCTTTTGTTTAAATAAAAACTATGAAACTGGGATTGTGGGGTGCAGGGTTTTCTTCTGGTTCCTCCTGCAGTGGTAGGAACTGCAGGAAATCTCACACTGTTGTTAAGTTACCTTAGCAATTTTTATATGCTAAACCAGGGAAATTACATTCTCGCTGTATGAGGAGATGGGTTCATGAGTAACTGTTGTAATTAGGGATATTTGTAGGGATGTATGGCATGCTGGTGTAGCTGCAGTGGCTAGAGATGATCTGTTTTCGCACTCCGGCCTGATTGTTGTGCTGCCAAGACTATAGTATTGATTTGTCCTGAATGGGATGCAGAGATATTTCCACAGCTCTTTTTCTCTTGTAAAATTCTCTGTAATATGCATTATGAATTGGGGGTTCTGTGTTTTGGAAAGGATACACATATATTGGTTGGTTTTCCTGCCATGTTTTACATGTAATAGGTTATTTCATGATGATATATGAATTTTCATTCATTTAATTATTGATAGCTTCTTATTTCGGTATACATTAAGGGAATAGATAGAGCATGACTAACATTTTTTTGTGATTTTACAATTACTAAATGTTAATTTTCGTTTTAGAATTAATTTGCATCTGAAGTGACTGTATTCCTGGTTTTGAATATCAAATATATTTACTTGCTGAAAACTAGAAAAATTACTTTACTTGAAGTGATGAATTAGAAATTGTAAAAGCTTTGCTGACAAAGCAATCCATCCAGTGCTGTATGCAGTTTTCATTGCATGTGTATTTTATTTTAATAATGGACTGCCTTTGACAATTCAGATTTTTCCTACAAATACATTGTATTGATGTATTTGGGCTTGGTTTTGTCCATCTTTTGGATAATTATTTGTGAAACGTAACCTTCAGTTTGAAAAACTGAATAAAAATAGTTTCACTTAATTGAGTTTAGCAACCTATGGAAAACTATGTACAGTGTTTGCATCACTATTTTTTAATGCCATAATTACACATGGGATGAAACAGATCCCTAAGAATGGGATCTGTTTTGGACAATGATGTGAGTATTGCATTCAGCAGTGACATATAGCAAAATGTGGCAGGCCATTTCAGCTTGATAAAGTCACCATGTACTGTATATCATTGTGAGTGTGGAATGAGTTGGAGAGGTAGAAAAATAGAATACTGAACACTGAGTACTGCAGCCACCAACAGTGGAATGGTTCAGAATAATGAATGTCTGCCTTAGACAAAAGAGATGAGGACCACTGACTGTCTCCCTAGAATTTACAAAATGAATGAAGAAAGCGTGCTGTTGCAGGAAAAAGCTGTCATCATCATCTGATGATGAATTTCTTTATTTTTCAAGGAACACGGACTAAATGGAGAAGTGGGAGAATCAGTCCTGCAGCTTGTTATAACTAACAGGACTCATCTCAAGAGGAAAGGATTTATCTCAGCCAATTAGTCACATTTTTAATTAGTCTTATCTTAATCTGGACATGTCATACAGGTCAGATGAATCCCTTTGTAAATGCTCCGGTTTCTCTCCACTGACTGCAATTGGAATCCAGATGACTTCCGCAGGTGTGGTTGTGTACACAACAGGCATATCGTTTAGTTTTAGATGTTTTATGCCATTGGGATTCTCATGTGCCAAACCCCAATGTTCATGTCATGAAATCTGGTGGACTGCAGTAATGTCAGAAACCATATTTGAAGAACAGAAGTAAAATGTTATCAATTTTTTCCAAGTGACATCTAGGGGTATGTACTTAGGAATTAATATGTTACTAGACTGTGAGATGGACTACTAAAATAAGCAGTGAAGGAAAGGAAATTCCATATTTAAAACAGCAGAGCCACAGCATTAAGTTGTGACCAAAATGAAAGATTCATCCTTGATTATGGCAGAAAGATAAGCCAAGGCATAATAAGTACTGAATTGCGACCAGAAGAGTTTCTCATCACAGATGAACATAAGAATAAATAATTTTAAAACTTGGGCAGATGGGCACTAGCCAAGAGAAGCTGCAATTCTTAAATACATTATCTGCAATCAGTGTAGAAATACTTAATGAAGGCACCTGCTGAATGAGACTGACTGAAATTACCTTCTAGCAGAGAAGAGTGAAGCTAGAGCAGAGACACTAGATGACACAAAAGACTTCAGGAATGTTCTCTCTCTGGACTGATCCTTCAGACCATTTGAAAGGAACTGGTAAGATGATTCAGGATGGGCCTGGCTAAATTCAGTTTCTTTTGTGTGGAAGACTGTTAAATGTTCAGCCAGGCTCTCTGAGACGTATCAGTTCTGGGATAAGAGTATCAGTGCCATTACATTCCTGTTTTGTATATATATATATTTTTCTTATGTAGAGATTTTATTGGAGGTAAGGATGGGATGTAACTATACCTCAGGCTGAGACAGACTATTCATACACTCAATCTGTATCGTTATCTAGATTTGTTGCCTCCCATGTACACATACACGGACTACGGCACGGAGGCTGATACCAGCTGAAACAGAGTAGATGGGTTATGGTGCTTTTCTGGCATGTTACTGTTGTTGTTATTTAAATAAAATCCCCATGGGTTTATTTCAAACAAGACTGAAGTAACTATAGTACCCTAAAACAGTCATTTGGAACATTTTGTTTATGTAGATGTAAAATGTTATAGTTGTTCCAACAGATTGCAGACTTCCCTTTGCGGGCATATGTGGGACCAAATCCAGTTCCTAGTAAGCTGGATAGGAATCTTTCAGTCATCTCCAGAGGGACTTGTATCAAGTTTCTTTTAAGTTTCTGAAAACGCTAAGTTTTATAAAGTTGAAATTTTACTGAGTGCTGGGTGCTTGATATGGTGAGGACCAAGACTTTCTCTGGAACTCTGCATCATGTGTGCAGTGGTACACTTTGCCATGAAATTGTCTTACTTGGATAGGTAATGAGGAGGTTAATTGATCTACCTGTTCACTACTTTAGAAGTTGTTTGTATAATAATATAGAAAATATGGGGCATAAACAAGAGGACCTGAAATCTTAATCAATGAGCAACAGTCTGGTTGAACTAGCATAGCAAAGACCACAGGGTGGGAGGATAGGGAGGAGGAAGAGACTGTTGCTATTTTGTATTGGGTTCAGAGCTTGTGCTGTGATCCAGCTGTAGAGGGAGTTTATCTTACTGATGCTTTATGAGTAATGCTAAAAGGGGAAAAGCTTATGAGCTCTATTGCTATTGCAGGCATTGCACTGACACCAAACAGACCAGGTCGGTGGGGATATCTGTGGGCAGAATACAGGGGATGGTGATGACAGGAGGTTTTAATTAGTTATCTCTTGGAAACCCAACAAATGAGAACACCAACTGCCCAGCGTGTTCTGCTATGTACTTAACCAAATTTTGAGGCAGTAGCAAAAGCAATTGAAGGGGAAGCTATTCGATTTACTACCAACTCTAAGAAAGAAACTGTTCAAGAACAGGGAGAGGAAAGGCAGTTGAGTGAGAATTACCCTGGCATGACACAGCTTACAGACTTCAGGAAGGGGAATAAGTTGAGTAAAAGAATCAGAACAACAAAAAAGGGTATGAGAGGATTGTGGGCATAATCCCTTTGGAAAGGAGTCTGGAGAAAAGGACTTAAAGGAATTGGTTGTTCCTCAAAAAATATAAAGATAAAAAAATGCAAATTGCAAATTGAGATAGCATAGAAGGACAAAAAACATAGTAAACCAAATTTGGATAAAATATAAGCACCTCTTTTATATCAAGCACTAGAAGGAACGATGTAGAAAATTTGTTTGGATTACTCAGAACAAGGGCAAAAGAATAGCAAAAGATGTAGAGGAAAAAGAAATAATCAAAGACGGCAAGGCCACATATGTGAACAAGAAAAGACTGTGTACAAAAAAAATCCCCAAAACCATGAGGAGTAATAGAAATTGTTCTGGAAGTATATTTCTGGTAAGAGCACGTTCCAGGAAAGTGATGCTCTACTGCTTAACAGAAGCACATCAGTCTTCACTAGTGGTATTAAGAGCATATGGAAACCTCGGTCTAAAATAGGGAAAGGACAAATCAGGGAGTACTTAATGTGTTCAGTGTTTTGAGGTTAGCTGTGCCCAAGACATGCTATACTTGGAAACTGGAAGAATTGGCTAAATCAGTCTCAGCCCCATTAGCAGTTACCATTGAGAATTTGAAGAAGAAAAATGAGAGAGAGTAGAAAAGAAAAAACACCCCAGAAAAATAGAAAACCTGATCCTTAAGAGGGCAGGGAAGCGACAGAGAGAAGAGGCTTATCACCGATTTACAGGTCATTTTTGTTCTTAAAGAAATTACAGACAAATATTCAAACATTTTTTAAGGACTTGGAGGAAAGCAGCAATCAGCACGGGTTTGTTGGAACTATCTAGTACCCTATAACAAGAGATTAAAACTTAGGGATGAAAGAAAAGGAGCAATTGTCCTACATTTTCACTTTAAGAAACTTCCAAATGCTGTCTCACAAGACTCCTATTAACAATCTAGGGAACATCAAGCAGTGTCTTAATGTAAGTTGTTTGGGATATAGCTGCAAAACTGGTCGAATAAGGTAACCCCGAAGCAGCTATTGCAGTCTCACTGTCATATGTGTGTTTGTTTCACAAGAATTTATTTTAGACACTGTTCTGGTTTTTCAGTAGTAATTGGATTATGTATTAGAGAGTATGCTTATTAAATTTGCCATTGTCACAAAGCTGAGAATGGACTGGAAGGATGCCAGGGGACAGGATTAGATTTGAAAATTATCTTGACACATTTGAGAAATGGCTTGGGGAATAAGGTAATATTTCATAGGTGTAAATGCATGGTTCTACATGCAGAATAGCCATATACAGGACACAGGACAGCTGGTTAAGCAGCGGGTTTTGAGAACAATATGTAAGTCATTAATATTATATTGGTAAACATAATCAAGCTGTTGTGAAAAAGGTCTGGATGGATGAAAAAGACATAAAGCCCCCAAAATGTATGGAGAAATGAATCTATTGTACTCGGTACTCTGCTTAGCTCAAATACCGGGTCAAGTTTTGAGCATTCCACTTCAATAAAGATAAGGATAATTGGAGAGAGTTCAGGGGATGGCAATGAGGTAGTTAGAGAGCTGAAAAACATGACTTGCAAAGAAAAAAAAAAGAACCAGAATTAGTTACTCTAGAAAGTAAAAGACAGGTAGGGAAGAAAAGTTTTTGAGTCTGCAAAAAAAACCCCAAACCAGCCAACCGAAGAGAAAAAGCCAAAACCCCATAATGCAAAACCACCTTGAGCTTAACACAGATGAAGGGAATGATCTGATCTCTGCATCCAGTATGGGTAGCTTAAATTCTAACAAGAAATTATTAGTTTAGATATCAGAAAAGAAAAATCTGATAGAAAGGTAAGATCACTTGGAACAGGTTAGGTGACAAATTTTTAAGTATGTTAGAGGTCTTTTAAAGCACGGAAAACATGTTCAAAAATGATGTACAAATACACAAAGTTACAAGGGTAGCTTTGTTTCACCAGCAGGTTAGAAATGGCCTGCTGTGGAACCTGTCAGCAGTATCTTCTTTTATTCTTTACTGTGTTACATAACTGCATATTGCTACTGTGCCACACAATGCATTTTCTGTTCTGTAAATCTTGTGCAAGATTATTGTACTTTGAATTAATTTTATACATTTTTATTATTATTATTTCAGTGTGCGCGGAAGCTTACAATCCTGATGAGGAAGATGACGATGCAGAATCAAGGGTATTTAATGCTTTGAGTCAAATACTTATTTTTTTACCAGTTCTTGGGCATTAAATTTAGGCAGAAAAATGTAACCAGCCTTACCATTCCTTTCCAGAAGCATCTTTTATAATATACTTTAATAATCTCTTGGGGTTTGAAGGAACATTTAAAAATCCTCTGTAATAGTCACCCGTGTAGGATGTGATGTAAGTACTATTCTAAATCAGCACACCTTTGGTATGTGGTCTGTTAATGAAACATTTTTGTGCAACTGTTTGCCCAGAGAGCACCTGCTCCTAAAAGTACTTACTTGGTGTCCTTATAATCTTGCAGTAGTTTCCTCATTATTCTACTATTTTCATAAGGCAGAAAAAAAAAGGTAAATTATAAAATTGCTAAAATTTTCAGATGTACAATGCAATAACTACCTATATTTATTTCTTTTACTTATGTCACCCTTCTAAAGGCATTTATGTAGCTTTTAATATGAAATAGCATAAGTATGACTTTCAAGACAAGTCTAAATGTTTATATTCTACCTAGTTTCTGGTATGTAAAACTGTCAAAAAGATTATCCTGTAGTATCACAGCTTTGAAACGTAGCATAACTTTTTAAGCATGAGTTCAACTTGACTGATATTCACATTAACCAGACATTGTTAATTTAATAGATCTGTATCTCATTTGGATAGTGCTGATTCTGTTGTTTACTCAGTGAAACTTCTGAGATAAATTTAACACGGATCCTATTTCACAAAGTAGTCTTTGGGAGGTAGTCATGGAAATGACTAAATGTAACAGTGGTGCTTTTTATAAAACATGCATGCTCCAAATATAATTAGAGAGTAGTAGAGTAATGTTTATGCAGCAAAAGTTGACATTAAGGTATCCAGAATGTCTTGCAGAAAAGAACTGGATTCTACAAACATAAAGATCTTATTAGCTTAAATACAGCAGTGCTTCATTTGCTAATGCTGTGGTGATATAATATTATCGTTGAGTGTTTTGTTTAAATATTAAAGGTTTTAAAATGAAAGTGCTATGAAGCATGGTCAAAGTATTGGGTAAAATGCCTAGTTAGCTGAATTAGCTCAGTCCTTCAGCTAGTGTTGCTGTACGATAGCTACTTTAAAGGTTTTTCTATTATATCCCTCAGATTATTCACCCTAAAACAGATGATCAACGAAACAGACTGCAGGAGGCATGCAAGGACATTCTTCTTTTCAAGAACCTAGATCCGGTAAGAAGTTCTTTGTAATGAACCGATTTGACAGTGCTGCTAAGAATTAATTCTCTCGAACTTTTGAATAGAAGTTTACAGATTTGACTTTTAGAAGCCCTTAAGTATGCTTTCTTGACCATTTCATAAACTCCAAAAATGCTATTTTTATAACTGATGTCATATATATGACTTTCATTCACCACCATGAATGATAGTCTTGAAGCACGTTAATATGAATGTATACATTAATATGATTGTAAAGTATTGTATTTTGTTACTTTAAATCTTGTACATTGAATATAAACTTATCAGTTAACTGCAATGTTTAAGATGTTTCTACTGGTTACTTTTCATCCTCCAAAGGTGTGCTGAGTGCTCCATCTAAGCCTAAAATTATCCCCAAAGCCTACAGTTTATCAATAGATGTAATTGAACAACCAAGTTACAAAATACAGGGAAAGAGAAAGGCAGTAGTGAGGTGTTTACATTATTATTTCACTTGATACAGATACTGTAAAACCACTATAGATAATTTCTTTTCTGCACAGTTAATTTCCTTCTATTGCTTATAAAACAATTACGGGCTTTTAAGAAAGCCGAAATGCAGTGAATGAGTGATCTGGATCAGACAAAGGTGATAATGCTACTAAAGAAGCACAGGGCTGTTTAAGGAAAAAGGCGAGTGTGTCAATCAAAATCTGCATAACAAGGTTGGAATGACTCAGAGCACAGCAAATGCTTTCCCAAGAGAATTGATTCAGTGCTGTCAGGGGAGGGAGCATGGAGGAAAGGGAAATAATTATGCAGAATTTTAAGCATTAGAACAAAAAGGTTAAATGTGATTCAAGAGGGAGCTAATGGAATGACCAGCCTGGAGCTCTGCTTGGAAATTAGGTGCTGTTTCAGAGAAGGCATGTTAATTCATGCTGCAGGGTTTCCAGCTCCTGCTTTTGTCGGCACAAAGGCTGAGTCCTAGCCCTGCTTACCTGTTCCCAGAGAGGTCCTGAGGAGCAGTGACCCACAGACCCCCAGCTTTGCAGAACCCTAGCATTAGAACTACAGGAGGGCATCAAAAGTCTTAATGTAGCTGCTAGTATGTGTGCATCTTGGGACACCAGGGGTCCTGACAGATGATTTCCTCCCTCATGCTGTCTGTTTAATGGGTAGCTAATTAGCTGCTTTATTATACTTGTTCAAGCTAAAATAACCCAAAAATTTGGCTCTTCCATTCCGTAATTATTTTTTCTACATAATTTCAGGGATACAAAATGGTTTGTGGGTATCTGCTCTGGATATGAAATTGCTTTGTTGTGTATTTTCCTTTTTTGCTGCTGTGTCCTGTCTTCCTCTTCTCTGTACCATTGTTACATTAGCCTGCCAATGGCATTTTGGCAGACCCCTCTTGGTGAGCCTCTGAGCATTTCTCTCCTATGAGCCCTGTGACCCAATGGATCTAAATGCTGTGTGTTTCTAGAGTGTGCCATGATGTTAATTTTGAGATACTGCATTCCTGATTCTTGCTTTACATGGTTTCTTGGTAATATCTTCTTACAGTATCAGTCCTCTGGATGTGATCTGCTTTTGCTTCCAATGAGAACTCAGTCTCTTTCTGAATAGTCATTAGCCCCTTGGTCTGCAGGAAAGGGATCTGTTTGCTTTGTAATCCTGTGTAGGCATAGAGCATTAAACTGTTCCAGGGTGATTCAAACTTAAGCAGGGGAAGGTTAGGTTAGATATAAGGAAGAAGTTCTTTACTGTGAGGGTGGTGAGGCACTGGAATGGGTTGCCCAAGGAAGTTGTGAATGCTCCATCCCTGGCAGCGTTCAAGGCCAGGCTGGACGGAATCTTGGGTGAGATGGTTTAGTGTGAGGTGTCCCTGCCCATGGCAGGAATGCTGGAACTAGATGATCTTAAGGTCCTTTTCAACCCAAACTATTCTATGATCCTATAACTCTTCCAAGTAATACTAAGGGTTTACTTCCCATGTTAGCGGATGTCTTCTCAGGACTGTGCTGCTGTCTCAATACCGTATCCCCTTAATGTTTTGAACTTCTTTTTTTAATTTTGCTTCTCAATCAGTTACTTGTAATTGCTAACATTTCCCATGGTCTGTTACAGGTGTTCAGCAGAAGACTGCTTAGCTCAGTCTTCCCCTTGTGTAGCTCTGCAATCAATGCCTTGAAATCTGCTCCTAGTTTTTCGTTATAATAGTGTTGCTCGTAAAAGGCATTGGAAAAGTACTGAGCTCTGAAGATAGCAAGGATATTAAAAGGTAGCCTTCTTCAGTCTGGCTTGCTCCTTTGTGGAACCGAGATCTGTAGTTCCCCAGGGGACTTCTTCCATTCCTTCTTGTTCTACTGCTAGGCAGTGACTTGAGCTCTACCAGTGTAGTTGCAGTAATTTAAATATTCCTATCCCAGCTCTCTTTCTCACCTCTGCCTCTCCACCCTGTAGCACAAGCACAATTGGTGTCAGCTGCTGCAGTTTCCTCTCTGGTGTATTAGTGAAAAAAGTCCATGATCTTGGAGAGAGATAGTATCTTCAGCTGCTAAAAGTCTCTGGAACAAAAGTCAAGCTGTGTATTGATACCATCTCTCACTTCCACTTTTATTTCCCTTCCATTTACCTTCAGCCTCTTTCTGCTATAGTTCTGTGTATGAAAAACATTATTTCAGAAGTCAGTGAGTTGAAGGGGAAGAGGCAATGTCAAGTGCTTAATGGCTTTTCCATGATGGCCTTTTAGCAAACACCATTCCTAGATAGGACACTACTATCAAATACAGTATAACAACATGTCTTAAGGCATGATCAGACTTGCCTTGAGTACGTGATGTTAAATGGAGGCCACGTTTTCTTAAAAATTTATCCCACCCTAACACACTGTGGTTTAATTTGAATGGAAGGATAAGATAAGGTTATCGTTAAACCAGAAGCAGGATTGATACAGTGTGCCAAACTGCTTGCCCTATATGCATGCACAAAGCATGATACCGTTTCATGATCCAGATGTTGGAGGTTACTAGCAATGGGATCAGAAGCTGCATGTCTTCTTTCCCCTCTAATTTCACTTTGTATAAGCCAGCAAGGATAAAACAAGATGATAACCAGATGCCTTGGGCTGTTACTGAGGATAAGACCCAAGTCTGTTACTGGAATTTGTCTTTGTTCAGCCTAACAACTGTTTCATCACTGAGAGGGGTAGCAGCAGCAGCATCTTACCTAGTGGCCAACACAGCCTTCTACTCTTACTTTTTACAGTGCAGTTTAGAGAAGTTATGTTTTTGGTTTTGTCTTTTAAGAGGAACCTTATGCTGGGACTGATTAACAACAGGCTATTTGGTTTGGCTGCTATGGCCAGCAGTTAAAAACACTGATGAACCTATTATGAGAATAACAGGGTGGCTCAAGGGACTGGTAGCATCAAAGCTGTGTCACACCCTTGCACTTAAAGTTTTCATCCTTATTTCTCAAAAAATTCAGAGGCAGTGTTAGATAATCTGTTCTCTTTCAGGGAAATGTTATTTTGGAGACCTGTGCCCTGCTAATGCTTTACAGAATGTTTCAGATAGGTCTTGAACCTCTTCTAAAAGATAATAAATTATACATATTCTTCACAAATATGCAAGAGCAATTTCTGGGCATATTGCCACTCATGCACCTGGAGAGTTATTATAAATGTGAACAAATATGGATTAATCAATTCTAGTTGATTAACTGGAAGATGAAAGAAAGCCTAATGCAAATGTATTTTATGAATAGTGGACTCATACTCAAGGCCAAAGTGTTCCTTGAAAAGTGCTACAACAGAAAATTCTAATAACGCCCTTACGTTCTTAAAAATATTGGTGAAGAATTAGGACTACAGATGCTGGAGCAATTAATGGGAACACCTAGATAGATAGATAGATCTATCTATATTATGAGTGAGCCCAGAATGCCTGAACAGAGTTAATGCACTACCCTCTTCAGTGGCACAAAGGTCTTTGCAAACTAATGGGTTCCCAAAAACATAGATCTGCACTTAATCATCTATTTTTCTCTAAAGCAAAATTAATACTTACATCAGATCTATGAAATGGGTATTGCCTCCACCTTGTCTATTGCATCAGAGTGTGGCCAGCAGGACCAAGGAAGTGATCATCCTCCTGTACTCGTCACTGGTGAGGCCGACCTTGAATACTGTGTTCAGTTTTGGGCCCCTCGTACAAGAGGGATATTTACATGCTGGAGCAGGTCCAAAGAACAGCAACGAGAATGGTGAAGGGCCTAGAGCAAAAGTCTCACGAGGAGTGGCTGAGGGAACTGGAGAAGAGAAGGCTCGGGGGACCTTATCTAGAACTGCCAGAAAGGAGGATGGAGAGAGAAGGTGGCTGATCTCTTCTCCCAGGTAACAAGTGATAGGACAAGAGGAAACAGCCTCAAATTGTACCACAGGAGGTTCAGATTAGATATGAGTTAAAAATTCTTTATGAAAAGTGTTGTCAAGCATTGGAAGAGGATGCCCAGGGAAGTGGTTGAGTTGGTATCCCTGGAGGCATTTAAAAGACATGTACATGTGGCGCTTAGGGATGTGGTTTAGTGGTGGACTTGGCAACGCTAGATTAATGGTTGGACTCAGTGATCTTAAGGGTCTTTTCCAACCCAAATGATTCTGTAATCAGTTGCTGAAGATGTTCTGCAAAAGGACTGCCCAATGTATGGTGCCTTCATCTTTGGCTGAAGAATTTTGGAAACTATTTGCAACTCGGAATTATTTCTGCTCTTTTTTTTAGCCAACAGCCAGAAAGAATGAGCCAACTTGCTCAGAGGACTAGTTACAAAATACAAAAAGTGCTGCTGAGCCTGTCTGATGGGCATGTGCATGATAGTGGAGAGGCAGAATACTAACTTAACATTGAGCTGTGTGAAGGAAGGTTAAGGTATATTCTCAAGGAAAATATTATTCCTTGAAAATATTGATTATACATTGAAATACAAATGAGATTATTTGATAGTGAAGAGTTAAATGCCTTTTGATTAGTTTACAAGTGGATATTACACAATGGAGCTAAACATTTGAATTGGATCAATGTTGCTGCTGACACTCATATCGGAGTTTCAGGGGAATATATGTACATGTTTTTTTTCCCTGAAAAAGAAATGCAGAGGCCTGTAGACATGAGTTCTGTAATTGGCTCTTCCTCTCCAAGGTCCTGACTTGTTCATTAAGAATTCCTTTTCTTCCTGTGGCTTCCCTCCCTATGTTTTGCTACGTATTTCTGTCAAGCCTTTTTTTTTTTCTTTCCCTACTTCCTACTCTGCTATTCTGTCTGCTTCATTACCTTCTTAATATCATAATGAGCATTAATTAATAAAGTGGTTTATGAACTCAGGGGCAATAGGGGAACTGTGGATTCACAGACTAAAGAATACCTGTCTTTGTGACTAAGAATACCTACCTGCTAACTGGTTTGTTTTTACTAGTCATCAGTTGTAGTCACATGCCCTTCATATTAAATGTTTCCTTATTCCTCAGTATTTTGAAGACTTTAATTACAGGAAAAATGTCATTTGATTGACTAGAAATACATATTTTGTTTGTCGGTGAATTAATAAGGATGCCCAAAGGCAGAGTTTGACTGACTGCAGTAGATTATTTTGACATTTTCCATTCTTGTCACCTTTATGCAGTTCAGCAATTGGTTAACAGCAAACTAGATCAGAGGACATTCTCTGTCCCCGAGGCCATGCAGTGCAGTATGACATACATACGTAAATAAAACTAAACTGTCTTGCACTCTCCTCTCCTCCTAAGCCCACCAAACCAAGCAATTAACCAGGGTGGTTTTACCTTTTGTGGGAAGAAGCCCTGGCTTAAGCATTCCTACAAGCCATGAACAGGCCTTGTCATGAGGAGTGACAGTTGGCACAAACCAAACCAAAGCTCTACCAGCTGTGCTAATAATTGCACCAATAGCAAACCAGCCCAGACTGTATCATGTCAGTGCTTGAAACCATCCCCTGGTCCTGTTCAGTCTGTACTTCTAGTTGTAGTCTCTGATTCTGACTGACCTGGATAGGCAGAAGAACTTTACTAGCAAAGTTAAGTTGCTATAAAACTAGGGTAGATATCATCTCAGTCTAAGTAAGAGGAAAGAAAACCGTATCATCCCTGCTTTAGGTGATACAAAAGGGTCTATCATGCTGGCTGATACCGATAAGGGAGCTAATCCTCCTTTGCACCCTGGCTTCCCAGCAGTTACATTCACACTTGAAAACAAGGCTGATTGAGACAGCAATGATGGCTGTAACTATGTCATGTTTATTCGTCTAGCAAATTATTTTGTGAAATCATGCTCTTATCATTAAAGTCTAATTGGTAGAAAGACTTTTTGAGAGAAATGCAGTGACTACACTTCAAATAAAGGAAATCTATCTATTGAAAAGAAAATCTTGATAGATGAATTTGGTTTGTATTATGAATGTGTCTTTCAGAAAATAAGATTGCCCATTCACCCTCCTCTCTTTTCTCTATCACAAAGGATGGTGATCAAAGCATGCTTTCATGGCAACAACCAAAGGTTTCTGTTTCTAAAAACTGTTCTTTTTTTGAATGCATACTTTGCATGTTTAGAATTAAATAAACAGAATAATCATTGAGTATATTAATCAGTGTATGTAAATAAACATTATATAAAGAATAAAATTTCAAATAAGTTAAACTTTAGTTTTGGTTCTTGATATTTGTAAAATGCATTATCCTTAAGAAAAATAAATGCTTTATTGTATTTGAAAAAAATGTTTAAAGATCACAAATGTTTAGCAGAAACCATAAAGATTGCACAACATAATAACTTCAGATTAATAACTTCAGATCTATAAATTTTATTTCTGTGTAAACGTTTATCATATTTTAAAGTATCATCCTTTAGAATATTGATTATCAGATTACCTTGGCATTACACATGGCAGATTTTCAAACACTTGATATAAAAAAGCCCTCTTCCTGTTTTATTTTATATGTATTTTTTCAAGCCAGAACTGCTTTAGGAAGAATAGCTTTCAGACTGCACCATTTTACAAAATACCAGCATTAATTCTGTGTATGATAACAGATCTTCTTTTTAATTCTAAAATTGCCCATCTTTATCTTTTCAAAGTTAACTATGAAGGGTGTCAGTAAATTGAGTCTCAGTCTGGCAGAGAATCAAGAGGATTCATATAGAGCAAGCTGGGCAAGCAGTTTTGTAATTCTCATGGTAAAAGCAAAAAACTTGTGCCTGGTTTGGTTATTACAATCTGGTCTATCTTAATTTTATGTAGAAAGCTTTGGGAAAGGGACTGATTTTCCTTACATCAGCTGCAATTTACTTAGAAAGTTAAAATACATGTTACTTCAGTAGACAATAGCCCTCAAATGTATTAAATACTTTCAAGAGTTTAAAAGATTTTTTTAGAAGGAATTGCATTTGTGAATTCTACTCTGTTGTCTGAAAAAGTCATCGATTTACCTATCAAAGTTGTGGTTTGGTGAGCTTGATTTGTAATTAAGTGATTGAAAATGTTTTAACCTGAAATTTGAGATAAAACATACTAAATAATGATTACAACTCTGTGTATTATTCCTTCAGTACAGCAAATAGCCATCTTGTTAGTCTGATTTTTTTTCCAAGATGTCTTGGGAGTATTTTAATTTCCAAGGATTGGAGACCATATAATACTTTTTTTCTTTTTTTTTTTTTTTTTTTGCATTGCTTGCGTTTAGAAGGTAACATCTGCTCTCTAACCTCCCCTGAAGTGTGGAGTGTTCTGCATGTCAAATGGCAGCCAAGGGCTGTTGGTTGAGGAGCCACTTTGCCAGTTCAAATGTAAAGCAAGGGAAGGAAATGTGCTGTTTCAAATGCTTTAGACAACTAACTGTCATTTGGTCCATTTTGCAGATTCTGTAGGAGTTCCTTTTACTTTCCGTAGGGATAGTGACGTAATATTACCTGTTAACTTAAGCATGAAAGATTTTAAAAGGCAATTCCTGTACCTATTTTTCAATCTCCCCCCATGACGCACACACACAGTTTTCTCTGAAATAGAATATAACCCATTCATTGGTAGTAAAATGATTCTTCTTTTTTGCAAATACACAACCTTTCTATACTAAAAAAGGTACTAAACAGAGGCACAGTTAAATGATTCCGTGATGGCCTGGGTAGGCTGTGTGACGTCTTACTGTATTTTACAACGATACTGAGGATGCATGCTGACATTCTGTTGTTCTTTGTGCCCACACACAACGAACTCAGTGAAGTAAAATTGTATTTAGCTTCCATTTTAAAAAAGGCTTGGATAGAATCATAGAATCATAGAACAGTTAGGGTTGGAAAGGACCTTAAGATCATCTTGTTCTAACCCCCCTGCCATGGGCAGGGACACCTTGCACTAAACCATCTCACCCAAGGCTCTGTCCAACCTGGCCTTGAACACTGCCAGGAAAGGGGCATCCACAGCTTCACTGGGCAACCCATTCCAGTGCCTCACCACCCTCACAGTAAAGAACTTCCTCCTTATATCTAATCTAAACTTCTCCTGTTTAAGTTTGAACCCGTTACCCCTTGTCCTATCACTACAGTCCCTAATGAAGAGTCCCTCCCCAGCATCCTTATAGGCCCCCTTCAGATACTGGAAGGCTGCTCTGAGGTCTCCACGCAGCCTTCTCTTCTCCAGGCTGAACAGCCCCAACTTCCTCAGCCTGTCTTCATACAGGAGGTGCTCCAGTCCCCTGAGCATCCTTGTGGCCCTCCTCTGGACTTGTTCCAGCACTTCCATGTCCTTTTTATGTTGAGGACACCAGAACTGCACACAATACTCCAGGTGAGGTCTCTCAAGAGCAGAGTAGAGGGGCAGGATCACCTCCTTCGCCCTGCTGGTCACACTCCTTTTGATGCAGCCCAGGATACGGTTGGCTTTCTGGGCTGCGAGTGCACACTGCTGGCTCATGTTCATTTTCTCATCGACCAGCACCCCCAAGTCCTTCTCTGCAGGGCTGCTCTGAATCTCTCCTCTGCCCACCCTGCAGCTGTGCCTGGGATTGCTCCGACCCAGGTGTAGGACCTTGCACTTGGCATGGTTAAACTTCATAAGGTTGGCATCAGCCCACCTCACAAGCGTGTCAAGGTCCCTCTGGATGGCATCCCTTCCCTCCAGCGTATCAACCAGACCACACAGCTTGGTGTCATCAGCAGACTTGCTGAGGGCGCACTCAATCCCACTGTCCCTGTCAGCGATGAAGATGTTAAACAAGACCGGTCCCAACACCGATCCCTGAGGGACACCACTCGTTACTGGTCTCCAGCCGGACATGGACCATTGACCACAACTCTTTGTGTGTGGCCGTCCAGGCAGTTCTTTATCCACCGAGTGGTCCATCCATCAAATTGATGTCTCTCCAATTTAGAGACAAGGATGTCATGTGGGACAGTGTCAAACGCTTTGCCCAAGTCCACGTAGATGATATCAGCTTCTCTACCACTGTCCATCAGTTCCATAGCCCCATCATAGAAGGCCACCAAATTGGTCAGGCAGGATTTCCCCTTAGTGAAGCCATGCTGGCTGTCACCAAGCACCTTGTTGTTTTTCGTGTGCCTTAGCATGCCTTCCAGGAGAATGTGCTCCAAGATTTTGCCATACTTATAAAGCTCTAAAAAGTAGAGGATAGTTTTGTGCTTATTGTCAGAATTTTAGGCATATTGCTGGATAAACTGAATATAAAATTTAAATTATTAAGTTACACTTTTAGGATTCATATAATCCTAATAATAGTTCATATGATCTGCAATGAGCTGTATTTGAGTTCTTTTTAATGTAAATAGTTAGATTTTAGCAGATTTACACCAAACAAGATGAATGATGTGATTTTTGTTATTAGACAGTCATAATTCAGATGATGACATTTTGTTGGTCCGTTAACATTTCTCTCTAAGCATTTGTATTCCATTCAAATTAGCAAAGTAATTTAGAGTCCTGTCTACAAAATCCTGCTTCCTGAGTCCAGCATTTACTTACTCAGCCAAAGCACTGCAGGCCTTTAAGGTTACATCTATCCCGCCAGTGTGCAGCCATTGTATAATTTAGATTTTCAAAATATTTTACAATCATTTTAAAAGTCTAAATCCTGTACAATAATTCTAAGACAAGAACAGGTAAGTGTGTTGCATGCAACAGGGGATATAGCTCTTTCTTTTAACTGCGTATGTTACACAATTCTGAAGGGTGAAACTCTGTCTTTGGATGCTCATGAGCTAATAATACTGCAGACAAGACCTATGCTATCATTGGCAGGGACAAGAAGGGAAGCTGGGCTCTGGAGGAGGAAAAAGCTAACACTGAATACTAGATAAAACTGTCTTTCCGACTGATCCATGCATTTCTGTAGCATGAATGTTTTCCATGCATGAACACTTTTTACCAGCGTATTGGGAGGCTGGTCAATTAGTTAATTTGAAGAGTAAAATTTTAAAAGCAGATGATAATTTCTTGTCTTTGCCTGTGTTCTTTTAAATAGGAACAGATGTCTCAGGTGTTAGATGCGATGTTTGAAAAGCTGGTTGAAGGAGGGGAACATGTCATTGATCAAGGAGATGATGGTGACAACTTCTACGTCATCGATAGGTGAATTGCTGTGTCTTCTTATAGCACAAAGCATTATGCAAAAGTCCACTGAGAAAAATCTGTTTCTCTCTGTACCTGCATTTAACTCTTACATATGTTTGCATGGGGTGAAAAAAGAGAAGAACATGCATGAGCCAGTGCAGCGTTCTGAGCTACAGGGAGAGGTTTTTGAAAGGAGACAGAATTTTCATATGGAAATATGTCCCTAGCCTCTTTATGTGTTGCTAGATCCCAAAGGCTGGTTTTGGCTTTATTTACGTGGAAAGAAATCTAATGCAAAACACCATGGTAAAAGTTTTACAGCTCAGTATTTGAAATCTTACTGCATTTCAATACTATGTGCAAACTTTATTGTTTACATGAATGTTATTAGTCCTAGAGTGGCTAAGTCATTACGCTTCATTTGGAAATCTGTATCGGAAAAAGCAGGTAACTAAGTAAAATCTTATTGATCACAAAGCTGTTGATCACTGTTGAATCCAGTGTGTTAGAAAGAGTGTTTACTTTGGAATCCTTCACTAATCTGTTGGCACAGGCTCAACCAGGCTGTCCCAAAACACTTTTTCTTATTTCTGCCTTTACTTTTAGGCTAACACAGTGATTTCTGAGAGAGTTTGAAAGAAATATTATGCTAAAAACTCTAAAGAAACGTGAAAGCTTGTGGTCAGTGTAGATCAGAATAGCCAGCCAGCCAAAAGAGGTGATTATCCTGCTGTATTTAGCATTGGTGCAGCTTCACCTTGAGTAGTCTGTGCAGTTCTGAGCCTCACAGTTTGAGAAGGATGTTAAGTTACTTATATGTGCCCAAAGGAGGGCAACAAAGCTGGTGAAAGCGCTGGAAGGCATGTCCTGTGAGGAGCAGCTGAGGACTTTGTGTTTCTTTAGTTTAGAGAAAAGAAAGCCAATGGGTGACCTCAGTGCCCTTTACAGCTTCCTGATGAGGGGAGGTGGAGAGGGAGGTGTTGAGCTCTTCTTCCTGGTACCCAGTGATAGGATGCATGGGAATGGTTCAGAGCTGCACAAGGGGAGGTTCAGTTTGGACATCAGGAAGATTTCTATGTCAAAAGTGTAGCCAAACACTGGAACAGGTTTCCTAGACAGGTGGTCAATGGCCTATGCCTGTCAGTGTTTGAGAGGCATTTGGACAGTGACGTTAGTAACATGCTTTTAACTTTTGTTCAGCCCTGAGGAGGCTGAACTTTTGGAGTAGATGATCATCACAGATCCCTCCCCACTGAAATACTCAAGTCAGAAGATCATAGGAGTGTGGAAGGATTCTTTGCAGAAGAGTCAGTGTTTTTCAGCTTCATGAGGTTACAGTTTGTTGTCTCTTATCCAAAAAGCTGCAGGGACTTCACAGTATTCTGTCAGTCTTGCAGTCTTTAGGTGCAGTGAATCATCTCTAAGTCCCTTACCAGTAAGATCATTGTACAGATTCTTGTTCTGCATTCATATGATTTATCAACACATACCATACAAATATTCAGCGCTGAACAAAATGATGACTCAGCATTAATGAGGATGGCTATGTCGTGTTTTACGAGGTACCAGATATTAATGCATTCCCAAAGCAAAAAAAAAAAGTTCCTAATTTAATGATGGGAAGAAGTAATCCAAAATATATTGGATAAATACATGCCTTTATTTCATAATCTTAAATAGTGTTCATATCCATTCCTTCTGTTTCCTGCATGTCCTCTATTTATTACATTATAAATTACTACTTCAGGGTATTTTAAATGTCAAATAACTTGTATTATTATTTCAGTGACCATACCATAGCAATTTTTTGCAAAAATTTGTTACATTTGTATTTAGTGTGTTTAAAATTAAGAAAGAGATACTACATTAGATATTTTTAATAAGTTCCAGTGATTGATAGATCACTGTACATTCACTCTATCTTTAACCTGATTTAATGTAAAAACTAATAATCCTATCCTTCCCTTTAAAAAGGAACTACTTTTCTTATTTATAGAAGTGATTGATACATCTCTGCAAGGTGTTTAATAAGTGACTGTATGTTTCAAACACTTTTATCTTTGGAATTCATGGTAAAAAAACACAACATAGTGAGTGAGAGGCTGCTTAGCAAAGACCAGACTGGATTCTACTCACTGTATTTGCATATTTTATTGACAGAGGTACATATGATATTTATGTAAAATGCGATGGTGTTGGGAGGTGTATTGGAACCTATGATAACCGAGGAAGTTTTGGTGAGTTGGCCTTAATGTACAATACACCCAGAGCAGCTACAATTATAGCTACCTCTCCTGGTGCCATCTGGGGCTTGGTAAGTGAAATACTTGTTGTAAGAGATACTAGTTGTTTAAAAATGTTCTATATAAATTGCACTGGTCTGCTGTATCAGCATTAAAAAGAAATATAATTTCGGAAAGTTTAACTTTCAAGATTCTGAGAATTCCCAACACAATGCTGTCTTTTTTCCAGAATCTGCAGAAGCAAACCTGAAGCTTAAGAAAACAGAGTTTTTTTTTAAAAAAGATCATTTTGTGTTATTCTGTTTTAATGGTCATTTCCCAAATTGCATACCACTTGACAAGTGCTTAGACAAATACATAAAATGTTTTCCCACATCTTGATAGGAAATGCCTTTGGTTCCAGAGTACAACTCAAATACAAGGTTATTTTTCAATGTTATATTATCTGGATCTTTGACAACAGTAACAGAGTTTACCAAAAGAGTGAAATTGGGATAGCCACCTTCTTCAAGATGAACATATCAATGTAATGACAGATCCCAAGAAAACATTTTCCTCTTAAAGCAAAGCATGTGGGTTTTCACCACTTTAATCCACATGAATTTTGGGATCATGGCAGGGTTTAGGACACTGTAAGAATGGCTTTAAACTGTGTTGGGTTCTGTTGGCCAGCAAGTCCCACCTATAGCAGTGAAGGTTTGCAAACCATTTCACCTCTTTCTCTGACACAGTCTTATGAAATTAAGAGAAGAAAACAGCATACATGTAGTTTTTCCATCTGTCTGCTTCACTGGGATTGCCAAACACTAAGGAATGTCCAGTTGGCTGTTTAGGGCAGCAATTAGTCTTGTTCTGCTGAAATAGCAGAAAGTGGACTCTGACCTAAGACCCAGTGTATTTTGGTTTTGTTTGTATAAGAATATAAAAACCTCTTGGAGTACATATCAGTATGTGTGGGACCTCAGGATAATGAATAAGCTTTGTAAATTAAATATTTAAATATTGAGGCTTTCTTAAATGTCTTAAATTACCTACTTGACCTGTTTTAAGGTAAACTCTGTACCCTCTATATGTAAACTCTGTATGTATTCTCTGCCAAAGAGCAGAGCATTTCTCAACGTGAGTCAGATCAGGAGCTTAACTTTAGGAGCTCTTGATTGACCTCTAGAGGAATCTTTCTCAACTGACTGTATTGGGAGACTAGCCAGCTAGTTTGATGGCTACACTGACTAAAATTGGGCAATTTGGACATATTCGGCCATGTCTAAAGTATTTTCTACCATGCATGTATTTTCTGTTAATAAACTCTCCTTTCCTCTTTATGTTTACAGGACAGGGTAACGTTCCGAAGAATCATTGTAAAAAATAATGCCAAAAAGAGAAGAATGTATGAAAATTTTATTCAGTCGTTGCCATTTCTTAAATCTTTAGAAGTAAGATTTCTGTTGTGTTATTTTAATGGTTGTATGAGAGGTACCTGATAAGATTCTGCTTTTGCAAAGTTTGAATTTGGAATTCAGTTTTTCTCCACAGTAAAATTTTTAATACATTTGTTTTGTAGAGATACCATATTTTTGACTTTTCTCATTTTTCAGGATAAAGAGCTATTGTTAATATTGTATTTTTAAAAATGTATGTTTGGGTTTTTTTTTTTTTTACCTTTACCTTATTAAGCTTAATTTTACTAGATATTAGCCAATAAAATTAAACAATGACTTAGGTAATTACAAAATATTTTCATTTAACGGCTATATTTTTACCTGCATGCTTTTCTGAAAATAATTTTTGAAGACTTGGGATACATAGACTTCTTACAAAAATAGAAGCCCTATCAAAACATCTAGCTGTTAAGACTATAATACACCTTCTGTAACACTGTTCAGCAGTTCTTCCTTTTTTTATTGATTACAAAACCAGGAATATAAAGATACATTTTTCTGTGCAAAGATTCATGAAAAGAAAGGGCTTTCTAAGTATAATATTGTAATGTTAACCAAATATTTATTACATTTTCTGTTTTTAAATGAAGGTATCTGAGCGTTTAAAAGTGGTTGATGTGATTGGTACCAAAGTGTACAAAGATGGAGAACAAATCATTGCTCAGGTACAGTTTATTTCTAGTTTTAGTTTTTCTATTCCAATAAGTAACAATTTAACATTTTATCTATAGACAATACATACTTTTAAGCTAAGCTTTTCTTTTTCAGCCAAAACAAAACAAAAATATCTTCAGTCTAAGAGCGGTGATTATTTGGCTTCAGAAGCTAATTTTTCACTTCTGGTACCTTGAAGAACATCCCTTTGTTGGTATCAAGGAGTATGGTATAAAGTTGGTATAAAGGAGTCAACATTTTTAGTATACTTAGAAATTTGAACTATACCGAAGAATGTTTGCTTCCAATAGAACCATAGAATTGCTTAGCCTGGAAAAGATAAATCATTGAGTCCAACTGTTAACCCAGCACTGGCAAGTCCACCACTAAGCCATCTCCCCATTAGGAGCACTGAAGACTTACGTTGTGTTCTTAAAACATGATAATCTTTTGAAGAAGAATGCAGAAGTGAACTCTTCAGGGTAGGCAGCTGAGATTGTCTTGCCCCAAAATAATTATTGGGTATCAGATAGCCTTTGGAGGATTACGATACTGGAGATCATTTGGAAGGAATACAAAGGTGGAGAAAGAAGAGTAAGGATCCAAAAATCTTCTATAACATTGTTTTTCTCCATTTTTTTCGGTAAGGCACAGTCAGCTGTGTCTTTGCATGAAAAAGCCTTGCTGTCAGTTCTGCATAGGTGTTTTGATTATTATGTGCCTAGAGTATGGTTTTCACATTAAAAGTTCGTTCTTTTGCAACAGATATCTAAAGGATGAGCTTCAAGGCGCTGGCAGCAAATATTTTAATGTTAGCATGAAACTAAAAAGGAAATTTCACATTTCCTTTACTCAATTTATTTTGTTCTTCTACAGGGTGACTTGGCTGATTCCTTCTTCATTGTGGAATCTGGAGAAGTAAGGATTATAATGTCAAGGAAGGTAAACATCCCTAAACCACAAAATTTTTTAAATCTTGATGTATTCTAAGTGCTGAACAGTAATGTTACCGTTGGTGCTGATTTTTCTTACGCAGTCCTGAGTTCAGCAAATCTGTGTATCATTCTCTATCTTCCTTTCTCTTTTTCTACCTGATATTTCAGGATAAACAAGATGTAGAAGAGAATGGAGCAGTTGAAATAGCTCGATGCTCAAGAGGACAGTATTTTGGAGAACTTGCGCTTGTAACTAACAAACCACGAGCCGCCTCTGCATTTGCTCTTGGCACTGTCAAATGTTTAGGTATTGTTCAGTAGTATTTTATATCTAATGTGAAATGACACCTAATCTACCTGGTTGTTTTTATTGTGAACTCTTGTCTTTCTCCAGAATATAAGATTGAATTACCTTTACCCAAATAAGACCGTTTATCATCTATTACTTTGCATTCCTATTTACATAATTAATCTGTAAAAATTATTTGTAATCAATAACTGGTATTAAACACAAATTCTCCACCATTTCTCTGATTGCACGGAAGTAAAAATTGTTTCCAGACATTACAGAGAGTATTGCTGCAAACCATTTATAGTTATCAGGTAAATGTTTAATACCCTGCAGAAAGGTAAATTATTTCTTTTCTCAGTAGACTTTCATGCAAGAAATAACTGTGGTAAAAATCCTGTCCCATTTTATTACCATGACTTAAGCTTTAGCATATTCTTTGTCTTCACAAGCTGTTAATTTAATCACACTGTAGTCCTGGGCATAGGGAATGCAAAGACCAAAGGAGTTGTGCTCATAGATAACCCTTCACATCCATTGCTTTTCGTGGTCTGGTGCTTACCTCCTAAATATTTTTATCTAATTATGGGAAAACTGTATACTGCAAAGACAGATTAGCATTCTCGAATGACTTTACCAAGCCAGTAACCAGAAGTTTCTCACTTATAAAGGTACTGGTTTTTAAATCCTTATCTCCGAACACACAGAAGTGATCAGGCAATAAAGATCAAAGAGGATAGACAGGAAAGACTAAGAGGCAGTGGTGAGGAAGAGTGTCATTATTCAGTCTGGGTGAGTCACAAAGATCTCTGGCACTTCCCAAATAGCAGAGATCTTGACTATTTTTTCAGGAGCCAAGAGACTACAGGCCACTAGGTTGGAAGCTGGCTCATGTATGAAGCTTCCTCCCTGGCCTGTTGGTTCCCTAGAACTACAATGGATAATAGTATGTGATCGGGTAAAAAAAATTCTGGTCAGCTGTGCACTGACGTTACATGTGAATTACTGCCTCCAACTTTTTGCATGTTTGCTGGGAAATAAGTATCTATTACAGTTTCCACTGTGGGTGGAAGCAAGTAAAAATAGCAAGGATATATGCCAAGTTAGCCCCCAAATACAGCCAGTAACATCAGCAAAAGATGTATTTTTTGTAAATCTCAAGGGTCTTAAAACTGCATTCTTGGGAGGAATCCAGACTTCTTCAGCAGCTCTTGGGTGACATAAATCTTAATAAGAAAATATTTTCAAAATAAGAAATGCAGCAAATTCTATGTTTGTTTATGAAGTTTCAAGGCAGCAGCAATGTGTTGGTTGATCTTGCTACGGTAAGTGATTCTCTTCTGTGCAAACAAAGTATATACCTCAGTAGTATCTGTCCTTTCATTTAAAACCTTACATTGGAATGTCATGAACACCAAGATTAGTGTCTGCAACTGACATGCACATTGTAATTTTTTTTCTCTTTCTCTCTCCTTCTATATTAGTTATGGATGTGCAGGCATTTGAAAGGCTTTTGGGACCTTGTATGGAAATTCTGAAAAGAAACATTGCAAACTATGAAGAGCAGCTAGTTGCTCTGTTTGGAACAAACATGGACATTGCCGATACCAGTGCATGAACTAAACATTGGAGCAACAAGATCTGTTATGAGAATATAGCACAGTAGTGGTTAGTCCACTGAGAAATTGTCTTTCTTCCTATAGATGCCAAGCATTTTCTGTGATTTTAAGAATGGGTTTGGGGGTATTTTTTTTGACTTCTTAGAGTGGAAATACTAGTAAACAAAACAGGAATTTAATAAATAACGGACTTGATTTTTAAAAGTGCTGAGCATTGATAGTTTCATCTGGTATCAAGAGGCCCTGTAGTAACACAGCACCTTTGAAAATCAAGTCCTTTCACACAGCGTTTCCTTAGAGTAGATTTCAGAAAAACCCCCCACATGCCATGAACTTGTTAAACCATCTTCTGTTCTTCAAAAAGGTTACAACTTTTCTGGAAAGACTGTTAGTTTGAATGTGATATGTTGAAAGTATTAGTGCACACAAAGTGTTTATATGTATTAATACAGAAGATATACAGTAGATATTACTTTCTGACTATTACAGTTGTCATGATTTTATGTTGCATTTATCACAGATGTAGTGAATCACAAGACTAATCGTAAGATAAAGCATGACAATGCGTTTTGTGTAATGCTCATGACCCAAATCTGATTTTTAACATTTTGTAATTTGTTTTAAAGTCCTCTTTGTTTAATATGTCATGTTTCAGCACGACATTGTAATATCTTATGCAATTTAGAGGACTTGTATATTTTTGCAATAAATTGCATTTTTTATTAGTTACATGTATTCTGTACATGAGTGAGGACAGCTGACAAATTAACCTTCATGCTTTAAAGGCATAGGTCGTTGTCATGTTCTACCCAATCATATATAACCCTATGCTGTTTTCCTTCTCCCTTGTGTTATATTTATGCATTTTGTCTTCTCTATCTATGCTTGTTCTCCAGATTTTTTTAGACCTCACTTTTTTTATCTGTTAAATCTTTTACCTGTTTCAAATGAAATGATCTCTGTATTTCTCTCTTCTTACAGTCTGATCTTGGCTGTCAAAGACCAGATTCAATTACTGAAGTGATTGATACCGAAAGCCATGCTAAACTAAGCTTGTCCTTGAAAAACCCTTATCAGGAAGTGCAAAAATATTTTTTATTTGAAAGATCAATATTCAAAAGCTTTGCACAAGTCTGTAAAGTGTGTCATTGTTAAAGCTAACACGTCCTGCTTTCACAAACATGTAGGTCATCATAAAATAGTATCTTTTTAGCCATAGTAGCATGGGATACCTTCTGAGACTGAGGAGAGAGAATATCATCTTAATTATGAGCACAGGGCTCATTGCTTACAAGGGTCTGTGACTGGAAATTTCAGGCACAGTCCAATTTTAATACTGCTTACTGACCTGTCGATGTTCATGGAAAGCTAGTGCACATAATGGAGACTGGCAATAGTTCTGCCAACATGATACTACAAGAACTGTAGGAAGGCTGCTTCTACCCTGTTTCAAACACCTGAATTATTACCATCTTTCCTTCTTAGATAATGACTTTTCTAATGCCATATATTTGTGTACATCAATGTAATTATTATCCTATAGTTAGTTATATGTTCTGACAACTTATATAATCATACCTGTAAATGAAATGATGATTATATAATAACAACATATAATTTATATCTTACAGTATGGTATAAATTATACGTCAGATTCCTAAAAAATGCTATTTGAGCAAAATTCGCAACTATGGGGGTTTTTTGGGTGGTTTTATTTTTTATTGTTGTTGTTTCTTGGGGGTTTGTTTTTTTTTTTTAACCTAGAAACCTGGTATGAATAATTGCACATACGATAAATTGCCTTTGTACTTTTGATTTATGGAAAAAAGAGAAGCCTGTTATACTAGAAGGAAATATCAGGTAACCAAAATCCACACTTTGCCATTCTGTATGCTTAATCTCTAAAAGCTACCTATATTTTGCACTAGCTTGATGTGATTAAGAAAAAATGCTAGAAATTACTTGTATGGCAGTAAACTCCTATCAAGGCCATAAATGCCAGTCATCATATTTTCAATATCGTTGGTTATATTTAAAGTTTCCTTACAATAAACAACACTTTTATATAAAAAAACCCTCTGTTTATTGATATTGTTGTGTTCTAATTCCATTATCATAAGGTTGCAAGTGACCTATTTATATTCATTTCTTAAAACTTTCATAATTCTTAACTGGAATTCTTTCATGTTGATTTTCATAAAGAGATGTTTTGTGAATGCTCTCTCTGCTCAGAATAGACTACATGGTTGTGTGGTAATCACCATAGCTACTTTGTATTTGATGAGTTGCTTGGAGTTTATATCTGGGGAAAAGCTGTGCAGTGACGAATTTAAGATAATCAGGGACTTCGGATTTCCTGAGTCCCGAAGTACAACTTCCTGTTGTAGCAGTTTTATTGTGTTGTTCTTGGGGAGTGGATGTTTTCTGTAATTTTCTTTGTTGGTAAATTCAGGGCAGTTTAACCAGCAGAAATAAACTGTTGCTTTGTAAGTTTCATCCAAATCATTATATCCTCCATCACTTAGCACATGGGATTTCTCCTGTGTCTATTCATACATATACTTCAAACATGCCAGTTGTCATGTCATAAATATGGTGAGTGTTCACCTTAAGAAGGAAATCATACCAAGTCACTGATTTTTAATGACCTTTCGAAAGATAGCTCTAATAATTTTAAACTGTATCGTGTTTACCTTATAAGACTATCCGTGTCCATAGTTAGATTCACTGATGCTTCTGTTATTAAAGATTTTTATCATCTTTATTTGTAGTCAGGTCACTAAAGGAACAGAGCTTTGGCAGTTGGTTGGCACATACATGTTTGTTTCTTTCCTCTCTTCCCAACCTCACCAGTGATGTATAGTTCTCCAGATTATCTAAATGAATTGAATAGTTGGCTAAATTCTAAAGGGGAGAAAAACTCCAGATGCTCCAATGTTGAAAATACGCCCTGCTGGGTGAGGGGAGAAAAGCCTAAGAGAAATCCTGTATGAAAAAGGCATTCATGGGCTCACATGTTACTAAGCTAAAGAGAACCCACATGGCAGCAAATGTTTACAAATGCTTTAACCATGAGAAACAAAATTCAACTACAGCCCTCAGACGATCACAAGACTCAAACCCTGAGGAAAACAAGTCTCCTTGGAATTAGTGCTGATGCCATCACTTTTAAAATGCCGTTTTTTGTGCTTTATGGGATTTTGTTCAAGTTCATCTGGAATAAACACTTCTGAAACCATTCCCTTTGGATCTCCCGTTTGAGGTCCAGAAGTGACTGATTGTGGAACTCCTGGGGCAAATCTGTGAAGAGCAATGTGAAACCATCTGCAGCCTAAATCACTGCCACTCTGTCTTCTTTCTTTGTGTTTTCTTTTGTATTCAGTAAAGACTATTCTTACTGGAAAGGCGGATTTGGTTGTGGTTTGGTTTTGGTGGTTTTATTTTGTTTGTTTGAAATGTTGGGTGCTCTAAGCTTTCTGTATGGTGACCCTGGGATACTTAGGTTACGATTTGTGTAATTTTGTAGTTTAGAGCAGACTTTCCATGGCAAGCATTATTGGTTTTCAAAATCAAGAATTCCCAGATGTATAAAATCAGTATCTGCTGTCATCCTTCACAGACCTGGCACATCAAACTCCTAGTCCTTTTTCAGACACAGCATCTGACAGCTTTTTCTGAACAAACTGAAAAGTGGCTTTGCTCAAACTCAGCTTGCCAGAGCACGGACATTCTAACATGCTCTTGCTAAAGTTTTTACTTCAGTTCCAAGCTCTTTTTATCCATTCGCGTATGTGATGGTTATAGGTGTGGTGGTTTGGGTTTTTTTTTTTTTACGTTTCTAAGATATTTTCCTATGTCTGTAGCTCTGAAATAGGTATTACAGCAGTTTTCTCTGGGAGGAATTGCTTCTTTGTATGTTGAGGATGTACAGATCTGTGCTGTTGACTGTCATACAGAATTTAGGATCATTTTCAAATCGTTCTGAGAGTTGTATTTCCTTCAGATACATACCAAGGCTGTTTCCAAGTTCTTAATCTACCTTTTGGCTCAGAAAGATGCTTAACAGGCTAGACAATCACTTCATCGACTGAAGGGAAGCCAAATAATCTTTGTAGGATATGAAAAACCCAAAGAGAATTAAATTTTAACAGTGTCTATTCTTCAAACCATTTCCTTCTTTCCCTTTAAATTCTGTTTATTCTGACAGCCAGGTGAAGAGCCAGTGGCAGTAGTGGGGTGTAAGGCAAGTGGAGTAACTGGCTGGGTGCATGCTGGGATGCAGTGGTTTGGTTGACTGGACAGCGACGCTCCTTTCCTCATCCCCATGTCCTATCCCTGTCCCTTCCACAGCGGCAGATGAGCTGGAGTGCAGAAATCGCATTGCCATGGCTGTATGAATACCATGGGTAGGGTTGTGTTTCTCCCTTAGAACTGGTAGATGTATAGGTACCTAGAGGGGAACAGGGAACTTAAACAGGGGAAGTTTAGATTGGATATAAGGAGGAAATTCTTTCCTGTTAGGGTGGTGAGACACTGGAATCAGTTGCCCAGGGAGGTTGTGAGTGCTCCATCCCTGGCGGTGTTCAAGGCCAGGTTGGATGAAGCCTTGGGTGAGATGGTTTAGTGTGAGGTGTCCCTGCCCATGGCAGGGGGGTTGGAACCAGATGATCTTGAGGTCCTTTCCAACCCTAACTATTCTATGATTCTATAAACCGTTACATAAAAGAACCTGTGCCCAGTCAAAACCATGTGAAAAACTGATGCTTAAGTTACACTAGGCCATTGTGACAGTATCTGCTGACTCAACCTTTTCTTATTGAGGCAAATTAAATTAGGATGGCCTAAAAATAGCGTCATGGTATGAATACTTTGTTCTTTCTTCTTTTAAGGTATTGAATTATTTCAGCTGCACAGCTATGAAGTTTTTGGAAAGGGTAATGTGCTGTGCAGGTGTCTCTGTGGAAGACTAATTCCCTGGCAGCCGAGTGAGCGTCTGGGACCTGCTCCCTACATCTCTGAAGATGCTGGAAACTCAGTTCTGATAAATGTCTTATTTGGAAAAGGCCACCCAACTTAACCACCATGCTGGATCTTTGTCCTTGTGGAGTCAGGTGGTGTGACTGTCTCAGTCTTAGCTTCACTGTACCATTAGTTTTTAGCTGCATCTGTATGGTTATACCCATCATAGGGAATTTTATGTGCCTGAGACTATTTGCTAGTACTAAGGCATTGAATGACCAACATTCATTGTGTTTTCCAGTATTTTTGTGGGCTCATTTATAAGCTATCTTACAAGCTTTTTTCCAGCTTTCCATATGCAGATGGCCAACTGAGAATAGTCCTTGGCCTATGGTAGCTCCCCAACTGTATCCAACAATTATTTCTTACTGGCCCACACAAAATCCATGCCAGGGCTTGTCTAAATAAATTTACAGGACAGATGATTGTATTCCATTGCCCAGGAACGCTCCCTGGCATTTTAATTTACCAACCAGCATAGGGGGAACCTGCAGATATCTGTAGCCTCTTCTTGACTTGTTTTACTGCAACTTTTGAGCTGGGATATAGGGTTTTCTTATCACTCTTCTGGTCTGTTTCTTGATATGTCAGGTCTTTCTTTTTTCTTGATATATCTGTCATTTATTATCTTGCTGTATCTTTGTAGGTGATACAAGTTTAGCTAAAACTGCAATCTTTGCCATAATGACATGAAATTAATTTCTCATTAATTCCTGACCTGTCTTGGAAGAAAACAATACAAACTATATACCTGGCATCTTATTTGTTCTGTTTCCCCCCAACTTGAATCACTGCATGAGACAAGTGAAGTTTCCCTTCTACTGCTGGAGAAATAAAGATCTTTTCTGGGAGCAACAAGTCCTCTGTTCCTCTGGTCCATGTTCCCAACAACATCCTCTGTGAGGAGATTAAAAGAGGTGAAATCTGGGAGCAGGCATACCTAAGGTGGTTTTTAAGAAGGTGGAAACCCAACCGCCATTGCAGCTAGCCACAAAAGGCTGTGAGAAGAAATTGAGTACAAATAGCTTGGAAGTCATTGTGAAAGGAGAAAACTGGTGTGAGAGGGTCTGGCAGAATGGCTGCAGAACAGAGGCTGCTCCATTGGGTGGAAGCGGAAGCTCTGGTGAGCAGGGTTGCTGTGATGCCTGGTGAGTATGTCATTAGTTACTGAAGGTGGATATCTACATGTGGACATGAAAGCTCCTGCAGCAGAATTGAAATGGTAGCTGTATTTCACAGTCAGCAGTAGCAGCTGTGTCATCAGGACAGGACACTGGCTTTGGACAGGAGAGATGAAAAGCAGAGATAGGCACAAACGCAGTATTTATTTTCCTAATATGACTTTGTAATATTATGCATTTTTCAAATCAACCTTGTGGTTTCTTAACTTTGTGGCTGGCAATTTTAAGAGGTAAATAGCTGGGGTGCAAATTGATTTGTATCTTTATTTTCCGTTGGTGTGGTCTCTCCTGCTTGTTTTGTGCTTCTTGGTAGCCATGTGTAATGTGACAAGAACTCACAATTAGCACTTCCCAATCCCCCACCTTATTTTCTGCCTTTCTTACAACAGCAGAAGCAACTGAATCAGCAAAGCTACCAACAATGTCTGTGTTACCCAGTATTGATTCATTCTCTGAGCACCCATTCATTTTGGGCATGGCATAAGGTGGGGTAGGGTGTGTGGAGGGGGAGTAATGATTTAATTAGAGGCATACAGAGCAAGAAGGATGGCATTGACATAATCTTAATAATAAAATTTAGAAGATGCGTATTTGGCTTCAACCAATGGGCTGAGTGAGTAAGCTTTGATACAGTTTTATGTGTCCTGCTGCCATCTACTGCATGAACTACCTGTACTTATTTTCTTTTACATCCTCACTGACTGAATATGAATTCACTCAGCAAAGTGAATGCATGCAAAGGAGAAAAGGTAATTTGCAAATGAAAAAGCTGCTACATGTCTGTCTCAAAATGATTCAGACACTCATTTTTACAAGATTTTAATCTCAGTTCTAGGTAAAATGCGTATTTTTGTGCTTTCTGGGTATGTCACAGATGGTAAGTGTGATACTGAGGCTCTAATTCCTCAGTGCTATTTACTGTCAAGGTCTGTATCTGGAATTCAGGCCAATGGATCTCAGAGGACTTGGCTTCACACCTAGCACGCTCGCGTAAGTTTTTGTAGAGAACTGTGAACCTGCATGGCAAATAGATTTAACATTTAGTTTGGGGAAAACACTTCGTTTTGGGTAAAAAAAGCCCACAGTGGGGTGGAAACATGCTCCATAACAAGGTATGAACAAGTCTTTTTCTGAAGAATCTGAGGGGGCTTGAGACAGGATTTTGTATCTTCTGTAGCTGCTTGATTTGGCCCCTGTACTCTCCACCTTCCACACTGCAGCAGACAGGGCTTTCAGGAGAGCAAACTGTGAGTTTTGCCTTTCAGATCGCTCTACCACAAGCGAAGTAGCCTGTTTGCAGAATGGAGACATCTGCATACACAAGTCCTGGTCTGGAAATGCAGGGTCTGCAACAAAACTCATTAAAAATCCCCAAGAAGCTTGAGTCTTTCTCCAAAGGGCCTGAAGGCTGTTCAGATGTATAAGGGAGATCAAAAGAGAAAGGGAGGAAGAACACCACGACTTCAAAGTTAAATTTATTGTGGAGTGGTGTGAAAAAAAAACATTTCCTGGGCTACCAGTTTTCAATTTATTAAGAAATGTCTTTTAGGCAGAGGACGCCATGAAAGCTTTCCTATATAAAGATGTATCAGTTATTTAGGAAAAGCCTGAATTCTAAATATAGGCAAAATCTGAGCTTGTGGGATGTAGGGTTAGACACTTGGTATTGTAATACACTGTCTAGTCACTTAATAGTTGAATCTCAACATCAATTTTCATTTTTCCTGGAGGCGTTTGTTCAAATAACTCCCACGTTTTTCAGCTGGGAAAATGACCTCTAAAGGGTTTGTTTGTTACGTGATTAAGCACAGAAGATTTTTAGTTAAATTCCATGGCACTGGTTTTCTCCCTTTTTCTTTTCTAAGCTAAACTTGCACGTGTGTGTGTAAGAAGTAATAATTTCCAGTTCACACTGCAGAATATACTGCATGTTTTTGACAGTAATGTCTCTCTTCAAATAGTGCCTACAGATGGCAATGCCTTTACTAACAGGCAGGCTCTTACATCTTGGAAAAGCCAAACCCTAAGCTGATGTGCCAAGGACACCTGCACACCGAGTGTGCTTTGATGCTAAGTACGACTGCGGTGTCTTCGGTTTAATTTCCTGTTTCAACTGCATTACCGCTGTAGACCCGTGGAAACAATAACGCCAGCGTTCCCTCTAGTGGCCACTAACGGCATGTTTCATGGGGGACAAAGCTCGCGGAGAGCTCTAAATCCGGAACCATTTCTATTTAAGTTGTAATAATTAACCGGTTGTTTGTTGGGGTTCTTGTTACCTATTTACTCCCAAAGATACATTAGCGTGCCGGAAAGTCAGAACTGTTGTAGATACCAAATTACAGTACAAGCTTTCATACAGGATTTGGGACACGTTCACGTGATGGGGATGATGTTGAAAACGGGATGAGGAAGGAACGCTTTTCTTGGAAAACATCCCAACGATTGCAAAATCTTGAAGTCCCCGCATCAGCCTCAAACCCTGATGATTGTTCTGAATTGTGCATGTATTTGCTCTGCATCAGATCACGCACAGTGATGTGTTTTACGATGAGGGTTTGGCCTCAGGTGACCAGGAGTCCGTTCCTAGCTCTGCAGTTACCCAGAGCGTCTGTGTAGGCAGGCAAACCCTGCCAATACCTGTAGTGTCGCTGACTGTAAAACAGAAGTCGCACATACCCAAACCGGATTGCTATTTCGGCAATAAATGTATGGGAATGCCTGGAAGACACTCGCAAGGCACCCATAGGGTAGCAGGACTGATAGACCTGCGGGGGTTTTAAGAAGCTGGGCTTTTTTTCCCCCTCACCAACCTGTATTTCGGACCCAAGCTACCCCCACTGTCTGTTTAATGAAACAAATCCGAGGGGCGAGGCTGGGGCCGGGACCAAGCGCAGCTGCTGACTCACTCGCTGACCTTTAGCAACTCGCTCTTACCTCCGCACGCCGCAGCCTTTACGTGGCGAGAGCGGAGCGGGCCCGTCCCGCAGCAGCGCTGCGGGGCGCTAGCTCACCGCGGGCAGTCACGGCAGGCGCCGGCCCCCCGGGGATCGCTACAGCCGGGCACCACCCGGGAGCCCCGTCACTGTTTCCAGGCTGAGCCCGTGAGTCAGCGCCCCGCCGCGGAGCCCGCCGCCATCTCCGGGCCCGCGCCCTGCGCCCCGCCCGGTCCGGCAGCGCTGCGCGGGCGCCCTCCCTCGGCGGGGGAGCGGGGCGGCCGCTGCTCCGCCGCCCGTCCCGGGCAGAACCAAGCCCGGCGGCCCCGCTCAGCGCCCGGGCTCGCCGCGGGTACACGTGTCCCTGTGACTGTTGTTTACTACCAGCCGAGCGCCACGCGGGGCATCCTGGGGGCTGTCGTCTTATCGCCTCCGAGCTGGCAGGCAGCGGCGGCAGAGAAGACTACGACTCCCAGAATGCTCCTCGGCGAGCCGGAGGAGGCATTGGCCAATCGGGGCGCCGCATGGGGGTGATTGATATGCTGCGCTGTGCAATAGGCAGCGCAGGAGAGTCAAAACATGTCCGCCCTCCGGGCAGATTCCTGATGGGCAGGCAAGGTAGCCAATAGAAGGCGGAGAAAGCTTGAACAACGTCATCTGCTGCCACTCGGCGGCCAAGCACGGCCAGGCTGGGGCGGGACTTCGCTGCGGGGAGGAGGCGGGGGGGAGCTGAGGGGAATTTGGTAATGGCGACGGGTTTGGTAAGTGCCGCAAAGTTTGGAGCTGCCGCTTCGGGGGGACCGCGAGGCGTTGGCGGGGGACGGACGGGGTCCGCCGGGCCGGAGGGGAGCGGCGGCGGCCGCGGGCCTAGCCGAGGAGGCTGTTGGTCCCTGGCTTTCGGCGGTGGCAGGAGCCCGGACATTGTTTACGGGGCGCCTTCGCTCAGCGGCCCGGCGGAGCCGCCACCCTCCCGCGCTGCTGGGCTGAAGCTCGCGGCGTGCGCAGGGAGCGCGGACCCCCTTCGGGTTCCTTCATCTGCGGCGCCAGACCGCGGAACGAGCGAAGTACAGCGGATGTCCCCCCCTTTTTCTTCGGGAGCGCCCGGTCTGTGAGCGTGGGGGTGCTCTGCCCCGCCGTGGGGAGCGGCGGCTGCTTGGGGAAGGGGGCCTCGAACTGTGAGGAGTGCGAGCCCGGCTGGCGGCTGCGGCCGGGGCCGTAATGGCGGGCAGCGGGGTCTGTGGGCTGGGGCGGGGGGGGGCGCCCGGGCCGGGCTGTTACGCAGTTGTGAATGAATGGGGCCTTGGGCGCATGCGCGCTGCCTGTTGAAGTTTATAAACAAGGGCAGCGTCCAGGCGAGGTCACATGACGGGCGGGTGTGTGCTGGGGGGGGGGGGGGAGCGCGCTCCCGGGCGCGGCCCCGGCCAGCAGTGGGCGGGGGGGAAAGGGGGGGACAATGTCGGAGGCTCCGGCCCGGGACGGGGCTCCCCTGCGGCGCCCGGGCGGCTGCGGCCATCGCCCGGGGTCACGGCCGAGTGCTGCGTGCTCTTGCGCCTTTAATTCTGTCCTAAATATCTTCTTTATGTAACCAAAGCAATGTTTGTTCCGCGGCGGGCGCTGAAGTGGTGCGGAGAGGGCAGTGCTTCCTCCGCGGGGGGAGGGCAGCAGACATCGATGGAGTTGGGTAGAAGGTACGGTTCGGCCTGAGTAATGCTAAAAGGCTGGCTGTGCAAAAACATCATGAATCACGTCCTGTGCTCCTCCGAGTCTGTGCCTCCGCGGCGTTTTTCTGGCACAGCTGTGCGAGTCGGAGATGTGGAGCGAGGCTCTTTGATCAAAGCAGCTGTGCCAATAGAAGTCCCTGGTGTAGATCCAGTCTTGCCAGTATGTTGTGTTTTGCTTGGAGAAGCCGTTTGCCGTGTTAAACTCCATCCAGTGAATTGCTGTAGGCATAGACCTTGCCTGAGACTTCGCTGGTAGGCTGGGGGAAGGAAGGCAAATACCAGAAGGAAAACCACGGGAAGCACTTCCACCCAGGCATTCCTGCACAGTGCGGTTTGGGTGGATGCTGCCCAGTTCTTGCCGAGCCCCTTCTTGCCCATAGTCTTTATTTACTTTTGTCCTAAACTTATTTTTGTCCCTCAAAAGCAGACATGGTTCAGTCAATAAGCTCTTTGTTAACGTTGCTGTTTGGTTTAGTGTGATAAGTTGACCTATTTTAAAGCAGAGATTCATAAATTATTTCATTTAGCCTCTAAAGAAAATGGCAGTAATTATGGTTCTGTGAAGCATACTTCTAAAAACATCTGTCACAACAAGTTTTGAACATGAAGTTGAGTTAAAAAAACCCCGACGTTACAAGCTAACCATTCCCCTTAGCGTTCCAAAACATTGAACAACTGAGAACAGGAGAAGCACGTGATGTCCAAAGCAGGCTTTAATCAAGTAGAATTAAAAAAAACAGTAAAGTTGGACACTTTCTTTTTTGTTTTGTTTTTAATTCATCTCTTAGAGGAGATTTTGGCTTTTGTACACGGGTGGTTTTGGTTTAGATGAATTCTTGTGACTTGGAAGAACAGTTCGTTTCTCATAATATCTTTCTTGTCAGATGAGCGTGTTGTATTTGTACCTTCTCTCTGACCTTCAGTGTGTTGGGATACCAGGGAGGCACTTTCAAATCTTGGCAGCTGGCAGAAAAGAAGGAGAAGGTAACATTCCCAAAACATGTTAGCTCACTCGTTTTGTCAGGAAAATGGGAAAGGAAGAGAGAAAAAATAGAGGGAAAAACAAGGTAGAAGGGGGAAAGGAAGGATGTAGACAAGCCAGGAAAACAAGGAGTGTCTTTTCAGAGTTGATTATGTGGAGATAAGCATCGAGGTCCTGACCCGTGCTACTGAGATCTGGTTTTTCTGTCAAAAATGGCTGAACTTTCTGCTCTTGTGCTGTTCTGTAATTTTGCTGTCCCTCATGGTGGTAGAGGAATTTCCCTCTCTACCTCCTTGAAATCACAATTACACTGTTGCAGCTTTGTAGTAGTGCCATTTGAGTAGGATCAAAAATCTTCCTACGTTTGGAATGAAAGTTTCTGTAAGTGTTGCCTGTATGTGGAGGACTGGGAAATGAGAAGTTAGAAATTTTCCAGTAAAAAAAAAAATTACTGCTTAGGTCAGACCTTTTCTGGTAGGGCCAGTTTGTAATTCAGAGGGTTATGTCTGAACCATGTTAAGTACAGGACAAGCTTAATGAAACAGATTCATAGAATGACTAAAAATATGGAATATTGTTAATGTTTGCTGTATACTCACACTACTTTTTAACTGTTTATTAAAATAGCTGGTTGGGGAGTTTTTTCAATAATTGCTATGGAGTTTTATGTGTTACTAAGGAAACTTAGTATGATGGGCTTACTGTTTCACATGAAAATATGAAACTTTTTAGCTATAGTTTGTATTTCTCTAGTGTGTGTGATAGCTTAGTTAGTGGACTTCAGATTTTCTTTTTTACTAAGCTGTGTTTTCTGCTCATGTGAGGGACTCATTACTTTTTCAGTGACGCTTCATTAAAGCACAAGGTAATCATGTTAGGGTAGCTTTAATTCATCATCATCATCATCTAAAAAAAAAACCCAGTAGATAACCAAATTACTAGAGACTGGATAACCTTGTTTTCCAGCTTCTAGAGGCAGTGGTTGTGTAGAATAATACACAGTTCTGACTCCTGAAGATGATTTAAAATTGTTCTGTTGGTATAAATGTTACAGTGTGGGATTTGGGGAAATGAAACTGCAGTGGAGTCTACTAGTAGAGGCTTCTTTTGCTTTCCATGCAAATGGAAAGCAAAGGATGTTAGCAGGCAGATGTGTTTGAGACTGTACCTAGTGTTGAGACAGCAGGGGCTGTGAAGGGCAGTGAAAAAGGCTTTCCTTTATGCACCCGTTGTGAAAGGGCAACTACGAAAAACAGAAGTGTGATGCTGAATGGCGTTGGGGACTTACTGTCAAAAGGTTGAGGTTGGCATCTTCTTTGCTTTGGTCGTTATTTGCAAAACCTGTTTCCAGGTTCCTTGAGTCCCTGGACCTAGTAACACACATCTGACAGAGCAAGGTAGTTCTTTGTCTATACAGCAGGGAGAGCAAGTTAGGGGCAGGCCAGTTCTGTGAGCTTGTCACACATGAGTTGGTGAGAGTGGATAGGATGTGTCAGGGGGAGTTGGCCAGTGTCATTGTGAGGATGGTCTCCAAAAGGTGGCAGATGTGGTGGGAAGGCTCCCAGTAGCAGGAAAAAAGAAAATGTCACACTGGGCTTCAGGGAGGGGGATGTGGGGAAACTACAGGTTGGTCAGCCTAACTTTAGCCTTCAGGGAAGATTGTGGGGCAAGTCCTACTGACAGCCATGTCTTGGCTCTTAAAAGTCAAGAAGGTGATTGGGAATAGCCAGAGCGGATTAACCAAAGGCAAATCTTGTCTGACCTGTCTGATTGCCTTCTGTGACGGGATGTGTGGCTCAGGGTACCAAGTGAATGTTGTTTACCTTGGCTTGCATGGTGGTTGAGGAGATGACCCTGGACTCTTGGGGGCAGTGGGCACAGGCTGTGGCAAGGGAAATTCAAACAACGCATAAGGAACAACTTCTTTACAGCAAGAGTAGACAGTGGTTCTTGAGTGCCAGGAAACCTCCATCCTTCCAGATGCAAGAAACGTGGTCAGGGCTGCAAGCAGCCCCATCTGACTTCAGGGTTGGATCTGCTTTCTGAGAGGATTGTGACAGATTGTTTCTAGAGGTCCCTTTCAAGCTAAATTATGCTGTGATTCTCAACAGATTATGGAGTATTTAGGGTGCTGGTAAAGATGTAACCTGTCAGATGCAGCTTGAAACAGTTTGTGTACAAATTTTTAACCTCTGTCTCTTTAAAGTCAGATACTTCGGAGCATCCTAACATGGTGTGGAAAGTGAAGACAAATCAAATGCCTAATGCTGTTCAGAAACTCCTTTTGGTAGTGGATAAGAGAACTTCAGGGATGAATGAGTCACTGGAGTTGCTGAAGTGTAATGAAAACCTGCCCTCTTCTCCTGGATATGCATCCTCTGATGAACACATGGAACTTGGTAAACAACGTGACTTTCTCAGAAGATACCAAATCCTGAAATTTGATGTGTATTTCATATAGTGAGATTACTGGAAAATGACTGAGATTATTGATTTTAACTTCAGTAGCGAAGGGAATATGACAGTGAATTATGACATTTTAAGGTCTCATTTTGCAGTAACTTTCCTTAGCCCATTTCCAGTTCTGACACACTGGTCTGTTGACTAAAATGTTTTCTTGAACTTGCTCTTAATCTCCAGAGTTGGTTGGGGTTTTTTTTGGTACAAGAATAACAAACTGAAAGCTCAAGAGCTCCTCCTAAAGGGAAATTACGCTGCTTTAAATCTGCCGCAGGTAGAGATTCTGGGCTAGGGGAACATGTAACTTCAGTTATTACATATTGGAGAAGAATAGTGCATACATTAGAAAGTATTGATACAAGCAATGAAATGTTAATACATTTCATTAGAGTTGTGGAGTGATTAAGAATAATGTTACGTAGTTACAGAAAGCATGTAACACTTCTGATAACAAGCTGAGCTCTTTTCTGCTATTCTGTATAGCATGAAACGTGGAGATTATTGGTAAGAATTCACCCCTACCAAGCTGTATACACAGCTTTCATGACTTTTCAGTTATTTCATTCCAGTTCCCAGGTGGAAACATGGAAAACTTTTACCCTGTGCAGCCCCCAGTATTGATAACTTTACGTGTCACACCTGCTAGGACAGATAAATTTAGTTGCCTTTTGTTGAATGTTTTAGTATTTTAGTGAAGCATGTTGCTACTTTTGCATAGTTCTGCAGTACAGTGCTCTGTAAACTAGTCAGTCTAGTAAAAATTTTAAAACCAGAACTGCATTTTTACATACTTAATGTTTTACTTAAATTGCTTGCATGAATGTATAGTAGAGTGAAGATGTGATTATTTTTGTGGCCATTTTGCCAGTATTATGAATAGGATTTGTGAGATGTTGGTAGTTGTGATATGCAGAAAGTAAAATCAGTTGCTTCATTTTGATCTTTATTTGTAAGATGTGGTGTCAACTAAAACTTAGCAGTGTGTATAATTTTCTTAATTTGTGCATTTTTGCATAGATGATCTTCCTGAACTACAGGCTGTGCAGACAGATTCTACCCCACCTGCACTTTTTCAGCTTGGTGCTGATGTTTCACATCAGGAACGTTCAAGGCCTTCGTGGAACCAACATACCTCAAACAGCAATTCAGAAAGTGCTTATTCTTGTGAGAATGGGGTCAACTGGTTGACAGAATTAGCAAATATAGCCACAAGTCCTCAGAGTCCTTTGATGCAGTGCTCTTTTTATAACAGGTACTGATACTCATTTCAGTTTAGAACTGTGAAGATTTGTAATATGCCTTCAGAAATGTTTCCTTCACTTTTGACACCCTCTGACTTCAAACTGGAACCCTATTTTTGATCTTTCTATATAGTAACTTTATTCTTCTGTGGCAGATTGCACAGGACTTGTTTCAGAGGCTGTTGCAAAAGCTGCTTAATTGCCAGGCGCAAATGAGCTAGGATGGTATAAGGACATTGCCTAACCACAGAAAGCTCAGAAATTATGGGCATTTACCTCATGTGGAGCAGCAGATGAAAAATTGTTACATTAAATTCTTAATATTAGCTCACTGACTTTAGATATTTTTCTTTAAAAGAGCTAATTGGAAAGGTAATGAAGTGTTTTTTTTTTTTTTTATTGATAGTGTTTTCAGATTTGAGATCTTTAAGTTCCATATGGCTGTGAGAAGCGAAATTTCTGGGCTTCACCTTCTGTTGTACAGCTTTGGTTTTAGGTTTATAATAAAATTAAATGCAGTGCAGTAATGCAGTTGGGATTTAATCATTATGAGAAGATGTCATTATGTATAGTAAGAATGGGGTATTGAAGATACCTGTAAAAATGTCAGCACTGTGACCAGGAGACACTGGTGGTGGAGGTAGCACTGTCATTTGAGTGGTATAATAGAAGCTGTGCAGGAGTTATGCTAATACTCCCTTTGCCTGAGCTTGCACCCTCTAATCATCCCATTTGAATGTTGGGGTGTGGGAAGTTTATTGGTATTCAGCTCATGCAAATAGAAATATTTATTAAATAAAAGCATTTTAGAGTAATGGCAGCTAAGTCTTGTGTTGTCTTAATCAGAAATATTTTAAAATACGTTTTTCTGTTATAGATCATCTCCTGTTCACATAATAGCTACAAGCAAAAGTTTACATTCCTATGCACGTCCTCCACCAGGATCTTCAAAGAACGATCCCACCTTCTCCAAGAATGATGTGGATGAAACACCAGTCAGACATGAAAGGGTGAGTTGTTCTGAAATAAAGATGTATGAGTAGTGGGTTAAGCTTTTTCAAAAGATAAACCAGTGTTAAAAAATCATCTGTTTAGTTCTAATACTGTTTCTATTTAAGCTAGATTTTTCGTCGCTTTTCTTTTTACCAAACACAGTAGGCTTGTAGTGCTCTATCAGAGTCCACATTTCTGTGAAGAGATTCTAAGAAAGCTCTGCTTTTCTTGTCATTCCTTCTATAGCAAGCTTTAAAAAATTGCATTAACTTCTTTACTGTCTTGAAAAGGAAATACAGAACCATCTGCTTTTAGATGCACAAAACCTGTCGATCCTGCTTCTCCCCTTCCTGTGCAGTAATTTGTGTCTGAAACTTCTCTATTAAAGACACTGAGTTTTTCCCAGTGATTTATCTAGAACCTACTTGGCCCTACAGCCTTCCAGTAATTTGACCAAGAAGTAATGTGTGCTTTGAGTGGTTCAATAGACAGTCAAGGAATGATGGCTTGTAAAATGCTTGCACCTAAGCATAAAATAAACATAGGTGTAAAGTGAATCTTGGAGAATTAAACCCAAAAATTTCTTTATGGCACATTGCAAGAGAAGGAGATGAAAGTACTCCCATTTACGTTTGCTGCATTCTGATAGTAATAGAATACTAATTTCTATCAGTATTTCAGGCAAAATAATGACAGAGATGCAAAGACAAGGATGTATCTAAAGACATACAAGACCAACCCTAAAATCTTTGGCAGTAAAATATCAACACCATTCTGCTTTTGTTTTTAATAGGCAAATAGTGAATCAGAATCTGGCATTTTCTGCATGTCATCACTTTCAGATGATGATGATTTAGGATGGTGCCATTCCTGGCCCTCAACTGTTTGGCATTGTTTTCTAAAAGGTAACCTAACACGCATCATAAGTATTACAAGTATTTGGTTTGTCTTGGGTTTTTTTGTTGTTGGTTGGTTGGTTTTGTTTGATTGTTTTATTAGCACAGACTTTTTTGCAGAACACTAATCTTTTTTCTTAAAACCTGTTAGGCTCTCGTTTGTGCTTTCATAAAGGACGCAATAAAGAATGGCAGGATGTTGAGGATTTTGCAAGATCTGAAAGCTGTGGAAAAGATGAAAATCTCCCAGTGAGTCCATACAAGGTAGCTGTTAGTTCTGATAAATTCATTTCAATACCTGTAGCAGATACTTCATTTCTTAATGTTGTTTATCCCTTTGCCTTTAATAACTCTCAGGAAGATAGCTTTGCACTAAACTTGCCTAGAGCTGCTCACTGTACTATTTGAGCATCTTACTATAAATCAATCAAACTGAGTTAATTTAGGTATGTTTTAAGTTTTACATTGTCTGTTTCTAGCAAGAGCACTTAGAATGTTGGTATTTTTTAATATAAGATGATGAATATGCACCTATAGTATACACAGGTGTATTCTTTTCTTGAACTGTATGTATATTTACAGGGCTATGGTTCTGATGGTCTGAAGTTGATTTCTCATGAAGAAAGCGTTTCCTTTGGGGAGTCAGTGCTGAAGCTGACTTTTGATCCTGGCACAGTGGAAGATGGCTTGCTTACAGTAGAATGCAGACTCGATCACCCTTTTTATGTTAAAAATAAAGGTATGAAATGCTATAAGTATACTTAGTTGTATATTAAAACATTCTGAGAAAGCAGCTGCAGATTTTATTGCATCCAGTGTTGCTCAGGAAATTGATAAAAGCAGTGTTGTAGAATCAATTTACTGTCTTTATAAATAAATCCAGAATTAGAACAAACAAAACTGTAAAGTTATAAAGCTACACAAATACTGCATGTTTTTTATGGGAAGATTTGATCAAGGACATAAGTGGATCTCAAGAAAGAAAAAATGGGGGGGATAAAGGAAAGCTACAAGTAAAGGAGGCTTTTCTCACTTGCTAGACGTGAAACTTCTGATGATAAAAGTTACCAGGTTTTGATTGCTTTTTTGCTAAAATTAGATTTTAAACTATTTGCAGTAAGAATTCCCTGAGTAAGTGTTTCTGCTTTTTCATCTGGGTGAAAGAAGCTACAGCAGAACAGTTTTATAAAGTGGTATCATATAGAGATATAGGATTGCTCCAGTTAAGAGCTAGAGAGATTGTCTGGCCGTTTGTCTAATTTAACTCTTTACCACTTCAGGTTGGTCATCTTTTTATCCAAGCTTGACTGTGGTACAGCATGGCATTCCATGCTGTGAAATGCATCTTGGAGATCTGTGTCTACCTCCTGGACACCCTGATGCCATTAACTTTGATGATTCAGGTGTTTTTGATACATTTAAAAGGTAATTTTTGGATAAAGTGGCCTCAGTGGTTCTTCTATTTAATGAGTAGGCACCTTATGTCTGCAAGAATTTGAAGCATTATGCAGAGCAAAGAGAGAAAACTTTTGGTAATACAAAATAAATGAGAGGGAAAACCAAAGACTGAATACTAGGAAAGCTGTGCTGTGCTAAGCTGCAAAGTTTATTTCACCTTGGAGTGGAATAATACGATAGTTTAAGAGCGATTAGATAAAGCAGTAAATACATATATGTACATTATCTGTATAAATCCTACAGGTAAAGTGGGTTATGTTTGAAAAGTCTGGACAGTTTTCCTACAATAGCTATTAGCTTGTGCTTCCTATGCAGCTATGCATCTGAATTAGTAGTTTTTTAGTAATAAATGTATGTGCTATAGCTTTAGGGTACATCACTTTTCATGATTAGTTCTTGCTATTTTTGTATATTCAGCTTTTTCTGATTCTTTTCCAATATATCAAACTTACTGAACTTTCGAAGATCAGTTATGAGGTTTGCCTTGCTTTTAGCAAGGTTCAACCAGATGACCTTCAGAGGTACTGTCCACATAAATTATTCTAAGGAAATAGTATTACCCTTAAGATTTTTCTCATACTTTGCATACTTCCATATTTTGAAATTTCTAGGTTTAGTAAAATCCAGCTTCTCCTATGATGTTAGCTCTTTCTTAGCACCTGTTTTTAGTCTGTTTTTTTGGTGCTCTTACAATAGAAAAAAAGAATTTAAAATACTGTTTCAAGTGCTTGTCTTCACTCATTTGCTGTCTTGGCTTTTTTCTTATTAACTCCTATTCTAACTGCATGTGTAGAGAGTTATTAGAATCAGTCTGTTTACATCTCACTTGTGGCTTCTTACCCCAAAGCCAGGCCTGGACACTTCAGTTTCCTTGTTTTGTCTTTCTGGACAGGAGGGAGTAAGTCACAGAGAAAGGAGTATGCAGCAGCAGCTGTGGATAACAAGACAGAAGAATGCAAAAGCAAAACCCTGTTGCTGTGTTATGGGAATGAGATTAGGAATAGGAAGGGTGCTGGGCTATTTGTACAACAGAGAGGCTTGCTCTTACTGTCTTGTGAGCTTGCCTACAAGCATTATCCATTCTTAGTTGCTTTCTACTTTTCTAAGGGATTTTGGAGGCAAATCTTCAGGTTCCACTCTTGCTTGTGGTTCTGCCCTGTAGAAGGGAGCTGCCTTTGCATGGGAGGGCTGGGCTACCACTAGCAGTGTTTCCTTGTTACTAGTTCTGCTTTATGTTCTGAAAAAAGCTCTTCAAAGCCCTTTTTTTTGCGCAACTATAGCCGCATTGAGCGGTGGGTGAGCAGAGTCTTTGAGTTATGGATGTTTTGTGTTTATTTTGTGGTGGTAATTTAGCATTTTAGATTTCTGATTATCACCTTTATGGGTGTGTTTTCCCCATATAGCATGCTAAAGGCAGTATAGTCTGTGGTTCCTGGAGATTATAATAGTTTGTGGAATTAAACTTCTTCTGTACTGGTGAGAGGTTAATTTGTAGTTGTTGGTCAACAAAAAAATACAGTACGTCACAGAATTTGGAGGTCTAAATTGTATGGAAACAGCTCATCTAAGCTGTTGAAATACCTTGAAATATTGAGGAACATCACATTTTTGTCACTAGAGGGCAGACTTAGCTCTAAATTAAAGAGTATGCATCAGTTTTTTAATCTTACTGGAAGGTTTGTTTGTAAAATAATATGTGTTTAAGTTATTTGTACAATAGCCTAGCTAATAGAATTTATTGTAATAGTGGTTTTATATTTGTAATTCATATTTTCAAGTGAGTTCAACACTTACTCCTTGCACATTAGTTGTCCCTTTCAGTACCTGTCACTCGGTGACGAGATTTGATTTATGGTAAGGACAAAAGGAAAGAAGTAAGCTTATTTCAAACGAGGATGAAATTGAAGAGAGTGTACAACAGATATACAGCTGCAGAATTGCTAGGACACAGCAGACTTTGCCAAGTTGCAGTATGCCATCACACTGAAAACACTGTTAACTCATGTGTCCAAGTTTTGGGATGTTTCTTTTTTGTTTGTTTAGGGTTGGTTATTTTTTCATACTGACGTCTGCATCAAGTACAAATCATTATGTCGCACAAAATCCCCAAATACTATAAATGTAGTATAGATGAAGAGTGAATGGCTATTCGGGGGTTTATATGAAAATTACTCCATCATTTTCTAATAATGATTTTTTCTTGCAGCTACGATTTTACCCCAATGGATTCCTCTGCAGTTTATGTGCTAAGCAGCATGGCTCGCCAGCGTCGCGCTTCTCTGTCCTGTGGAGGATCAAACAGTCAGGAGGCTGAGAGATCAGAGTGCAGTAGTAAAAACTGTGCATCTACTGCGTCGTCACATCTTTCCTCCAGTTCGTTGTACAGCAAGGCTGGCAAAAGCCACAGCTCAGGGACTGCAAGTACTGTGAGTGCCACTTCTCCAAACAAGTGCAAAAGACCAATGAATGCCTTCATGCTTTTTGCCAAAAAATACAGAGTTGAATACACTCAGATGTATCCAGGGAAAGACAACAGGTAATGATACAAATTGTAGTTTTGTTATTCTTAGTGAGCTTATACAATATCCGTGTCCCACCTTTAAGTGGACTAAATTTTGCATTTGAAGTGAAACGTGTGTATATTTTTTAAAGAACAAGTTTTGAAAGATGCTGACACAAATCTTAATCTATGGGCAGACTTGGTAAATAGGACACAAGCCATTTTTGGCAGCCTTGCCTTCTGAGAAAGCATTTGGGTAAAGCAACTGATGTATGTCTGTATGTGCACCGGCAGAGTCACAAATACACAACAGTCTTTGTTTATACTGGTGAGAAAAGGAGAAAAAAAAGTACCAGGCTCTCTGCTCGTGTGTTGTAGTGGAAAAAGGGAATTTCTGATCCTTCTGATTAGGTCTTGACATAATATTGCAAATTGTTCAGTGAAGTTCTGTCAGAGTGAGTTGTCCTCACTCTGCACATTGTATTGAGAAGTGGAGTACTGATTGTTGGGGTATCTGAAAGATCTTAATCCAAGCAGTACCTTGCCAAATGTTGCTTGTCCTAAAAGCATTCAGCAACCTGCAGGAAGAGTTGTATGACTTGTGTGTCGGAGGGAAGGTTCTTTGTTGGTTTCTTTTTGGCTTCTTTTTATCTATACACATGTTCATGTCTAAACAATTTTTTCTTCATAAAGCTCTCCATTATAATGTTTTAAATAGTCTTAATATTTGTGCTAATTGTGCATATGTAAATATAAACTAAAGCACATGAACATACACTGATTTTGTACTCAGATTTTTTTACATATATAACATCATGAAACTTACTATAAAAATGACACTGTCACATAAAGATTTTAGTACTAAATCTGGTAAAAACTAAAGGTGACAGGGCTTTGAGAGGGTTTTAACTATTTTATAATGCTCAGTTAAGGAGGCTGTAACTGGTGTTGAGAAATAAAATCGTGTCATACAAATAATCCAGCCTTAAGTCCCAGCCAGTCTTGTGTGACCTGGCAGTGATGTTCTGCAGTGTTTACAGTAGCTGCAGTGAAGCAGATCTGCTGCCTTCTAACTCATTGCAGCTATCAAAGAGAGATAGAACAGAACGTCAGCTAGGAAAGCCTGTGATGGTTTGTCTTAAAACGCTGATTTGAAGGGGATGCAGTGAACTGGAGCTGCGACTGGACGGGTGTGTGAAAATAAGTTGAGTGTTTCAGTGAGCAGGTTTACCTTGATGGAAAGTGATGACAAAGTTACAAGTAAGCTTCAGAATGCACAGCTCACCATCCCAGCTGGAAGGCAGTGCATTTGGATGCAGTTTATTGGCATTCCATAGAGACAAAATCACAGAGTTAGTGGTAGTTGATTATATATGCATTCAATTACTGTTGCTTAAATGTGGCTGAGATATTTATTAATTTAGCTGTTCAGAGGCAAGTCTCATGATTTTAACTTTAGTATATGTCATTTTCAGATTACTGAGTAGATCTTACGGTTGGTTGCATGTAGTACTCATTTCTGTACACCGCAGTTCTTACGTTTGCTACACTTCCTTAATTTTTTCTTAGCATGTAAGAAAGAACAGACCTTGAGGTATTTGGAATTAAATGGTAAGTTCTATGACAAAGCAGCTCAAGCCATGTCAACAAGATAGTGAGCTGTAAACATTCAGAACACAAGTCAACATTCACATGGTACTTAAAAACAGGATGGACTGTAAAGCATACTTGAGAAACTGGTGTTAGAGTAGTAGTTGTTTCTTTTCTAGATATTCTCACTGTAACTGTAGTTGGACTTGATTGTGCCTTCAGAAATACCTGAATAATTTGAGTAGTGTATATTCTAAAGACAAAATCACCTAAACTATTTAGAGTATTTGTTTTTGCTGAACATAATTACTAAGTAAACTTGAGGCATTCTCAGCTACTTCTTGACAATTTCTTTTGAATTAGCTGTAGTATAAGGGGTGGTATCCTGATTGCTATAAAGTTGTCAGGTACCTTACCAGCATTTTAAGAGGACAAAGGCAGAGTACAGAGTGCTGTGAAGTTCTTGTGAGGTGAAGGACAACTAAGGCAGTGAAGCAGTAGAATCATTCCTGTCTTGTTTCTGGTCAGGTAAATTAAGTCTTGTGTTATGTCAGGAACTTTCTGTGTACACATACTTTTTCAGTCTCAGTGGTTTGCTCACAGAACTGTTTCCTTGGCAAAATGGAGCTTTTGTCTCTGCATTAGATTTTTCAGTCTTTTTGAAATGTACAGATCTGTGCTCACTTTCAGTGCCTCAGTGCATTTTTTTTCTCTGGAGATAATAAAATACATGGTTTTGCATTAAAAATAGAAAGATTTTGTAGTTTATTTGGAAATGCAGGTTTTTTTTTCAGCAAACCTGCTCTCTCTGGGTCACCATGTTCTTTCCTGGGGGTATGAGTGACCCAGTACAAACTGGTGACCAAAACCAGACAGGTTTCTGGTGCTGTTGATTTGCCTCTGGATACTGCTAAAACATGGAAAACTGCTAATTAAGTGTGCTTACTTCTGGTGACAGACCCAAGATACTGATTCTCAGTTTGGATAGAAAACCAGAAATACCATTGCCAGAGAGACAGGCTGTGCACATGGATTTGATGTGGATGGGTCTGGTTGCAACTTGAGGAGTTTGCTCTCAGGAGCCACCAGAGCGTGTGACAGCACAGGCTGAGTGGCAGCCCTGATAGAGTTCCTGCTGTGCTCTCTGGGTGCTCTGCAGCTCCTGGAAGCCTTAACAGTACTACACGGTCTTGCAGGATTAAAATGCATTTTCTTGTTACAGTGCAGAAAAGCCTTCAGAAATGCTGTATGTGCATCAACCTATGGAAGAGGTTGCTGACACTCTGCTCTTCTTGATTCTGTTAGAAAGTCTCTGAATAGCTTTGCTGCCAGCAAAGAGCCTTTTAGTATGATGAAGCAGAGTTGTTTGCACCTTTTTTTTTTTCTTAAAGCTGGTCACAGAACGTTGATTGCTCTAATCTGAAGCTAAAGCACCTGCTCAGTAGTTGAGCACTGGTAAAAGAGCTGCTGTTCAGAGACTCACTCTGCTAAATGATGGAGTTAAAGCTTTAAGGGAATATTGATCCAGCATTTGGGAGTGCAGTTGAGCAGTATGGCATGATAATAATGGGAAATACTGTCCAAAAGACAGCATGTTTATAAGGAGCAGGAAGGCAATTCAGCAATTCATTGTTAGAACAGGTAGTTCTTTTTGAGTAGGAATGGGAACTTACAGTATGTTCTGCCCGGTATGGATTAAAGGTGGAGGAGGCTACACACATCTATTAAGTAGACATGGGGATTTGCAGTTAATCAAGTATTTGTTTGGCTAAGGTCATATTCAGATCATTGCCCTAATTATTAGAGAACATATTTTCAGCAAATCTGTCATATGATCTTCTAATACGAAAGTGGAGCGAAACAAATGTGAGTGACCATTTGGTGGTGGTTTTTTTAACATCCCTGTGTTGCTGGTTTATGTCAGTTGCTGTGTATTCAAATGTGCACGCGCTGAAATGTTAGAATGTGCATCCACCCGTGCTCAGCTAGCACAGAATCTCAGCTGTTTAACTGTTGAAACAAGTATGAGAAGATAGAAACAGGATTGTTTTAAAAAACCTTCAAGATACAGTTGACGTCTGTGTGTGTGTGATTTCAACACTTAGCTTTTGTCTTCTTTGAAGTGCTCAGATAAAAAGAATAAAATCAGTGTTTTTCTTAACACCCTCTCCTGACCACCCTGTAAACATTTGTCTTGCAGAGCCATAAGTGTGATACTTGGTGACAGGTGGAAGAAAATGAAAAATGAAGAAAGACGGATGTACACGCTAGAAGCCAAGGCCTTGGCAGAAGAACAGAAACGTCTAAATCCTGACTGTTGGAAACGAAAACGAACAAATTCTGTATGTTTGTGAAGCTTTCTTCTTCATTGTGCAGTTAAATGTGTTCATATGGTAGCAACAGTGGGTTTTGTTGAGGATTAACTGCTGTCTACTCCTTCCTTGGTAGCCCAAGCCTTCATTTGGCTCCCCTGTGTTGGGTATCCTCCTTTTGGATAGTTTTCAGGAGACAGATCAGGCAAGGGTCTGAGTATTTTCTTAATTCCATCAATTCTACTGGACTGGAAGCGAGTGTGCTTGCGAAAGGCAGAGGAAGGGCACATCACCTTTTGTTTGAAGTAACTTGAGTTCACAGGCTCGTACCTAAATTCCATCTGTCCCCTCAGAAACAGTTTTACAAAATCCTTCTTTGATTTGATCTCATTTTTCTTCAGTAAAAACTTTACCATTTTCTGTCTTTTTTACATACAGTTTCTTTCAGTATATGATGTGAAGTTACTGAGAGAGCAAGTTACTTTTCCCATTAATCCCTTTCATTTATTATTCTGTTTTAATTGTAAAATAAATACGATACCACTTCTGCAGAGAAATAAATTGTTTTCCACATTGCAGAAGGCCATTTTAAGAGTCTGCAGCGGTAGGTCTATAAAGATAAGGGCTTTCAAGCTTGTAAGTCATATAAAGAGAACATAGGAAGAAAAAAGAGATTTCTGCCAGCCTGCATGTTCAGCTAGAAGAGAAGCTGGAAGGAAAGATCCATGTTGCACACAGAACGCCAGGTCCTCTCATCAGCCATTTTATGCCTGCGTAGGGGCATTAAGTGTATAGTGTGGGCTTCACAGGTTTAAGATTCCATCCTCAAGTTAGCCCCTTTCCTTTTCTGTGTAACTGAGGCTACTTTCTCAGCAGCGTATGCAAGTATTGCCTTACGACTAAGAAATGCTTCAACTCTCAGTTGCTGCTTATTGCTTATATACTTGGTGTTGAGTTTTCAGTCCCTTGTTGCAGATTTCACCGAACCCCAGCTGCAAGGAACAAGCTGTTTTTCTGTTTGCTGTATTCTATTTTAATCAACAGTCACAGCTTCTGTTAGATCTCCTTGTGGGTTTAGTTAAAATAATACTGTGTATTTATTCTGCTTTTACACTACTGCAGTCTTGGGCATTGGGTAGTGAGGTCAATTTCACACATGCACTTGTCAGCTTCAGGGTAGTCAGTTGGGGGTGTTTGTGTATAACTGAGAGGAATAGTTGGCCTTGGGAAGAAGGATGGCTTTCTCACCCTCCCTTCTAGTCAGGATTTTCCTTGGTCTTCAGACCAAGATAACAGCATTCGTAGGACCTGTTACTGCAGTGTTACAGCAGGAAATACCTTTTTTTTTTTTTTTATGGTTTTATTTTAATGAACTAAGAATTTTGTTAGCAGCGTGGTTACCTTGTGGCAAGTAATGATGGTGGGGTCTGGGCTGCCACAAAGAAGTCGTGGTGGTCTTTTGATGAGGAGGGGATAAAATAATCTGTTTGGGCTTTTTGTTTCCTTCAGAGTAGCTGGACCAATGATTACAAGTACTTGTGGCTTTCAAAACAAAGGTTTGCTAGATTTAAGATAATGTCTCCTTCTCCTTTGCTTGATGAGTGCTAACCTGGTTCTCTCTTCTCTTTTCTCAGGGCTCACAACAGCATTAAGCCAGAATTTTCCTGTTAACTCTGTATTTACAAAATGGCTGTTGCTTGATGGCAAGAAGATGCACGATCAAGGTCTTACTATTTGTTGTGACTCTGTGTGGCCATAAAATACTGGCACCATCAAGTTGGAAATGATCTAGTATGAGTGCAGATTTGCTTTTTACAATAGAACATTAAGTAAGCTAAAACTATCAACATTTTAAACCAAATTGCCTTATTTTTCTTCCAGACTTCATATATGTATCAGGTAATATAGGCTTGAAAATGGATATCCTGTGGTGCTAAAGTACTTTAGAAAGAGGCGAGGGAGACGTGTATAAATGTTTATTTTTAAAAGAAAATGTACAAAAAGGGGAATTTTAAAATATGTAACAGCTGTTTATATACATTGATTCTTATTGCTGATTAATATGTATTGCACAACCATATTATTAATTACGAGTCTGGGGCCTGGGCTTCTCTGAGATGGCAAGATGTGTTATGTGGTAGTGTCCCAGCCCAGCCAGGTGCCAGCACTGCACCGTAGTGTGGCGAGCACAGCGTAAGGAGCGCGGAGCCGCTGCTCGCATTGGCCCGGAGGAAATGTGTCCCCACAGGGGGGGCGAGAGATCCTGCACAAGCTGGCAGTAGTGAGAGCTGTTGTTGCCGGTGGCAGCCATGGCCCGGGACAGGATGAAACAAATAAATAGCGTTATCTCCAGAAAAATGGTGCTGTTGATACCATCACCATCATAGTTTTAACTCTGCGTTTTGTCTTTGCCACATACTCTACAATACTTTATTTTGCCATAAGACATCTTTATGGTGGGGGCAAACTTTGCACTTAACTATACGTGCAACACTTGCACTTTACTTTTTTTTCCTCCAACTGTCTACAATTAGAGCAGCTGCATTAGGATTCCAACTGCTTCTGCTGTGAACTTTTACAATCATGGCTTTTCGTCTACTAAACAGCTGTGTGTTCCTTTTTTTTTTGTTTAAGAATCACAACTGTAAATTTCAGTTTATGACACATGTCTGTGTGATGTTGCCCCTCAGATTTTTGCACACTATATTCTTGTATATTATTTCAAATAAATCCATTAAAATCTGGTGGTGTGTATTCTATGAAATGAAGTGGACTGATCGTGAAGTCTGCCCTGCAGCATGAGCACCTTGTGCATGGAAGTCTGTACATGAATCCGTCCAAAGTGCGTGTGATGCTGTGCAGTGAGGAGGCTGTTGAAGGATTTCAAATACTGCACTCAGGGTTGGAGTCAATGTTCTTTATTACAGTTTAAGCCAAAAGACAGTTGAAATCTATATAAATTATTTCCAAGCGAAGAGCAGTGCACTAGAGAGTCATTTCTGTTAGTTATAAATACTTTTGTGTTAAAATTAGTGATTTTTAGATGGGAAGTGATGATTCTGGCGTTCAGAAGTAGTGAATAAGGCTAAAATGTATCCAACTGTTCGTACTTATAAGAGCTACTTCCTTATTTGAGATACTCATGAATTCCACTGCAGTGTTTGAGCGCATGTTCTAGTTTGTCTGAATTCAAAAGGAATGCTGAAGAATTGTTTTCATTAGATGCAGACTTAACAGCACATAAAACCTGTACAGTTTCCTTATGACATTTGTGTATAAATAAGTTCCTATAATGCAAATGTAAAGCAAGAAGACAGAAGTTTCACAGATAAAGTAGGTAAACACATTTCCTTGTAAAGCTTACGTAGTTGGGAATGGAAGCATCTGCATGGCACCAAGGACCCATGACTGCGGTACTGTGCCAAGATTTGAGAGACTTGCCCAGATTGGCTCACTGAAGGGTTGACATCGCTTTCTGCAGCAGCTGAACCATTATGGGATAGACCGGTGCAAACTCCTTTCCCTCTCTCGTTCGCACTGATTGAACGTAAGCCTCCAGGGCACCACTAAAATAAAAGGAAAAGCAATTGATAGCATGCAGGTTATGCAAGTTAAGGACCTGCAACTGAAATTAGCTGACTTCTTCCTTGCTACAGAACTTGCCTCAGATGACCCTGCATGTCTCTGTGGAAGGAAGTGGCCACAAAATGCCTTACAAAGCTCTACATAACTGTTCCATGATTGTTTTTCTCCTTCCTTGCATGTTTTGAGGAGCGAACAAGTTAACATTTAAATAAACAGCGGCAGCATGTTGCAGATGGCTTGAAATGACAGCTCTGACGCACAGACTTGGGCACACTGCTGTACTGGTAACCTTTAGAAACGGAAAGGATAGACACCAGCTGCTGCGAGTGCAACATGCAGAATGAAAACGGGGGCAGTGGTGACCAACGGAGATGCCCTCAGGTGATTTGCAGGCCAAGTCTGTGGAACTGCTGCGGTCCTTTGGGAAACGCTGCACTAACCTGCAGACTTCAGTGCATGTACGTTTGTAAGGCATTGCAGTGTTTTTCCTATACGTTGTCATAGGGTGTCGCACACAGTATTGTGTGAGTCACACACATACAGGCATGTCAAAGCTAAAGGGCAGCTGTGATTACGTACGTGTATCTAATTTAACTTGCTGTACAACATGGGGCCACCTTTCAGCCAACGAGTCTAGGAAATAGTATTGTTGAATGAGCATATCTGCAAAACAAAGACTTTGTAAATGCTGAGCTGTTCACATTCCAACTTTATTAAGTAGGTCAGGTCAGTTTTGCCATACTTGGCTTCCAATTTAATTGATTTTTCCTCGTATCATCCTCTTGCCTCGAGTAAGGCTATTGCTAAACCAGTGAGGGCTCTGAACCTCCTCACTGTCAGTGCAGCAGGAGGAGCTGGGTGTTCACACGTGGTACACGCATGCATACACCCAGACACACACAAACATATGCCTGCAGTCAGAGTCCATGGCCTACCGCTAAGGGAGTTCAACAGGGAGGGAGTGAAGTGTGCAACTGTGCAAGGAAGGAACCCGCAGCGGCTTTTCTTCTGAGCACAGGATGGGAACGAAACAGCACAGGCAGAAGGTGATGCCCAGCACAGTTCCTCCCCCCAGACTCCCTTTTGGCCGAAGCCCAGGGTACGTGGTCTGAGATGGAGGTGATGCAAAGGGAGGATGGGTTGGATTACTGGAGAGTTGGGAGGTTTCAGAAGGGTAAGGTGACTGAGCACAGAAACAGCCTCTCTTGTTGGCCTGGATGCACTAGAGAGTTCTTCAGTTTTGGTAACAACTTCCTAGTGAGTTACCGCTGCTGAGGGGTGCACACCAGGCACGAGCACTCTGAAGAAACATCAACTAACAGCAAAAGTTATTGCCCCATTACAGCCAGAAAGGCAGGGAAGGAATATCTGCACCAGGTCAGCTCCCTAAAACCTTCAGTGCTCTCTTCCCAATGGTTTCTGGGGAGCAGCACAGGCTCTATCTGTAGGGAAAAATGCAACATCTAAAAACCTGCTTGCTGCAGGCACAGAGTGCTTTGGGCGCAGCTCACCTCACTCCCAGCAAAGGATGTCCACATGACGGACTGCAGAGAGAGAGGCACAGCCGCAGGTCAGCTTTAAACCCCAAGATTTAAAGAGAAGAGGTGAGACTGGGGGAAAGGAGCAGCAGGTAAGTGTGCTTTTCAGATCACAGAATCACAGAATCACAGAATCCCAAGGGTTGGAAGGGACCTAAAAAGATCATCTAGTCCAACCCCCCTGCAAGAGCAGGGTAACCTACAGTACATCACACAGGAACTTGTCCAGGCGGGCCTTGAATATCTCCAGTGTAGGAGACTCCACAACCCCCCTGGGCAACCTGTTCCAGTGCTCTGTCACTCTTACAGTAAAGAAGTTCTTCCTGATGTTAACGTGGAACTTCCTATGCTCCAGTTTACACCCATTGCCCCTTGTCCTATCACTGGATATCACTGAAAAAAGCCTAGCTCCATCATCCTGACACCTACCCTTTACATATTTGTAAACATTGATGAGGTCACCCCTCAGTCTCCTCTTCTCCAAGCTAAAGAGACCCAGCTCCCTCAGCCTCTCCTCATAAGGGAGGTGTTCCACTCCCTTAATCATCTTTGTGGCTCTGCGCTGGACTCCTTCAAGCAATTCCCTGTCCTTCTTGAACAGAGGGGCCCAGAACTGGACGCTGGCAATGAGGGGCAAGCATGTGATAAGCAGACTGAGGAGTAGTGGGAGATGCAGGCAGGGACAGCTCAAGGATCCCATCAAGATGAAGGGAGACCCTTTGGAAGAGTCTCACATTTCCACTCAGGGCAGCACTCAAGTGCTCTGGGCAGCAGTAATCGTTAAGCATGTTAGATGTCGTTACTATTAAAAAGACAGTCAAACTCGTGTAACAGTTTTCCTGTAGCTGTTGTTCATCTTGCTGAATCTCTCCCCTTCCTCTCACCAGTGTCCCTGTCTTTTCCTCTATACACTCCCCAAAGTTTCTTGGGCCCAAATAGTTTTTAAAAGTCACCGTAAAGCTGAATATAGAAAGAACCCCGCATTGACCCGCTTAACTTAGAAAGCGCTGACACCTCCTGGTGAAGTTGTGGGTTGGCATCACTATCCAGATGGTAACACTGCTATCCCTTTCTGCTTTGAAAAAGCCCTTGAAAGAGATGACAGAGATAACCAGATCCCTTCAGATGAAAGGGAGAAGCTTTACCCTAAAAGCAGCACCCAAAACCACTCAGCATCAGCCCTTGATAATCCTTAGCCAGACTGTTATTCCCATCAGATCAAACAAGAAGAATGAGATTCAGGCAACGCTAAGTGCCAAACACCAGCATTAGAGTCCCGCTGTCAGACCTTCCAGCAGCTTTTATCTTTTTTCTTTCTCTCCTGGCTCAAAAGAACCTGATTTAAGTGGCAAAACCAACTCCACCAGCAGCAGCCACTGCCCTCTTACAGCTCAAAAACCAGGTAAAAGGAACTCAGCATTGTCTGGTGGCCTCAGAACTGCTCTGAGGGTTACGGTTCCTTCTCCTTCCCTGCACGGACCAAGAGCCAATAGAAGCTGTTGCCAAGTAAGAGGAGATCCTTGCCAGCTCACTTTTGCTGTGCTTGCTCTTTTACTGTGGCTTTGCTTGCGTTGTTTCAAAGAGACAAACTTCAAAAGACAACCAATCATTGCTACTCTATCAGTAAATATTCGGTGGATTCTCAGGCGTTTTGCTAAAACAGACATTGTACAGCTTTACACTACACAACAAAAATAAAGGCTTGCTCAAGACTAAAGGCATTCACTGATTTCCCATGTCCTGTAAAAGTATTTCAGTGCTCTAAAGCTGAATTTCAAAATGCAATTTATAATCAGTAACTTTACCTGAAATTCTAGAACAAAAGCTTGATTCTTCTCAGACAGGAAGAGTTTTGCCGTGACAACGGCGTGGGGAGCACCGGCTTGTCACCTGATGTAACATTTATGTCAGGGTCCCTTGACTTGTCAGCCTTCAACTTGCGAAGGTTATTTTGCAAATGCCACAGCTGCCACTGGTGGAGATTTCACTGTAACCGCTGGGAACTGATGGGAGCTGCAGTGCCATGAGAATCATAGAACAGTTAGGGTTGGAAAGGACCTCAAGATCATCTAGTTCCAACCCCCCTGCCATGGGCAGGGACACCTCACACTAAACCATCCCACCCAAGGCTATGTCCAATGTGGCCTTGAACACTGCCAGGGATGGAGCATTTACAACCTCCCTGGGCAACTGATTCCAGTGTCTCACCACCCTTACAGTAAAGAACTTCTTCCTTATATCCAATCTAAACTTCCCCTGTTTAAGTTTTAACCCGTTACCCCTTGTCCTGTCACTACAGTCCCTGATGAAGAGTCCCTCCTCAGCATCCCTATAGGCCCCCTTCAGATACTGGAAGGCTGCTATGAGGTCTCCATGCAGCCTTCTCTTCTCCAGGCTGAACAGCCCCAACTTCCTCAGCCTGTCTTCATACAGGAGGTGCTCCAGTCCCCTGATCATCCTCGTGGCCTCCTCTGGACTTGTTCCAACAGTTCCATGTCCTTTTTATGTTGAGGACACCAGAACTGCACATAGTTACCAAGTCTAAGGGTAGGATTTTGGGACTGTGACACAGAAATTCCGATGGTGTTGAAGCTGCTTATGGGAAAGCAAGACGGTTGCTGCCGCATGTGGCCAGATTTCAGCTCAGGCTGGATGAGCTGGACGCATGCAATGATACACTTCACTGGAGCTGCTGAGGTGCCCACATGAGTGTCCCTCAGCTGGGCAGATAAACGAGTTCAGTAGCTTTGTTAACACCTGAGATGCAGATTTTCTGATGACACGTTGTAAATTTCACCGGTCCCAGCTCAAACGAGCTTCTGTGAACTCTACTGGCAGCACAGAACCCAGTTCAGATGCACTGGGTTCACATTAAAAATCTTGTCTTAAAAAAAGGTAGACTTGCTCCTGTAGAGGACACTGTAAAAACACTGGTGCCTAAGTAGTAATGGAAAAATAAACAGCACCACGGGTGAAAGCAGCATCATCAAGTCTTCAGCACGGAAGAGATCACAGCTGTTGTCATATATAAAGACGTAATTTATAGTTATTTTATCAATGTTTAAGAAGATGGAAGAAACCCTGTTTATGTAATACACAAAACATGCTCTTGAAGGGATTAGACTAAATATTGTCCTAAATTCAGCATCTCCCAGTCTAATAAAGGACATAAAACCTGTTTGGCAATCTGTTTCTATTTTAAAAGACAAGCTATGGTATACATTACAAACATTGTTTGTAAAAGAGAGCTATGGGAAAAGGGTTGGTGGGATGTTCTGCACATATTAATGCTTCATTAAAAATGCCTTAAGAAGTAAGGAAAAAAAAAATCTAAGTTTAAGATGCCCTCCCACGTAAGGAAAAGGATTTTAAAGCACTTATTAAATTACTTCACTTGCTTGAGCAAAAACATGAGCTTTCTTGGAAATCAGGACAAGCTGATTATATAAGACCAGAAAATGTTATTTCAACCCATGACGATTTATATCTACATTTGGGGGGGGGGGGGGATAAGTGTATGATTCGGGCTGTGGTTTTTAAAGGGAGATGAATGTGCATCATTAAGGATTACTCTAATTAATTAGTTAATTTTATATGGAATTGCGAATACCAGCACTACCCTCCTGGGCTCTGACTCGGTCAAATGGAGCCTGATTTAAATGACAAGCTTCAGCAGAGGCAGGGATCTTCCCTCTGCTCAGTGGTGCACTCGGGTCCTGATCAATTAGCAGGGAAGCCGGAGGATGGCAGGGCCAGGCTTCTCTTTAGCACTTTGTTAAAAGTCTGCTTGCTCTGCACACTTCAGGGCAAAGAGGAAGATGGAAAATAAGCCGTGTAAGAGCACATCTGTCCCTTGCAACCTGCTATTTGACAATCCTGCAGTTCACTCTGACACCAGGTCTATTAACTGAGTGCTATGAAAGTTACTGTAACATCTCCAACCTGTAGGACCACAGATCAGCAAGAGCCAGCTCCAGTTTGCGCAGAATAGAGACATCAAAGGAACCATGCACTGACAGACATACGGGTTACACGAGGGTTCCTATGAACGGCTGGTGCTGGTGGGAGCGCTTGCAGGCACCGCAGCCGTGCTCCACGGCAGCCCCCGGCCACACCGCGGCTGCTGCTCGCTTGGCTTAGCAGAGCGGAGCAGTGACCCAGCACGGCTCTGCTGCTCGGGGCAAGGCTGCTGCGAGGCTGAACCCAGCGCACACATGGGGCTTCCGTGGTGGTCCCACGCTGGCGTTTGTCCCTGCCCCTGGCAGGTCAGCGGTCAGAGCCATGCTCTGGCTCAGCTCATCAGCTCCTTATGAAAATGAACCCTCACTAAGCCTAGACTTCAACTCTGCTCCAGCAACAGTGAGCTTGACTAAAGGGAGCTTACCCACACACCAATGGTAAAGACAAGAATTTGGCCCTTGTGCAGACGAACTGGCATTCAATCCTTTCATTGCTGGATCAAATCCTGCCACATCCATCAGGGTTTCTTTTATGGAAGGAAGGCTGAGTTTTCAAACTTAATTTAGAAAGAAAACAACGTGCCCTGGCCACTTACAGAAATGCTCCTTTCAACACAATCCCGCGGGGTCATCGCACCCACCTTCAAATGCCTGCAGGGGCAGCTGTCTGCCTGAGAGCTCCCGTGTCCCGGCCCACACTCCCTTCACTGAGCAGAGAAAATGGAGCTTTCAGGACACAACGCAACTGACCTATTTTAGGTACCTAGTTCAGGATGAGATGAATCAGCCCCAGCAGCGCCTGTTTCTCTCTGTTGACTATAAAGGGAGTCTGACTAATACACCCCTGGCCAGGTAAATCCCATCCTTCATGCTGAATACAAGCAGAAAAAAATGCACAAAAATGCTCAGAATGCTACTAATTCATAACACGAACACCACATTGCATATGAAGCATTTGAGGTTACGGAGCAGAAGAAGCTTTAATATGAAGCTGCAAGGATTCTGATAACACAAGTGAATTAATATCTAAGCAGCAGGTCCCTAGAGTAATTGCACAGTTGTTAAAAGAGGGAAGTTGCAGAAAATAACTATTTGCAAGGTTGCAGCCAATGTAAAGATGATTTTTTGATGTAGGCCAGTGCAGGGATCTGAAGGCTCACAACATCCAAGGCTCAATTAGCACAGCTGAACAACTACAGGCGGAAAAAGCTTGAAGAGGGTGACGGATAAAAGACTCCAGAAAAATGAGCAAGATGCCTGTAGTTCAACTGAGGCTCATGAGACACGTGAAAAGCAGGCTCAGAAATCACCCAATAGAGTATTAAAGAAATAATGAATGAAACGTGGTCATGCTTGTGACTGATGTTTGCTTGCCTGCCTTCTGCACAGATGACTGCAGCCTATTTAGAAAGGACCAACAGGCATGAGAGGAAATGGTAAAAAGGTGAATGCACAGAGCAATGGAGCTATGCCTGCAGAGATTACCAGTGTCTGCCAACGTACCACCCCCTTCACTCACTGCATTTGGTGCTGCTCAGCTAGCCCCTGTTCTTTGCTCCAGGCATGCAGCTCTACACAAGCTGACAACTTAATCACCCGAGGGAAGAGTCTGCTTAACAAATCCAGAGTGGTTCATCCAGCTCAGCAAAGCTGCATGAGTGGTGCCTATGAGCGGTGGACATGGGGATGGATGCAGAAGTAACCTAGTGTGGGCAGTGACAAACAGCCTTGCTCTGGAGTACCAAGAGTAGGGGAGAGCCACTGGAGTCCCAGCAGAGGCCTCTGGGAAGAGCTGATCTTCAAAGCTGCCCTCTCCGTGCCCTGGATGTCCGAGCACTCCACAGCGCAAAGCAACAGTCTCACTGTAAAACGCTCGGGTGCTAACCTTGCCCGGTGATAACCTTGCCCAGTGATCACTCTGCAGCAGCACATTCCTGAGATTACAAAGTTGAAATATTTTAATAGTGGTATCTCATGCAAAATGAATAACGGATTCAATTAAAGGACTGAAATGAAAACCTTAAATATGCCAGCTTACACTACCTGGTCTAATGGATGACACTCTCTCTGCCTAAAAGCTTTGTCCCAGGGCTTGTCCCGTAATACCTTCATGGTCAGAGCAATTTATCAGTGTCTGAACATTACCACCAGCAAGCCCATTAGCTGAATCAGTCTGAATGAAATTTAATTGCAAACAAAGACCAAAATGTTGTAGTTTAAGGATGGCATTTTCAAATCCGTGTGAAAGGACTGAAGAGAACAAAATCCCACCAGCTCTCAAACGATTTGCATTCTTGGCTCTCTCCAACATATCTGAAGTTCAACACTGTCAGTTTTGCCAGTATTATCAGGACACAAATCACAACCAAAATGCTCAGAACTGAGTTACATATACAGCTGTGCCAGGCCTGTGCCTATTATCCATTCCCTTGTAGTTCAAGGTGTCATGGCTCGAGATTCAAGAAAACTTAGCTCTGCAGCCAAACCAGACTAACAGCATGTGTGATTTTCAAAAAATACCCTGTTAATACACACGAAGAGACAGTCTGCATTTTAATAGTTTGGAAATAGATCCTACTAACACCTACCGGTGATCGACCAGTTATTTCCTTAACTGACCCAGGCCCTACACTGGCCCGTATGGTGCTGTCAGCTTTAAGAACTGTAAATATTTATAGCAGACTCCTCCGGGCTGCTTTCGAAGTGTGGACAGATAACGGCTGATTTTCTCAAGTACATCCACTGCTGGCTGGAACCGAAAAGTCAGCTTTTACGGTTTCAGCAAAAGCTGGCAACATCCACACGAAGTTCCGGGACAGAGCTGGCTCCCAGGCCAGATCGAGCCTGGGACAGCTGTGTGACAACTGGAGCGGGTGGCACTGATGTCAGACAGGACACTGAGAAGATGGCTGGAAGAGTTAGGGCATTAGGAGCCGAATGATCACCTTGAATCCTGAGCATCCTCAGACTGGCTCTGTCACATTCATACCACACATCTGTTCTCCCTAACGTTAGAAATCTGCTTGTTTCGAAAAACAAGACTCTTCATAACTTTTGCTAACATTTTAAGATGCAAAACAGTATTTAGCTACTACCTTAGGAAGATCTGAAAAATCTGACATCATTATAACTTCCTAAAGATCCTGTGCTAGTTTTCTGAAGAACAACATTACAGGAGTGTAGCAAGGGTCTTCCGTTTTTAAGTTCCTACCTACATTCTCATTGCTTAAACTTCCAAAGCTCCTCTTTCCTGATGCAGAGGACTGAATGGCTGCAGCTTTGACTTTCCAACAGTTGAGAGGCAATTTTACTGAAACATGGTATTAATTTAAACCACCGTGGTGCATGGTTTCATTCTTTTGCAAGAGGATTATGTGTTGCTTCCAAAGACACTGGAGGTCTTGGGCATGGTGGGTGGACGGGAGTGTTCAGTTAATATATTCTGCCATTTTGCAACTCATCCCATGAGTGGAGAGAGGGCAATGGTATTTATGACACATCTCCTATAACAGATGTTTTTTTACCTTTTGAGACCAGTGCTGGTATGCAGATAAGTTACTGCTCCATTATCATAAATGTACAGAAGAAAGAAGAATGATTTTTACCGTATGAGAGCGAGCCTGTCTTTTTCAGATGGATGATCATCCAGCCACTGGGAGTAGCGGGCAATGGACCACTCAGCCCTCTAATACAGAGGAACAAACACCAATTACACATGAAGGTGAAAAAGCAAACACACAACCTAACAATTTCAGATCCAAGATGATACAAATGAAGCCACATAAGGCTTGCTTAATACTGCAGTGACGCAGAATGAGTTAGTTAAGGAATCAGGGACAATTAACAGAAATAGCCCAATACGTTATGCAGGAGCTCAGAGGTTTCTCCCACATCAGCTGTTTGCCCAATTCTGAAAGGGTTTTCTATCTGGTTTTCCTGCATCTTACATGGCCAGGATCCAGGCAATGTGCACTCAGGGGTAAGACCTGCAATTTCTTCTGTGAGCTGACAGAACATCAAAGAATTGAGAGTCTTTTTAAAACCAGGTTGTCATCTTCCTACTGTTAATTAATTAAAATATGAAGCCAATGACCAGAACACCTTTGCCACAATAAAAGCAAAAGCCACTAAATCATATAAAGAATGAGCTTGAATACCTTTTAACTAAAATACCTAGGGCGAATTACAATGTTCATTCCTCCTTAGGACATCTCGAATGGAAAGAGAAGTTGATCTTATTACCTGGAAGGGTGATTTTAACTCTGCTGGTGCTCTTGTAAATAAAAACTGAAGAATGATGCTGAATGGAATAACCTCTCCCAAAGCTGGGCTACTGGCAATGTGCTCACTGGTCTGGAACAGCAGCGGTCTGGAAAAATGTAAAAATATACTTGTGAAAGGAAGAAAAAGCTTATCTTACGCATCAGAAAAATACCTACGTGGTGGCAATATTGTGTTAGAATAGGACCATCGAATGTTTGGCTACCGGTCTGCATCCCAGGTCTTCAACACAGGTTCAGTTTGCAAAAATGTACTAAGTTGCCTATTGTAATTAAACAACCCAGGACTGTAAATTTTATATTTCAGTGCAAACACTTCAGGTCACTTCAGAACTCACTGTCATGAAGGGGGTTGTACTGAAAGCAACACAAAAAAAGTACAATTTGGCCAACATTTGCATGACAAAGATTGTTAAATCATAGTTATACTCTGCATAGAATTACAAAGAACTTTAATCTATTTCTAATTTGCAGGTGGGTGTTGCCAAAAAAGCTCTGTTCAATCAGAATTAGCAAGAGATAATAAATCAGTTTGGAAATACCTTTTGATCATACTGACAATTGCTGGCTCCTGAGACTGCAACTCACCTGAATGACCTCAGCTGTCTGTAGGACTTTCCTAGGTCAGAGACTCGCCGACACAGCGGTGCCACCGCTAACTCCATCTGTAAAAACAAACGTTTCCATCTGAATTAGAGTGACCCAAAACACATAACTGGGTACTGAAGTAGCAAACCCGCAGACCAAGTCACTGACTTCTTGCTGGTGGCTGAATTTGATACAAGAAGCTATCATTTCCTTTCACACTGCATTGCTCAAGCCAAGATTTTTGCCTTGTTCTTGGCAACACAGTAAGCATCTCATGACAAAAGGCAGTGATAGTCTGTGGGTAAGAACAGAAGGGGTATCGTGAACTTTCTGTGACTGAAACTTTTTCTCAGGTTTACTTTGTTGGTGATGAGTTTCCTGATGTCAGTACCCCCAAAAGTATGACCACAGCCTGGGAAGAAAGCAAACCTAGGCACACAAACCACTCCTAAAGCAGTAAGAATGCATACCCACCTCAGCAAGGAACCTTGCTTCTGGCAAAGCACAAGGTTGAAGTGATTCCTTCTTGAACATTCAGCCCCAAATTCTGGGGCACAAAACCTATGAAGATTAGCTAGAAGTCCTGTGGCACCTATCGCCACAGGGCTGTATAGAATCACGGGCAAAAGAGCAATAGTAAGAGCTTTATTTTCATACTTATTTTTGTAGTGTTCTGTCCCTCAGTAACAGCAGCCATCTTTAAAAATAACTGATTTTTAAACACTTTCTGCTTTTTAAGCACTGGATTTCCCTTGCCTTTTCAAACAGGCTTTGGTTGGGGTTTTATATCACTCACGTGAGGCTGAATTCTGTCACAGGCTCTTCATTAACAGTGAAGACACAGAAGTGAGAAAGAACAATTTCACTTCCAGATCCCAGACTGAACATGAACAATGGCAACATTTCAGTTAATATGCACACCAATACAAACACCACCACTCAAAAAACAACCATAGCAAAAGTAATTTTAGCCAGATACGGATTAAGTCTTTATTTTTTGCATTCCGGAAGTGTCAGAGCCACTGAGGGATGCAAGCTTTATTCTCCACGTATGCTTTTGAAATCCCCAACTTAAAGGACTATTCAGACTTTGATTTCCACATAATGCACAATCAAGCTAAGTTTCAAAGCATAAGAGCTAAAATAAGTAACAAGATCAAAACCACCATTCAATGAGCTTCCCATTTAAGTAACATTGCCGAGCTAGTTTCAAAACGTTTGTGATAATACACTATTTACAGTGAAGTCTTTAATACCATTATTCTGTCCGGCTATAGAATTTCCTCAGACAGAGCTGGCTGCCAGCTGCCAGCTCCACCAAGAGCATGTAACTATGCTGGGGTTCCAGCACAAACAAGAAAGATGGTGTGGCAAACTGTGATGCCATAGTTCATCTAAGACCTGAAGAAACCAAATTGGCAATTAATGCAAATCAAGGCCCCCATTCTAAAAAGCAAGTGGCAGGATGGGAGTCCTCTCAACTACTTCTCAACATCTGTTAAGTTCTCTTCATGCTCAGTGGCGAAAAGCAGCCATTCCTGCGTATGACACGTCTTTCCCCAAAGCAGACACCTAAAACAGGTCAAGTGGGTCATGCTGAAGGATTATCCATGTACATGACAAAAAGCCAGACGAAGCTGGGAAAGCCACGCATAACCCAGGCACCTGCCCTTCCTCTACAGGCAAGGAGAGGAGAGCACATCTGAAAGCCCTGCAGAGCTAGTCTACAGGCAGTGAAAATCTGCTCCCCAAGCCTAGGAACTCTGGAGTACATGCCCCACATCAAACACTTCCAGGCTGCTTGAAATGTGCATTTTATATTAAGCAGAAACTTGCAGAAGCAGAAAGTGAATAAAAATCCAGGAATGGAAATAAGGATCTTTGACTTTCAGATGAATGCTCCAGCCCTGGGTATCAGCCTGGCTCCCTCCTGCCTGCTGCTCTTCTGGCTCCAAATCTTCTACTCTGGGCTATGAACCAGCTCCTTCTCTACAGCTGGGTGGGATCCCTGCCCTGTCCCCTGTAACCCTCACAGTCTGTGGACTAGGTCACCTCTCCACACTCAGGCACAAGGGGTACCATTTCTTGGGCTGAAGACCATGTACAACCCAGCTCTGCAGAGCAAGCACAACATCCACCAGTCAGTGTGGAAGATGTGCAAATGGGAACGTCTCCATGCTTGAGGAGCCATCAGCTGCTGTACCTTGTGCTGAAACTGCCAGCACAAAGGAGCGAGGTTGAGCACACATTCCCAGGACAGGAAAACTGTCCCTTGGGATTTCTGGACCAAGATGCTCCTACTCTAAACTGCAATGAAGCTTAGAATAAGTTCAGCATGTTCTTCCCTCGTATCCCCCAGAACACTTCTGAGCATATACGGGAGCCAAAAGGCCAGTCTGCTGCAAAGGATCAGAAGCAAATAGCCAAAAAGAGGAGCAAATTAAGTAGGCTTTGCTGTATCATGATACGGGAACCCTACAGACCCTGAAAAACAAATGGGAGCAAAACTGGTTTCTCCAGAGCTGCTCCTCAGGCATCAGTACTCCTAGGGGCAGCTGGAAGGAACGGATATCCTGCAGGAGCTGGTGGTAGCTGTGGGCTTGTAGCTGTGAAGAACCAGAAGATGGTAATTCTTTTAGGTGCTTTAGAGAATTTGGTAACAGGCAACAAACTAGCAGTCTGACTCTTGGAAACAGAGATGCACGGATCACACTGTACTCACGAGGGGAAAGGAATCTCAGCATTGCAAAATAGAATTTTGTTTAGTAAGTCTAAAATCATTGTTTCACTCCTGAAACATGAGATGATGTGATGAGACGCAAGTGAAACTTTCTACAGCTTAACCAATTCCTCATTAAAACAAATGTAAATGATTTCTCTTGAACATACCTGGCAGTTTCCATAAGTCTTCAGTACTAAAGAATAAAATTTACTTTGGAAAATTCTATTACTTCATCTTCAACCTTTATTCCCTGTAGGAAATTATTAGTATTGCTAGAACTAGATAGATATAATGGCAGCAGATGGCTGATTCGTGAAGTACTAGTTGCCAAAGAAAAAGATTGTTTTTAAGCTTTGCAGCATACTATACCATCTCAAATTGACTCATGAAGAGTGGGAATGAGTGAAAACTAATGTGGTAAAAATGTACATAAACCACAGAAACTTTGTTTTTCATTTACAGCGCTAGTCTGCTGTGTGTTATAACCCAGTCTCTCCAACAAAAAATTATACACCACATAGTAACCAAGATTGTTTTCTTCACTTGAATTTTAGCTGTTTGTCTCAGCCCAATCGCGTACTGAGATGCTCCACCACCTTTCTGTGGTTACGGTCATTTCTGCAGGCTCCCTGAGCAGGGTTTTGTGTCTGTGCTGAGCAGTGTGCGGGTCGGTGGCGCTGGCCTGGGAGCAAGTGCCTGTGAGGAATCACTCAGCTGGAACAGCTGCTGTTTTTAAGGTGCTGGAGTTGGGCCGACGATTGAGCGTACATCGCTTCTTGGGTTTGCTACCTGTCATCACCTGAAGCTGCATCAACTGTTGATTCGTGCAGCACATCCATACTGTAGCAGCTTCTGCTGTGATGTACAGCTATAGTTTCCAAAGCATTTTGGTGAGCTTTTACAGGTTGGGTGCTGGTTTTGGCCGTCTACAAGCCAGAACTTGTATCGTGTGCACGGCCTTTCATACAGCCATGTCCTATGGAGTTTACACTTGAAAGGGCAAGCCTGCTGCTCCTTTTCCAAATTTTGCTCCCAGAAGTGCAAATTTGAAAGTTCAGAAATCCAGGTTAAATTCAGGGCTAAGTCAGGTGTCCAAGCAGTAATTTGCTATCATAGAGGTTTGATGGAGTACTGTGAGACAATCATGAACAGAGGATCCAAGAGAAGCAGTAGTAACTGCCGAAAAGGAAGGGGCAGCTAGAACAGAAGGCCTAAACCCCATTGCTTTTCCATGATTTATTCATGCTATTTTGCTAAGCTTCACAGAATACAGTCATGGAATCCTGCCCAACATATGCTTCTTCTCAGTGATTCTTACTTTCTGAACCCAGAAAGGGTAGATAATCTTTTCTTCTCGTATGACCCTGCCATAGCCCATGGCTAGGTGGTCAATTATCTACTGAACTATTCACTAGATAGCCACATTGTAAAAAATACATCACATGGCTGGCTTCTCTAACTGGATTATGTTCAGCAACCCAAGGGTGAAGTTAATATGTAGTCTAGATACACATAATGCACATATATTGAAGAGTGCTTTGAAAAACCCCATAGTGAATTTATTGTTTAGTGCTTATTGTGGTATTTTCAAGATCTCTCATTACTAAACAGCTGTTTTTTCAGCTGGAAAATCTTAACATTAATTTTTTTGTAATTACATTTCTTCCTGGCCAAGATGAATTCCAAGTTTTTAAATGTTGACTCAAAACGCTTTTTTTCTAGCCATTCACCAGAAGAGAATGCTTTTAACAAGCAAGGGAGCAGAACAGCTCTGAACCATTATATGACAGAAGCCGGCCCTGAAGGGATGTGGAATTTGATTTCTCCCCCCTGCAGTAATCCCAAAACGGCTGATGTTTAAGTAAATCCTTCAGCAGTAATACCTCCAAAATAACACACATCAGAAAATTATTTCCTCCTTCCCGGAAGATAGTTAGCATTGAGCATCAAGCACGTTTTAGCTTTAGTAGTTCCTGTCCTTATAACTACAACTGTGATTACATCATCCTGCTTCTCTCACTTCTCCGGAAGAAACTAGAAAGGACATTCTTCAGGAAAAAGTATAAAAGCATTTTTATACTTGTATCATCATGTTTGAGCAAACAAGCAAATCTGTTTACATTTTTAAAACCCAAATGCCTAATACTCTAGCTTTTTTAAATACAAAATTCCATACTGAATCAGGAAACCAGATTCTGATGATAGGCTAACCAGCAAATAGAAATATTTCTTCTGTACTACAGTTTAGCATTGTCAACTTAGAATCATAGAATCACAGAATAGCCAGGGTTGGAAAGGACCTTAAGATCATCCAGTTCCAACCCCTATCATGGGCAGGGACACCTCACACTAAATCATCCCACACAAGGTTCTGTCCAATCTGGCCTTGAACACCACCAAGGATGAAGCATTCACAGCTTCCCTGGGCAACCCATTCTAGTGTCTCACCACTTAAGTTTTAACCCGTTACCCCTTGTCCTGTCACTACAGTCCCTGATGAAGAGTCCCTCCCCAGCATCCCTATAGGCCCCCTTCAGATACTGGAAGGCTGCTATGAGGTCTCCACACAGCCTTCTCTTCTCCAGGCTGAACAGCCCCAACTTCCTCAGCCTGTCTTCATACAGGAGGTGCTCCAGTCCCCTGAGCATCCTTGTGGCCCTCCTCTGGACTTGTTCCAGCAGTTCCATGTCCTTTTCATGTTGAGGACACCAGAACTGCACACAATACTCCAGGTGAGGTCTCACGACAGCAGAGTGGAGGGGCAGGATCACCTCCTTGAACCTGCTGGTCACTCTCCTTTTGATGCAGCCCAGGATACGGTTGGCTTTCTGGGCTGTGAGCACACACTGAAGCCGGCTCATGTTCATTTTCTCATCGACCAGCACCTCCAAGTCCTTCTCCGCAGGGCTGCTCAGAATCTCTTCTCTGCCCAGCCTGCAGCTGTGCCTGGGATTGCTCCAACTCAGGTGTAGGACCTTGCACTTGGCATGGTTGAACTTCATAAGGTTGGCATCCAAGGGACACCACTTGTTACTGGTCTCCAGCCGGACATTGAGCCATTGACCACAACTCTTTGTGTGTGGCCATCCAGGCAGTTCTTTATCCACCGAGTGGTCCATCCATCAAATTGATGTCTCTCCAATTTAGAGAGAAGGATGTTGTGTGGGACAGTGTCAAACGCTTTGCCCAAGTCCACGTAGATGACATCAACTGCTCTACCCCTGTCCATCAGTTCTGTAGCCCCATCATAGAAGGCCACCAGATTGGTCAGGCAGGATTTCCGCTTAGTGAAGCCATGCTGGCTGTCACCAAGCACCTTGTTGTTACTCATGTGCCTTAGCATGCCTTCCAGGAGAATGTGCTCCAAGATTTTACCAGGCACAGAGGTGAGACTGACTGGTCTGTAATTCCCTGGGTCATCCATTTTCCCCTTCTTGAAAATGGGGGTTATATTTCCCTTTTTCCAGTTGTCGGGAACTTCACCTGACTGCCATGATTTTTCAAATGTGATGGCCAGTGGCTTAGCAACTTCATTCGCCAGCTCCTTCAGGACCTGCGGATGGATTCCATCAGGTCCCATGGCCCTGTGTACATTCAGATTTTTAAGATGGTCTCGAACCAGATCCTCTCCTACAGTGGGCCCAAGGTCTTCATTCTCACAGTCCCTGCGTCTGCCTTCCAAGACTTGGGTGGTGCAGTCAGAGCCTTTGCCAGTGAAGACCAAGGCAAAGAAGTCATTCAGAACCTCAGCCTTCTCCAAATCCAGGGCAGCCAGTTCTGATAGCTTCCAGAGAGGACCCACATTGTCCCTAGTCTGTCTTTTATTTCCAATGTACCTATAGAATCCCTTCCTGTTATCCTTAACATCCCTGGCCAAGTTTAATTCTAACTGGGCCTTAACTTTCTAACCTGGTCCCTGGCTTCCCGGACAACATCCCTGTATTCTTCCCCGGCCGCCTGTCCTTGCTTCCACCTTTTATAAGCCTCTTTTTTCCGTCAAAGTCTCCTCAGCAGCTCCTTATCCATCCAAGGAGGTCTCCTGGCCCTCCTGCTGCACTTCCTTGTAGTTGGGATGCAGCACTCCTGAGCTTGTAGCAGGTGCTCCTTGAATATCAACCAACAGTCTTGGGCCCCCCTGCCCTTCAGGTTCCTGAAGAGGCCAAAGTCTGCTCTCTAACTTCCATGGCAGGAGGGCTGGAACTGGATGATCTTAAGCTCCTTTTCAACCCTAACTATTCTATGATTCTACAGTAAAATCATTTTTCAAGGATAATTTAATAAAACCAAAAAAATTTTGTAGTAATTTACTGATAAAGACTTGAAGAGTTTGTGACAGTGTTAACTATGCCCCATCAAATATATTTCAGCACAGTATTGAACAATGCCAAAACCTCCGACTATAAATCACACCTAGGTAAGAAATATATGAAGAGATATATGGAGTAGTATTAACTCAGACAGGATCAATAAAAATAGTTCACTTGACAAGGCTCAAAATAATCACTCGTGACATGAGATGAGGTTCTTGGCACACAGTGGCTCCTGCCTTATATGTCACTCCAAACACATACATGTACTATGAAAAGATGGGAAATCATGTGCCTTCATGCCATGAATCATGAAGGTTCCTTAGTCTAGCAATTTCTAGACTAGTTAATTTCAATGCAGTTGTGATTTGTATTTGCTATTAATAAACAGCTATTTTCCTGTATCAGCTTACAATCTGTATGTAGCAGATGATTACCAATTTCCATGCCAGCTATTACTGTAGATTCCTCATTTCTTCTAAATAAATTTCTCAATTGATTTTGCTTATATATCATTCTTTGCTGCATTGTCCAGTACTCCCACTGGGTTTTAGGAAGGCCTGAACTACAAGCTACCAATCCCAAAGTGGGCCTGTAACAACTCTGAATACCAAGCAAGTTAAAATGTCCTCTTTTAACTTGTACTGGTACACCCCAGAAGCATAAATGTTGAAAAGCCATCAGGGCTTGCTGGCTTGCCTGCCTCCAGGAGAACACTTGTATTCAGTCTGACTAGTACTGAACGAAAAAGCAAAAATGTGGGATTACATATGTGAATGCTGAATTATGGTCACCTTAAAAACACAAAAACAGATGAAAACAAACTGATCTAGGAATCTGAAAGACTGTACTGAAACGTAATGCTGTACTACTCTGCATAAAAACTGGGAGCATGAAAAAGGGTGAAATCCGCCTGCTGACTGGAAACATTTCAAAGAAGGAGAGTCCCAAGGAACAGCACAGGATGTGATAACACCCTTGCAGCACCACAGACGTTTTCTAGGGCTTGAAAAGTTTGTGTTCCTATAAGCACTGATCCTTATGCAATCATGTTAATGATATTCAGACATATTTCAAGCCTATCATGCCTCTGTTTTCAGCTGCCACACTAGCACACACCTAGTCTTGTGTTGAAATATCTGTAATGCACAGACAGCAAAGTGAAATACCGACACTGGAAACAGGGTAAGACAGAGAATTCAACAGAATCACAGCAATAATTCCTAACTGTAAGTAGCTGAGCCTTACCGAAGACAATCGCCTGTTATGCACCTCACTGAACCCAGTTTGGAATGAGAACTTGAAGCCTTGTTTTAATCTCTTCTGCATAGACTCCAGTTGTTTGGAGTCAACCTATCAGTAAAGCATGTTTCCAGTGCAAAAGGTTTCAAATCTGACTCTCAGCCAAAGCTATTCTGCTGAGTATAAGGCAGCTGTAACTGAGTACCCTGAAAGAAATGTGCACAACAACATGAGATACTCAGCACCTGATTCAACCTGAGACTGACTTACTGCATGCATGTAAAGGACCTCAAATTTACCAAAGCTTCTCAACAGATTTCTGCCCAGGTCTTTTTCTTTCAAGTAACCCCAAAGCACCAAAAGGGGTTTTAGATCACAAAAGCCAGTTTTGAGCAGGAACATGTAACCCTTTTCGAGTACAGAAATTCAAAATGATTCTACAAGAAACGGCACAAGTAAACACAGTTTAGAAACAAACCTCCTCCTACACACAGAGTGTCTTTCCAGGCAGGTACTTCCCTTTGGGTTTGGCTTTAGTCCAACAATGCAATGCCTTTCTGGGACTGATTAAAACCCCTGCATGCAGCATTTATGGCCATTTGGAAGATCTTACCCTTCCCATCAAGTCAGCCCAGTTAAATACCTGCTTTCCTCAGCCCAAAGCAGCAGCAACCTCCCCTTTGAAGGAATCAAATCTTTTCCTTGACAAGGCCACACGCCCTGTGGAGCATGGAAGTGAAATGAGTCCTGTTTAGGGACTACAGCCACATTGAGGTCAACATGCCCAGGACTCCTGGCCAGGTCAGAGCAACTACACCTTCCCCAGTGGGGCTACCAGGAGCTGGCATCATGGGCAAGCGCCCAAAACCCACCAGCTTTTGGGGAAGGGCAGACACACCCCAGAAAACATGGATGTAGGCAGCCTCCACACACAAAATGTTTCGGTCCTTCTACTGTTATGCCAAGCAACAGGCTATAGCGCCCAGGCCATTCTGGACACTGTCCAGCCTGGGATGCCCTAAGGAGCACTGTGCAGAGGTGCTCAAAGGCACAAAGTGAGCATTGAGATGGCTGTATGGTGCTCGTTGGATCCATACAGTTCTTGTCTTAACCCCCAAAACAAGCCAAAAATATGGGGCAATGCGAAGATGAGAAAACCACAATGCAGCCCCCCGATGCAGCAACAGTTGAAGGCAGGAGACAAGAATTAATTCAAAGCCTTTTACCTTTTTTTTTTTTTTTTAATTCTACAGTACAAAAGAAGAGAAATCAGAACATTTATTTTCCCACAGCTGTCCGTTCCGGAGTTAGTTATACTCAGCACTGTGGGGAAGAACATGCAAATCCCCCTACACTCAGCTGAAAACATACCTTCATTTTTCACTTAAAAGGCAGCCCGTGTCAGAATGAGTATTATTATAATAATAGGTGCTTAGATCAGATGCTCTTTACTGTAGAATTAGGTGAAGGTAAATTTTCCAAATTTATACGACTGGCTTTAGTACTGTAGCATAAATTACAAAACTTCTCTATATTCCTTTCAGAGGAGTCAAGTGTTCTTTTTTTTTCCTCCAATTTTATGCCATTGTCTTCAAAATAGAGAAGGGAAATGGAATCTTCTCACTGAAAGCAATTGAAAACTTCCCCTTAACTTCTGTAGTTAAAGGCTGCTTTGCTCCTTTTGAGTAATGAATAAAAATACTTTACTCCCAGGAGTATGTAACTTACAGGCAAATGGTACAAAGCAGCCAGAAGCAGGAGCAGAGATGGCAGTGATTCCTGCCTCCCTGCCCTCCTCTCCTGCTTCAGTTACCTACCAGCCAAAAGCAGCACTCAGTATGCATAGAGCTGGTGCTAATTTCCTTTTCTGCTTGGATAATAATAACCTTAGACCAATCTAGTGGATGCCTCTATTCTTTGGCAAGTTAAGACACAGTGTTATTATTGACAAATTATATTTGAATATAGTAGACAATGCAGACAGGGACTGGATGTTAATCTGGCAGTTTGTTTTGTGTTTTGGTCCAGTGTAAAACCTAGATAAAGCTGAGAGGCAGATAAGTCAATCAGGTCATGAAGAGAATCCAACAAGAAAACTGCCCTTCTGTTACCGAAAGGACATCTCTCCCATAGGATATTGGTATCTCTTTAGCTTGTCTCCTCCACTGCAAGGCAGCTGAGTTAGCGATTAACCAGTGTGGGCACTGTGATATATAAAGCAATTAAGAAAGCGACACGCTATTCCATTAAAAGAGAGAGAAAGAATGAACTGAATGAATGGTGGCAAATGATGGACGCACCAAAGAGGTCAGACAAGCAGGATAAAATGTCAAGACACAGCTGAATTTAAATGCAACTGTCTTTTAGCAGGAAGCCGTCAGACCTCCCTGAACGTGCCTCACAGTGACAAGGGATCTTCAACTACTTAGTGGATGCATTTCTCAGGCTACAGTATCTAATTGGAGAGGATGTTTAGAACTGGAGTGCACCAATCTCTACAACTGCCTGTTTATACTTCGATATGGACAACAGTATTGATACTTTTCAGTGAACACAGTGAAGCAACAGAAAAAGCAGAAATCAGTACTGAGGGTACCTGTGCAAAATCCGCTGCAAGCCGCATCTTCCCACCTTCACCGAGGGGCCTTATCAGACTGGCATTGCGAATGAAAAGTTCAATTGCTCTTTGAGCCATGGCTTCAGTGTTATCAAAGACAAAGTCAAAACACTCAAAATGTCTGAAGTAGTCGCTCATGACTCTTGCTATAAAACCCTGTAGTTCTTTCATGTACAGAGAACAAGGGACATCTGGTTTTCCTGAGCCAGATAATGATCTGGAAAAAAAAAAAGAAAAAAGAAATGGGGACAGCTAAATTCATCTTTAAAACACAACCAAAACCTACTGGAGTCTTTTAAATTTTTTTGCCTACCCCACGAAGTCATGGCATGAATTGTAGAGTCTCAATTTCTATTGAGAATAAAGAGCACTGTAGCTCTCTCTGAAACTATAGTCTCAAAATATCTATCAGCCATTCCCATCTTAAGAAGATAAAGGACATCACCACACTCCTACCCAACTTGCAGAGCCTCCACCAGTTTGGAGCCTAATCCTCAGACCCAGCCCCCAGATTTAAATGTCCCAGTTGTTGATTTATAATAACGGATCAGAAAACACGAGCATATGTCACAAGGTTACTAGTTGAGCCTCTCCCAAACTTCTTCTCTGTATAGAATCAGTTTGCTTGATTCCTCCAAACCCAGTATTATAAAGTCAATCTAATTATCACAGAAGCAGCATGGAAGCTCTGGGACACAGACATCAATCATCTTTATCTTTCTTTGAATCACAGTCAGACAAAAGAGCTCTTCCAAACTCAGGAGCCTAAGCGTACAGGCTGTCTAACAAAACTTAGCCCTTGGGTGGAATCAGAAACATGGAGAGAGTAAAATACTGTTAAAAGAAAAAAAAAAAGAGAAAAGGAAAATTTAAAACACCTCTGAAAATACACTACTTTCTGTAAATTTCTAAGACAGGAAACAGGACATCTGATGACGATCCAAGCAATGTCAGAACAGAGATAACAACCAAAATAACGCTCAGGAAGGAAGGCTCAGTTAAAGATAGGACTCAAGATCTTTGCAGATGAAGTATACTGGGAATTTTAATTAAAATGCTATGGGTAAACAGCCAAATGCACTAAATCCGAGCAGTCAACAGAAAAGATTTTTTGAAACATTTTGTATTCAATAATATGTTAGAAAAAAATATGTGTAATTCTGAATCAGAGTTATATGCTTTATTTTGAGAGAGTTCTGAAGACTGCCCACAAAAAATAAGTTTTGAAAACAAAAAGGGGTTTTTAAGCACAAAAAGCGCCTCTGCTTGGCTTTATTTTTCTATTTAAAGTGAATTTCACTCAAATGCAAAACTTTATGGGAAAAAAGAAGGGGGGGAGGGGGGAGGAAGATGACAGATGCCACCTGATTAATTCGTTTCAACAGATAGGTGTAATTCTGCTTTCTCTGTTCACTGACGACCATAAAGCATCACTTTACCCTTAACAAACAAGCGCTCTTGCTCCAAGGACATTATGGCAATAACAATCTATTGTGCATATGCAGGACATCTTATTAAAGCAATGGTATGTTTAAAAAAATCCTTCTAGTTACCCAGAAAAATCTTCCTGGTGCATAGTGATGATAATAGCTTCTACTGAATCTCCTACAGAGTTCAGTAATGGCTGAACAGCACTACCCATTAGATCATGGACTGCCTAAAATAGGATAAGAAAAAGGCAGAAGTAAGGAAACAGAAATTAGAAGCATTTAAATTTTGACACCTCAAAAATACCCTGACAAACAGCTCATTTTAACAGTGCTTTTTATTATTCCACATTAGAAACTGCGAGATAAGACAAAAGCTTAAGATAACATTTCCCTTTAATTGATTTTACCAGTAAAGTACAGAGGTAAGGCTGTTTACTACATCTATGTAAAGCCTTCCTTCAAAGGTGCACAACAATCTGGCATTCCTGATTTGTAAATGTACATGTTTTGATGCACAAGCTTCGTTCAGCTGTTCATTCCCCAGACACTCAAGCTGCCCTTCATTCCTCTGCACACAACCCCTCCCAGAGTAGTGCACTGCAGGATGGATGTGGATAGCTGTCACCCACAGAGCGCTGCACGGCCAGCCACATCAGCCCCCAGAAAAGCACCAGGTAGCATATAAATCATAATCCTATGTGTGAGTCAGGGTGGGTAAAGGGGTGATGAAGGATCCAGTTATTGCTGTAAGAATGCTGCAGAGAAAGGCATTTATTTTCACAGTGCAACCATTACAAGAACATTCTTGAATACAAACGCTACTCAAGCAGTGACTCTGGCACGCACAACATATATGTAGCTGCAGATACAACAAAATACAAATTTCTGAATATTTTTATACCTGTGACTAACATATACCGACACACAATTAACACCTGGGAAAATAAGTGGCTGTTTAAAGTATAACAGGCAAAGCAAAGCTCAGCCCTATCCCTGCAGCATATGGACATTCAATTACCTTTAAGGCAGTTGTGACTGTTTGCTCAGCAGCTGCTGGAAATGAGCTCTGATTGGTAATGACCTACAAATTTTAAAGTAATTGTTAATAGTCAACATTCAACAAATTATTAGAATCCATAATATTTAATCTTAGTTTAAAGCATACCAAGTTATCTTTAGTAATGAGTGGTTTACATAGGTTTAGATAACCGTCAAATGGGCTTTATACAAACAGAATTTTCAAGGCAGCTGTATCAGGCCTTTGCTCTCAGATTTCCTACGGGCTCTGCTTCTGCCTTCCCAAAGGAATGATTCAATTGCGTTCAACTGAAATTTAGCCAAAGGGTTAACAGGACCTGAATAAAAATTAGTGGTATCTTCTCCCACTGTGAAGTATAGAATTGATGGAGAAATATACAAGCAGCTCTACAGCAAATATTTGAAAGAATGGTTGTTCTTTCTCAGTATTGTGACTATTATAATACCACTTGCTAAACAGCTGTTTATGTACAGCTATGATATTAGAATTAAAACTCAAAGAATGATCTACCAATTTCCTTACAGCTATGAACCCGCCACACAACAGTATTTTTAAGCCAGATAAATACTGAAATCAGAGACTGAATCATATCAGATCTCCCAACACTCAGGCACATGAGGTTCATTACTAAATACATCAGAGAAAGCAGACTTAAAACTTGATCTACCATCTGTTTGCAAAATCCAAGCAAATTTTATAGGCTTTTCAGCATTTTTAAATATTCTCTAAACATGTCCACAGTCAAGAGTACTCATGATCTCTTTTTTTCTAATCAGGCTAGGATTTAAACACAATTAACTACACTATAACCACGGTATCTGTTTGCTTTAACATACAGAGACTGTAGGCATCACTAAGCCAGTAAACTGGAATTATTCATAACTGTGCTTATTCCTGAAAACAATGCCAGGCCAGACTTTGGTAACAGGAACAACGGATGGCAATATTTGTGATGTGCTGCTTTTCCTGATTTCATACTTTCCTTCCCCTTTTCAGTTTGGCCACAACTCTGGGAAAGCAGTGAGGGTCTTCTGAGAAAGATAAGCTTAGGCTGGGGCAAGTGTTATCAGGCTGACCAGAAGAAAGACAGAGCTTACTTGATAAGGAAAAACATAAAGAGCCCAGTTGTTCAGATTCACAAAACAATGGCTGTGAAACGTGATTATTCTCTATAAACTTATTTTTCACTCCTAATACTAACAATTTGTCACAAAGCAGAGGGCCAACCAATTCATATCAGCTAATGGGAGAATATGCGTACAATACAGCAAAGAAGTTAACCTTACAGCAAGAAAAGAAATACCAAGGAAGCCTACCTTCAGAACCGACTGGTGCAGTTTGTATAGAGAATTAACTACGGCCACGTTCCTCCTCTGTCCCTCTGTGAGTGGTCCAATCACCTGGCTGGCATCTCCTTGTGTAGACAGCTGCAGTGATTGCAGAAGTTGTTAGAACAGTACCAACCATTTAAACAGTGCATCGCCACAAAATTATACTTAACCAAACTTAGACCATGGCTGAAAGCTATAGGTCTTCCGTAGCAATGCTCTTCCATTTAACTCTCGTCTTGATTTAAATTATTTTCAGCTCCAGATAATACAAACTGAACAACACGTACAGGAACCATGAGAGACTGTTGTCCCAGCTCCCAAACCACAACGCTTAGACCCAGATCTTTTAGAGATCCCTGGTCCCAGCATAACTTCAACATTATAATCTAAGAGTCAGGTGAAGTCATCTACCCGAGGATGTAGTATAAACTAGCAGCAGCAGAGCTGAAAAGGGTATGCTTTCCTATATACCCTCAGTCCTTACTTCTGACAACTATTCAAGCATATCCTTAGAAACTCTGTTTCTTTAAATAGATGGCTTACAGCTTTGTACATATTAGTGTCTTGTAAATGAACACAAGGATAGAACTGCAAGGACTAAAATTGCTAATCCTGTCATTAAAAAGAGTGCAATCCATGAATCTTCAAGCAAAAATAAATAAAAAAAAAAGGTATTTCTTCATATTTAGACTCCATAAAGCCTGCATCTTTTACCATTACCACAGAAATCAAAGTTCCAGACTGATACATAAATAGCAATTAACTACAGAACAGTCCCGTAAGGATACCACAGCATATGTTTATAATTTAAAATAAAAATAAATTCTAATTGGGAAAGAAATAGAAATCTTCTTGTGCACTGAAAGCTGCAGAAGCACAAAGAATTGACAAAAGGCTATGTGAATTCTAGAAGTATGTCTAAATATTACAGCAAGAATAGCTATTAATAGAAGGCCTTACAGAGAGATCTGACTAGTTATCTATATTTCAGATACGAAATTATCCTCCAGGAAACTCCTGAAGATGCCTAGCTCCAGAATTGTCTCAGTGAAAATACATTCAACTCAGTGAACAAGTCATTAAGAGACTTTCATGAAGTGTGTTTTTAAACACAACTGTAGGTCCTACAGAAAACTCCTAAACTAAAATTAAATATACTAACAGTTGTTTAGAACACAAGAACAAACATTACATAAGAATTTTTAAGTTACGAGAAACAGTGAATCTTTACTAGTGAAAAACTATCCCTGAACTCCCCATAGCTTCCATTCAGCACAGACACAGAGAGCATGAAAGCTAAGTCATCTAATATTTGCCAGCACTGCTAATAATGAAGTTTTAGACAAGTTCTTGCAAGCAGATGGAAACTCAAACTTACTCACAACACTACGGTGACAATATCAGTTCATTTCCCTGGGAGTATTTCAGGATAAATAGGTTTCTGAGGCCTTTCAGAGGGAAAAATCTTTTCCAACCTATCTTTAATTATTTGACATCAGAATGCATCTTTAAACTACCTGACAAATATATCATCTCAGCATCTTCCTGCTTCCTGATGAGAACAGCCACGTGAGCTACATACATCTGTGTTTCTTTCCTGATATTTCGATTTGACAGACCTAAACGGTCCTAAGAATTCTGCTTCTCATGCTTACAGCTTCACAGACTGATAACGAAACAGTTGTGCATGGAAACAGCCTGTCCACCCAGCTGACCATCCTCTCAGACACAAATAACATTCTTTCCCCACACCTTTTTTAAGCACCGTATGGACTATTCATGTGAATTTTTGCACATTTACAACTAGTAAACATAAAAGACATTAGTAAGACAGTAAAATTTTACATCCTTGTCACTTTAATTTCAGTTCCTCAAAGTCTATTGTAAAGGTTTCACAACTTCCTCTTCTCAGACGTTATGACATTTTCTTAGACATTAGACTGTGTCTCTTCTGCTGGTGAAAAAGCTTAACTGATAACTAAAACCAATAACAAGGGCAAACAAAACCCTCCTGCAGCAACAAGCAACTCTCACAGTCAGCAATAATGCACAACGGCTTCACAGGCAAAGTCTGAAAATGCCTTGAAAGCAACCATTTCTAAACAATTTCTAAAACTGCTTGCCATATTATATTCCCTTAAATTAATCAAACTGAACTTTGACAGCGAGATGTGTTGATCGCTTGTTTATCATAAAATCACTGGTCCAAAACAAACGGGCTTGGAAAACTTGATTCTTGTAAGGAGCAGTAGGAACTGGGCAGCACAGGGCTCCCTAGGACCACTTCCTCTGAAAGTGTGCCATGAGAACACCTGGTACTTACATGGGCAGGGGTGCCCTACCATCATGGGCACACATGGTGCCTACATGGATAGGTGTGCCCCACCACTACAGAAGAAGTCTCAGGTGGTGGTTCCCATCTCTTGCTGCCACCACAATGATTTCTATGACCTTGCCTTGAGGCAAGAAGGTTCGGCACTGACTCTGTCCAAAAGGGTTCATGTACATACACTGTCACTGCCATGTACCTGGATTGCGGGTAGTTTATCATTAATCCAATATTTCAATGCCTCAGACTGAATTCTTGACACCTCTAATATCTATTGTACAATCATGCATCCAGGTAGGAAAATGCTATCATTATGTCTCCCCAGTTCCAACAAACCATGCTTATGCTGGCCCATTTAGTTTGGACACAAATCACCCCTCAGTTTATTTACTGTCACACCAGGTTTTATCAATGATACACATTCATCACTCTCATTTATACAGCAAGTACTTTTGAAGTTCAGTGCAGAACACAGCTTATGCATTTAAGCCCAGTGGTAATATAACTCTTCTGTTATCTGCCCACTGGGGATTGCACTATGAAAATAGGTTAAGTCAAGTAAGCGTGAAGCCTAACCACATCCACTCTGATGAAAGACACAGTCAAAGGGCCTTCTTTTTTATGATAGCACTAGAGACAGAATGTGGTGTCTTTTTAATCAGTTAGGTTTATCCAGAAATGTAGAAGGCCAGAGGGGTGAATTCATGCTCAGCAGAAACAGGGAGGACAGGAGGGGTGACAATTCAAAATCATAATCTGTTTTGGGAAAGAAACAATTAAGAGACAAAGCGTAGCTGAAGGACCAGATCCCATCTCTAGGGAACTGTCAGTCACTCTGGGAGTTAGTTCAGCTTGAGGCTGCTAACTGAAACAGGAAAAGAAGCTCTGCTGAAGCCAGACCTAAATGAGCAGTAAGAACAAGGACTGTAACTGTTCCACTCCTCTGTATTTGTCTTTAAGTATAGCAACTGATTTCTTACACTCTTCACTTTAGTTGGGTAAATTGTTTCTGCTTTTACCTCAAACCCTGTCTACTATTTACAACAATCATGGGCAGCAAAGCACAGGCACCCTATGCCCCAGGCAAGCAGCAATTTTACAATGGGTTACATCTGCATGAGCTCCCTTTGCCAGCATCAGCTACCAGCACCCCTTTGCATAGACCTGCTTTGGAAATATGTCTTGAAAATAACTAGACCTGGATTTTACGTTTTCTATGTTTAATACCTAAGTACAGACATACAATTTGACAGCATGGATTGGATCTCACATGTTGAGACGTGCTGTGATGAGATTCCTTTGGGTTTAAATTCTTGTTTTCACCATGAAGCAGTGAATGCAGAATTCAGATTGAAAAAATCATTTCTCCCTTGAGTTATAAAAACCCACTGAGTTTGTCTTTTCTTGTAGAAAAACTCAGACTATTGATACATCTTTTCCTGTAATTTGTTTAGTGTTTCAAAGTGACTAAGTTCCCCTCTTCCAACAGGTGGCAGCTCCGAAGAGACACTGATTTGTGAGCTGGTTTGTTACCATTCCCTTCACAGACTAAACATTCTGTGAAAAAGTTCAGTTTCACACTAACTGAGATCCTGCGTGCATCCCTATTGACAGTTTTGGAGAACTCCATTTATTCTCTACTCCAAAACAGCCTCAGCAAACCCACTCTCTAAAGAGCAGGAATTAGCATCATAATTCAAGAGTACAGAGAAGATCTTAAATCAAAATAAGACAAAAGTAGCGCCGCTGTAACTCTAGTATCACAAGACTAATGTGTTTTGATAGCACAAATTGAACTCCAATTGTCAAGCTGACATTTGCAAGAATAAATACATTCCTAATAGAAGCAGCTGATGTGGCCATACCTCTGGCAGAAAGCAATCAATCCATCTGGTACCTGGCCTCCTGCCTGATCATAACAACTTAAAAAGCACAGAATCCATTTACAGAATTTCTGAGTCAATAGGGCTTGGCCCTGGATTTCTCCCATAAGCTACAAATAATTGGGATGATTTACTGTTAGGTTTAATGCTTTCCATATGGCAGAAGGAGTCTTTTACAATCTCTTTCCACCTAAGAAACACAAGTGTTTACCAGAATCAGTTTCCTATTTTTTGTAAAATCATGACACCGTCAGCAGAAGAATACCTCACAATGTGAACTCCACTGGCTGTGTCACCTATTGGCTACTTAGAGGATAATCTGCAAAAAGAAGAGTCATAATTCAGAGGTTCAAAGTGTAGGATTTGAACAAATGTTGGGGCATTTGAGGTCCTTGACAGAGACAGATAAAATAAAACCAATGTTCTGCCCTAAAAAAACCCCAAACCACCAAAACCAACCAAACACACAAAAATCCCACAACAAATAAACAAAGAAGGAAAACCAACTAAAATGTAAGAATTTAAGAATAAGTCATAAATAAGAATTTATGTATTGGGAATGACTTCTAATATTTGCAAGAAGAAATATTTCAATAGGTGAGGAAAGCTGTGAGTTCAGGCAATAACCTAATATGTACATAAACCCATATATATTGCACTATATTGCACCCTCAGGGCATTCTTACAGCTTCCAGAATCTCTCTTTTTTTTTTTTTTCTATTTTTTTTAAATTTTGTACTGTAAAAAAGCAGCTTCGTGGTGAAGCTTTGGTCAAAATCTTTTACCAAATGCTACCATTATTTTGGGAAGAAAAATTTAAGGGGACTGTTAAGTCCTTGACCAAGAAAGAAGACCAAACATCACGCTCACACTATTCATGCTAGAGTAACAGCAACTGTCAAATTGCTCCCTCAGGGGTATTTCTGTTCTGTTTTGTTTTTCATTCCTTCCTTAGTATTTTCAAAATCGGAAGAAATGGAAGGAAAACAGCAAATGGTCTTTCTGTAGCAGGAAAGATCGATCTCTAAACCTTTGAATTACCTGAGAAGAAAAGCACTGTACAAATAATCAAAAGTAAGTAATGGTTCATTGTCCTTAAATACTGAGATGCTTTAAAACAACTCTGCTATCAGAAAGCACCTAACCCAGTTCCTTTAAGTAATCTCAGAGAATCCTAAGCCTGAACCACTCAGAATCATTTCTCAACTTTCAAAAACTATGGCCCTTGTATTTGACAGTTTTTCAGACTCAGGTTTACCCAGCTAGCCCAAGTCTGAGAAAGATTTCAAGGATAATGTGTGTTGATCCTGATGCCTCTGACTGTAAGAGTGTACTGAATTTTTCATGCTTGCCAAATGAATGTGTGAATGCGTAATTATATTTTATATGTCATCCCAATAGCTCTTGGTCTCAACCAACTACTGAGAATGCACCTTCAGAAGTGAAGAGCAGGTATCCATCCCCAAGACATATGAGATGGGTCCAACATGATGGGGTGATATTCACCTACACATAAAAAATGTAATTAGCTTATTTAATTGCCATCTGCCTTTTTTTTGTATCACATCCAGGCATTAGCTGAGATTAGAATACTTCTACCCTGCAGAAGGTTATAAATGAGCTTTACATTGTCGAGTTCTAATTAGAGTTGATCCAAAACTGCAAAATTCCAAAGCCATTACCATATCAACATACATATAACTAAATCTATTTTTGAATCACAGAATTTAATTTGGTATGAAATAACTTAGATATAACGCACTATAACAAAATACTGTGCAGGTTTTTGCAATCTTGCTTTTTCTACTTGTTAGTAGAATTACATGCTAGATCTAAAGATGTCTTTTAAACACTTTCCCAGAAAGATAAAATGAAGTACATTCACTCTCAAAACCAGCCTTTAATGCTTGGATGATTTTTTTCTGGAGTTTAGCCAGTATCTCTTTATAAAAAAAAAGCAAAGAATCACACATTTGTTATGTGAGTCACGATCTAACCGGCAAAAGACAACACGAGAATGAAGAAAATGTTTCATGAAGTTATTTTTTAATGCAACTTTCTCCTCTAGATTTTTTCCATTTTTAAGTTTACATACTTTTTAAAGTGACTTATCAGCTAGACATTCCTATGTATTCTCTGACCAATATAACCAGCTTCCTAATGACTGTTTAAACAAAACTCTTCTGAGCTTTCCATTAAAAAAAGTAATTACAAAACCTTAACTGACTTATTAGTTCTAAATTAGACCTACTGCCATCTTTAGCTTTTATTACAGTACAGTGAAATAGTAATTATTCTGAAATTATTTTCGTATATAATAGCCTCCCACATATTCTATTTAAATACCTATTAATGAATTCTTTTAATGTGCTAAATATTGAATTCATATGTTGGGGGTCTCTCATTAAAATAGCATAGATACAAGTTTTTCAATGACAGTAACACCATGTCTTCAACATACTGGTATAACACAATTAATTCACATTATCTCCAAAAGATGTGAGGAAAACACGATCCTTCACCTAACTCACACCATTGTAACAGACCCGTTATTTACAGAAAACCTTTCCCAAAGTGTCATTTCACTACAGTTCTTGATGATTTGTGAGCCTATTCCGTTTCATACTTCCATCCAAAGTTCACAATATTCGACATTTAGACAGGAGGACTAGATACATTTCCCTGGAACTGTCAGACAAATCTCATTGTTAGAAGATGTCCTGAATAGTGATTCACCCACAAACGAAAGCTCACAATTCAGTAACACCACCTAATCTGAGACATGAATTCTTATAAGATCACATAGTAAAAAGGGCAATCAGAAATTCATTTTATATCATTACAATGAGAATTCATCGTGCTTTTCAATTCAAAACTATCATAGGTCTCACAAATTTGATCGAGTTTAAATCTGGTGCCAAAATTCCAGTGTATGAACAGGATCTTCCCTTCACCAGAAGAATCTGATTCCAGGAAATCTTTTCTCTCTCCCTCTCCACCCAGTTGCCCCTACTTTGTTCAATTATTCAGCTAGTTAAATTTAGCTATGTCAGGTAAGAGGATGGTGGTCAAAAAAACAATGCAGATACCCCAGATCTCATAGTTACATCAGTAAAGATCAGTAAACATCCTAAAGGAGATGCAGCTCCCATCCATTTTCTTGCTACTATAGCATATTTCATTTGGAAAACTTGCATAAATTAAATGACAAAAACAGTATATATGGCTGGTGTAAGGTATGTTTCTCCTTAGGAATATGTATGACTAAAGCCAACCCAACAAATGCTTTCATCCATAAGTAAGGCCTTAATATTTTTACATTTCTCTAAGAAGAAACCAGAATTATAGCCCTCTTACAGCAACATCTTTCTTTCTTGCAACAGAGTATGGGTATTTTTCCTTGCTACTGGACAGACAGGGGCACAGTCAATGAAGAATCGATGAAGTCCACCCCTCTGCCTTTTTCTAGTCAACCCTAAGTATAGATTGAAAGATTCAGAAAATATTCCTATCTCCATGACACTCAGAGAAAACTAAGAACTGATGCTTCTCATCTAACTGTCATATCATTTTTTATTTATCATTTTAGCTTTTAAATCTCATTTTCCCTTGCATTCTTGCTTTTCTGAACATTTTCACTGATTGAACCAAAACGTTTCAATACAGTCTCTGGATCAGTTATAATACACTTAGCCTTTTAGATTCTGGACAAAAATATGCCATTCATATTGCTCATCATCTAAATAACCCACTGAAAACAGCTTATTTAAAACTTCATTCCGCTGATCAAGCATGACAGACACTTTTTCTTCTATAAATGACATTATGAAAATTCCTTGTAAAGATGCTGTCTCTTTCTCACCTCAGAGTTTAAGCTGAATCAATTGTTGTTTTCCTATTCCACCTGGCACTCTAGCATTTTCTTTCCTCATACTTTTTATTGCAACAAGGTTTACAAGGCAAAGGAGAAGCATTAATAAATTAGAGGTTGTTTTTAAACAGTAAAAATAAAACCCAAAATCACAGCACATTTAATTGTAATCTCAGGAAGAGAGATCCTGGAATATCTGTGAAGCCATGGCATGATAGAATTATGCTTCCAAAACTATGCCACCAAAAGCAAACAGCAGACTGTTTGCTATTGACTATATCAGATGAACCATAAACCCACAAAGAAATATCAAGACTCATCTGCCACAATATCACAAATCGTTATGATGACGGGATGGATGTGCAGAAAGTTGAGATCTATTTTAAACCTCAGTAATTACAAAGTAGTTTTGAAACATACTCAAAGGATAAGAAGATAAAATCTTCCTTTTTGAAGAAAATTTGAAAGACAAAAATAAATTTTCTAGCTGTGAGAAGAACATGTGCTGTTTTCACACAGTTTGCCCCTTTAAACTCAAAAAATCTCCCAAATAATCTATTCCAACCCATTCTGAATGGCTAGCTAGGGGACCAGAGACATTTAATCAGGAGATATTAACTCTGAATATCTACTAGAAGTGGAAAACTGAGAAGATCATTATGGGCAACTGCAAAAGATTAAGCCACCCAAGCAGCGTTAAAGAACACAACAGTAGCTGATGATGTAAGTAATGCAGAATTTGGAATCTTGCACCTGCAAATCACGAGTTCAAATATTAACTGGATTGAAGGACAATGAGAGATGAATTGCTTGTCTCACTTTCAGCTCTAGTGCAAAATGAGCATTTATCAAAGTCCTTGTAATATATCATGGACTGACAATCTTACTTGAAGCCTCAGGAAGGAGACCTGTGATTGAAAAGGTCTGAGAGAAGAGAAAATCATCTTTAGAAATGATTCCTACAGAGCAGAGACAGAGCACAATGGCAGGATAATGCACTGAGCCATACAAGTTTTGTGGGCAACACTAAAAATAATTTAAGAACAACTGCAGAGAGCTGACTTTCCATTGTATATATTTTGATGCTAATCTTATGTAATGCATTTGGTGCTGATCAGCATTACAAAGATCTGTGCTCTAAAAATATCTGAACATGACAGATAGATAGATGCTCCTCAGCCTATATCTCCATCCATTACATTCACTAAAAATAGAATATTAAATTACAGAAGGGGTTGGTTGCACTGGCATCCAAAAAGATGTCATCTGAGTTGGCTCAAAGAAATAAGTGGCTACCCGAGGGAAGTGCTGAACTCCTGAAAAGAGTTAATACCCAAGAGTTTTCTTGCACCCCTTCAGCAGTATTTGGTGTTACCAACTAGTCACAACACCACAGACAACTGTGCTCTTTTCAAGGTTTTCAGTGCTATTTGAAAGTAAGTCGGGTCCGGCTGACAAGCGTTACAGACAGAAAAACATGTTTAGAAAAGCATATCCTTTGAAGCTCTGGCAATCTAAGAAAATCTGAAGACCAAAAGCAATGTTCCTATAGAAGCATTTCCTAACTTTTGCCTTACAGAGATTTATTTACATCTGAAATAAGAAAGTATGATTCCAGATGCAAGAAAAATATCACCCTGATGTGTCAGCGTTTTAAGCTTCCTCTTGAACAGATTTTGCATGTTGCTCTCATTCAGACTCATTCACATACTGGCTACACCCATAGCAGTAAATTGAACAGCACCGGGAAAGGTTCCTGCATCTGGCACATGAACATCTGTACTGCTAAGCTGGTAGGGCAGTCATTAGCAAGTTTGTGGCCTGCACCAACAACTCCTCTCCCAAATAATCTCCATCCACGGCTCAGGAGAGGCAATAGTGCAGAGGCTGTGCCCAGCAGGACACTGGCAGGCAGCCACATGCTCTGGGGAAGAGAAGCCCTGACAGCCGCAAGGCAGGCTGCCCTGCACATGTTGGCCATGGTGCCCAGCCCTGTTCTGGCACCTGCTGCTCACTAGCACAGACAGTACTGTTAGTCCCATGTTGGAGACTGAGAGGGTTCACAGCTAAGATGGCAAATTAAGTCCTGAGTGTCAGTCATAAACCTTTACTGACCTTGTACTCTCAACTGAGAGGCAGACATTAGCATAAACATCAGGGTGACAGTGTGAAGCAATTTAATACACAGCCTTTCTGCAGCTAGAAGAGACGTGCTTGGCTGGTCCTTGAAGTTAGGCCAGCACTACTCAGAACAAGCCTCAATGATACAAATTTGCCTTCAGACAAGATGAGACCAAGCTCATTTATTTACTCACGTTTACTGTTCTGAGGGCAGTTACATGTTTTTCTTTCCACACCTATATGCTGCCTTAAAACCAAATACAGACCACTTGGGGACAGAGTGATGAGGATACATCAGCATTTGACTCCAATGGAAGGGTTCAAACAACAATGAACTGTTAAGGTTTTCTACTTCCTATGCTCTTTTTTGGTATTTAGGTTTTCAAACAATAATGCACTAAAAAATCTATCATCAAGTACGTATTACTCATGACAGATAATACTTTACAATAACGTAGTCCCAGTTACAATATTTAGTACCAGTTACTGAAAAGTAGACCTCAGTAAACCCTCAGAATAAATAAAGTTTAGAAATGGAGCACCTCCCGTATGAAGACAGGCTGAGGAAGTTGGGGCTGTTCAGCCTGGAGAAGAGAAGGCTGCGTGAAGACCTCATAGCAGCCTTCCAGTATCTGAAGGGGGCTTATAGGGATGCTGGGGAGAGACTCTTCGTTAGGGACTGTAGTGACAGGACAAGGGGTAACAGGTTCAAACTTAAACAGGGGAAGTTTAGATTGGATATAAGGAGGAAATTCTTTCCCGTTACGGTGGTGAGGCACTGGAATGGGTTGCCCAGGGAGGTTGTGAGTGCTCCATCCTTGGCGGTGTTCAAGGCCAGGTTGGATGAAGCCTTGTGTGGGATGGTTAATGTGAGGTGTCCCTGCCAATGGCAGGGGATTGGAACTGGATGATCTTGAGGTCCTTTCCAACCCTAACTATTCTATGATTCTATGATTCTAAATAATGTATAATAGTTTTAATCATAGAATTTTAATGTCAGAATCACTTTGCATTTAAACATTAATCCAATTAGATATTCAGAATTGTTTTACAAGACCTGAAATCCAGTTTCACCATTGCATTGAAAAACAATACCAGGCAAAATCAAAGCTTCTCAGTTACTTCCCAAGAACCTTTTTGTACTTGGCAGAGTACCTGCATATTACTTCTTCTGTTAATGCTCTAGTGCTCTGTGACTGGTACACTTTCTAAAACCATGTATAACATTACATAACTCAGATATATTGTTAAGTAAATGCAAATAGATCTCAATATACCACTGAGATCCAGGGTAGTGAGAAAGAGGCTGACTACTCTCTATCTATGCTGACTTCTCCCCTCAAAATAACCCAGAATCTAAAAACTTCATTCACCAAAGAAAAGCCATACAGATTTCTTTGTGTCCCAAGTGTATAGTGGTCCACTGCTCATGAGATCAGAATAGCACATTCTCTCTCATTTTGCCTTCTGATATCTCTGGTACCAGAGGTCTTCCATCTGTGCATCAATGTCCTACCCTTTGAGGATATGGGACAATTATATGAACCTTGGTGTGGGGAGTCTAATTTTTGAGGCACTTATGTCTTTTCTTCAACCTCAAGATTCACTTCTACTACTGGGTCTTTGGCAATTTAACTTTGAAAATTTAACTTCGAATGGTTAAAGAGTATAGATTTAGATTAGATATTGGGAAGAAGCTCTTCACTATGAGGGTGGTGAGGCCCTGACACAGGGTGCCCAGAGAAGCCGTGGCTGCCCCATCCCTGGCAGTGTTCAAGGCCAGGCTGGAGGGGGCTTTGAGCAACCTGCTCTAGTGGAAGGTGTCCCTGCTCGTGGCAGGGGAGTTGGAACTGTATGAGCTTTAAGGTTCCTTCCAACCCAAACCATTCTGTGATCCTATGAAATATATAAAATACACAAAGTGTTACTTCATGGTTTTTTAAGGAGGTCGGGAAAGAATTCTTCAAAATGCCAGGAAGGCCCGCGCTCTTTGTAGAGTGCTTAAAAATTTCCAAGTGGCTTACACTGGGTGAACCTGGTATCAAAAAGTCCCACAACCACTGCCCAGGATAAAATCCTCATGAGAAGCCAAGCGTCCATCATGACGCTTGAAGGTGAAGGATAGATCAGTAGCTCTCCCAGAGCTCCGCCCAGAGCCTGTATTTCAGGCCTCCACTTCATTTGTCAGCTTCTGTGAGATGTACGACACAAGTCCGACCACATTTAGTTAAGGGAGTAAAAAATAAAATTCAAAACCGCTATTTCCTTCCTCCCTCATTACACCCACTCTCCTTCTCCATCTTCTGAGTGCTTCCTCTTCATGATTGCTTACAAGTCTGACAGTGGGAAAGATCTCCATTATATCATCTGCCTGCAGCCTCTTGTCTGTTGGAAAGATCCCTTCTTTAGACAAACTTCTCTGAAACATATTATTCCATAAAATACAATATTCCATATTTAGGAACCTCTCTAATTATAGGCAATCACAGCTCCCACTGATTTTAGCCTTATCTACCCTAACCTTCAGATAAGTCTGCCTCGTATGATATGGCCATGCAGATTCTTGCTTTGCCTGTACTTCAAGAAGACATGAATTTGCTCTGCTCATACTCCAGGCTGAATGAGTGTGCTATACTCAGCAAGGTTCCAAGGCTGAGCTGGTCACCCTGGCTTGAAGTGGAGCTAAGATGTGCCCTGCCATCTGGGAGCACAGCAGAGTGAGTCTGCGTTTGCCTAAATCATATCATATATCCACATACAAAAACGGTTTTAATTTGATCCACTAGAAGTTGCCAGCATAATCACCCCACCTGCTATTGAAAAGCAAGTGGGCAAATTGATTTTTACAAACCTGCCTCTTCAAATCATGCTTTGCTTGTTTATTGGCCAAAAGATACCAGGCCACTTTGTCTCTTACAGTGATGCTTTATAAGTCAGAGGAAGCAGCAAGACAGCCTCCACAAGAGAGGAAGGATTGCTGTGGGACTCTGATTGCAACTAATAGAGACAGTCTTGACAGGATGACTGTAACTCTATGGAGGAAACTAGTAGAGGTGTCCAGGTTCAAAAAGTAGTAAAATTGCATATTGTCTAAACAGCTGCATTTTCATGTTCATGGCACAACACATTTCATCTATGTGCATTTGGTGGGTGTGTTAGTGTATTTCAATCCACCCACATGACAAGCTGAGCAGAAATAGCACAAGAGAACATACAGTACTTACATTCAGGTAACTAAAATCATCACCATAAAAGCAGAAAGAATGCCACAAAAACCCCAACAATAAATATTGTTTGAAATAGTCCTTTGCTAGGAAGGGCTCTTCCTTCTTCAATCTCTATGAGGACAACTGATCTTGCAATAGATTTTTCTGGTTTTTGGCAAAACTATGCATTTTCGTAAACTTTCAGAGTGTTTAATCCTCAATGTTTCCTTACTTCCTTCTGCAAGACATCCAATTCTAAGTATCAGTAAGAGAAATAGCTCTAATTTAACAGGCAAACCAAAACATAATGATTATAAAGTTGCAACAAAGAGATTTTTAATTATGAGAGAAAACACATTTCCATTACCCTTAAAATTCAGTTTAGTAAATGACAAAACTACAGGTAATTAACAGAGGAAATACAGTTTTGTCTCACTTTCAATCCACAAGTGACTATCATTTTCATTTTTATACAAATAAATGAGAAATCTGATTTAAAGTAGCACATGAACAAAATCAAACACAAATTTAAAAGACTTCTGCAACCAACCAGGCATCTTTTCCAAAACTTGACAGCCAAAATCTGTTCACTTCTTATTATGGAAGATTACAGCAGAGCATTACCTTAGAGCAGTGGTCGTCAAAGTGGGGTGTGTGCATCACAGGTACTATGCAAGACAATCCACTGGGGTGCAGGAAGAAAATATCAGAACTTCAATAGTACATGTGTATAATTCATAAATAAATAGGGGGGTGCATGCTCAAAAAATTTATAGTGATGGGTATGCATGACCAAAAAACTTCAGAGACCACTACCCTAGAGGATCCTGCCATGCAATTACTGCTGCCATGTCAAAAGCAGCTAATGAAGATGTTGGTGAGATGCAAGCTCTCTTTTATACCTCTTCTTAACTCTCAGTTATATGAATGGGCAAAAATTTCTCTAGGGTACAGATCCATGAGCTCCTGTCTTTTGTTAAGCAGCATGGATTCTCAACCCCCCCCCACAATTACTCAACTTTTCTTTGTTTTCAGGAAACAGAGCTTACTGGTTTCTCATGAATCTCTTCCCTCCACTGTGCTTATTGTCAACATTTGATGAAAGAGCTAATATTCCTTATGTGGCCAGTTAAACAACATGTTGCATGTGTCAATCAAGACAGGTAATTTTAGGTATTTGCAAATGGGAATAGATGACCCTTCTGGAAACCACTTAAATCAAGGAGATAGCTTAGTGTTCTTTTTTGTCTGGGCTACTTCACTTGTATGAAAAAGTGGCTAGTGAACAAAATCTGGCTCAGTAAGCCCCTGTTTTGTTAAAAAGTAAGCAATGGATTACAATGTGCAAATGTGGAAGAGGAAAAAATTGCTCTTAACCAAAACACAACCATCACATTTGTTAATCTCTCTTCCAATCTGGAATGAGAAGAATGTAGAAATGGCAACTAAACTGAGATCTTGCAGTGTCTGTAATCACTATGAAGATGATTAGGCAAAATGTGAATAAGAAGAGACAATATAATAACGGCAACGGAGAAAATGTACCAAGCAACCTTCCTCAGCACCACCTAACAAAGCACAAGATGGGTGGTGAAGCTGAAAGATAATACTCTTAAATTAACAGAAATATTGTTTTTTTAATTTAGCACAATGTATAATTATCCCTTCAACCTCTATGGTAAGAACATCTGAAATTACACTGAGTGAAATTTGAACAATAATTTTGAATGCTTCATGGCATACACCGAAGCACAAGCATCAGCAAGCGGTTAGCTAAAGATTCACCCAACAGCTGAATATATCCATCTACTGCTCACTAAGGGTTATTTATGTCTTCCCTGAAATCATTTGAACTGGTTAATACAAGAATAGATCTCAGGCACAGCAACAGCTGGCTCTTGGTGTGTGGAAAGCTGAAAACCAAAAGCCAGCAGTGTACGAAGTCACAAGTAACATGAACACATACTTTGGATTCACAGGAAGGGGCCATTTTTCCTTACTTGTTTTTGCTTTAGTACTACATGCACAGATTTCTAGATGCTGATTTTACTCACATGTAAAATCTTTGCGCCTTGAATAACATTTTTCTTGATATTTGTCCTAGCTAAAGCTAACTGGAGAAACAGCAATGACATCTCAGTGAACTGCAATCTCTTTTGTTCTGAAATTGAGTAATAAAACCCCTGACATTACCATGTCTCAACATTTTTATGACTGCAAATTTCATTTTTTCACCATTCAAATCTACCTGCAATATTACAACTGCATTAAAAAAAGAATAAAAACCTAATGACTCTTAAATGCTACCCCTCCACAATCTTCCTTCATTGAGAATTCTGAGATTCTATTGTTTACTTTTAATTTGGAAGAGAACTAAATTGTGAGCTCCTCCAGGAAGTTGTATTTCCATCCTTAGCACTGCTCCACAACAGCCATCAGAAATTAAGTATCTGAGCAGAAATGTTACATGGTCACCCTTCTCAGCTTTAAAAAGCTATCATTGCAGGCTGCATTGCAAGACTGAATTAAGATTGCATTCTTGGCTACACCGCTAAAACATACTGAAACAGTGCTGTCTAACATAGCTCCTGTTCTATCTGTGATACACATTTCAGGCTCAATCTGTCTGTCAAAAAAACAGGTACAAAAAAAGTTAAAATGTTCTAGATTATAGCCACAGGGCTGGTGTTAGCATGACACGTGACAAGGGGGAGAGCCATGCCCTTCTGGAGGGCAAGGTGGAAGACAGACATGATGTTTTAGCACTTGAAATATGGCACTACACATCCATGCCTTGCAACTGTGTTGAGCCCTCCCAGATCTTAATTTTGTAACACGTATACCAGTAAGGAGAGAAAACAAGTACTAAAACGTAGCTGTGCAGGACATAGCTGATACTGCTTTACAAGTTGCAGGTATATTCCTGAAGGACATTCACAGTCATTCTGCCAGTTTGACTAATCCCGTCAGCTTTTCAAAGTTTCAGGTTTCATTTTCAGCTGCCAAATTCAAGTTCAGACTCCCTCAAATTCAAGTTCAGACTCCCTCACTACTCCTACATTCTTTTAGTTTAAGGTCAGCTAATACAAAGGCACAAATCGTACATTTGTCAGCTCATTTCTCCATATCCTTTCTGTTTTTTTTCACGGTTTCTTAAGAATTTACCAGCTGGCTGATCACGAAATGATGTGCACTTCTGATCAAGCCACTGGCCAGGTTCAAACTCTAACAAGAGATGATGAGCGCAATAGACCCTAGTGCTTTCACAATTACAGCTGATGAGTCTTTTTTTTCCCATCTGAATGCCACTATTTGACACTACACTCCATAACAAACAGAGACATGAGTGTAATACTTTTTACTCATTATGACTCTTGCAACCTACTAAAACTCCTGATTTCATTCAGGAGCAAATTTCACTCTGAAATTATGGAGCTATGATTCAATGTCTTTAAAGGAAGACCCAACTTAAGCACTATGCTCGTAACATACAGCAAAATAATGTAAACACATATGTTTATTTTAAATATTCTTTATGGCCTTCATGACTGTTTCACCCACATTGCTCTTCCATACTCTTCTTCCATACTCTACTTTCATTTCTGCCCCTCTACTCTGCTCTCGTGAGTACCTGGAGTACTGTGTGCAGTTCTGGTGTCCTCAACATAAAAAGGACGTGGAACTGTTGGAACAAGTCCAGAGGAGGGCCATGAGGATGATCAGGGGACTGGAGCACCTCCTGTATGAAGACAGGCTGAGGAAGTTGGGGCTGTTCAGCCTGGAGAAGAGAAGGCTGCGTGGAGATCTCATAGCAGCCTTCCAGTATCTGAAGGGGGCCTATAGGGATGCTGGGGAGGGACTCTTCATTAGGGACTGTAGTGACAGGACAAGGGGTAACGGGTTCAAACTTAAACAGGGGAAGTTTAGATTGGATATAAGGAGGAAATTCTTTCCTGTTAGGGTGGTGAGGCACTGGAATGGGTTGCCCAGGGAGGTTGTGAACGCTCCACCCCTGGCAGTGTTAAAGGCCAGGTTGGACATAGCCTTGGGTGAGATGGTTTAGTGTCCCTGCCCATGGCAGGGGGGTTGGAACTAGATGATCCTTTCCAACCCTAAATATTCTATGATTCTATGATTCTATGATACACCAGTTTGCAGACTGCCAATAAAGTTCATAGAACACATGCAGTAAACAAGGTATGTGTTACTGAATTTCAGTGTTTGTCAAGCTATTCATACACAGCAAGTTTCTCAGAGGTAAACAGAGCCCGTACTAACTTAATTGCTGCACATTCTGTAGCCAACCGTTACAAAAAATTGTAAGCAAGCACCTTTCTTGAAATGAAACATACAGTAAATGAATGGCACTGGAGTCTGAGTTTGCTTTCAGAATTGATGTTGTTTAAATGAAAACCTTGTTTACACATACAAGTAGTTAGATGTTTGTTGTGGGTCTGCATATTGTGAAAGTTAATTTTCATCTCTTCATAAAAAAGCATTAAAATTTCTGCAATAGACTTAATGGAAAAATTGTTGATCGTGAAAATTATTTTTGCATATGACAGTGACATTCACTGTGCTATCCACTGGCTTTTGGGGGATCCTTATCCAAAGGATAAGGCTTTGGGGTTCCTTCCTCTACTCAGTTTAACGCTAGATAACAGTGCACGGCAAATGACTGGAAGCATTTGACAAATGCAAGTAAATCAAGGGTGAGTTAAATATAAGGCAAATAATAAATATATAGAAAAAATGTCCAGATTTTAACACCTAAAGACAATATATCATGTAACTGATGGAATATCAAACACTGGCAAATATTAAAATGAACTGAATTGTTTCATTTTCACTTAACAACATCTATGATTTTGATTTTTTTAAATTCATATGGCAAATTCGATTTTGAGTGATACAGACAAGTTTTACTCTTTTCAATAGACTGTGTGCATCTGAAGGCAAAATTTAACTGAAAATGTTTCCAAACACAATGAAAAGCCAATTCCAAGCTTTTGTCTATCTAGATTGTTTTCCTGTTATGTTGTAAATCCACAAAAATCAGAACATTGGACATCGAAAAACTAAAGTTTTTAGAAATCTAAAATTACTTACAAGCTGCTCAGACTTTACGCCGTAGAGCTGAATGGTCTTTGCAACATTTTTTGCCACAGCTAAACTGAGGTCTGGATCAACAGCAGCCACATTTAGCTCACTGGAAGCAAAGATTAAAAATCTTAATTAAGAACTGAACAATGATGTATTTAATGGATAAAGAAATAACTACAAACATGAAGTTATATGGCATGTCAATTTAGAGGGAGCAGCACATACAACCAAGTCTTTCTATGCACTGTAATACAGTTTACAATTTGTCAAGTCACTTGGGAATTTTATGCGCAGTGTTCCTATTCTAGTAAAAGTGAGCAAAGTTTAGGAATGACACTTCAGTATGAAATCACTATTAGTAAGCCATTCAAAAATATTGACTGCAATTAACTACTTTCAAGCTTTGGCAGCAGCCTTCAAACATTACAGGTGAATACACAGTCATTCAACTCTGGAATTACATGAGCTGCGCAGAAATACCCAGGGGACACCTTAGCTTGACACAACTAATAAGCCGTGTTTTAGGCAATCCTTTATAGTAACAGAGGCCCCAGAGGAATGACAGAGAACAAACGGAAGGAGGAAAAGACTTCTAAATTACTTCTAGTATTTCTTGTTCATGGACTGACATCCCCCCTCCTCTCCCCTCCCCCCCCCCCCCATCATTTGGGACTGCATTCATAAATGCTCTCCTGAAAACAGACAAGCACAAGGGTCATCATGTTGCTACAGATAAGATTAACCTCTCTGAAGACAGGAGAGACTCTAGGCACCTTGACATAAGAATAACCTCCTCTGAGAACCCCACAGGGCCCTAAACATCATTAGCTAAAGGTCACTCTGGAAAACTCAGATGAAATTTCATCCTTTTCATATTGTTTTCCCTTCTGCTCTGCAAGGAGCAAAACAGCTGTCAATAGCCACAACAACAGGCATGTTCTGAGCATCTGCAACTCCCAGTCACAAGGACAGTGTCAGTATTTAACAATACACGCACACATTCATAACAGTCAATACTGCCCATCATTTTCAGACTGTATTAAACAGAGTAGTCCTTACCAAAACCTTACAAGAGAAAATACGCCACTGGTAATTAAGTACCTCATTTTACAAATGCTACCTGGAATAACAGTCTTTACCTATTACTTTGCTGTTTCACTCTAACAGAATATTTACATTAGGTATTTATCAGTTGTAGGTAAGCAAGTATCATCTTCCCTTTGACACAGTCAGAATAGTAAAGATACCAGACACTTGCAACATATGTTAAGTTCCTCTTCCTGATGTTTTATAAGCTTAAACAGTAAAACCTAAATTAAAACTTCAGTTAAGCAATAAAAACAAAATACAAAAAATAAATAAAAAAAATCTGTAATAAATTATAAGTAATACAAAAGAGGTAATTATGCTGCTGTATTCAGCTTTGATCCAGCCTCACTTTGAATACTGTGTGCAGTTCTGGACCCCACAATTTAAGAACCAGTTTCAAAACTAAAGAGTAATCAACCTCCTAGTGACGAGGAAGTCTCATTTCTAAAACTGTAACTCATGAGAAAAAAACATGCTGAAGATTACGTTTTGCAATGCATTATATGTGCATACCTGGCTACAGTTTTAATGATGCTGTCAAGCTCATCAGAAGAAGGAGGATTTCGGCCTCCAGGAGGGAAGACAAGATTGATGGGGTCAAAGAGTCGAGATAAGGATTTTGACAAATAAGCAGCTTCATACTGTTGCAGTGAATCTTTCAAGGCCTTTTCTGGACTGCGGGTATAAGACAGAATTATTATATTTTAAATTAAAATACACAATAGCACTGAATCTTTCCAGGCCACACAAATGTCGCAGTTTTGAACCTGGTTTTTCTTTCTGCTCTTCAAACATATGCATTTGAAAAGATTTTAACAGTGAGTAAAACCTTGCTTTTCACTTGAACCACATAGTAAGTCAGGGAGACATCCTGTGTAGTTCAATTCAGTTCTTAGCACTTTCCGTAAGACCTACGAGGAATTCCTAATTCAAGGTGTTCTTGAGACAAACAGTGCCAAAAACATCTGCAAAATATCGAGAAGTTATCCAGAACTGCAATGAAAGACCTATCTAAATTCCCATATTTCCTTAGCCAGCTTGTACTCAGTGATATATTCAAAAACATGGTACAAAGTATAAAATAGCTATTAATAAAAATGTATCTCCTGCTGTACTTATGTGTATAGAAAGCTTCAAACAGAAAAGACTCTTCTTAAACTTACCTTTAATAAGCTTTAGTCTTTAGTATTTCTATTTTTGGAAAAAAGTAAGCAGTAGCTCTCTCAAACATCTTACCTCATTACCAGAAGTTTGGTGAAGCCAACTTTGCTTCCACTGAAGTGACTAAGTCTCCCACCGATTGCAAAGGAACGTATTTAAGCTAATACAAATCTCACATAAAATATTCATTTTATGTTACGTAAGTCTAGAAGTTCTAATAGACTTGATGAGCCTGTTTCTGTTTGATCTTTCTGATATCCACCACTCAGATCATGCTTATCCTACAATGCATAAACATAACTGTGAATCATAACAAACTGAGCACTTGCCATGCTCCAATGATTGTGGTATAATTAAGAGAAAGCTACTGCTACACATACAAAACTGAATTTTCATCATTCCGCTTCTTTTTTCACCCAAAGAGACAAAAAGGTAAAATTAACTCAAAGTCAGGGACCTCGTGAAAAATGAGGCAATCCAACGCTGTTAATTGTATAACCCAATGAAAATCCTACAGCTCTAAAATAGTATCGAAGCAATAACTGCAAGAGGGAAAAAAAAGCCTTTAAAATTTTCCTGCTCTGACAATATGAATTACACTAAGTTCTTACAAATATTCTGTTTTCTTGCAGGGGGAAAAGCTTCACATTTTATTGCCTTAGGGTTCATAATACATACTCATAGTCTTGGGGTTTTTGCATGAATATGTCCTGTGCATCTTCTTCCATTTGTTGTAGTTCAGTAAGGAGATCAGTAGCTCCACTTGTGTTAAAATTCCTCTGAATATTTTGACTATATTGCTGCAGGCGCTTCCACAAGTCATTATAAAGCCTCAGTAATTTAGGGTATTCTCCTTCGAAGGCTTGTTTCAAAAACGTAGAGGCTGCAAAATAAAGCCGTAAACAATACGCACTGCCAAGTTCAAACTGATTTTTTGATTCATACAACCAACCTGTGTCCTTGCATTTATATAAATGAATTATATACAGTGTAATCCTATGATATTAATAATGTAATATTAACAATTTCAAAGTGGCATGAGCTACCACAAATGCAGGTACGTATCTAAAGCACCAGCATAAAATCCACAATTGAAAGATGGGACACAGAAAACATACTTTTTACAATAAAGATACTAATCATCGTTGTGATATGTGTGGTATCAAAGTTAATTATTAGTATTGTCACTCATTTAAGGCCCAAGTGTGATTAGAACACTTTAAATCTAGAGATTTTCTTACAAAAGCCTGATGAGTGGAAAGTGTGGGGCTGTGCAACTTTGAAGATACCCATTTAAAATAAACAAAGATAATCTCCATGAGCCACAGTCTTCAGAAATCTGATGTGGGAAGCATATACAAATGTGCATGTATAATGTATTGTAAATACACAAACCTCTTCAAACCAGGTACCTGAAATGTAATTCCTAAACTTGTCAAATAACGACAAAGCCAGCAGATAAAACAGCACTATTTTCTGCCTTGAGAGGCTTGCCACAAGTAACAGGAAATGAAAAAAATATACAACTGTTTCAGCAACCCCTGTTAATCTTGATCTAACATCACTCATGCTTTATGGATTTCCCATTACATTAGGAGATTAACACTGTTCCACTCATTCATAGGTTTTTCAGCTTCCGGAAATCTGCCCCATTTCATCCTGCCTATCCTTTGAACTCAAATCTATTCTAATTTGGAATACTAGAGGATCCACATTTATTATCAAATACGGTTATTTCAGGTCACAAAGACTGTCTGAACCTCAAAAAAGCAGAACACGAATATTATCAAACTTTGTAAACTGCCATCAATCCCTATTTTTAGACTATTTTTCTGATATTGTCTAGTTTTTCCCTAATCTATATGATCCAGACATCTGAGACTGATGGCAGTGGATTCAATCACTTACAATTTTTATGTTAAAAATGAACTGTCTCATACAGATGAGCCACTTGAATGAAAAAGTCTGTAATGCTGTAAGCATTGTTTCCCCAAACTCATCTGTAGCAAAGTGGAAACATCATTCACAGTTCAAAAATCTAACCACTCCTTTGGGACCTGCCTATAAAAAATGTGACTAAAACTCATAAGTAATAAAATATTTTTAATAGCTGTCAGACAAAGTACTGCTGACAAAATGTAAGACAAAAAGTAAGTTCCCTTACTTCTGAAATGCTGATTGATCCCATTAACTGATGTCACAATTTTGCAATCTTAAAACCGAGTGCTGAAAACAGGTAGCACACGTTCGGTTTGAACATATGGGATCCTGGGTATGTACATACTGCGGCTGAAGTAATGTGTAAGGCAAACAGTAAAATTAATATGTTTTAACACAAGATGAATACATTTTCTTTTGGGATTATCTAGTTACTTAGCAACCAAGGAACAGGAATCAACCAGATAGTTCCTCAAGATTATATTGCTGCTATAAAGCGTGGAAGGACCAAACTCTGAAGGGCCAATGCAACAGCTGAGATCACAAAGATAAATGCAGATCTTATGCATTTTATCTGTGTGTGCGAAGAATTAACTTTAGACACTGTATACAAACATGAAAGATGTATTCAGGAACCACCAAACTCACCTTTGACCCAACTGCATATTGCATTAGCATGTACCAGTAATAGTTTATATGCTTAGGCGTCATTTTTACTTAATATTCCTTGATTGTATCTGCTATTTATACATTGCATATGCACAAAATATCACGTATAGTCACAACACCAACCATTCATACATATTTAGACAAAACCCAATTTTAAAGAAACCCAACTCCTATTTATAAAGGTATTCAAGAACATCCAAAACCAGATTTTTACTCGAGTTTAACAAGGAAAGTCTGTAAGAACTGCTCTTCAAAATCAAATCGCTATCTTTTAATTTGGCAAACACATTCACTTGGGAAAGCTTAACGTACCATTCCAGCCATTTTTACCTCTACATACAGTCGCAAAAATACACTTTTGTTGTTATATAATAAACACTTGCTGAAGCAGAAAATATTTACATATTTTTTCTGTAAATTCAGCCACAGTTTAGGAGGATCAGCCTGTTTGGTTACAAAACCAAGTTTTAAATGCACAGATCCCAGACTGAGTGAATTACTGCTACAGTTCCAGTGGAAGAGATAATGAGCAAAGGGCTTAAGTCAGAGATGCAAAACAACTATCGAACACAGTACAAATCATTTATTCTGAATACTTACAGTCTGTTGCTGACTGGAACTGAGAGGAAAGTGTCTGAGTTACTGCAGTCCAAAATTTGTACAAAATATCAGACTGGCCATCCTGATAGCAAGGGACAAAAGAAATATAAGTTTCAAAACACAGTCTTTCCAAAGAACCTTAAGCAATGCAAACACTTCCAGTCAAAGCTCTTCAACATCACTGAGAACAAAAACAAAGGAAATGAAGTCTGAGAAATTTTCCTCAAGTTTGAAGCTAGGAAAAAAATATTGGAGAAAAAAAACCCAAAAGCTTCAGTCTTCTCTAGAATAGAATATTTTCCTTCAAGTCTGAGGGAAATGCTCCCAGCTCTCTTGAGGCACGGGTGCAGACCAAAGCAGTAAACACTAGGAGCTGTGTTAGAAAACCTCTTTGCACTACAGTGACCTTCATCTTCCGAGGGGGTTCTCATGCTGGCAATTACTGTTAACGGCCACTACAACATGTTTGCAAACACCGACCAGGGACCGAAACCATTGCTCTGCTTCCCACAGAACAGTCTTCTGTTTCTAAAAACATAGAACACATGAAAATATAGTGAGCCTCACAGCTGACTCTTTACCACCTTGTGTCAGCAGGGCTGGCTGTCAGAAGTGGAAACACGGTAGCGTGTTCTTGCAAAAAGGACATACGAGAAATGGCAGGCTGTTTTCTTACTCCCCCCATCACCCTGCACTTATGCTCAAGCATTAAACCATGATATTGTTTTCTCTCTGTTGCTTTCTTCCTGTTGGTGTGTCTAAGGTACAAAAAAATTACCAGAGACGATGATGAGCATCCTGTCCCACCCACTAGTCAGATACTTGGAAGGCTGTCCAGTGTCTTCATGGGAAGAGGAAGCTCATGCTGGACAGAACTGCTTTCTTCATTGCATGGTATACATGTAATATTGACCTTACTGTACAAACTAACCTGTTTGACCAAATCACTAATAATAGTCAGAAAAAAGTACTCAGATGAATAAGTGAAAGAGCAGCACTGATGACAAATATCAGGAATTCTAGGGATCTTAATGCTGGCACTTGGCTCACTCTGACAATGTTCAAGGTTTTAAATCAAAGCACAACATTCACATCTAAACATGTTAAGCAAAGGGCTCAACGCTGAAATGGGTGTCAAAGGGGGATGCATTTCCTCAGCTTTCTTTTTGGTACTGCCAGTGACTTCACTATGAGAAAAATGCAAAAAAAACCCCAACCAAACAGCCCTAATTCTTGTTAATAACACAAGCCCTTTCACAGTGACAGTTCAACTTCTACACTGCCCAGCACCAGAAAGAGGAGGAGATGAGTTATCAAATATAGAAGTCCAGCTACTCCAAACTGAATTACTACTTCAGACAGAAAAGGAAAAAATAAATGCCCTCTAATTGCTTCCATTGGCAAGTGAAGCAATGAAGGTTTTCAGAATGTCATTCATTAACATGGCACCACTGCATTCCACTTGAAGATCTGACAACTGTAAGACTGAAAGTTCAAGGTCAAGCAACTAAAAAATTACCATCTTAAAGAATTGATATAAAACCTGAAAATCTGTCAAAGGTACACTGAGACACCTAAAAATAAAGGGAAAAAAAATAAGAAAAAAGAAAAAAAAACCCAAACCACACTTATCCAGTAGAATTCCTTTACAAATTCTGAGATTCAACAAGGAATTCATCCAACCCTACCCCTTATCTCTACTGATACTCAAAGAAAGATATAATTTATGGGTCATGTGTTAAGAATCGAGAGAGAACATCTTTTATGCTGTTGGATTCATACTCACAAAATGTATGAGAAGTAAGATAGAATACTAAAATAAACTAGGATGATGGAATCTCATTTTTGACATTTTTGACACTAATGGATTTAGAAACTGAAGCAATTTATTCTATAGTTATGTTTGTATTTTCTGTAAAATTGTACTGATTTTCATAAATGGGCAAAGTAAAATTACAATATCAGACAATGATTTGGAAGGAACACTGCGTAAAGTATCTGATGTTTTTTGTAAATTTATTACTATAGAATAAACGTGAAATTACTCAGTTCCTCGTTTCACAGTTTCACATTTAAAACATGAAAACTACTGTAAAACAAATGGCCTTTCACATCAGCTGTAGAGTAAATTAATTAGTTTTCATATTTTCTATCTGAACCTGGAACAATGTTTGCCTATTCAGCATGGTAATTTAATTCAATTTCTAAATAATCTAATGGAGGTGGAAAAATACTTACAGAGCACTTTCAAACAACTTTTTTTCATTACTGTAATCACCATCTACACCTCTGACATAGTCTCAGCAGAAAATGCAATTATTAAAGGGTCTGGAAAACAGACCTGCATGTAGCCCCTCACATCAACATTTCTATCTTAACTGTCAGATTCAACAGGATGACGAATAACAGTAACATACACGTTGCAATATTTAATGTCTTTGTGAAAATATAAAACTTTTGTATGTACCTATATATAGAATCATGGAATCATAGAATAGTTAGGGTTGGAAGAGATCTTAAGATCATCCAGTTCCAACCCCCCTGCCATGGGCAGGGACACCTCACACTAAACCATCTCACCCAAGGCTCTGTCCAGCGTGGCCTTGAACACTCCCAGGGATGGAGCATTCACAACTTCCCTGGGCAACCTATTCCATGTAATATAAAGTCATACATACATACATACATATGTATGCACTCATGCAAACATCTTATAGTAGCCAGAGCTGTGCAATCAAGCCTCTGCCCATTACCTTGTGTCCTCTGACCTGAGTGAATGGTGCTCATTAACTGTATCAGCATTTCGTAGCAAAGGCCCTCACATCTCTGCTAACCAACTGCATTATGTATGAGGAGAAAGAGAGGGGGAAAGCTCTCTTTTCTCACATGGAAAACTCAAGTAACATCTCATACTGACTGACTGCTCAGTCAAAAAAGTTTAGGGAAAAAAACTTTTAATGCCCCAGTTTGGGACCAACTAAAAACACCATCTACAAAGTCATTACTGGCTGCTTCTATAATGTAAGATACAGTATTTCACGCTGTCCAGTGTCAAGATGCAGTCACTCTGGGCGTGAAATACAGATGCTGATTAATAGCACACAGAAGACCATGTAAGAGTTTTTGGCAGGAACTTGAGAAGACTATTGCCTATGCATACACGGGGGTATTTAAGTGGGTGGACTGTACCTACCAAAATTGCAATACAGCAAGGCATTAGCATTAGATACTCCTGCCGGAGTAAAAAGTGGCATACACAACCATGAGAACCCAGAAACCATTTATTTATTTTGTGTAAACCTGTAATTTTTTTGCGTACACATTAACTCAATATATTATTTTTAAAGTGCTTTTAAGTATCTCGCTGCTTATTTTTTAAACAACGTATTCTAATAGAGACTACATCTGTGCCTGCAGATCACAATGGAAACTGTAATTTAACTATTAAAAATATAATGTGCAATTCCATTTCAAAATAATTGATACTAAAAAATTACACAAAAAAGGGTAGCAAAAGGAGTGTTTTTCTCCAGCTTAGCATGAAATTAAAGCAATGTCCGTCCCCTTGCACTGGACAACTTCAAGGACTTAAGAAGGTGGAAAAGGGCAGTACTGATTGCCTGAAATGTGCACAGCACATCTACCAGCTCATCTTATTCTAATGGAAAGCTTATAAGGCTTCCCCTATGCTTCATATAGCACTCTGAGCAACATCCCACAGAATCAGAAAGTAACTGCTCTTTTGGGCCTTTCACTTTCAGAAAATGTCATCTAGCTAAAATTGCCTTTGTGTCATCTTCCCATCTGTGGAGTGTAAGTAATGAATTTGGTTCTCCTCTACACTTACACCAAACATCTTCACTGGCAGACAATGTATGGGAGCATTGGGTACATCCAGATTAAAGATTCAATATGTAAAAGGAACTCTTTTTGGTGCAAATATGTCTTCTGTCTATACTTGCTGTCTTGCAGAACACACTGAACTATGTTAGTGGTCTAACTTCCACTATTCAAGGAATACACTACCTCATCATTAGCTTAAAAAGAACAACTTCTGCAATTAAATAGCTTTTTGTAGCATATCATCATATTTTTCTAACAGAACCCACAAGGATGTACTAATATTTTTATCAATTAACATTCTGAGACTTTAAATTGGGATTTTTCCATTTCTCCTGCTTCTGGAAATGAAACAAAATTGAAAGATGTTAAATTACTTACACCCCCTCCAAAATAAAAATGCCTGCTTTGAAATCTAGTCACAAGCAGATTAACATCTTGTGATACAATCCCTTGTAGCAGGAGCAGCTGACAAGATGAGTAATGAACTGCATCCGATTATCTTTTCAGCTCTGTGGCAATCATTTTCCAACAGCTTCCTATTCCATAACCAACAACGCTGGGAAAAGGTCACCATTCTGTCATATTCCTGCCCCCCCATTAGTGCATGTGTTTAGTAATGCAGAGAACACATAAACCTTCACAATTTAAAAGGACCGGCACTGACATCTGGGGCAAAACTGTTTCAGGTGCATATTGCATATACAGAAATCCTACATAAAACACCCAGACATAATTTAAAGTTTCTCAGATGGAAATTATTACATTTTAGCATATAACAGAATGCTATTTCCTCTTTCCACACAATATGTTCTTTCTTCAACAAAAAAACCTTAACTGTAATTGATATCCAAAACGCAGCACAGGCGAGATTCAGGTTGACATATATATATTTTCCCCATCATGGAATACAATTAAAAATGAATTAAACAGAAAATCTGCATATAAACCTATGCTTTGCACCACTGCAAAATGGTTGGGAGTTTACGATCAGCCACAGAACTGGTCATTTTTCATAAAAATCTGCTGTGAAAATGCTCCTGTACCTAAACTACATTTACATAAACTAACGATCTACCAACCCAAACTGAGAATTAAAAATAACCGTCACTGCTGTTCCTGTGCCCAGTGACCACTTTATTCCCCAGAACTGATGCAGCTGAGCAGGCTTTCAAATGATTTAGTAGCTCCTATGCGACTCCTTAGGCAGTGCAAGACAGCTTAGATCTGTCTTCCTCTTGTCAATTCTTTGCTTTCAGAAAACTGAATAACTGCCCAGGAACATAAACCAGGGCAACCCTCTGCCATTCTGACCTACTGGACAGCTGGCCAGAACCAGGAGAATAGAAAGATGCTTTACAGAGACATACGGACTATATGCACTTCGCTACTTTTGGAAATGTTATTCTTAGAAAATCCACTTGCATCTGTGTAGAGTAAAATAGAAAAAGACAATGATCAGACTCCCGTTTGGCCCATCTACTATAATTTTACCCTTTTTCACACTGCTTAAAAATTCAGTACTCCATCACACATGCTATTCACATAGGAATTGGTTTGCTCATGGAAATTACACACATAAATCAGACAAAATATGTCCAGCAGGCTAGACCACAAATGGCAATGAGTTTTCTTGCAATTGAATAGTAGGGCTCCCTTTATTGTGTACATGAACTGGAGAAGGACCATTAGTGCAAGCCATAATTCAATAAAATTTACCCTTATTAGAATAATAGATGCAGGCTGTCTGGTTTTCTTCCATGGCATACCTTATTTATGTGAAATTAAGAATATGCTTAAGTGCTTTGCTGAATCAGGGCCATTATCAACAATCAGCAAAAAATGTGTTCACCTCGTAGTGAAACTATTCCGTTTCAACTATTACTGCAAAGTTACCACTGTCAATACTCTGCACAGACAATAATATTGTACAACTTTCCCACGAAAGAGGGGGTTTTAGATAAAACAATTAAAAATGTGTGTTAATACTGCATAATAACAGTGCCAGGAGACATCTGGACAGTGCTAGTTCATCCTGCTCTCTGTCCCAGGTCAAGAATACGAAGTTGAACATAGGCCTGTGCATTCCAGGTGACCACAGACTAGCAAACTGTATTTTAAGATAAGGTTCTCTTAAGTAAATCTTTCTGTTGTAAACAAATAGAATTGAGTCTTTCCCCAATAATACAAGCATAGTAACTGTGAAAAGTTAATATTCTAATGGTAAAAGTTTAACACTTTGATTCATTTAGGACAGGAAAGTTCTACATTTAGTAGATGTCAAATTTTAAGCAATTGACTGGCCTTTTAGGAAGAGATTTTAAGCTGCAAGCCAATAAAATCACAGACCAGTTGATGTTGAAAGGAACCAATGGAGATCATCTGGTCCAGCGCCCTGCTTAAGCAGGGCCACATAGACCAGGTTGCCCATCACTGTGTTTAGGTGGCTTTTGTATGCCTCCAAGGATAGAGAATCCACAACCTCCCTGAGCAGCCTATTCCAGTGCTCTGTCACCCTCACAGTGAACAGGTGTTCCTTGATGTTCAGAGGGAACCTCCTGTGTTTCAGTCTGTGCCCACTGCCTCTGGTCCTGTCACTTGGCACCACTGAAAAGAGCCTGGCTCTCTCCTCTTTGCATTCTTCCTTCAGGTGTGTGATGAGATTGAGCCTTCTCCAGGCTGAACAGTCTCAGCTATCTCAGCCTTTCCTCCCAGGAGATTCTCCAGTCTCTTCATTATCTTTGTGGCCCTTCACTGGACTCTTTCCAGTATGTCCTCATCTCTTTTGCATTGAAGAGCCCAGAACTGGACACAGTACTCCTTGTGTGCCTTCACTAATGGTGAATAAAGGGCAGGATCACCTCCTTAACCTGCTGGCAATACTTTGTCTAATGCAGCCCAGGATACTCTTCATCTTCTTCACTGCTGGAGCACACTACTGGCTTGTATTCAACTTACTGGCCCCCAGGTCCTCTTCTGCCAAGCTGCCTTCCAGCAGGGTGGCAGCAGAACCCTCTAGAGCATCAGCCACTGCTCCCAGTTGTGTGTCATCTCCAAACTTGCTGATGACTCTGCCCCACCATCCAGGTCATTAATGAAGGTGTTAAAGAGAACTGGGCCCTGCACTGACCCTGGGGTACAGCACTAGTCACTGGTCCCCAGCTAGACTTTGCGTTACTGAGCATCACCCTTTGAGCTTCACCATGCAGCTGGGCCATTCATGAGCAACCCTACGACCCTACGTTCATAACAGGCTCAGCTTCAGAACTTCAAAGAGGGGGCTGTTATAGTACATCATGCAACAGAGAGACTGCAGATTCAACCACCTTCTATGCAATGGCTGGCGGTAAGGAAAGGATTCAGATCAGTGTTCTTTTATTGTTATGGAATGAATGGGGGGGAACATACTTGCATATTAAAAAATCCTTTTTTCAGTCATCTTTATATCTTTAGTGCATTGTATTACAGTAGACTTGTTAAATAGTGTGAAGTATAGATTTGAAATTTAGATTAATGTTGCCTGTTCACAAGATTACAAGATTATCTTTGATGGAAAAAAACTAGAGGCTGACAGAATCCATATGCTAAGCCCCTTCCCACTTGCTCACATGGAAGTGACTTGATTTCACAGTTCAAAAAGTATAACTCATTTTCACTAACAGCTACCAGTAAGTTAATAAACCAGTGACCAATAACAAGCCGAGCACCAGCAGCATAAGAGCAAAGATATCTGAAGATCTGTATGCACTGCTACTCCACAAAAAATTAATGCTGCAGCCTGGAAAACTGATTTCAAGTCCCCTCAAACATAAAAGCAGAACAGCTTACCTCTTTTTTAAAAAACATACCAAACTACTAATTAACTTTGCTATTACTGAAATGAAATCTCTTGAGTTCTGTTCTTAATATAACTATTTAGTATCTGACATTAAATCTAAATTCAAGGAATGAGAATGAAAGTACCCCCCTTATTCAGTATTAGACAAGAATGCAAGAAGATGCTGAAAAGGCATATATTTATTTTTACAAATGTCTTTATTTCCTCCACACTGTAAATTTAGAACTTAATGAGTATAATTTCCCATCTGTGAATTATCATATTTGTGTGTGTCTAAAATAGCTATTCTAGCATTCAAATAATAAATCTGACCCACTGATTCTAAACTGGCTCCCACTTCATGACAATCACTTCCAGCTCATTTTTCCCTGTAGAGATTTTGATACTTTGAGTAGAATGTGAAAAACAACTTTATTGTGAAGCCTCTTTGAAATGTAAAACAATATAGTGAATATTACCATGCAGCTAGTTGCTGCAGGCTCCTGAAATCAGGCTTTGCATACTAATACATACAGTGTTTTCTATCTGTAATCAAAGGCTCCACCATAAAGAAATGCGGGACTTGTGAATGTTGCTCTAAAAAGAGAAGACATTTAAAGGACAGGCTAAATATTTTTTCCACCAATAAAGCAACAATGCAAATGATTTTAACAATTTTGTACGGCAAGACCTTATGGGACAGAAATAAGGAAATCTATTTGCACTATTTCTATAGCAACATAATTGCCAAATGTTAGACTGTGAACAAAAAGCCATCATCCTCAGTAGTGCAATTAATCAGCAAAGAAACAGACAAATTCTGAGTGTATTTTCAATAAACCTACCTTCTCAAAGTAGTCAAGATTAAATTTCTTAAAATAACAAGTGCATTTAAATTTCAAATGTTGTCTACGTTATACTACAGTTATACAATATATATCACAGGTGAACAGATGTCAGTAAATGACACCATGACTTTAAAAATTACCTTGATTTTTTTGTTTTGCTGCAGGGCACAGAATTTCATTACACTGTGTTTATCAGGTTATACCCAAGGTGTAATAGTTCTTAGAATTCCAGCAGTAGTGCAACATTTTAAAAAGGTCTCTGTGCAGCTGACTGAAGAAACAAAACCTGTTTGATTTTTTAAAATATAACCTTCTCAAAGAGAAAATAAGACTGTGCATTTTCTTTATCAGAATATTACAATTCTGAAAATGATCCCTCAATTTTTAAGGAACAAAAATACTTAGGTCTTAAACAGTGTCTTATATCTACAAAACTACTTAAAACATTAATTAATCCTCCCATATTCCTGCAAGATATGCATCAACTGGAAGTAAATGGACTTTGTGTTTCCAAAAGCCAGTATCTACTCAAGGGACTCAACAGCTTTCTTCTATCCAGAGAACTGACCTGGTATGTACAGCAGCAATTCCAACTACGCTTTCACCTTGACTACAACATACCCCATTCAAGGGTAAAAGTGTGGTTCATTACCAGACCCACTCAGCCTGTAGCTGTTCAGGTAAGATTGACAAGAACGATGATAGAAGGCAGCACTCCTGGTAAATGCATTTCTATTTCAATAGCTGATGGAAAACCAACTGACTTGCTTAATTTTCAGTCATCACCTAACCGCATTTTGCACAAACCCCACCAAGCCAGAACTGAAAAGGAATCGAGTAACCCATGCGACCTCCACACTCTCCTCTTTATTTGCAGCTGCACATTTCTGTCACAGAAACAGAATTAAAGTTCTACAGAAAATACCATGTCATTACAAAACCACTGCACAGGCTCTGACCCTCCTATTTGAATTAGAACCAAATTAATTTTAGCATGGCTGTCTGGCCACATTGATCCATCCCATACTAGAATCAGGACTTCTGACTGGTAATACCTTTTTGGGTTATTTTAAGGGAGACCTCAAAAATCTTGCGACTGAATGCAGTAGGTTTGAAATGAAGAGCATATTTTGGGGATCAAAAACCTGCTCTTTCACCTGTGTTTATATCTCTACAAAGCACCTTGCTGAAATAATAAACAGAAAACACTGCAGAAATGACAAGCAAGTAATCCAATTCTGCTTCTACAAAAAAATGCTGGAAAATAAATCACATACTTGTAATAATAGGTGAAAACCAGATTATTTTCTGAATTCACATAAGGCAGAAATTTGATTATTTTTCATTTTTTTCCACTTGGGATTATTTTTTAATTAGGTCAACTGAATGTGAATATGTGATGCTAAATGTGAATAATTTCAAAGCAGCAACATTTTTTAACAAGTCTGGACAGGGAGGAGAAATAACAAGGTGAAATGTAAATACACTTGGGGCAATAAACATTTCTATTTCCCATGTATGTTCTTTATCTTACGTAATGATGAGGACATTTCCTTCTATATCGTTAACACCTCATATTGCCACTGTTGACAACTCAGGAAAATAGTCTGCTTACTCACCAAACGTTCATCAGGAGTGACAATGACAAGAGCCCTCCACAAAGTACAGAATAACACTCCCTACAACTCTCAGCTTTACCCAGAGCTTACGTAAATGACAGCGGTGTGCTAACAAGCAGATCAAAGGCGATCAAGGGCAGATCTGCCCTCTCACAGGCAGTACCTTCTGCCCAGCCTAGAGACCCCAGCTTACCTTTTCTATTGACCATCCCAACGCCCCCTACAAAGTTATTCGTTGCTTTTAAGGCTGCTTTCACTTTGCAGAACTGTTTGCTGATGCCTATGTAGGAGTGAAGGACTCAAAATAGATGAGGATCAGAGATCATTTTCAACTCTTCTACAAGGGGCTTAGAGGGATTCTTATCTCTAATTAGGAAGGTGGCTGTCATGGAAAGATAAGTTCTGCTGTGACTTACACTGAAGTCAATTGTAGTTTAGGTATTACAACAGCTGAGGCAGGATTAGTCACTACACATTGAAAGAGAGAAGCAATAAAGCAGAACAAACTGGAGTAACCTATTAGCTCTTCAAAGGTAAATTAAACAGTTGAAAGACGGTATATGAATAACTAGTCATTCGGTGAACAAAAATAACAGTTTTATGTTATTTAAATCTTACTTGGGATTTTAATTTTTACTCTCGACATCACGGAAACAATAACTCTATATTTTGAAAAACATATAAAATTTATTCTCTATTCGTTTTCCCTAAAAATAGAAATCAAAACTTAATGAATTCTGAATTCTTTTAGCCTTGCTCCTCAACTAAAATCTAGTCATTAAAGGTGTTTCAAACCCATAAAAAATGTCTATTCACTGTTAAAAGAAATTTATTTCTCCTTTAAATATCTTTTCTGGAAATTAGATATGTGATTTTAGTATGTACAGATTAATAATGAATCTATAGTTTATTATTAGGATGAGATTTAACAGTTTTGCATTCATTTCATATTGTTGCAAAAGATAAATACCAAAATCTACATCTGCAAAAGGAAGGAGTGGAATAAAGTGCAGTGTAAATTTAATCTCAGATTCTTCCATGATAACCATGTAAGACTGGTTATATCACCTAACCCTTGGCCACGTCTAATGGTGGAAAAATTTGGAAGTGAAGTCTGTAAGAGAAACAGTGTAGAAAAGATGCAGGAGCTGTCATTGCCCTCCTGCTGAACTCCAGTATTTATAAATTGTACAAGTTCTGTGTCTCAGTTTCTACATCTGTCAGATTATGATTTTGTTCCCTTTCTGTTTTTTTAACAAAGACTTTTTGTGACTCCTTTAATTAATCAGGCAAGTGTTTTTAAAAATACATTTTTAGATACAACATGATACAACACTACAAAATGTTATGATGGTAACAGGTAATTAGAAGGCCGGAAAGCACATGTATGAGATCATAATGCAAAATCGGAAAACACGCAGGCTGTGCTATCTGTGAACTGAAAACCACACATAAATCTGCAAAAAATGGGAAAAAGAATTAATAAAAAAAAAAAAGGGAAAAGCAAAAAAAAAAAGGCAAGTAGCTTCCTTGCTATTAAAGGACTTGTGCTTTAAAAAAGCTGGGTCTCCTCCTCTCTTATGCTTCCTAGGATGATACTTGCACTGCAGTAATCAAAACAAGGAAGCAGATGGACAGGCAAAGTGGTACTGCAGCTGCTGCAGAAGACGACTATAATAATAATGTTGACATCAGTAACAGTAATTAGTGCACAGACTAGATGAGTAGAGTGGATGATTCGTTTTTCTATCTTCTGGTGTGGGCATGCTGCCCTAGTGCATGGGTATAATGTTAGTACCTTTAGTCTGGTTTGTTTATTTGCTCAGTTTATTAATGAAATTGAATACAAAAGGAAAATCCAACTTTTCTCCCCCTCCAGAACACGTGCTGAGGAAAGCATGTTGTTTCAGTTTGGATTAATACAAGGCAGAATCTTCATTAGTAAATGGCAAAATACCAATTTCTTACTTATATCTATTTTCAATGTACACAACAATTCATACTCTCCCATACAGCCATCTGTACATACACTCTTGCATTTCAGCAGCATGTAGTACTTGTCAGGTTTTGTCTAAACAACAGCTCTACTGTTTGGTGTGACTTTACCCATCTGCAGGCTAGTGCCATAGCTTCTTCAAGGAACACTAGAACAAATGGTGTGAAGGGACATTAACTGTGTGAAGGGACAAGAAAAACACTGTGCTACACTGAACCACCTTGGGTAGAAAAGAAAGTAAAGCATCAGTGTTGTCAGCAGTACCACATCATGAGTTCTGGTAGCATCAGACAAGGATGTACCACTGTCCTGGGTTCAGCAGTAGCAGTCATTTTTCTCCTTCTTAGTAGCCAGTGCAGTGCTGTGGTTTTGACTTTCAGCCTGGGAACAGCGCTGATAATATTGATGGTTTTAGTCATTGCTCTGTGATGTTTACGCTGACCAAGGACTTTGTGAGTCTCATGCTCTGCCAGGGAGGAGGGGAAGCTGGGAGGAAGCAGAGACAGGACACCTGACCCAAACTGACCAAAGAGGTATTCCATACCACAGCACGTCATGCCCACTATATAAACTGGGGGCAGTTACCCAGAAGGGCTAGATCACTGCTTGCGTTGGGCTGGGTATCAGTTGGCGGGTGGTGAGAGGTTGTATTCTCTTCCCTTGTTATTTCCCTTATCATTATTATCATTGGTGGTAGCAGCAGTGGTTTGTGTTATACCTTAGTTACTGGGCTGCTCTTATCTCAGCCCATGGGAGTTCCATTCTTTCGATTCTCCTCCCCATCCCTCCGGGAGTGGGGGGAGGAAGGGGGGAGAGTGAGAGAGCAGCTGCGTGGTTCCGAGTTACCAGCTGGGCTTAAACCACGACAACTCTAATCCTTAGCTGCCTCACTGAGAATGACAACTGTCCAGCCTGGTGTTATACTGTGGCAAAACACTCATTGAAGAGCAAACTACTGGAAGAGTGGTAACTGTGCAGAAATACAGTCATTTGGTTTTATTTGGGAAATACAATTTGTCAGATGCAATCCTGCAGTACGAAGCCAAAAAAAGGGAAGGAAGGCTAATCAGAGAGATCACGGAACATGCTTAGCACAGCACAACCCAAATGCCTTTTATTTTATTTTCTAATGAGTTTTTCCTTACTCTGCATCTATCTTCAATTGAGATTCATTTTCCCTATTCATTTATTCTCCATGATTTCCTTTGGTTTCCCTTTATTATGATCCTCAAGTGCTGTTCTACAAAAAATGGAAAAGTGAAAGTGAGAAGCACAGGCTCATAGTGGGAGCCATTCATGAAGGCTGAAAGCTCATTTATCTATGCTCCCTTTCCATCCAATCTCTGCCTGAGGCTTCCAGAGTTCCTCCTTCTGTCTCTAGTTTTCTATGTGTCTCCTTAAACATGCTGATCGACTGAAGTGCTGCAGCAAAGAATTTTTTTTCCAGATCAAACTTTTTAATAAAGAAAATACGCTAAAAGTTTATAAATCTTCGAGATGCTTATTTGGTTGGTTCCCTTTTTTTACAACACAGAAAGAGAAGCCTGAAGTGCTTCAAAAAAGTGATGTTCTGTGCGACATCTTTTAGAGATGGGTTTAACAGACAAACTCAAATGCTGTATTTAACCTTCATTATTTTCTTTCAGTGTTAAGACCACCTTTGCATATGAAGAGTTTCTACAACATATTTCAACAAATTAAATTGATGTAAATTAAAAATCCAGCCATACACTTTGAAAAGGAGATGTCTGCATAAACATATCTTTTGGTTTCATCTACTAAGGTAGATGAGATAGCTTCAGTAATTCTGTTCCTAACATTGAGTGAGACTGCTAATCAACTTATTCCAAATATGAACAGAAAACAATGCAGCTGAATGGAAAAGAATAGGTATTCAAAAGAACAGCCACAATTACTTTTCAAGGAAGAAATTGCCAAGAAGTAGAGAAACAGATGGCTGAAAGTATATATGAAGACACGTCCTCCTATGCAAGCTAACAGAATTAATTAATTACTCAAATCACATGGTATTTTATGGAATGACATTAATGATCAGTAATACAAACTGACAGCGGTGTCTTATCAGCTCCCTTTAAACAAAAGAAATTATTATAAAAAGAACATGTTTACACCCTACAGATGTAACCCACAGACCATAAACACAGCTTTCGATGTTAGTTTGACTTGCAACACTTTCCCATTAGTTTAATAACATAATTTTTATGGAACTGTAAAACTGTAAACAAAAGCATTCTCTCATCTCATTTTCCTTAACAGAATGACTAAAACATATCCAGCTACATTAAAACTTTACCTTAACTATTTCCTCTATGAAGCAGATATGCGACACAGGATCCCTTTTCTTTGTCAATACTTTCTGCAAATGCTGCACCTGTAAGAAAGAGTTTATTGAAAGGAAAAGTGACATCTAATACCTCATATGCAAAATTGCATGCCTATAAAAACAGAAACAAGCTGCTGAGTACCTGTCCGCAAGCAGCACAGATCTGATCCATGAGTTTCTCCATGTTTGTCCAGAGGGCTGCTCGAAAAGCTGCTGTGTTCCCAGGTGTTGGCATAGCAGCTCTACCAGGGCCACCTAAATGATTTTTAAAAACACGGCAGCACATTTTAGCTTTCCAATATGAAAATTTGCTTATTACAAATACAGATCTGTGCACTCTGACATAAGGTTGGGGGTTTTTAATTAAAATTCTTTATTGTGAGGGTGGTGTGTTCAAGGGCAGGTGGGACAGGACTTTGAGTAACCTTGTCCAGTGGAAGGTGTCCTTGACCTGGATCTTTGATGTCCCTTCCAACCAAAACTATTCTATGTTTCTAAGAAAACAGCTTCAAAACAGAGCTTTGTGAATGGCCTCAGCTGTCTGACTTGAGAATCCAACTAAAGAAGAAGTCAAATAAACTCTGAAGTTCAGTGGGGATAGTTCAGTGTTTGTCACTGTTACACGCGTTACAAATTCGGACCTCTACACAGACATCAAGGTAACGTTAGTAAGCACTGTTGCCCAATGTAGTAAGAAAGTGAAATGGCAGAGACAGTAGGTATGAAAAATACATGTATTACCAGCTCAGAACTGAAACACATGGCAAACTGCTATAACAAGTGATAATCTAGCTGAAGGAGATGCAGCTTCTAAACCATCACTTTCTTTGAGAGGGGCTGTATTTCTTTCTTTATGCTAGTGATTATGGCTTTGGACTCCCAACTTGCTGCAAAAAGAGGAATTAAGTTTATTATTACAACATTTCTTTGTATTGAATATACTACTTTGAAATTACTTCCATCTGATAAAAGCACCACAATGTAGTTACAGGCTTATTCCATTGCTTGCAAATACTGTCTACCTGTGATCCTCCCACCAACACAAATAAAGCAGAATTTGGATTGGTCTTTCCACGACAAACTGCTAAGAAAATGCTGCAAAGCTGTAAACTAACGAGGACAATTTTCTGGTCAAGTCAGGAAAAAAAGGATGGGCTTGGGGAAAAAGGAAAACGTTTAAGCCCAATAACAACAGGCAGACAGGCTTTGTATTAGAGGGTTTCAGAGACATGCCTACTTCCATCCTCTACTGGTGAAAGCATGCAGGGAAATGTTCCTGTAACAGGCTTGGATGTGTGAGTTTCTTCCATTTGACAATATACTTCTGTCACAAAAAAAACCAGTTATCATTCTCTGTAAAACAAGTATCATACCTCTTGTAACAGTTTGAGATGGTTGGGTCAATACTTTGATATCCAAAGCATTTTTAATGTTCTCCTCCAGTGCTGTGCAATATCCATCCACCACATTAGCAATGGTATCTTTCAAAGTCCCAAGGTTATGAAAAACCTGAAGAGCAGTTCCCACTTGAGTAGGATTCTAGAGAAAGAAGATTTTCAAAATGAATTATTATCTTTAACTGTACTATAGGGGTTTATTATCCACGATGAGGCATCATTTTACTGGGCAAGCTCATCTTTAAGTTCAGACTGCTAATTCATTTAACATTAAATAACTGGCATCCTTACTGTATAACAGAGAACAGAAGATAAAGGATAGGACTGATTTCCTTTGATTGCTTAGCAATGCTTTGCTTAGCTTCCTTTGGTACTATCCTCTGAATAATGAGAATGGGAAAAAAGGAAGAGCTGGAAGCACTGCTGGCAGTATCTAACCAGGGGTGAGATACCAGTGATTGATCCAATAATTCCAAGGTTAGTTACAGTATAGCTATATTAAGCTGTGGTATAGCTAGCAATATTGTTTAATCATGCACATGCAGTCTGTTACAGTACTGTGATTTAAGTGCCAAACACTTAATTAAATGTGATACAGGCTTAAAAAAACCCAACCAAGTACAAGCAGAGGCAAGCAGGTCATGCCCCTACCAGTGACTACTGCAGAACTTAAGCTTCTATTTCTACATTTCTATTTCTAACGCTGACAACCAACAAAACCAAACCCAAAACACTCTCAAGCATCTCTGCACGGTTCACAGCTTTTCTGAAATACAGGAGAGTGAAAACTATCCAAAAGCTGTTCAGGTTCATTGTTCAAAAGGCCTTTGATTAAGATTAAATCTGATGATAATTCCCTTGAGCAACACTAAACACTGGCATGGGTGTTATTTAGCAAGAGAAAAGCCTCAAATTATTGCCTTTGGAAACTAAGCACTGTCATCCATACACTGAATACTGCTTTTTTATTTTGCATTCACATGCAATTAGTGGAGAGGGCGATCAGTTGATCATACACACATTAGAGATGCAGTCTTTTGCCATTTTTATTAGTGACTTCTGCCAGCAGTAAAGAATATGGTCTGGCAGAAATCCTGGCACCTAGACTGGACAGAAGCATCTGAGACCACAGGCACATCCCACTAGAAACCCTGCTTTGACTCTCCTCTGGCAGTTAGACATTACACCACTGCACTCTTCCTGCTGGTGGCTGCAGCAGTAGTTGTTGGAAGGTCTGCTGCAAGACCAATGCATCATCTTCCCCAAGTCACAGATTTTTTTCAGCCAGACACTCCAGAGTTAAAGGGTATGCTCATCTGCCTTTCAAGTGTGGGGAACTTGCACTGAGACCACAGCAATAAAGCTACAATACAGCTGCTGGCGATTCACTTGCTGCTACGTTCACCTACTGCAATAGGTTTTCTGATCCACTGATGAACAGCACATTCTCCTCAAACCTGTTTCAGAGGTCACAGCACTATAACTACACATTCATGTCATGCTTTATAGGGTTTCTCCAAAGATCAGAACCATAACTGAAGCAAAAAAAAGACAGATCTCATCTCATTTCCTGAACCCAAAGAGGTGTTTCCAGGTTTAGTGGAAAGCAAAGGAATATTAGGTTTGCATATTATGGTTTGCAGACCGTATACTAACTGTACCAGTTTCTTTCTCCAAACAGTGTGGGAATTAATGAACATTACCAGCATAGTATTATGGGTCTGGGACTTGTAGGTTTAGTTTTTTTGACAAATGGGTATGCTGCAAAATTTCTAAGCATCCTGTGGGTGTTTTTGTGGAGGTGGGAAAGTGAGCCATAAAGACTGGAAGATTAATGGGATGTCAGAAAATGAAGAGTAGTATAATGAAAGGAGGGAATCTGGGGACAGAATGAACAAGAGAAAGAAAATATAAATGGTAAGAGGATGGTGAATATAATGAAAAGAAACTGGAAAGAAGAAAGAGAATGAAACTGAAAGGAAGGAAAGCAAAGATATAAAAGACTCACCTCATTTACCAGTCTTTCCTGTTTAAATTGTTCTAATTTTCATAGAATACTTACCCAATTATAAAACCAGCAGAGAGTCAGTAATACAAAATCAATACCTTACTACTATGGTTTCAGTCAGACACTAATGATCATATATAACCTAACAAAAAAATAGAACAGCATCAAAAGGTGAGCAGCGCACTCTCCAGTCTTGAATTACCAATGGCCACATATTTCCTTTCCTGACAAACAGGCAGTATAGGCACAAATAATTTCAGGCAGCAGATGAAACTCAGAGCTCCCACATCATAGTTCAGCAAACCAACTCTGAAGCTACTGGTCAAGAAAAACACAAAAACATGCTCAAAAAGACCCTGAGCTATGTTTCAAAGGAACTGGTTTTAGCCAAAAGTTGTCAAACAATTCTACTTGAACTTAGGAATAGTTAAGAATAACCAAAATACATTATAGAAAACTGCTATTCACTCAAAGTATCTTCCAAATTTAGTATCAAAGTTAAAATCAGACTAGAACAAAGATTATGCAGGTAGCCTATTTCTTATTTGCTTTAAATTGTGGACATGGCCACTGAGAGAGCGCTTCTAGTTCATGTATTCATCTTGTACAACAGGAATTAGAGATAGACTCACTATATCAATGTACAATAAAATATCTTTTTTATTTGTTTCATATAGAGCATTTTTCTCTCCTTGAAAAACAGTGGGTATTATATGACCCAGACGGGCTTTATAATGTCCATTGCTGGTTTGTCACTAATCCTAAGAGAATTGCATTTTTTATGCACAGCTAGTTTCTAGGTTTAGACAATATGTTAAAAAAAAAAATGGAGCATCTCTTGGGACAAAACTTATTATGTGGAAAGAAAATGTTGGAAAGCAGGAAGAACACAAATGACTGTATTTTCAGGCTTGCATGCACATCTCAAAATTGGACTGTTTATCATTAATACAGACAAGATTTTGACAATCAGTGTTGCAGAATTTGTCACTATCAACAGACTTTATCCATAAGAATTTCCCCTAGTATTTAATTTTTATCTGAGAAAGCTTAAAGCTGAACATTTCTGAGATTCAAAAGACTGCCACATTTTTTATCAAATGGAAAGCATGTGTTCAAAGGAAAAATAAACTGACTACAGAAGTCATTTATAGTGGGAAATGGAATCACATCAGGGAATAATATTCAGAACATCTATCCAACAGGAACAACAGGGAAAATAATATAACTATTTTTAAGATGGAATTTAATGAGTTTATTAGCAGTATTTTATAATCAAGTTGCCTGCAGTGGCAGGCAACTACACTTAGCAATTTTTTAGTGTTCTCCTTAGAATCTATGTTCACAAGATCCTATGCTCCTTTGTAAGTGTCTTGCTTAGTAAATGAAGGCTCAGAAGTAATACCAAGCACAAAGCAGGCTGGCTTTACATTTAAAAATGTATGGGCAGTTAGAGCAACAACAAGACACAATTCTGCTTCTCACAAGGTAGTCAGTGTCTTACAAGAAAATACCCTTTTACACAATAAATTACCATCCTAGAAGTATTTGTACATATGCCAAGAACTTTAAGTTATGACAATCAAGAGAGTAGGGAACAAAGGAAAATAGTACAGCATTTAGTAATATGTTAGCAGTATGGTATAATCTAACGTGCATAAGCACAACCATACACAAGTGCAATAAAACCATGACCCATGAGCTGTAGGCCTACCACACTACCTACTCCAAGACTGGCCACAGTGATCTTCAGATTGCAAAAAATTATAATGAAATAGAGGGGAAGGAGAGATGGAGTTAAGTCCACCAATAATACCCTTCTCCATTCAAAGCGCTCTCCCGTCTGCCATGTCACAACAGAATACATTACAGGTATATGGAAACTACAATTTTTAGAAATTTAAGAGTTTAGAAAGATTCGGTGAATCATTAGTTCAACATATCAAGAAAATATAAGAAGTCAGCTTCCTCAAAAGCAAGTTCTACCATGAAAGCAACTCAGACAAATATTTAAAAACATCGACATTTCTCAGCTTCCATCAGACAACACATTAAATATCTTGGTCAGAAGGGTGATATTTGCCACCACTTGAAAAAAGGCACTGATGTTTCAATTTATGTTTTAGCAAAACATACATTCAGCAGCAACTATGAAGAGATGCATTTACTCATTTTCTCTATCACTGAGACCTGTTCATTTTACTAATATAATTTTTGATTCATTTTATCCCATCCCATTTGGTTCTGTAGACTACTATAGACAAGAAGAAAAGTAAGTGACGTGCACTCATTAAATACGAATGTTTTTTCCACAGTTATATCATGTGGTTACTTTCTAGAGTAGGCAACTAGACTCAATAACTGACAAGATGCTGTCCAATCCAGCATGACATTTAGTCATTCTGACGAGCAGAATGACATTTGATCACTTCCTTTCCCACAAAGATAATAACCTTGTGAAGACTAGATAGAAATACCATTAGATACTTAAATAAATACATCATATTTCTCATTTGAAAATATCTCCTAGGATGGAATCACGTCATTTTTTTTCTGTCAACTGCCAACACTGCAACTATTTTATACTGTAGCCTTTTATGATTGCCACTGGTGCTATCAGAACAATCTTCTGAAAGCATGGCTAAATAAAGAGCAATATTCTTTTTCATCATTAGAAACACAGCTTGGATGAGCAAGCCTGCTCCTCACAAGGGAATGTGGTGATGACACTGAGCTAATTTGGGGACAGGAAGATTCCTAGCATAAGGTTGAACCAAAAAGGAAACCTGGATGATAGGCAAAACTAATTGGATACAAATACAGCTTTCAAACTCACATTCTACCTTCTCAGGGTATGGGATTCACCATGTGCACCCTTCTTCTCAACAGTGCTGTTTTAGGTAACTCTACATCAGCATTCCTTTATCCAATGCAAATCTGTCCCAAATGACCACATGCTGCAAGGTTTTCACCTATCAACTTCCCTCTCAAATGAAGATGTGTTAATTGCCCAGAACATGTATGGTCAATACTACCTGTGACAATTACAACTACTTTCATAAAGAAGTAGTGTTACAAATGTAATTAACTGCTAACTGTCATGTAGTTAAATTTCACAAGTGCCCGCACCACATAATCAGAACAGTTTTCCGAGTAAATGTTCTTTCATGTGACAGTTCGGAAGCACCACATATGGAGAAGTTAAACTTGGAGTAGTCCCTCACTTCGAAAGTTTTCGCTGTATGTATATTTGTACACACACGCATTACCGAACAGCTGTGATTTCAGTGTGCTGCCACATCCTTACCCCTTATATGGCAAAACATTTACTGTGTCCCATACACAAGCACTAAAAGCAGAATACAGTGTGAAAAGAATTATATATGTTGCTCAGCTGAAGGAAAATACACTATTACTAATAGTCTAGGTATCATTTCAACAGAGTGGTCTGACAATGTGGCAAGCAAGAAATACTATGAATAATACTCTGAACAAAACCACAAACAGCCTTCTCGCCATCAAGAAATAATCAACACTAAAATTCAATAACCCTAGAATAGGACACACACTGAAATAACCAAACTTGTAAACTAACGTACATTCTCTGACAGGAAATACAAAAGGTTCTTGCAGTCCTTCCAGAGTAAATGCAAAAATAGCTTCCAGATTGATACTTCTAAATATCTTTGACTGGCACTTAGTAGCAAATATTTTAGTTTGATAGCAGATTTACTATATTGGGAACTATTTCAGTTACTTTTCTCTGTTTGTTTCACACAGCTCATTTTGATTGTATGAGACAGCAGTTGCAACTTCCAACACAGTACAGCTTTACAAGGTCAGTTAAATAATCCAAATAAAAAAGACCCCTTGTGAGACTGATAATCCTCACTCTCCCCTCTTGCCACCATTACAAAACACTGCCTCCTTCAAATAATTTTTCCATAAATAACATTAGTACCCCTAATGACAAGTACTGTTACTTGAAGACGGGGTGATCTAGGAAGGGTTTGTAAGCTCTCGCAGCTACCAATTACAAGTAAGTCATTTGTTACAGACACCAAAAGTGAAAAAAGTGAGAAGGAAAAGTTGCAATTCAGTTCCATGAGCTCAAGCAGATAAGCAGCAAAGGAAACTCAGCCACCTCAGTCACAGCCACAGCAAAATGACTTACGGACCAGAATTAATAATTCACCAAGAATTGTTGGAATTCCTGCTCCGCAGTATCGCTCAGCTATTTTAAATGCAGGGAAAATTAATAAAAAGCTAAAAGTAAAAATTTAATGCCAGTGAAATTCAGCTGCAGTCTAAAAACAGTATTTTATTTCATTTCCAAAAGTCCAAGTCTTAAAAAAATTAATTGGTACATCACAACTCCTAAAAATGAACCTGCTTAGGGAAGCATGTCTCTATGTTCATTATCACTCCATCTGTCTTTTACACTGTTCATCTTTAAAATCTGAGCAATACACAAACCGGTCAGATTGACAATGTAAAGCCAGAGTATACAGACTTCTTTCTAATGATTTTCCAGTTCTTCCTGTTTTGACATTTGCAGTCTTGAGAGGAGTGAGAGGTTAAGATGTTATAATTTTCTATAGAAGGTAATACTGACATAACGTGTTGGCTAGACTCCAGAAAAGCACATTTTAAGCTGTAAGAGGCAAGAATCCAAAGCAAAACATTCAAATATGGTCAGGTTATCATATCTACCTTCTGTGAGCCCGTATTTGGAATAAGCAACTTCGTTTGGTAGAAGGACTTCCACAGGAAAGGAGAACAGTCTTAAAGCACAGCCATAAAACTGATCATGTCCTCAAACTAGGTCAGACTTTTCTTTCTTAAAATAACAGGAAGTAAATAACAAGAAGTATTGCACTACAAAGGGGGGGGGGGGGGGAGGGAAGAGGAAAAAAAAGCAGCAATAAAATACTAGAAAGCAAAGAAGCAAGATTTTTCAACACAGCTAAACAGCTTGCCAAAACACTTATTCTCTATAATAGTGTAATCAAAGCAACAGATGGCTAAGAGCTAATGGAACAGAAAGGCATCAGGAACTGTTGTAAAGAATTATCTCATGAAACATCAAGCAATATTCCAAAGTTTACCAAGCCTTAGGCTATCAACGTGACAGCAATTTCAAAGAAAGTATCTGGCACCTCTGTGAACAGATCAGCTAGACCGTAACAATTACAAATTTTACCCTACAATGCTGCATTTGAGTGTACAAAGAGTACAAATGCAGAGTAGAAATCATGCAAAATGATAAAAACTAATAGGTAACATGGAAATAGTGGCATCTGAGCCAAATCAAGCTTCTTAAAATGCTTCTCTTACGTCTTACACAACTTCACCAACCCCTAAAGCCCTCATCAATAAAGAACCAGTTGGCCAGTTAATCTGAAAATGTGGCTTCTTTATTAAGAACACAGCTACCACTTTATGATGAAGGTCAGAGTAAAGGGGAAGGTTTTAGCACCTCCCTTGTGCAACCTTGACTTGCATCTGCTGACTCAAGTCCTATTACTGAAGCACAAAAGATTAAGGACACAATCCCATCACTAATTCTGATCTTTGGACAGCAGCTTGTGACCAGGTATTTTCTCCCATCTCACAACATCATTATGAACGTGCTCACTCTGTTAACTGGTTGAACAAAGCCATTACAAAACAGAAATGTCAGGTTTTGCTTTTAACTCAGTCTTAACAATTAAGATTAGGAATCAGCTACTGGAGGGGTATAATATTCTTCTTCTCTGTTTATAAAAACCCTTCAAGTTCAGAAAAAATCTCCTTTAAATGGTATACTCTGAATGATTTAAATAGCTACCAAAAGCCATCTGCGTTTTCTTGTTCTCTTGCTAGTCTTTGCAACAAGATAATCATTACCTATGCAAGTGACAGTTTCTCATTTCTGAAATCTGTGCACCTCCTGTCAACAGCTCCAAAGTGCCCTTAAATACTTAAAAGGAATGAACTTTAAAAAGTTACTTATTTTACATTCTTTTCAGTTATTATTTTCATATTCAGCTACAGACAGACCTCCATCAATGTCAGGTTCATGTTGGATCACATTTTAGAACTTTTTTTTTTCTTAATACAAAGTTCAAATTCCTTGATCACCCATCTAAAAGAAACTTCAGCTCTGCAGATAACCTGGTGAAGAATCACAGAACAGTTGAGGTTGGCAAGGACTGCTGGAGATCACCTAATGTTTACAAATATGTAAAGGGTGGGTGTCAGGATGATGGAGCTAGGCTTTTTTCAGTGATATCCGGTGATAGGACAAGGGGCAATGGGTGTAAACTGGAGCATAGGAAGTTCCACGTTAACATCAGGAAGAACTTCTTTACTGTAAGAGTGACAGAGCACTGGAACAGGTTGCCCAGGGGGGTTGTGGAGTCTCCTACACTGGAGATATTCAAGGCCCGCCTGGACAAGTTCCTGTGTGATGTACTGTAGGTTACCCTGCTCTTGCAGGGGGGTTGGACTAGATGATCTTTTGAGGTCCCTTCCAACCCTTGGGATTCTGTGATTCTGAGATCCCTGCTCAAAGGAGGGTCTACCAGATGAGGCTGTTCCGAGCCTTGCAAGGCAGAGATAGGGTAGTTCAAATGAGCCAGAAGACATCCTTCTCCTTCTCCACTTTCCCTTCCTAGATCTGCTTACAGTTCCAGGAAAATCTAACAATGGACTCATGCGGTCATTTTCACTGAGTTTCACTGAGGCCAGACCAAAAGAGAGCAAGTATCTGTATAAACACCTAACAAAACACCTTCAGTGCTGGCAGTGTTACCCACCCCCTGACAGTAAGATCAGCCTTCCAAGCCCTCTTGTAAATTTGCCCACTGGGAGAAGCATGACAAGACTGACCAAGACTGGCCTATTTCTGTTACAGATGCTACATTTAAAGAAAAAAATAGATGTCTAGTGTTTTTAAAAATAAATGGGTAGTCTCTTAAAAAATAAATGGGCAACGTTATATTATACAAGAACTTTACTATGAAGAAAAAATATCTTAAGTCATCTATAGGAAAAGAAATACTGTGTCTAGCTTTTCCTGCAGCTTGCATATGCATCTGGGATCCAGTTCTGCTACTGAAAAAAGCCAGTCCCCATCCCTCACTTCATCTATCTGCCAGTAAAGCATTTTAAAACCTTCACACAAGTAAGAACTTCTTTGGGCCAATACCTGCAGAAGAAAAGAAGGGAGATAAAGGAGGAGAAGAATAAGCAGTTAAGTGCATAACTTGTTCCACACAGAGGACATCATTCAAAAACTACAGCATTTTGATGCAAGATTTCTCCTTTCTAATGCAACATACTGTTCAGTTCTGTATGCCATTTCAAGCCAACAAAAAGCTTTAAACCTTTTGTTACCATAAGAACATCTCTAAATGTACGATAATGCAGAATTTCATGTGGCACTGTTAGCAGATCAAGAACACGATGAAACACCCATTTTTCAGAGAAGAGTAAGACAGAGAGCAGATTTTTAACCTGAGAAAAAGGCAAAATGAATTATATTATCTTGTTTCGATGAGCATCATGGCTAGTCAACCATATTTTTCACTCTGCTCTATGCAGATGTGGCTTATTAATGTGTTATATGTTTCTCTTGGACCACCTAATTACATTATTTCAGAACCTGTTAACAATCAACAGTCAACAGTAGAAACCACAAATAGAATTACAGTCTGGGAGAGGCATTTAACAGTAACATTCTATCTTATCTGGAAAGAAAGAATCTCAGTCTTAGGTTTGAAGAGAGACAGATACATGAAAGTACCAATTAAAAAACTGGATGAATTATACAGAGATGCAGCCAAAAAACCTGGGTCAGTCTCTGCTCAGCTGTATCCCTGGAATCCTAACAGAATTTCATACACGCTGTTTACCTTGAGTATTTAAACTGAATCAGAAATCACTTTGGTATAAAATCACAATTTGGTATAAAATCACAATTTGGTATAAAATCACAATTTGGTATAAAACACTTGAATGGACAAGGATTTTGGAAGAAGACTACCTTATTTCAGTTTTGATTCAGCTCATTCTAGACTAGACCCATGTACTTAAACCACTGTAATGTCTGCTAAAAGAAAAACCTCTATGGTTCTCATTCAAATCCTACCTCAACTATTTTCAATGAGATCTAATCTTAGCCTGCCTTTCTTGATCTATAGCAAGGCAAACACCACTTCCTTATTTCACAGCTCCACCTCATCCATTTCCCATTCCACCCTCCAGCCCTTCTGTAGTCTTGTTCTCGTAACAGCTCCTTCCATTCATACCTTTCTCTTTGGAGCTACCTTCAACTCCTAAACTCAGTTTCTAGTTTCCGTATTGACACATACTGTCCTCAGTCTCCTCCATTCTCCCCCTTCAGCATGTTTTATTTACAAAGCCTTTCACAGTTGAGCTGTTCATAGCAGTGGCCCATGCCTCTCTGCATATAAATGGATGATTCAATTATCATATTTGCATTAATTATCTTAAAAGCATTAGTATTAGATATGTTCACGCCCTTACAGGTACTGTCTAGTCTTGGTGCAGTTTCAGTTTTGCACAGTGGTCAGAGCTGTCCAAGACATAATGGTTGACATGTTTCCAGCCCAGAGAATCCACCTAAACAGATGGATAACCAGAACACAGAAGCAGACTATGCAGCAGCCTCTAATTTAAAATCATTTCTGTCTGTAAAAAAGCTGAACTCAATGTTATTAAACATTCCTGTGTTTTCAGGATGGGCATTCTATGAGGAATAATTTGTTAGTGATCGCAAATGACATTTACTAATTGGTATGAAACCAAACTCTTTCATATTTCAAAATAACTAGTCTCAATGGGAAGATCTAACACACAAAGTGGTTTCTGAACTTTCTAAGGTGCTCTGACTTTTTCTTTTTTTACCTTAACAAAATGCATAGCTGGTAATTCTTTAGAATTTATTTAGTATCTACAATTTCTGGACCAGTAAAGCTATCCATATTCTTCAAAAAGCACTATCAAGCTCCAAGTTAATGTGTATTTAGAACATCATCTACACGGGAACATTAAGTTTTAACATTTTGTTGGCAACTGCCCAAATTAATCAAGATGAATCTTCAAAGAAAAGGACCGTGAGTGAATTTAAAAACTATCCAGCTGATTCTCATATTAAATTGTCACTAAACAGAGTATAAAGATTTTGGCAAACAGTTAAGTGATGATTCATAGCAAAGTGAAGGGATATAAAACATTAATGACTTCTCAATTTTCACCTATTACTTTACCATAAAAGACAGTTATATAAAAATATTGTTCAGATCAGATGTATTTTCAGGAATACCCATTTATAGAAACTATTTATAGACCACTTTCTTGCACAATCATAAAAACAGGCACAGAAATGATGGGATTAGGAGGGCGACAGAATAATAAATCCTTACAAATAAACACGGGAAAATGCAAGCTATTTGTTGTGCTGCACTGAAAAGTGCAGCAAAGTACTTGCAAATACTCCATTATCCAGTCACAGATTTTCGGTCTAATTCTGCATTTATGAGTCACAAACACCTACAGGAATAAAAAAAAGAAAGAAAAACCCCAGACACACAATCTGTCAATCCACTTTGATTAACCATTTACACAGGAGAGGAGCTGTGAAAAATTCCACAAAAATACTGTGTCACACTTGGACATCAATTGCATTAAACTCCCTAAATTTTCTCTACATAGGGCAAGTGCACAATGGCAGACTGATACAAAGCTTTCTATATCACAGCTGAAAGCAAATTCTGCACAATCCTATAATCTGTTTACAATTCAGTATAAGTATTTTAATAAATGCACATAGACTCATCAAAATCTGAAAGATCGGCATCTCACACGACAATCACCATCTCTATTATATTTCAAGGGTTATTTTATAACTCAGCAGTAAAAACTGTCAGTGTGAAATTAAAACTTCTGTTAATTTTAAAAGAAAGCCTCTATTTTCCTATGTTTACACAGTATAAAAGATTGAACTGCTAGTTTAGAATGATTTCAACACCAACATGACATCTTATTCTTTTTTTCTTAAAAACTCTTTAAGAAAAGCAGTGTTTTTGGAATTAAAAAAAAAAAGTATCTCCTTTATGTATCCTCTATTTATTAGGTACTGCTTTCCAATACTTCTAGTACCAGTGAACAGTGAACATCTAGTACCAACAGACATTACAAAATATGCCCAGGAACTTCAGTGACCGCAGGGGTATGAAATACTTTGGTATCTGAATTCACTGCACATTTTCAGAATATCCCCAGGTACTGCCATTGAACACTTTATTTTAGTGATTAATCACTGGCATTCCAAACATTTCTGTTAATTCAGAAACATTAATGTTCACATATATATCTAGCTGATCTACACTATCATGCATCGGCATAGTGCTGGAACAGCTAGCAAGTTTTAAAAGGCACTGTAGATGTACCAGGAAACCAAAGTGAATCTATCAATCACAACGTTACTAGCAGAAGCATATTCACATCATTTTCTATCTTCTGTGTGCTTTACCACTAACAACAAAACACATTTGATGGTATTTTCTCTAGCAAGGGCACAGAGAACAAATACGAAGTGACTGGGGATCTAACACATTCACATCATGCTTCGCATTTTCCATCTGGAAAATATGGACAATCACCCACTGACATGTATGCTAAAGGTATATTTATTTAACTATTGCTGTATGCACCAACAGTAACTTGTTTCCAGTTGAATTCAGTGAAAACTTCCTTCCAAGAACAGAAGAGTCTACCCATGTTTTGTTTAAAAAGAAGCAGCTGGAAACACAAACTAGATTTTACAGCAAATGTGTCTCATCAACCATAAAGGACAATAGTACTTGCACGACATTAGGACACGTTAAATAATTAGGCAATTTTAGCTCTCGGATAATAAGTCCACTGCAAGACACGTGATTGCAAGGCTGAGCCCAGAAATGCATATTCCCCAAGTGAAAAGCAAGAATATGTATTTTCTCTTCCACACCTCTCTATATATTTCCTTCCTCTCCAACTCTGCCTCTAGAGGAGACACTAGAATCTGACAAATACTTTGACTTTTTAAACAGCTGAAGATTCGCTTTCATTTGAAACTGTTGTCGTGACAGGTTTCCATAGTACTTCCCTGCAGCAGTCACTGCTTCTGCCTTCTCTATTTCTATTTAAAAAAAAACAACCTTTGAGTAGCAAAAAAAAGGGGAGACAAAAAAAGGCCCAACCAAATTGCCTCTGCATTACAGCCAGAGCAGCAGCAGAAAAGAAGCAATACTGAAACATGCTGTTTGCTATCCCTTCCCCCTTTGCAGGTTTAAGTCACCAAAGTATGGGCAATTTTATTTTTTAAATCAGTTTCAAACATGCAAATTCTTGGGTAAGAAGCAATAGCAGCACAGTTAATGAACAGTATGTGAAGCAGCACTACCTCCAATGGCTTAAATCTGCTTTTAAGTTATAGGGAGAAATAATCCACTGACTAGAGTTCAGACTCACCAGTTTAAGATGTGATTTTTAGCAAGTTACTGAGGCCTAAATTAACAAGATCAGCTGAAACTAGGATTTCCCAGATACACTGTCCACACTGGACTACAGTTATTCTTCCCTGTGACCCAAGAATATAATCTTTCTTTTGGTCTATAACATCTTTAATAAGTAGATCCAACCTCTAAGCACAAATGATTTGTCTTGTTTTTTACAGGCTGTCAAAGGTCATCTACTGACATGCCCTTGGCAGTCACAGCAGCGAGCAACCACCCAAGCCCTGCCTGGTGCTCAAGGGCAGGTTACTCCCAAATGAGACACAGGACAAAGCCCTTCAAGCTTAGGATGACCCTGGTCTTCATTCCCACTTCCTGAAGAACTGTTTTAACACTTCTTCACCAGCACCTTTATAATTTTTTCATCACTTGTATAGTTAAACAAGCAGTCACCCATACCTACAAGGAAATCCCAGCTACTTACACTTGGGAAAGGCAACAGCTGGTGAATCCTAGCAAAACCACCCCTAGAAGAGCCGCAAAAGAGTGCCAAGGTTCAGCTTTTACACACTGACACTCTCTGCTGCAAACCTCATTCTTAGGTGCTTAATTCACTGAGTGCAGAACCTACATGGCTAAAATGGCATTGAGAACCCCAGTCTTGTAGCCCCACACCACACTCCCCACTGCCACAACCCTTACCATGTGTGCCAACACCTAGAAGCATTATACATCTGGCACATGATCCCTTTCTCTCTGGGCCTCTGTTCCTCACCTGCAAACCACAGATAATGGCAGTTCACCTTTGTCACAAAGGTGGTATAGGGATAACAGCAACAGGAACTGTAAGGAATTCTGGTAAGGCAGATTATAGAGCTAGTTGATGTAGAGGGACAGATCAAACTCAGGCAAATTTTTGCTGAAAACACTGATCCCTCAGCTCAAAACAGAAAATACAATATAGCAGGGAATAGCAACAGCATTTTTGCAATGCACACCTGGAAACAATGTGCAGTAAATGTGAAACTTGGCACAGGGACTTTCTGGAAGATGCATACAGGTTTCTTATTCTTGGCACTTGCTTTCCTTCTGCTTGAAACTTGGGTAATGTACATGATCAAAAGAGATGCTTATTGATTTATCATGAATACAAAGAACTAATCTGATTAAATGTTGCAACTTAGTACTATCTCTGAATGAACTGATCCATTAAAACACATGTACACGTTTGTAACAGCTCACACAAGGACTAAACAATACATGACAGCTGAGCACGTCAGCTAAAAACTGTATTTTTCTAGCTATATACCAGTAAATAAAGGCACATGAACTGAGAACAAGTAAAGGTATTAGAAGACACACACAACTATGCATAAGGTCTTTTTTAGACACTAGATGAGTTAATAAGACTTTATTTGATGCTAGATACTTTTTGAGAAAATATAAGTAATATTTTATCTCTTAAACAATACATACATAATTTCGTACCTCTACCAACCAAGGTAAATATGAAAAATTGGCCTGAGTTTTCAGGTCAGCCAGACATCCTGCACAGAGATCCAAACGGCATTTGTATCATCGACTGTTGCCACCATGTCTGATGATTGAAATCCACCGGTTTTTTTGCTTTTATAAAACTCTAGATGAATTCCCAGACGCAGCTCTCCAGTCTGTAACACTGTCCTTCATCTGTGTTCAAGTGGACCACCAGTCAGACACATTCTTAATAACGCTGTGACACGCTAGCAAATTAAGATCAGAAACACACAATTCCAGTTTCAACGTGATGACACTATCGCCAGTGGGAACAGAAATGGGGAGAAAGGAAGAGATTTGGGGAACTGACACCTGACGGAAATTGCCTACTGTCCCCTTTAGCTTACTGATAGGGTATGATCCTGTGTTACCACAAGTGTTAAGTTCTGCAATGTGCAGATGTTTTTACGTATAAATTTACACTGTGCCTCACTGCTAAAGTTCTGCAGCTCCACTCAACCTACACAAGTACTGTGTCCACTTTCACCGACTGCCAGTATTACTCATATCTCCCAGAAACAACCTCTGATACAGGAATTGAAAACCTATTAGGTTGTATGTGTTAATTACCTCAGACAAAAATGATCTACCCATAACACGTATTTAAATTCCTAAGGTGTGAGCTATAGTCTACTGTTTCTCTGCATGACTCTATTATCTCTACATCTGCATGCAAGCTTTTCAACAGAATCTTATATTAAGCAAGTGAGTGGGTGCGGTGAGCACAGCACAAATATTTTGAGAGAAATTCCTGACTGTATCCCTTCGAATTACTTGTAGTGCCTTAGAGGAACACTACCCCTTCAAAAGGCCAAAAGACTTTCTCTCTGATGATTCCTATAAATGCGTGCAGAGCATTCCTTAGACTTACAGAGTCCAAGAAAATCACAAACATATGCACTGTACATCGACCTCATGCTCTAATTTGAAAGCTTTACTAAATACCAACCGTTAGTTTAAACATACAGATGTATGTATGTTTCTGGAGGTACAGCATTATTGAAACATATACATTTACTCAGGAAAATAAATTATTCAAGCTTGGATCTCTACAGCACTCATCAATGAAGTGTCCTTTTCTCAGACATTATTCTTTGTTTCCAAGTGCATATATTCTTCCCTGCTCTACTTAAACAGGCTACATTAATATCCATTTCATCAGTCCAACTAGCAAATATTTAAACAATTTTGTTTTCTTAATTTAAAACCTGACATGATTTTTCCTCAAATATGTTCTTGATTTCTTTTGCAGTTTGATTGTCACAGCTAGCAACTGATGACCTTGCAGGTAAGAGGGCTGCAGGTAACAGCTACCTACAAAAGTCATCATTCAGACATTCAGCATTCTAACAAACCACAAAGATACCCCCTTTTTTGTTTATGCTCACCTTCAAAGCATGCTGCTGGCCTACATACAAGAGAGAGCAAACTGCTGATATTGAGTGTCCTTTCACCCATATCAAGTAGTGTGCCAGCAGAGTACAAACTTACCAGTGTGTGAAATACAGTATTGAATTTTCAACAAGGTGATGTACTTTGTTTACCCTAACGGGTATTTTCCATTAGTGAAACCTCAAATCCATTAAAAAAGTGAGTGTCATGTCAACCGTAAATTGTAAAGCAGCTGCAGGGATGCCCAGCCTTTCTGGCTGGGTGGGCCACTTGCTTTCTGCAAGTGCAGGAGGGGGGCCATAGCGCACGTTCTCTATGAGAAGACTACAGCAGACATGCTGGTAGTACTGTGTGAGTCAGAGACATGACACTTGCTGCAGAGCTGACCCTCACATACACTAATGTGAGCTATCTCGTATGTATGCATCCGCTGCAATCAGGGTGCTGGATGATCCGTCCAGGCATCAGTTCCAGGATACCATATCATCTGACTTTTCCAAGAAGCTACTAAATTTACCACACAGATTGGAAAGATCTTAAAGTAGTGCAGGTTTACTCTCGTTCTCTAAACCAACTGTATCTACAGCTAAAAACAGAAACATCTAGCAGATATTTACTCAAACTGTTATTCCTAAATCTAGTTTTCATTGCTCCCCACTTGACTCTGTATCAGGTTAGTCTACATCCTTCTTGAAATGCTGGAATTCACCACTAGAACCCACAGGGCTGAGTAGGGCCCAAGGGTCACTCTATACGAGTAAAGCGCAGGAATTACTCCTTGTTTAACAATGTACACTTTTGTTTACACCTCCCAGTACAGTATTTTCCCCTCCTTTCTATCTACTTGACATGGCTGACTTTCAGCTTGTAATCCACTATAACCTCAAAATCCCCTTCTGCAATTTTTCTTCCCTTTTTCTTCATGCAATACCTTACACTTGCTCCTTTTCAACAGCATCCTATTTCTTCAAATCAGTTTCTCAAGATAATACTGAATTCTAACTCTGTCCTTACAGGACCTCTTAATCCTTCTTAGACAGGCACAGTCTGGAAATTTAGTAAGTGTATTCTGTATTCCATCATCCAGATCATTAATGCAAGCACTGAGTAGTGCTGGCCCTGGGGCAAACCCTGCAGAAACTCACTTGATGCATTCTTCCATTTTAGAATGGAATCAACACCGTGTATGGCTTTCCAAACAGTTCTGCACCAATCTTGTAGCAGTTTCATCTAGATTAATCTTCCTCAGTTTGAATTTGAAAATGCTGCACGTAGAAGTATTACAGACAAAATATTAGACACCCACTTTTTGCACTAAATTCATTGCCCTTCCACAGAAGGAAACTAAGCTGGTTTGACAGGAGTCACCCTTGAGAAATCTGTGCTGATCATGAAGTAGACTCAGCACACGCACAATTATCAGGCATGATGGGGCACCAAGAAAGTGTGTGTGTGTGTCTGTGTTCATGCATGCAAGATAACTAAAAAACCCGTGCAGAGTAATGTATTGGGGAAGCATTTAGGAAGCATTATGAAAGTCACCAGCCATAGGAAGCAGCTACCATCACCACATGACCTGGCATGCAGCGAGTTCTCAGAAGAAGGTAGCAGATTGGATCAGTTGTCCAAAGGGGCTACGCTTCAATCACAGACTAAAGGCTGATTGCTACTAGAATGCCTCACCCTTAGAACATTTATCAGCTGCTGAAAATCTATAACTTAAAGAACTCCGCTGAAGTGGAATATTCTGTGGAAGGAGAAAATTCTTTTCTGATCACATCAAGAAATTATGAGAGAAGTATTTCCAACTTCTAGGAGAGAATAAGTTACATATCATCTTCCGGCACCCAGTCCCTTGTTTGAAATCCAGACTAGATAGCCTCTAAAATTTTCCTTTTAAAAGATTAAATGTGGCAGCCGAAAAGTTCTATAAACAAAGGCTGAATCTTTGAATTATCAATCTGTACCCTAGGCTTATTCTTGTATTACATATTCCTGTGACACGTTACCATTTTTAAATGGTATTTAATGTATTTTAATAAAACTGTCAGAAGGAAAAATAAAATTCAGTCAATACATTTAGGAGGCCAAAAGATTTGTTACCTCAGAAAGGCATTTGATTTCAGAAACATCAAATATTAACATAGCAACATGACTTGGAATGCTAGGAGAAGTATTTAAAAGATTTTTTACCTTCCAATGACCTAAAAGATAAATTAATGGATAGATCAGTTAATCTTCTGAGGGGTTTTTATTTTTTTCATTCTTTAAAGCAAATTGCATCTCCTCTACAAAAACATCGTTGGACATTATATGCGCAGCTGCAGGAATTCTTGCGTCATGTATGTCATACTATCCTTTCACCTTAAAACCTATAGTAACTCAAAATCCAGAGTCTGTCTTTAGCAAAACTGCTTTATATCTGCATATGTTTCCATTAATAAGGGTGGAGACAAACTTAAGCAGAAGGAGGAAGAGTAGAGTTTGTAAAATTCCTAAGATCAGGAAGGCACACACATGCTATGTTACTAAATGTTAATCTGGCATGAAAACTACAGGTCCCTTCACACCAGCAATATCGTGTGCCACAGTTTGCTACTTCCAGACAATTTTTTTGGTAACTCCTCACAATGTTCATACCTGGCCCTGGGTACAATACAGGAATCTGAACACATTTTTGCTCTCCACTTGTCTTAAAAAAAATAAAAATAAAAAAAATTGTCAAAACTATTTCTAATAGAGCTATACAGCATTAAAAACACAATTAAAATGAAGCACCCTGTACAATATAATATTTACATGTCTTTAAATTCAATAGAATTTGTCCTCCACAGATATAAACTAGTTCCTATCAAACTCAATTACAGATGATGTCAAGAAACTTCCTATTCTGGTAAAACACAAAAAGAAAATACCTACATTTCCCGGAAGTTTGGGGGAGGGTTGTCCCCTCTTCTCTACACAGCAAATGTCTCAAAAACTTTGTCTTCCCAAGGCGCTTAAAGAAAGGAATCCCAGGGCATATACATGACCATTTGCTTCTGTGTCTCTTATAGCTTATCTCGGATTCAGATAAATCAGAAATAAGTTAAAAATACTGGTTATCATGGGGAAAAAAAAATACATAATACAGTCTTTCATGTTTTAGCATTTCAGAGTAAGAGCCTGAAATAGTATTCCACCCACACTCAAAAAATTGAAGATATGCAAAAATTCCCACGTGCAACTTTATTATCTACTATTGAAGTGGGAAAATGACAACATTGGCAAAATTTTACCATTTTTGGTAATAAAGTAGGAAAGCAAATGAATTGGCTTCAATCCTGAATCTTCTTGTGAACAGCTGGGAAGGAGGAGGCAAACAGCAGCATCCCAAAAACCAAACTAAAAGAGATGAGCCACAGATTGAGAGAAGGTAAAAAGAGTGCCTAATTCTCTCTGGCCTGATACAAAAAAAAAGCAAACCAAAGAAAAAATAAATGTAATCTATGTACTGATTCTGATGACACATTGTTGCTTGTTACAAGGCTGGATTACGACAAATAACATAAAGCCTAAACACAAAAAAAACCCTGTGCCCTTTAGTCCTTGGATCAAATCTAAATTGGTCTTTTTTTTCATTGAAAAGCCTACCAGAACTGTTCACTATAGCCATAGATTATATTCAACTATACCTTCAGCTATTTTTGACACATTCTTTGCCTTCTCTGTCCTCTACTCTGTTTTTACTAATAATCAACTAAGTAGATAAAACACCTTTTCATTATTCCAGAGAAAATCAAAGGTAAGCGAAATGACAAGATTACTTTTTAAACGCTCTAGTTTTTCCTTACTTACCAAGGCCATTTCTTCAAAAGATAACAGATTCTAAAGAGAGTGCCCTATGAAATACTTCTGAAGGCCATGTAGAAAACATGTTTCCCTAGAAAGTCTACAGCAGTAGTGAGTAACAGGTAGGAAGGACCAAAATGTGAAAAAGAGCAAGATGGCTTTGGTGAATTTTTTTAACCTTCGTGTGTATATATCTGTGAAACTATGTATTCCACAAATCTCCTCCTACAGCTTTTGAGAAAATAAGCAGCTTGCTTTGTTTTCTACATCTTTATACCACGCACAAGTCTGTGGTGGAGGAGTAATTAAATCAGTTCCTAAACTTAGGATCTTCTGCCTAAATTTGGGAACTGATCAGATCAGAAACAATATTCTTCTCCAACACGCAAGTGGCTTCATAGATTCTTACCAAACATCAGACAGATGCCAAAGGAAAAGGATTGGGTATCTCCTCCTCTTCAAGCCACAGAGAATGCTCTAATAGGTGCCAGACTATTCCCATTACAGGAATATTTCTCAAAGATCAATCACATTAATCTTACCAGGATTTCACCTTATTCTTCCTCCAGACTGCTTGCAAGAGCATATATCATCCTGCCAGTTCCCTGACATACAGATACCTTACTGTGGTCCTGATCATGGCACATCTCTTGAAGATAAAATACTCTAGCTGAAATAAAGTCAGGTTGCAGAGATCAGATAAAATGATTTAATGGTCTGTTTTACTGTCATATAATAAACTGACCCATTTGAATTGTTCTAACAGTACTGATTATTGGAAATTAAGAGCATTAATTTTAATATTGCTTCTTCCTGAGCAAAGATGATCTAAGAGTCTTTCTCTAAAGTTGGATCTAGCCAACTAATAAGCACACAGTAGTCATGAGTATTTTCAGGTATTATTTTCATAGTATTATTTTTTGGCAGAATTCTGAGGGAGAGGCTTTCACAAAAATCATCAGAGGCTGAACCAACTTAAACCAGCCCATTTAACAACATGGTTAGCCACAGCCCATTAGAAGGTTTACTACTGAACAGTACTTTTGCACTGCTAGCATTTTGGGGGTTTTATGGGTGGAAATAGGTGGGCTATTCACAAAACTCTAACAATTACAAGAAATAATAAAAGTTTGATTAGGAGTTCTGATTCCCACATCAGTTGGTCTAGTATCAGACTGAGACAGTTTTGAATATATTAAAATACAAAAAGTTTACTGAAAAACAACTATCAACAATTATGTAACGTCAAAACAGTCTAAACCATGGAATACATCCAGTCATCAGTCCGTGAGAGGGTCAAGACAGGGAGGACTCCTCTACAAGTCATACAAAACATATAAACTAAATGAACTGAAAAAACACGTCACCTTTTTACCACCCCACAGCAAGCTGTCTTGTAACATCTCATATATGCAGAAACACATCAGCTTGAAGTCAGAGAAACAAATACATAGCTTAACTTTTCAAGTTGTCAGAAGATTAATAAGCAGATAAAGGGTTCTCAGTTACACAAACACTACACCCCTCTAACCTCCAGCTTACACAAGACAGTAACAGACTATCATCTAATCATGCTGCCAGTAATCATGCTATCATCTGTAATCATCCACAGCTTCCTAGCCATCCCAGGTGCACTTCTGACCCTCTTGATAGATTCTAGATTCAGATTTTGATTTATCTATTGGCTAAGCCTGAAGGAAAACAAAAATACAACATCCTTCACAGACTCAGGATGGGCACAGAAGCAGTAGTTCTGTCATTTGCAACAAAATTATGTTGGTTTGTTCCTTAGGAACAGTTGTCACTTCAGAAGGCTTTTGATATTTTGGTCATTCTTTACTCATTTGATCCTTGGTATCCTTCCAGACATCGATACTGGTATTAAAGTTCTAGAGTATCAGCTCATTTATCATCAATCTGAGCAAAAATTCACTGATTACAGTAATTTAGGCTTATTTTCTTTTCTGAATAAAATCCTGGCTCACAAGCCTCTTCCTTGCAGAGGGATCTGTTAGCAAAATATACTAAGTAGTTGGCCTTTGTGTTCACCTCTGTGATTTAAAAAGGAGTGTCACAGAAAAAAAAAGACTTTATTTTGAAGAGATGAAGTGCACAATCTGCACTGCATTCCAAAACTGTACCATTCCAGAATGACAGACACCTTTTTGTTTGCAAAATTATGACAAACTATGGCAAGGATTCGTCTGATCTGCTGTCAGCCAAAAAAAATAACCCTCGACTTTCCTTACTGACTTGTCCTGTTTCTGTAGGGAGGTGATGAATCCTTGTTCACTCTCCTTGTTTCCTGACAGAGCACATAAGGCAGCGTTGCATAAATTAAGAGTTTCTTCCTGATCATTTGAACTTGGCTTGTTGAATCATTAGATCAGGGAAAATGCTTGTGTCTGTCTATATACAAAATTTGCAAGGACAATAAAATATTATTTGACCTTCTAGGGGTTCAAAGGATGATTTGATAATGTAAGAATAAGTCCTAAAATACACTGCCTTCTTCTCCAGGCCTAAGCACTGCATGGTCCTATGCATCCATTCCAAACTGACAATGAGAACTGAAGGAATAACTCTTAATCCCGATCTAGCATCGTAAATAATAATATATAAGGTATCATCTTTTACCCTGCAGTGATTATAATGACTGATCAATTCTTGTACTTAAAGGGCCTTGTTTTGGCTCAAGCATTGATAAAGTGCTGAATTTCATCAGTAGGTATTCAGATGGCTCTCTGAGGAGATGTAATTTAAACATGGATTTATACGCCACAAAACATTAAGGAATCATTAAGGAAAACTGAAAACAGTATTTCAATGCTCAGCCTTGTTTCTACTGTATGTTTTAAGTCTAAACATGGCATTTAAAATGGCTCAGGAGGGTACAAAACCAGCTGGACTTCAAGTCAAAAAACTCGGTATTTGTTCAGTCAGATCCATTCTCTTACATGGCTACAGATGAAAGGAATACTTATACTACACTTTATTCAATATCAGATAGCCTAACCTAACAAGAACACTCATCAAATTATATGTTGAGCATACAGATTCTTAACTCTTGCAGAATTTTTGACTTCACAGCTCCAAATGGCTGGGTTAAGCTAACTGTACCCGAGGCTGACCCTACAGAAATTTTTCTCATAATTCCTCATAACACCTTTGAACTTAGTAGAACTGTTCTGACACCTAATATGATATATGATACATGATATATGATATCCCTTCTACAAAAACTCTGTATCAGGGATTTTATATAACTTTCCCGGGGGATAAATACTTGTTTGAGTCATCTGCAAGTCAGAGGACACAATTACGTTCCAGTGTTGTTTGCTTTATCAAGCAAAAAAAAAAGAGGCAAAAGATTTTGTAATAAAAAGGAATGACCTTTTCAGGGACTTGTACCAATATAAACACAAAGGCAGAATCAGATTCCAATGAATTCCTAAAAGGGAAATGTTTGAGCTAATAATAGCTATTTCCTGTAACAATGTCATTTGGATAAACAGTGTGACATCACTTATGTCATGCACAAGCACACAGCCGAGGTCAACTTGGAGCAGTCAGCAACTGAAGATGTATTTTATATACATGCGTAAGTGCCTTTTAATGCTGATTTTTGATGAGAACAAATTTGCTCACAAGATACCTGCCAGAGAACTCAAGATGAATGCTCCATCCCTGGTGGTGTTCAAGGCCAGGTTGGATGAAGCCTTGGGTGAGATGGTTTAGTGTGAGGTGTCCCTGCCCATGGCAGGGGGGTTGGAACTGGATGATCTTAAGGTCCTTTCTAACCCTAACTATTCTATGATTCTATGATTTCTCTGTTAATCTGTGCCCATTACCGAATCACAGAATAGATTGAGTTGAAGGGACCTTCAAAGGTCATCTAGTTCAACCCCCCTGCAATAAGCAGGGACATCTTCAACTAGATCAGGTTGCCCAGAACCACATCCAGCCTGGCTTTCAGTGTCTCCAGGGATGGTGCATCCACCACCTCCCTGGGCAGCCTGCGCCAGGATTTGACCACCCTCATTGTAAAAAGTTGTGTCCTCACATCCAGTCTGAATCTCCCCTCTTTCGGTTTAAAACCATCACCCCTCATTCTATTGCAAAAGGCCTATCTTTCTTACAAGCCCCTTTTAAGAACTGAAATGCTGCAATAAAGTCTCCCTGGAGTCTTTTCCCAACGCTGAACAATCCCAACTCTCTCATCCTTTCCTTATAGTGTGTTCCATCCTTCTGATCATTTTTGTGGCACTCCCCTGGGCCTTCTCCAACAGGTCCATGCCTTTACTGTACTGAAGACTCCAGAGCTGGATGTGGTACTGCAGGTGGGGTCCCACCAGAGTAAAGTAGAGGGGCAGAATCACCTCCTTCAAACTGCTGGCCATGCTCCCTTGGATGCAGCCCAAGATATGACTTGCCTTCTGGGCTGCAAGTGCACATTACTGGCTCATATCCAATCTTTTATTCACCAGTACCCCTAAGTCCTAAGTCCTGCTCTCAACCCCTTCATCTTCCAGCCTGTATTGATACTGGGGGTGCATCTATTGATAACCAGTTATGATGGCCTGCTCTCAACCCCTTCATCCTCCAGCCAGTATTGATACTGGGGGTGAATCTATTGATAACCAGTTATGATGGCTATTTATGAAATGGAACCTACTGAACTAAGTACTGGGTAACTGCTACTAGAATCATAATCTTGAAGAATATAACAAAATTACTGCGCTACTCAGTTAAACTGTAATCTCTCTTCACTTCAGCCATAACCAAAGGTCATTATCAATGCCAGTAAAACAGGTAACAAGCACTGAAATGCTGTGGAAGATCTCCTTGTAAAAAAAGTAAGTTGCAGAATATACAAGAATACTTCCATGTGAACACCTTGCCACAGTAACACTATTTGGATTTTTCAGTGCTTCGCTGTTTTCAAGAGACAAAACACATATTGGCATGTCCTTGTTCCTAAATGCAGCAACATATGTAGTCTAATATTTTCATGAGCAAAGACATTACCAGTGGTTAACAATTATTCTTCTAAAGTTTGTAACAAAAATAACGATAATGCAATTTTCGTTATTCTCATTTTGTATTTTTGAAGTTCTCTAGCATTAGTGTGAAAGCAGAGCCATAGCAAATTACTGTTATGACCAAGTGTACTTTATTTTCAAAGCTAACTGCAGAAATAATCAACTGAAGCTCCTCATGACACAAAAGCATTGTCAGTAATGTGTTGCTGCTTATTGTACCTTCGGATAATCGCTGGCAAAAAACTTTAACCTTCATTATTTCTAGCACATTTCCCCATGTAACATGCACAAATTATGTAGGGATAGACAGACTCTTTAAAAATACAAAGTCTAAATTAGCAGGAGATCAGTTTTCTAAAACAGTCTAACAGAATCGCAGCTATAAGTAGAGATAAATTTTGCTACCATGAGCTGAAGAAATGGACTATTCTCTACCAGATGCCCACCCCTATTTTCACAGGGCCTATGGACAAGGATTCATTCACAAATTTTGACCTGCATGATTAGACAGAAAAAAAAAAAGAAAAAGAAAATGTGACTGAACAATTCAGGGCACAAATCACCCGAAAAGATGTAAATTGTCACCTAGCAGCTGCCCACCCAATCCAAGTTTTCCAGCCTTCCAAGCAGTGACTTGCGGAAAACAAAACCAGAAAAGCTATAATGAATCATGGCTACATCCCATGAGGTAACATGAAGCTCTTTGTGAATGCCCACACTTCCACATCCAATTTAACAGCTGGTCAAAACTGTCAGAACCTGTCAGAAACTAGGCAAATCTTTAGAAAAGTTTCAGAACAGATGATGACACTTCCATTCTATTATCCCATCTGGCTGTCAGAGAACCAACTACAGTAGCCCAGAAAAATGTCTGTTCCCACTTAACTGGATGTGTCCAGCTACTTCCAGAAGTAAAAGACTATAATGAATAGAATAAGATGCTTTCTAGCTAAGCAAGTGATCCAGGCTTCATGAACACATTATGACAGAAGAATCCTGCTATACATTGAACAGCCGATGTATAACCGACCTTAGAAAATGCCCTTCCGCATTACCAGAATTTTTTCTTCATCTGGTTTACAGGAGCTGTATGTTCATAAGTATTAATTCTGATCTTAAAATAACTGTCAGCAGCAGGGGCTGATGAAGATGAGAGCTCACTGATTCATTGCAAATTATATTAAGGAGTACTATTGTTCTCCATGAATGACAAAGGTTGTAAATGTTTTCATTATCCAAGTTGTAGTACTTCAAGAACACATTTTACATTTAGTGATTGCAAGTTCATAAATTACAGTATGCTCCACTAATTATGTCCAGAAAGTACCTTAATTACCAACCTACTTGAGCAAATTCCCAGAAACTTGAATCGAAATCCAAACAAGACGGTTTAAAGCTCTCATATAACTAAGTCATTAACACTGGAGGTATTCTGAAATTAGCAACTCATTCATTACATTTCTATTCTTCAAAACTGGACCATCAAACAGCCCTGTAATATTATATAGTGTTATTCATACAAAATAATAATTTATTTATATTTGACTGCACAGTTAAATTACCTTTTGATACGCACAAGGAAATTTTAATCTGGTGCTTAATAATAGCCAAGATGGCTTTGTCAGAAACAACTCATGCCAAACCAAAGTAACTTATTTCTGCAGCAGAGTAACGTATCTTTGAGTAGGAGATGTAGTGTATTTTGACTTGAAGCAAGGCTGATACTATTTTAAGTGACTTTCTCTTAAGCCAAAGGTCTAGATTGGTAGGGACATAAAGAACAGGGTAGGATAACCCTACTCAAAGAGTATTTATATGATCCAGTTCAAAACTGTGTGACACTTGAACACCTGTGTCTCCCACTCTCTGTCCTAACTCTGGTACTGTTCAACATTCCTACTCACGATTTGTGCAAAATTCCACCAACTTTAAGACAAAGGCCTATAAGATGAAAGGAAAATGGAAAATGGATTCTGAACTCTAAACCAAAACCGAAATTAGCTTTCACAGATCTCATCTGAATAAGGTAAAAAACTTCCGTATGTGTATAAGATTCGAAAGAATTGCTGACAGAGATTAACTAAAATGGCTTTAGGAAAACTACTGCAATTACAATTCAATTCCGCATCCATTATTAAAATTCAGCTGTTATCCCCCTAGTATTTTCCCTTATTTGAATGACACATAAACCGTGAACTTAACTACCATGAAATACAAATAAGGCCCCAATGTGTTACAGAAAACAAAGACGAAATGTCCCTTACAGAAATTGGAATACTTAATAGTATTATGTGTGAAAAACATGATGGAGTTTTAGAACATTTAGTACTCTTACCTGAGGCACACTGTATTTACTAAAATAATTTTTAAGGAAAAAAAGAAAGAATTACTCATTTGCCTATAATAACTGTATACAGTTGCAATGGAAATAGTCTTCACAGGAAGAGGTTAGTGTGCAGGAGAAATTATATGTAGCTACAGTTATTTATCAAGATGTAGGATTAAGTTCCCTCCTCCGTGTACAACTATCAAGGCACAATCTACGAGGTACTTCCTGCACAGGGAGACAGACTTCAGTTGCAGACTAAAGAACTAATCTAAGGTCTAATTTCTATTTAAAGCCAACTATCCATAGTTGTTTAAAAGTTCTTACCACTTGTTTCAGAACTAGGGGAAAAAATGCCCTCTGAACAGAAGCCAAAGCTATGCTAAAAGTTACCTTCTCTGAGGAGAAAATCCCAAAGATGTTCTATAAAATTGCAAGATTTCCAAAGTAGTAGAGAACATAAAGTATAAATATAGACCTGATCTGCATTTTAAAGTAATATGCATGAGATCGACTTTCAGATGTTCACAGGCCAGAGCATTATTTCAATCCACTTTATTTTCACAGCAGATTTGCTATGCCAACCACCAGAGAGCAAAGATTACTTTACTTACATGGCTACAGTTTCTTTTAAAATTCAAGACTGGTCAGCCCAATAAGAGTTAACTAGTTATAAAATTCACTGCTTTAGAATGTAATTTGCAGCTCACAATAGTTATTCTTCTTTACAGCGTTCACCACCTAATGAATTTAAGTATGTGTCCAGCCCTACACAGGTCAGAGTACATAAGCGCAAAGTTTCTTAGCCACTGTAGACATCTATGAACTCATTTATTTTACTACGAACTCATTTATTTATTTCTTTATACCTTGCACTGAAGCAACATAAACTTGACATAGTGATGCTTTCGCACTGCACCCTATATGAGAACACAGTGGGAGGGTCTCCAAGAAGCATGCTGTTCGGTATTAAGGATAAAAATATCCTTGATCATGAGGTAGGTTAAGGTGTGGTGCAAGTGCTGATGCTAAATAAAGGGAGTGAATTTTCCAGGTGTATAGAGGAACGGCCTATAGCAACACAGCAAATGAAAAAGTCTTCAGTATGTGGAAAGGTTGCTTGTATTTATTTGCAGAGGACTTTGAAACCCAGATTTCTAATTGGCATTTTAAAAGAGGATAAAACAAGAGTCAAGAAGAAAGAAAGCCTCATACATTAACACCTCCATAGGCAGTAAAAAAAATCTGCAGCAGTGAGCACCTGAGTAACATTAATGTCATACCAAACATTTTTACTGGGAGATTCGTATGTGCTTCAGGAATATTGTTTTCAGTACGCAGTACTCCAAAAGACAATAATAATAATAATAAATAAATACTAAGCTAGATCTGAATTCAGGAAAATCCTTCATCTAACATCAATAACAAAGAACCAGCTAACTTAAGCTTTCTTCAAGAAAGTTGATGCTAACATCCCTGTAACTGCAAAGATAGCAACACTAAGCAGTGACAGCCAATTCTTCTACAATACTGACCAAGTACTGCAAGACAACTACATTTTTTTTTAATCAGAAATCAAAAGGATTTCAGAGGAAGTCTCCAGGGAAAGTAAAACCTGCAGTGCAGGAGAACATATGGTGCACTCCCACCCTCCTTGCTGGTACCTCCTACTCCAGCACACATTCCTCCCCAAATGCATATCCATTTTAGCTTTGCTCACATACAGTGCTGGAGAAGGCAAGGAGAAAGACTGAGAGCAGTTCAGCTCCCAGCTTCTCTTCTTCCCCACTCCTGAAAGGGAAGAGCTGCACAAAAATAAGCACCATCTGAGCTCTGGAGAAGGAATACAAATCAGTACCCAACAGCCATTGTTACACTTTTTTTGACTGCATGCTGTACAATCAAAAAGAGCAGAATAAAAATACAAGCACACTGCCCATCTAGCTTTCAGCGTGGGCACACGCTTCCATGCTTACATTCCTTAAGACTAACAGGGGCAGCAACAGTAGTACACGATCCAGCATGGTTCAGCAACCAGAGTACAAGTCGTGTATTTTGGCATAAAGTAATTCTGGCTAGACTAAACAAAACACTATCATGGCCATCTTTGGTGCTATATCTGTATTACACTGTAGAGATGCTCTAAAACATGTGTGCAGGTACTTCCCAAGTAGTCCTGTTTTCCCAACAGCATTCACCAAGGAATTCACCACTCCCTGCTGTGTTACTAAGTCTTTCACCCTGGAAAGTACACCGTATTACAGGAAAAACTACATCTCTGAAGATGAATTGGGTGGACCTGCAAAACTCTGCACATTTGTATCTCTGGCATGACATGTCTTCAAAAATTACTACACTTTCCTTTCTTCTGCAGTTCCAACGTGTTTACTCAACAGAAATGCTGGACCTGCCTCAGGATTTAAGTTACTGACTATTCAAGTAATTGCACAAACAATCTTCACTGCATTGTACATAAAGAAATACCACTCTTTGTTAAAGAGCTCGTTAAAGGGTTGCTACCAAAATTATCTGAAGTCCATTTAATGAAAACGTGAGGACTTTTATCATATTATAAAACTGGTTCAAATTAGAAAGGTAAGATACAAATTTAATTTAATCAGTGTAATAAAATACCAGAAATGTATAAACTGTTATGAAATCTGGAAAATTAAGCAGCAAAGTCAATGTCTCCCTTTTGTGTTGTCTTTGGCTGCATTTTATGCTATTTGTTGCAGCGTCTTGTTTTCTTTAAAATTTAGACTAGCAAACATAGAGTAGCACCTTGTCAGAAGAAAAACAGTACAAGAGAAAATGACAGTTCAGGTAGCGATGGGTTCCCTGTGAAAGGCAAAGAAAGAGGTCATGGCACAAAAATATTTGTGGAAAATCAGACACAGATTTCAGCTAGTAAAATCTTAATGACTTTAAAGATTAAACTATTTCCAGTTCTAAGTACATACAGCACATAACTGTAGTGATGTTATTGGTTACTTAAGTTAATTCTACCTCTTGCCAAGGAATTTTAAGATATTAAAATAGGCAACAATTCCCCATTAGGTATTAGAATTTCAGCCAAAACCATTACTAAACATTTGTATTACCGTACACATCACATTAATACTACATGAATTATTGAAGACCAATTAAATATGCATGTGTCTATCCAAAGAGGTTTTTCTTCAAAACGCTTTCTTCTGCTTTCTGCTATTTTCAGTATTTGCTTAAAGTCAGTGCTTTTTAGCCTATGCTGCACATCAACTAATTACGAATTCCTTGCACCACGGTGTACTACCTGCCACCGAGGCAAGGGAAAAGGGAAGACTGTTTCACGCTTCATTTGCTATTGACAGCATCGCACTGGGGCTGTCTACTTTGCAGCCTGGCAAAAACTACTCTGTGGAACACATGTCCAGCAAACATACAATTAACAGCCAAGAGCCCTAACAGATGATCAACAAGAAACATCACCCTCTTGGCCCAGCCCCCCAAACCCCTGAGCCAACACCTCCTCCAGCAGGGTGCAGGGGACACTAACAGCAAAGGAGGTGGCAGTTCCCAGTCCTGCTGTGCTCACCTGAGCCATGGGTGATCCACACAAATACAGGGCTCTCAGAAGGCAGGTGGTGGGTTCAGCTGGGGTCACAGTTTGGAAATCAATAGGGGTATGACAGCAAGATGGACAGTGTGAGGGGACTTCATGATCTGAATGCTTTTAAAGGCATTCTGAGGCCTATGGAAATTGAAGTATAATGGTACCCCGCTGAAGGATGGAGAAAGGTAGGATTGGCACTATGCTCTAATCCTGAACACATACATGCCTAGGTACTGCGATAGAAGTTGCTGTCATTGCCATCACCCCAGTGGAGGTAGTCAGGAAATTCAAATGTGGGAAACAGTGGATGTCTCATTTCTCAGTTCTCTCCTTTCATGTGATTCAAAGAGAAAAAAAAATAAATCCAAAGGACAGGAAAAAAATGTTCTCTAACTTGAGCCTAATTAGATTTGAAGGTTACATTGAAACCATAACCTGAATCATAGTCCCTAACATATTGTGACAAAGTATCTCCCAATACTACCTCCTCACAAAGAGGGAATAATTTTATTCATTTTGTCTGTTTTGCTAATAGGCACTTCATAACTTCAGTATCTGGTCCATAATAAACCTTCACATTTGTAAGGACCAAATCTGACCCTGAATATTGCAGAAGTTTATCAGAAGTGGATATGAAGCCAAAGCAGGTGAGGGCACTGCATTTAAAAAAATGTTATTTTCATATGGCGGAGGAAAAAGCATTTTATGAAACAGGCCAGTGTTGCCTAATTGCTAAAGCATAGAAACCTGCAAATGCAAATATTTCTTTAAGAACCTTCCTGCTTACTTCTTGTCATTCAAAACTTCCCTGTATTCACACACCTGTGGAGTGAGGTTTGCCAGTACCTGCCTGTCACCTACTACACAGCTTGTCAGGAATTTCCTAAAAGATGCTGCAAAAGTGCAAACCAGAACCAGTAATAAAAGACAATCACTGTGCAGAAACTAGCATGTGACACAGCATCCTCTGCACCTTTACAACAGTAAACTATATTCTAATACTGAGCGGGAAAGCCCTAGATATTACTTTTACTTGAAACTCTTATTTTCAAAATGTTGCTATTAAACTTGCCCATATGTTCCCATAACTACAGCTCTCATGAGTCTTCTATATTAATGGTAGCTGAAAATAATCTTGGAATACAGATATTTGAAAAAGTTACTATTCGAACTACATGAGCACAGTGCAGGTCCACAGACCAACACCACGTTTCACTGTAAAGTGACGCCATAACAAATTAATTTGCTACTTCTTCCTTGTTTTGCTCCATTTTAGTTTTTGCCTTTTTTCTTTTGTGCTTTCAGTACCATCTTGATTTCCGCAGACAAAATGTTTTAAAGATCAAGTATCTTAAATGCTGGAGTTATAACAAATAAAAAGAGCCCAAGTACTGAACAGTCAGTCACACACTATCATTTCTATCTGTATTCATTATGTTTCAGGTTACAGGCACTTAGATTCTTCCTGTTTTTTTTAACAAGGTCTCCGTGTTTTCCCGCTACATGAATATTGAAGTTACATATCCAGTCATCTCAAAGAGAGGTATATTTTAAATCTTGTTAATGTTTTTACACTCAAAGCTTATCTTCTCAGCAACATGACCTGTCAAGAAAGAGATGTCAAACATCTAATAAAACAAGTATTGCTACAGCAAGTTTCTTTGCCTGTTCCTAGATTAGCACCTTTGGCCATAGTCACCTATATAACACACTTTGTATTCCACTAAAGTTTTGCTGTCTTTTCTTTCTGGCTACATGAAGTTTTCTTGTGTTGTACAAATAGTTCCAATGAGAAAATATACCTATACTATGCAACACAGTGAGATGAAGCAATAGCTGGAGATGAAATTTAGAGATGGCTAACAAGACAGATTTTTTATGTTGTTGTAAAATGTTTAAAGAGGCATTAACACAGGAATAAGTAATGATTTCTCTTTTCCTACAGATTTGGAAATACTTTTTGCACCTCTATAACAAAACACAGAGCTAACACCTGAAGAATTATGCACAGAAACACGTCAAAGTACTTTTATTTTTATTATTGTTGTTACTACTGCTACTAAAAATATTTTAATATGTGTTATGCCAATATTCCACCTTTCTTTTTTTATGCACACTTGTAGCACTTACACAGAGAGGCTGAAAGCTGCAAAATAAAAGTGAACTATATTGAAGCCAGACATTCGTTTTAGCTATTCCAAGATTCAAAACATTCTATCATCTGTTCCTATGGAAACTGAAAGGATATTCTAGGTTATATCAGTATCAGACGATTATGTTGCAGAGAAATCTGTGGTTTATTTTAATCCACAGTTCAGAGGTATAAACTCACGCTTAAGTGTTTAGCTTGGCGATCCTGAATTACTTAAGCATGGTTAACACTTCAGTTCTGTTAGATGATACTTTAAAAGACCTCTTTTTAGACCAGGATAGTAAAGGGAACATTTCATAAGGTTTGGTTAATCTCTGTGAAATTTACCATTCAGATGTAGGATATAAGTAACACGTACTTGGGAGATATTTTTTGGCTGTTAGGTGAATAGTACTTTGCTATACCACATCTTAATAGTTCAAGGAAGAAGTAATTTAGATTTATCAAAAACTCCTTCAGTAATGCCATGCACCAGATGGCCAGATGAAGGAATCTGATTTAGCAAGTTAACAAGATCACGAAAACCATAACCATAATATTGAAGATGAAAAATAAAACTGAATAATGCAACATGAGTATGTTTCTGTCACAAAGAAACTTAAAGGTTAGGGTGGAGTAAAACTTATAAAGACATACAGACATAAAAAATTCTCTCTATGCATACAGAGCTATTGTAAAAGAAAAAAGGAAGCAGTATAAGCTAGTAGGATTTTAATTAAACAGACTCAAATCTTTTGCAACAAAAGCAAATATGACAGCTATAACATTTTGAAACAGGTCTTCTCCATCTACATTAGAATTACAAAAAGCAGTAAAATGGGTGGCTACTGTGAATTTAAATACAAAGCTTTGGATCTCATCCTTTGTCTTCACTAAGCAAAACTAGATGATTTAGAGTTAACTATAGCTACCACCCTCACCCTATGCCAAAAGTAGCACGCAGGTTCAAATTTTCCTTTTTTGTGGATAATACTTCAGTCTTCTTAAGCTAGATTTAAGCAATTGACTTCAAACTGAATAATCAAAAATGCCTTCCATTTCTATATCATATTGTAGTCAATCATTTCATTATGAAATAGCTGTCTCAGTCTAGTTTCCATCATGATCTCCTCCTGGGAATCAAGATTGTGGAATAATAAGGAAACATAACATCTACTGCCTAAAGTGTACTATACTGGTTAAATTTTTGACAGTGATGAGGTTAAAATTCCAAATTCTAGCTTTCAAACTAGAAATAAATGTCAGAGAAAAAACAAAAAAAAAGAAGAAAAAGAAAAAAGCAATGACTACTCTTTAAGTTAAAAAAAAGTAACTGTATACTCTGGGTAACATTTCAAGTCTAGGTTTTCCAGACTTTTTATGAGAGTAACAAACAGTATGTGGATAAAAAGCTGATTGGTTGTGTGCCAAACTGGAGGGGTTCTTTCCTCATGTTTTCCTACTTTATTTGCTATTACAATGATAATTTTGCAATTATGCATATGTGCTGAGTTATGCACATCTACATAATGGCAATCAGCCCCACGGACATCCTGAAGTATATAAGGGCTTATATTATTTAAAGGGCATAACAAAATACAGTAGTATGTAGAAGCAGCAAAATGCAGGCCTAAACATCCAGAAGTTAAATCCTTCCGACTAGCACAGTACATCAGTGTGGGCCCAAGCTAGATGAACTAAATATAAACAGTAAGAGGCCCACTACACAACTGCGAGGCACACAAATTGACATTCTCCTATGACATTAGACTTCCTTCTGCAGTCAAGCACTTCTCCATGGAGCCAACAACTTTAGAAAGCACATTGATACAACACAACCCATTTTACTATAAAACATTCAAATCTGAAGATGACACAAAACTAGCAGGCATACTGCGATTTAAATCAAAGTGTTAAAACACCATAAACTCATCTAGAAAAAATTCTGTTTCAATGAAAGATATAAACTTCCTAAAGTATGCAAGACAGAAAATGAGAAAATCAAGATTAGAGTACCTTGTCCAGACAGCAGTGCTGCAAGAGCCACCCATGCCTCTGTCAGTAATCATTAGAAGTAACTCAAGAATGGAACATTATCACATTTTTGCAAGTTTCATTAAAAAAAGTGAAAAACAGAGCCCAATGCCAGCCATTTCTAATATGTGGATATCTCAAACACCTCCAAGTGCATTTGCACAACCAGAAAATGCTGCCTCAGGATACTACTGAGATCCTTAACATTAAACACTTCCCCGTCAAGGATTTAAGATTAATATCACCAAACTTGCTGTAACACTGCAAGTTTTACTACACAAGCACTCAGCTCAGAGGATCCTGAAATTAAATGAATCATGCAATGTCTTGATAATTGGAAAAATGGTCAATTTTGTGCATATTTTCCCCTTCAGTCCCTTGGGGATAACAAAGACCTATTGTTTGGGATCCTTAACATGATATTAAATGCCATTCTATGAAAGACTTCAGATTAATTCTGTCAATTTTGCCATAATGCTGCAAGATTTACTACACAAGCACCCAGCTTAAGGAACCCTGAAATGAGATAAATAAGGCAACTCCTGGGTAATCACCTCCAGACAACTAGTTAATTATGCAGATACTTCATCCTCCCATCACTTTTCTCAGGCACTAAGAAGTGTTAGTCAAGAACAATAATGCACATACATCTAGTTAGCAATTTTTTAATATGAAAAAACTGTACTTGTTCCAGAGACAACAACTTAGAGGAAAACTTCACTATGAAAAAGAATGCAAACCAGAACAATTCATAAAACAAATTCAACTCTGTGAGTTGTAATATGAAAATTCAAAATGCCCCTAAATATGCTCAAAGGGTCAACAGTATAAAGATGTTACACTGAAATAAATTGAGACATTTCTGTTCAGATTGTACTGTTTACATAGTTTAGGATTTATTTTTGTTAGTTGGTTGTGGTTTTTTTCCTCTTCTTTATTCTGTGAGGCTATAATTAGCAAATAAATAAAAAGCTCTGTATTAAAAAAACCTGCAGACACAATTTAACATTCTTTTAAACAAAGGGTAGTTATTAAACTTACACCTGTTTTTGCTTTCTCTAACACAATGAGCAGATCAGCAGAACAATTTCAGTTACTTACCAGTGAATTTAACTTTCTCCAGATACATGCTAGGAAAAGTAATCTGCCCACACCTTAAATAAGGGAAACTGACCGACAAACATCACATAATTTACCCAAAAACCTTCCTTAAAAAAAAGTAATGAGACATCGATACCCCAGGAGAAAAAGAAAACTTATTACTATCTGTGATTAAACTGTGTCTAAGGTGCAAACGCTCGATGACTGGAAAAAGGGAAATATAACCCCCATTTTCAAGAAGGGGAAAATGGAAGACCCAGGGAATTTCAGACCAGTCAGTCTCACCTCTGTGCCTGGCAAAATCTTGGAGCACATTCTCCTGGAAGGCATGCTAAGGCACATGAAAAACAACAAGGTGCTTGGTGACAGCCAGCATGGCTTCACTAAGGGGAAATCCTGCCTGACCAATCTGGTGCCCTTCTATGATGGGGCTACAGAACTGATGGACAAGGGTAAAGCAGTTGATGTCATCTACCTGGACTTGTGCAAAGCGTTTGACACTGTCCCACACGACATCCTTCTCTCTAAATTGGAGAGATATCAATTTGATGGATGGACCACTCGGTGGATAAAGAACTGGCTGGATGGCCACACGCAAAGAGTTGTGGTCAATGGCTCAATGTCTGGCTGGAGACCAGTAACAAGTGGTGTCCCTCAGGGATCGGTGTTGGGACCGGTCTTGTTTAACATCTTTGTTGGTGACATGGACAGTGGGATTGAGTGCGCCCTCAGCAAGTTTGCCGATGACACCAAGCTGTGTGGTTCGGTTGATATGCTGGAGGGAAGGGATGCCATCCAGAGGGACCTTGACACGCTTGTGAGGTGGGCTGATGCCAACCTCATGAAGTTTAACCATGCCAACTGCAAGGTCCTACACCTGGGTCGGAGCAATCCCAGGCACAGCTACAGGTTGGGCAGAGGAGAGATTCAGAGCAGCCCTGTGGAGAAGGACTTGGGGGTGTTGGTCAGTGAGAAAATGAACATGAGCCAGCTTCAGTGTGCGCTCGCAGCCCAGAAAGCCAACCGTATCCAACCAGCTGCATCAAAAGGAGCGTGACCAGCAGGTCGAAGGAGGTGATCCTGCCCCTCTACTCTGCTCTCGTGAGACCTCACCTGGAGTATTGTGTGCAGTTCTGGTGTCCTCAATATAAGAAAAACATGGAACTGTTGGAACAAGTCCACAGGAGGGCCATGAGGATGATCAGGGGACTGGAGCACCTCCCGTATGAAGACAGGCTGAGGAAGTTGGGGCTGTTCAGCCTGAAGAAGGCTGCTTGGAGACCTCATAGCAGCCTTCCAGTATCTGAAGGGCAGCTATAGGTATGGCTGGGGATGGACTATTCATTAGGGACTGTAGTGATAGGACAAAGGGTAACGGGTTAAAACTTAAACAGGGGAAGTTTAGATTTGATATAAGGAGGAAATTCTTTACTGTAAGGGTGGTGAGGCACTGGAATGGGTTGCCCAGGAAGTTGTGAATGCTCCATCCCTGGCAGTGTTCAAGGCCAGGTTGGACAGAGCCTTGGGTGGGATGGTTTAGTGTGAGGTGTCCCTGCCCACGGCAGGGGGGTTGGAACTAGATGATCTTAAGATCTTTCCAACCCCAGCTATTCTATGATTGTATGATCTTAAGTATCTGCTTTCATGTGCTACTGGCCATTATCTGAGTGCACCTGAGCACAGCTTACTAGCACATGACTTACACATCATCAAATATATAATCAAAACAACAAAAATAGTTTCTTATATAAACAAAGGAGATAAATGTTGAAAGGGGCAGTTTAAACTTCTTAGCTCTGTTTTTTCTGTCAGAGTAACTTCTAGCTGAATTCTAAAGGCAGCATTCACCAACTTCTAATGACTTCTTAGAAGGAGATACTTAATAGTTTTAGGTTTTTTATGTATTTCCATTTCCTGCTTCTCTTCCAGGTGGACACTGAAATACTCTCAAATGGGGACATAAGACTAATTTTCTTCTTAAGGCATTGTTGAAAAGAACTAGATGAAATATGGTTATGTACACAACTGATCTCATGTATTATTTACACAGCAGATCAAAACTAAGGTGAAAACTAAAACTGCAATTGCAAATATAAATTCTAAGGAACTGAAGAACTATGTGGATAAATACAGATACACTGATCACAAAGGTACATAACCGCCTACCAGAACAGATACTAGCACAAAAACAGCTCATATGAGGAATTCGGTGGTACAAAACACAGAAGAATCCCATGTCCTCTTATGAGTAATCTCAGAGTTTGGAAGGTATAACTGTAAATCAGCTTGTCAAAAAACACACAGCTACAATATTAAGAATCAAAGACATACTATCTCTTAGTCGTATTTCACATTCTAGATTTCTTGGGCAATACCTGCATGCATATTTTCTAAAGCACACTATTTTTCCAACATTAAATCCACGAATCATATCCAACCACAAACCTGTGAAGCATATCCCAACACCCCTTCATGGAAAACATCCCCACTTCTGACTAAGCACTGATAAGGTTCTTCCAAACAATCTTCCATTTGCTGGAAACAGGCCCCTGGCTAAAGCACAACAGGCATATACTTTAATAATCTCTTGATTACCTGGATACAGCCTGGAACACCTAATAAATCTGTCTATTTTTCAAGTGGACTGGGATTGATTTCCCCAAGGTTTCTTTGTCAGATCCATTTTAGTATTTAATATGAAGAGAAAATTATCAGAGAAGGTCAAATCTGACATGAAAAACTAGAAGGAGTACACACAGATGAAGACTTCAGCCACATATAAAATAAATGTACATTTGCTTTTTCTTAGGCCCTATCTTTGTTCAGTCTTTATTTAACATTGCATATGCTTCATAGCTTGCAACAAGTTTGGTAACATACTCATATAGCCAGGACTTTCAACATTTGAATAGTAATTAAGTAAAAAACAGGATGCTGTTCTTTTCCTACCATTTTGCTATCAGTAAATAATCAAAGGTATTTACCACATGACTTCTTATTGCAGAAAATAACTTGAAATCAAAGGTCTAAACAAAAGTTTGAGACACCAATAATTTTAATCCCCAATTATCTAACCAAGTTAATTTAATGAAGAAGTTTTCCATTCTGCCTATGTTCTATTTTCATGTCAAGTATCAATAGTACAAATAATTGTTGTATTGATTTACAGGTAAGCTTAACCACTGGTAACAAATAGCATAAAAATCTCTTGTTCTTTAATTTAAAACCAAAATTTGATAGGAACTTGTACTAGATTTTTGCTCTCACTGTAGTAATGGGGATTTAAAATACATTTTTTTAAAGAATACGAAAAAGTATAGGCAAAAGAACATAAATTTTTAGAAAGGCAAGAAGACAGCACTAATGATACTACAAATAGTTAAATAACAGACATAGCCAGACTATTAAAAATGTAGATAATTACATTTAATATGGATGAATGTAATTATGCATATTCATTTTCATATTCCCTACAGTGAATATTTACCTCAAAGTTTAAAACGCCCTTCAAAGTCCTAATAGGAAATCTTATAAAATGCTTCAACATATTACTGCACAACTTGAAACTGCAACTAAATGCAGTTTGAAGAAACTGCATTTTTCAGATTTATCTATAAAGTGTGGCAATACTGGCAACGTAATATACTGAGCATATATACTTCAGCACCTACTTTCTCTCAAATTTCAGGGTCAGATCCTGCAAATCTTGCAGGATCCAAAACCAGAATACAACTTTTATTCTTGCAGATAATGTAGAAGGATGGTTCTGACAGTTTCTTTGGATAGTCTCATGGGTGAGAATTTCTCACATAAGACTTTTTTCATGTTTAAGCTCCATTAGACAATGCTGCACAAAACAAAGGAAAACAAGGTCAAAGATACTTTTGCACTTCAATACTGAAAGGAAGTAAAGAAGAAAGCGTATTTTACCTGAGTCTCCACACCTTGCTCAAGCAACCTTTTAGCCTGGTTTTCCACCTCAAGCCGAGCTCTTGCGATAAAAAGCAAGTCATTTTCAATTACTTCTATTCCAGAGAGATCTATCCCTTGAGAAAGGTAATCTATAAAAGTAACAAAACACCAGTAAGTATGACGTAGGATAATGGAACATCTTAAACATACTCAAACACTTAGAATTTGCAGTTAGTTCCAAGGGATATTTTTACATACAACAGTTGACAACAGAGTACATCAAAGTAATGCATTATACCAGAAAAAATGAAAATCAGAAGATTTTTGCTCAAGAAAACCTGGATTTTTGGTGCGATGAATTTACTTCACCGCATTTCTCTTAGACCCAGACATTGCTGAAGAAGTGCAAAGCATGAGTTCTAGGAACACCAGAATCTCAGTCAGAGGGCAGGAAGAGGGAAGAGGTCATCTCCTTGTCCCAGAGGATTAACCAGGTACTTAAACTTCTCTAACCAAATATTTGAATAAGCACAATTTGCTCCAAGATCTGAAATTCCAGATGTATTACACAGGAATAGATTTAAACTACACTTCATCTGTTTAAATTGCACTTCTAAACATCTGGTATCAAACATGGAAAAAAGGCAAGAAAAGAAAACTTAAAAAAAAAATCACAGAAACATCACAATATTTATTATCAATGTTGAAACCAGAGTCAGTAGGACAGCTACAGACTAGTGGACAGGACTGGTGACTGCAACAAGAAAATCTATCTAAACTCAACTTTTGTCACTGGCTATGCAGATCTGGCCAAATCACTTCATCTTTCGCTAATAACTACTTATTAACAAGAGCACTTCAACATAGAAAACCAACACTTCATCTCCCTTTATCAAAGGAGGCTTCAATCTGTGACATCCCTTCTCCCAGAAAAATTCACTTGCTTTTAAAAGGAGTGACACTGTAATGCCAGCTCTTTGGACATTTAGGCTTTTCACGTGGGACAATTTTAGTTACGAAACACAACTAAGGGCGTAAAAAAAAAGTTTTCATGCTCCCTGAGGTCCCTGACCTCTATGTTCCCTCCTGGCTCTTTGCTTGATCTTGCACTCCTGCCCTAACCTAACTGGTGACCTGTTCTTGATAGAAGGACTGGAGAATGGATGCCTCTTTCCAGATGTCTTTAATTTCTTTGTGACACTCACTTGGGATGCAGCAAATGTATATATTCAGCTTCCTTCAGGCTAATGAAGATCTAGAGCTTATACTGGGCTAGAATTCAAATCATTCAAACATTATGTAATTGCATCCATAACTATTGCACACTTTTGCAAATCAAGCCAAATACGGCCACTGCTCTGAAATCCATGTTTCTGGAATATGGAAAGCACAACCTGAGAACACCTACTGCTTTAGGCTCCTCCAAGAACAGACGCACCTCTCCACCTAAATTTACAACATAAATCAGGTGTGAACTGGATGATTACATTTATAAAATGAACATGTCTGGGTACCTTAGATTAGATCTGCAGAGAAATGTAAAAGCAGCCTAGAAAACTATGCTACTGCTTATGTCCAAGATATGCAGGACTATTCTCCTTTACACAGTTCTCAGCATTTTGCTCAATCAAGCAGGTCATCCATTGCTTCCTTTGAAAGAACCAATAAACCCAACAAAACAATGGCCAAGGCATTTCACCCAGTGTCAGATACTTCTTCATAAAATGATGTTGCACTATTTCCATTTACAACCAACCCACTATGACTTCCTAATAATGTTATCATCTTCCTTTTATGTCCTCCCAGTAAGTTTATTAAGACACAGACCTGAATTCCAACTAAGCTGACTGAACTTCTAATTCTTCGGCACATAACTTTCCACCTTAGTAGCCAATTATTTTTGTTTATTCACAATAAACTAATCTAAGCATCAGATTAAATTTAGCAACCACATGTTCACAACTGAACACAAAATTCCAAGTGAGTCACTTCACAGCTAGGCAGGAAAGAACATCCCCATACCTGCAGATGAAAAACACCAAAAAGAATGAGGATGCAGAAACCGAAACAAAAAGTTTAGAGAAATACTGCACAAAGCTTAGCAAGTCATAAAGGAAATCAACTCTCTTAACAGTACAGTCTGTCAAAATAGGCTTTAGCCTACTAAGAACAGGCCTGAAAATGCTTTTGTCTGTATGTATTTGTTTAAAAATGGATCAGAGAAGTCAAAGGACAGCCGAGCAGCATGACAGCACACCTCATGCTGTACAGGCTGTTAACGAAGGCCTATATGCAGGCATGCTTAGAAAGCTGCTTTTGCTAGGGGCTACAGCAGCCACACTTACCCATTACTTCCCAGCAACTTTTTGCTGTGACTAAGCTGAATAACTGCAGGCGGCCTTGCATCAGAACCTATTAAGATTAATATTAAACCCCCACTAACTTCAATTACTAATTTCAATGAACAAGTGTCTTGAATGTGGAGACTAGTTTTCTGACCCCTTCCTCTCAGCTGCACAGGGAGAAAAGTGTGAAGAGCTTAGCACAGAGTAAGTCTACTGCCATAGTGACCTCGGAAGAAATTTCTTGGCAACATGAAGTTAAAAAAGGTGCAAATATCACCAAAGACTTATATAACCCACACATACAAGATCTGCTGTGGAGGTCACTTCTGTCATAAAATCGTATTCTGCAACCCCAGGCTGCTTAAACAAACTGAAATTAAAATATGCTTCTGATCTCCTAAACGCACAGAAAAATCTGTGGAAGAGAACTAAACAAGAGACTGTTTCTCCCTGCTGCATTTTATCTCAAAATCTAAATTCAGCCATTTCAAGTGCTAAAAATCTAATCTTTCTGATGTTTTTAAGAAAGGAACAGAAAGACCATGCTGTTTTGGCTTCTCCAGATACCTCCATCTGTGCCTTAGACTGGCAGCCACCTCCCGCTGAACTGCCAAAATCTGCAGCTTTGTTTCAAATTTTCTGCAATCCTAACAAAATTAGGACAATTGCTTGGGGACAATGCATTTCAGCAGGACCTCAAAACAGAGGGTATTTCTGCAAGTTCCGTGGTTAGACATCCTGCTATGGATGCTCTCAGTTGCTGTTCCAACCAGTAGGAAAGCCTAGCAATCATATTTTACTGCTTACAGAAGAAAAGCAGTTTTCATAAGGACAGCAGGTTTACAGCAGAAACACCTGCAAGTGCTGTCCTTCCATTCTTATGCAAGAGCAGAAGCTGCAGCACAGGCAGGGTGTGCACCTTTTGATTGTTTTTATTGTCTAAGCAGACAATATTAGAAAACTCTACACTTGAGTATCCTCAAGTGTGATGCTGCTAGCACAACGAAGCCAAGCAGCAGGGCAGTTGACAAAGGGGGGCCGAGATGATAGGCAGGCCTTTGGGATCCAGTTTATTTAAAACAGCACAGAGGAACTCACACATTCCAACCGGACAATTTTAGTTAGTAAAGAAACCACGTCATGTGCAATACAACAAAGATACTCCTAGTTACTAACCCAGGGACCAGCAAACGTAGGATTTTGCTTCAGGTGCTTGTGCAATCCTTACTCTGTTTCTTGCCATGCAGTCAGTCAATAACACTATGGTCACGATCAGAGGTGAGGGTGACATGGGTTGTAAGGTACTTGTGTCTTAGGAATCAAGCACACACAAGGGCTTATCTTCCAGTTAGCTCAGACTCAGCAGATTGGGGCCCAGTTTAAAACTTGGCAGTTCTCCTTCTGCTTTAACCTTAAAGCCCTAGAGTAAAACTAACACTACGTTAGCCGTAACAGATTTAGTGAATACAGCATTTATAACTGCCATTCTACTTTATCAGATTTTAAAAAGCACATATTTAATATTTTGATAACCTTGAGAAGACTTGTGCTTTTAAATGAATTAGAACCTAAATATCTATCTCATGCCAGGGCCAGATGCAGTCGGACAGGCATTGCCCTCACACCAGCATGGCGTGAGCATGGTTCAGTGGAACCAGAGAGAAAATTAGAGGAGGGAGCTACAGTCCTGTACCCACTCCACTACCTCTCATCCTCAGGTAACTGTAACTCTTTACATAGGTTCATAAAAATAAAAGCAAATCCTCAACTCTCCCATACAGTGTTAGGATTGCTTCTCTTCTAACTATCACACCTTATTAAGCTTGGAAAGCACAGCTGGAAATGACTTTTTAAGGACTTAAATCACAGATTGCCTGCTGAATCCTCTTCTTGAACAAAAATACTATATGCCAAGTCAGAATACACTGAGCCCTAGGAATCAGTGACTTTTATAACCTACCTTCGCCTAACAAAGGGTTAGAACTTTGTATTTCTTCAAGGAAAAATATTTTTGTCATTCCAATCCGAAATGTTATTGATTTGCTAAATGTAAACAGCTTCTCTAATCTACTGGCTGAGATGCTTAAAAATGCATTTTTCAAACCAAGTTAGTTATGTAAGCAGAGTTTAACAGACAGCAATAAATCCGATATGCACACAGCACATGAGGCAGAAAAACAATACTTTGAGCAACAAGGCTAGCTTTTCTTAATCTAAGCGACTCAACAACATGGAATCTTTCTATTATGTAATCTTAGTTTTTGACCTCTGTATGCAATGAAGACAGGGAAAAAAACCTTTTTAGTACTATATTAAAGTATTCTACGATTCTAAAAAGATAGCTATGAAGCTAGCACCCCTATGAGCTCCACAAAAAAACTGTATTATGCTCTTCATTTAGTCTGAGTTGCTTGTGAGCTTGTGTTAGAACTAGAGAATCAACAGAAGTCTACTGAGGACAGTCAGGTGCACTAACAAAGAGGAAACCAGGACAGCCAGTAATAAACCAATGTGATTAGACAGCGTCACTCAAGAGGCTACTTGAGCCAAATGAGAAATCCTTCCATGCTCTGAGACGTAACCTCAGTAATGCTAATAAACTGGGGGGGAAAGGATATTAGAAGAGCTGAAGTGGATTCCCTAGGAGCAAACACCTCAGATCAGCACACCACCTCAATACATAACTATCAAGATTCCAATGACACAGAGGTGTTTCATTAGACATGGGGGAGGGGAAATAAAGGAAATTAAGCCATTCCTGAAATTCTAAATAAAATCACAATCATAAAATCATAGATTTTTGTTTCCCTGTTTGGGGCTTATTTCTTTTGCACAGATCAGTTGTTTTATGTTGCTTCTGCAGTCTCAGTTGCAGAAAATGTTGCTGGTATCTGTACCCTAAGGCCGTTCTTTTTCCATAATGAAGAAAAATTAGAATTCTGGAAGAAACTACTAACTTCAATTCCAAAAAGTCAACAGGTATGAAATGAGACCCAAGAGTTCTGCTGGGATTTAAGCATGCAGAACAGGAGAGGCTACCAAAACATGATTTATTACGGAATAGTACAGAAGGCTGCTACAATGCAAACATCACAGTGCATAGAGCACAGCATTCATACTGAAAATGTCTCTCAAGGTTAACTTAAGCATCAGAACAAATTGGTTGAAACTGCCCATTAGAAATGGCGTATTACAAATAAAGAATGTCAAAATGGAGTAAAACTTCAATGCTATTAGTACTTAGAGCTGATCTGAGTGCAGGCTGCCTCCGTGCCCTGAACCTGCTATCCTGCTCTTTCACCGCGGCCCCACCTCCAAGTCTTAGCACTCATGAGACTTTTTCGAGTTAGCTTTCATCTAAAGGCATTCTCACAACTGGTGCAGGATGCAGACACATAAGAGCACAGGGAGAGAACAGAAACTCACAGGCAGGATACAACTTCCCCTACTTGGTGGAAGCTTGTGGGTTTTGGTAGCAGATGCTCATGAAATTGAATCTAAACTGCTATTCACAATATTTATTTCTGCCACACAAAATTAGAAGGGACTGGACAGATATTGTAAAAGCATATAAAATCTTTAATGAGGGAGAATTCTCAGTAACGAGAATCAGCTTCAGTTTTTAAAAGGGTTATTAAACATTCAGCCTTTGGTCCTACAGAAGTGCCTAGATACAAGCACAAAACAAACAGAGTGGACTGATTTGTTAGAACTGCTGAGGACCCATGTGAATTTTTCCCCTATGCTTATAAAGTAATTCAGAGTAATTTACTAATTCAAATGGGTTACAAATCTAATCCAGCATGGAAACTTCCATGGTCCTAATGGAAATGGCAGTTATAGCCCTAGCTACTGAAAAGCAAGGATGAGACTCTGTTTGCCTCAGTTGTATCTGAACCAACAACCCAGGATGCTGCTGGGCCTGAATATGTCTGTTTGGTTTTATCAATGCAGGTAATACAAAACTAAAAACAGTCTTAGGCCAGAGCCTGAGATCCCAGCATCTCAGCAAAAACCCAATGCTCACTCTGGTGAAAGCAACCTAACATTTTATATTACATCTTTGTTCTCTTAAGTGGAATAGGCAACACCCTATCTTAAAGAACAGTCTATTTCTTGGAGGCACTTGTATCTTGCACGCAATTGATGCATAGAGCAGGTGGGGAATGGCAAGAGCAGGCACATTTGCATGTCTTCAAGCTGGAAGATGGTGCCTCCGAAAAGAACCTTTCCCCGTGTTCTAATTGGACTAATTCTCCACATAGGCTGAAATGACTGCCTCACACTCGGCATCAGGCACCAAAATATTCGCTCAAGCAAGGCTTATATTAGGCTTTTAAATCAAGTGAAATGGATACCTCTACAGTTACTATGAAACAATATCTTACAGCCAGGTTATACAACATGAGCTCCTCACAAAAATATGTTTATTCCTATGAAAACCACACAGATTAAGCTGCCTTGCAAAGTATTCAAAACAAGAATGTCACTGCTCTGTGTGATGTACTGTAGGTTACCCTGCTCTTGCAGGGGGGTTGGACTAGATGATCTTTTTAGGTCCCTTCCAACCCTTGGGAGTCTGTGATTCTGTGATTCTGTGCTCTATATTATGTACTGTATACAATATTCTATATATTTATTATATAAACAAAACTAGTAATCTATGTATTTACAAAACCATTTATATTTAAATTATTAATTTTCATTTTTTCTGCAGGTGTTATGAATTCACTACTAAAGAGGAGGAAAAATTTATTTCTAAAATGCCAGTTACTTACAAAACTCCTGCTCTCTGCTTCCTTTCCCTACAGGACAGGATTCCTGCAAATATTTCCTTAGTGAAACAATCAAGACTAAAATCTCTCTCTGTCGCTAAAATGAAATTAAGTTCCTGTGAAAACTGATCTTTATTTAACCAATTTCTACCATCTTAAAAACTAACTATTCATATGCATAATACATAAGGCTTCATTTTTTAGCTGAAGGTAATATCAAATGAGGCAAAACTGTCCTGCTGGAGCCAGAAACGAGTGGGGCCAGTGGTGCTGTATTTCTGTTTGCTTTCTCAGACAGCATGTTAACACACCCTTGCTGTTTAAGTCCAGGAAAGGAAACAGAATGTATTAGATAACCCTGTATAGTTTCTGACAGTTGTCCCTAGTGAAGGGGAACATTAAAAATAAAACAAAGCAAAACACTTCTCAGTTTTTCATCAACAATCACATGCCAAGACTGGTTTCATTTTAGAGAAATTAGGTCAACAGTACCAAAACCAAACCAGTGCAAAGCACATGATTCAAAGAAAGTAAAACCTGAATCACTCATTTAAACATGGACAATTACGTTGTACTGCAAAACAGACCTGTCATCTATATCGTACCATCACAGACTGGTTTGGGTCACAGGGGCATTTAAAGATCATCTAGTCCAACACCCCTACCATGGACAGGGACATCTGTCATGACACCGTGTTGCTCAAAGCCCTGTCCAACCTGACCTTGAACACTTCCAGTGATGAAGCATTATCTTACCTGATTAAAGCTTTGCTTCAGAAGAAAATTAGGAATTCAACAGATCACATAGGTATGAAATAATTGAACTTCTTATAGCATGTTAAAACAAAGGGAAAGCATGTTAAAACAAAGGTGTAGAAGCAGGTTGGAATAAGAAGGAATGAGTTGTTGTCCTGCACTTGGGATCATCTTTGCTTCCTCCAAATGATTTTTGCTGATTTTTGTAAAGAGCATGGTTTGTGTAAAAATATTTCGTAGGGCTTTAATATAATCTATGACCAATCCTATTTAGAGAGGAGACCTGGCGTTTCTCTCCAGACTGCAAGCATAAAATGCAAAAAACACACCGAAAGTTGATAGCAATACTGGAGGAGCAGTGAGGAAGACCAACTAGTTATTTTTAACATTATATTAAAGCTGCATTTAAATTGTCTTGATGGAAGAGTTAATTCCTACTGCTCCCTGAGCTGGAAATCAGATGCCTGGCGGGATCTAGAATTGATGGAAATGAATTTGGTATCTATTTTTATCATCATCACTGACTTAACAATGAGCACCATATTTTGGAGACATTCCTGTGAAAATGCCATGATTCAGAAAATAGCTTAACACACCAAGACAAATATTACTTAGGTCTAATCACAAGTTATACCACACTACTCCCACATTCACTTAGGCCTAAAGCAAGAGCTGCTGAACTCCTTTAAGGTTCCCCCACCAACGCACCATTAGATCCCCGACTCAACCCTCCCCTCACCCTGAACACTCACAACCTTGCATAACCACAACCTACCAAACCTGCCACTTTCTATTTTGCCCACCATCTCCTCTACTCCCTGGACTGCCAGGCTCAAAGGGCAATGGGCAGTGACTCCACATCCAGCTGGTGCTGGTCAGCCTTGAGGCTGGTACTGTTTAATAATCAGCATTAGGAACCTGGGTGATGGCACAAAATTAACCCTCTGCGAGTTTATGGGTGACAGCAATGTGGGGATGTGATCAGTACCTTGGAAGGCAGAGCTGCCATCCTGAAGAACCTCCACAACTCTGAGAAACAGACAGATGGAAGCATCATGAAGTTCAACAAAAGCAAATTCAGCCCTGTTCACCTTGGGTGCCATGACCCTATGCATCCTAACAGGTCAGGTGCTCACTGGCTGGAAAGAAGCTTTGTAGAAAAGGACACAGTGGATAGTAGAGCAACATAAATCAGCAGTATGTCCTTGTGGCATGGGCAGCCGACTGGGTGTAGCTAGCATGTAGCCAGTAGATTGAGGGAAATGATTATTCTTAATTTGGCACTTTTAAGGCCACTGTACTCACTGCCTCCCAGAACGACTGACAAACTGGAGTGAGTCCAACAGGGAACCAAGACTGAACATGAGGAGAGGCTGAGAACTGTGTTAACACAGAAAACAGATGTTTAAGAAGAGATGTAACTACTGTCATCTGCTACTTAACTGGTGGTCAGCAAAAGACAGAGCCAGACTTCTCTCAGAGGTGCACAAAGACAGGACAAGAAGCAAGAGACGGAAGCTACACCATAGGAAATTCTAATTAGCTATCCGGGGAGTGCACTGTATTTGGGTGCTGTACACCTCACCCATGGAGGGCATTAACTCACAGGAATGCATATTTATGTTTTAATAAAATTAAAATTGGTAAAGCATGAAACATTAAGATCTAGAACTCTAAAAGATCACCCTGAGCTTCTTAAGCCTTCCTTCAAAACAAGCTAATTTGAGAAACTTCCTCAAGAGCTCCCAAAACACTTTCAGTAACTAAAACTGCATTTTGTCTAAATTCTCTGTGATAAGATACTCCCAAAGAACTGTAACATTCATGCCATTCATCAGCAGCATTTGGATGGAGCTGAAACCAAATCCACCCTAAATATTCTGTATCTATTCAAAAGAAAACTCCTTACACCAATACCTATACATTACAACAAGTCCATGACACATCACAAAACCAAAACTAGTATCTTTATCATTTGCAAAGTCCACATTTTAGTCTGATAATTAAGATTGTTCTTCAGTAAAAATAAACAGAAAAAGAACCTCACTTCTCCATAATAAATTCACTGAATATTGATTTAGAAGCCACACAGATAAGGAACTGCTCTTCAGATATACGTGGACTTTCAAAACCAAAATTATTGTGGCAACAAAGCAATAATACCTCTGCAAGTCAATACTCCCCTTGAGCTTTTTGTTGGAGTAAAAATAATGTAGCCAGTAAAAAGCTAGTTGTCCTGTTTCTGTTTTGAACAGACTTCATAACATCACAGATGAAAAGCAATGTGTACAGCATATGTGAAAAAGATGGAAACGGAAAGGGGGACAGAAAGGTATAACGTAGAACAAGGAGAGACATGCAGCCCAAGTGGGCAACTACTAAATAAATGAACTTACAGGTTGAAAATTATGAGAATGGTAGTATGGTCAAACATAAGATACAGAAAACTATGAAGCTTGTGAAAGAATACCAATACAAATCAGTTTGTACAGTTTGGTCTTATTACTCCATGAGACCAATTTAGCGCCATCATCTGCTTTCCACCTTGACAATTTCCTCCCCACCAAAGCCCATAGCTTTGCACTGCTTGCTCATTACCAATGCCAACAGCATTTCTGCTCAAATTTCAGGAGGACATCCAAGACTGGAAAACAAATGGGTGAATAAAACTTGTTTTTAATAAATTTAAAGCAGACATTAATCAGGATTTTTATTGTCAGTGAAATATTTCATAAAATCTAAAGAGGTGAACAATAAGCAGTCCTTGAATTGGAGCACCACATCAGTATATGAAATGAAGCAGGATGAAAAGAAATGTACTCTCGTATCTGCAAGAGATAATTGCATTGAAAATATATTGCAATTGTATCATACACCCATGTAAAGAAATTATGTCCTTCTAACTGTATTACTGGAGTGGCTGAAGAAAACCATCTCTTTTCCAAATAAAGACAAGGACTCATCTAAATGAAGGTATATGATTTTGTCTTTCTCTTATTTACTTCAGTAACTAAAGTCATGAAAGCAAGCAAAATAGTTATGAGTAGACAGATGAAAAAGATAATAAATTTACATATTGGCAGCTTTTAAGTATTATTGATATGTTGTCATTCAATAGTTAAGTAGAAGTTCCTAATATAGAGCATTATGTAAAGGTACTGTGAATCAGTTTCCATCAGTACCATCCCATGTTGCAATAGGCACAGGCAATGATAAAAGAAAGCGAAGGAAAATGGATGATGTGCTTCAAAAAACTTAGTCAAAAATAACTTCTTTCAAACATCCCACCAGTTGCTGAGACATCAAATTAGCTGACTCTTAACTGAATCAGTGCCCTCAAAGCAGGGCACAAGAGATGTTGGTTCATTTCTGTGTTTTAATTCACGATGTTAATGGTTAATGACCTAATTCTTGAATACTTTCCTATCTCGAAAAAGGTATACAAGGACAGTGACAGACTTAAAAGTGTACAAGTCTACAAGTACTGAGTGGGTTATTTCTAGCTGCACTTCATTTTTTCACTTCAGTAAGATATATCCTACATTTTTTGAGGTTTTATCATTATTTTTGCACTAAAACATGCATCTAAAAATGTCAGTTTGTACATGAGAGAACATGGATCACTTCTAATGCATGCTTGTAAATGCCAGCAGATACTTTAAGATCAGTAGAGCTACAGCACTGTAAAATCAATTTAATAACCCATGTTGCTATCTTGGGCCCTGGATAAGGTGAAATACTACTTTTTTCTTTAATATAAGCTGTAAATATTTCTTTCATATTCCTCTCTCCTTATGGGTCTCTCCTGTCACTTTTCAACACCCACCACTCACCCCTTTCATACTTACACCTTCAGGAAAACATTTCTAAAAAAGCAGAACTGCATTTTCTTTAGCATCAGCTATGTTAACTCCCTTGGTACTTTCGAATATATGTAATTTTTGTGTTTAATAAATGCATATTTAATTCCTCCCACCTCTTTCCTGGCATACCATCAATAACTTCCTGCAATTAGCTGCAGATTTACTTGATTTTATCATCTTTACAGTCAACAGATGTTGCATAGGCTATAAATCACCCAGGTTTTACATACCTCACATACTCTGTGGGAGAACAAAGTGAACCTTGCATTATCCAGAGTGCTTCTGTAGGCAACTTGTATATAACAAAATTGTAAAACATTGTGCAATATATCTGATCTCCTACAGACAAGCCTTTTTAAATTTAGAGATCAGCCTATTGCAGAAACCTGCCCCGTCTGCCAGAATTCTTGCCAGTTCTTCTAGCAGTAACAAAACTTAGCAACAGTACTAAAAGATGGGCAAGAAAAGAATGCTGCTTGAAAGCCAAACTTAAGTGTTCAGATTCCAAATACTTGCATGTGAAGTTAGCTTCTACAGAGGCCTGTCTTTTGACCTTCCAGTAGAAATATAAAGTATTTAACCCTGACACAAAGACCGACAGCAGTTACGTCTGATGATGCTTTAATACTTTCTGTCTCACACAATTTGGATAGTGAAACTGAAAAAAGAAATAGCTTTAAACACCACCACCCCCCCCCCCGACAATTTGTTGCAGTTTGCTAAAAAAAGTTATATAGACACAAATTGGTGAAACACAACTCTCACCCTCAGCACTTACTGTAATGTTTAGCTGTATCTGCAGCAACAAGAAGAATGCAAAGAAGCTGAAGGAAGTGTTGCAACCCATCCCATATGAGCTCCTCTGCAGTGTTCACCATAGCCGCCAAATCTGCTAAATCACAAACCTGAATCATTGCTCACCTTGAAACACCAGAGAAAGGGAATTTGAACAGCACAACTGCACAACTGCTCCTCAAAAATGGAATAAAAACCAAATAAGCCAAAACCAAACTTAATACATGCTCCAGGTCTGCCTCGAGACAGTGGTGGCACCATACCTTTCCTGTGATGTGTAAAAGTTCTTCAAAAACCTAAAAGAGTATTATGATTTATCGCTACTAGTCTGGGATCTTTCACACATACCGATCATGATTTTTTCCTTGAAAAAAACATATTTATATTGTTAAAATTAGGAAGTACATACGTGTATGAACGTCGAGAATTGCCACGAGTTAAAATTTCATAAAACTGTACTTGTCTTCTCAATACATTAAACATCGATGTAAACAGAACTAGAAGCCGTAGTTTTTCTTCTATGACTTTGAAACAGGTAAAAATTAAAAGCGAAGTTTTCTCAAATGTGGTACTGATGATATGTTAGAGTTCTACTATCCCTACTGCCACACATACACTGAATTAAAAATGCACAGCTTTGGTAGCAGACTTAAAGACTGCCTATTCAAGGAAGCAAAGAGTAAGTTCAAGCAAGTATTTCAGTTGTTAAAGGCAGAAACTGTTAACAGATGGGTGATAACATTTAATTTAGCAAATAACTTATTAAATAAATAATGCTGATACTTTCTTTGTAGAATTACATAATTATCTTTGAGCCAATTATTGCTACCTACATCTGTTAGCCAATTATATCTAATAATTAACACAAAGAAAGTTGAACAGACCAAAAAGAATGGGCTGCTTGAAGGATAAAAGATGCTTAGCAATTTAATACTTCCAAATAAAATTCAGAAAACATACAGACTCATTGTGCACTCAGATGATTCTCCCATAACTTTTATTACAGTTCCTATAATTCTAAAGAATATTTCTGACAACAGTTTCTTCTCAAGCCTCACAAAGTAGAATTCATTGCTCATAGTTACTAATCACTTCAAAATCAGGAAAGAAACAGATACTTCTCTAAAATTAACATTACTATTGATTAAATTAAACACTTGGTCCTTCGGGGGGGGAAAACAGGGTAAAAACAATTTCTCAGTAGCATATACTGAACTTTCATATAAGAACTCAATCCTGAAGTAAAGAAATTATTACACTGCACCACAACTAAGATTTACATCTTTCAAACATCCAGAAGTTTATTTTGCCAGGCAAAACCAAGATAATAGAAAAGTGAAAATAACTACTTATCTTTAGCAGAAAATTAAGCGAAAATTATCAATGGTCTTCAAAATTAACTATTGATACACTCATGACTATTTATCACTGAAATACTAGAAATTAAGAAGAAGCAGCAAAGCATCTTGACTGGAAACATGACAACATCTGTAATCAATTCCAATATGTAAAAATTCCTACTGTCAACTACATCTCACTGGGACATCTCTGCTCAGAAAGCAGCATATAATCTCTAGATGCACATAAAACGATCGCGAACAGATCCTAAGAGACAAGATACTGGACTAGAAGTGTTCTTGGCTATTAGTTTCCCTGACTTGATCTTGCCCTAAGGATAGCCAAGCTCCTCTTCCAATACAGAGTACCAAGCCCAAAGCATTGGAAAAGTAGAAAGCAGAAGCTCCACAGAACAAACATTTATGGTTTAGCAATATTATGAGCAATGCTACCATAGCAGTCCAGACACTGTGACAGACCTAGGAGGCAGGTGATGGCTACTGCAGATGAATACAGACTAAGAACACAGTACTCTGGCTACAGCGTACAGCAAGAGTCCTCCCACTGCACAAACTCTTTTACATTACTACTTTATATTTCTTGCTGTTTTCTGATCCAGTTAAAGTCATTGTAAGTAACTAAAAAGGTGGGATTAGCTGACTGCATTTCAGGAGATATTACACAGACCCCATTTGTAAATAAAATGGCTTCTTAGGACTCACTGAAGTAGAGGGACCTGGCAGAGGCTCATGTGTTAGTGTGCCCTTAGAGAGGCAGCCATCCTCGGTCCTGCCTGTGGCGGCCAGCACAGCCACCAGCGGGCTGCTGGGCAGCTCTGACGGATTGCAGCTTTTTCCCTCTCCAAGAGCATGCACTGAAGAGGGAATAAGGCTCTAGGACAAGGAATTACAAGAGTACATGCATAAAATTCCAGATATAACAGAGTTTCCATTAGTTTTACACAAATGAACTAAGACTGAAAACTGCAGCTTCTGCAACACATTGGCTCTTTTTTTTTTTCCTTTCATTCCATGCTTTCATGTTGTTATAAATGAGAATTCAAAATTGAATGTATTGTTTTTTTATTTCAGTAACTGTTTGGAAGCAGCTATTGCTTCCTATTGAAAGAAAAATATTTGAATTATGTCATATTATGTTATTAAATAATTTAGATGGAAAAACTAAAGACGGCCTATCCAATTCCAAAGTACACAACTCTTCCAATATACGTCCATCATATCTGAAAAATCATGGCGGTCAGGGGAAGCTCCTGACGACTGGAAAAAGAGAAATATAACCCCCCTTTTCAAGAAGGGGAAAATGGAAGACCCAGGGAATTGCAGACCAGTCAGTCTCACCTCTGCCTGGCAAAATCTTGGAGCACATTCTCCTGGAAGGCATGCTAAGGCGCATGAAAAACAACAAGGTGCTTGGTGACAGCCAGCATGGCTTCACTAAGAGGAAATCCTGCCTGACCAATTTGGTGGCCTTCTATGATGGGGCTATGGAACTGATGGACAGGGGTAGAGCAGTTGCTGTCATCTACCTACGTCTTTGTTGGTGACATGGACAGTGGGATTGAGTGCGCCCTCAGCAAGTTTGCCGATGACACCAAGCTGTGTGGTTCGGTTGATACGCTGGAGGGAAGGGATGCCATCCAGAGGGACCCTGACACGCTTGTGAGGTGGGCTGATGCCAACCTTAAGAAGTTTAACCATGCCAACTGCAAGATCCTACACCTGGATCAGAGCAATCCCAGGCACAGCTACAGGTTGGGCAGAGAAAAGATTCAGAGCAGCCCTGCAGAGAAGGACTTGGGGGTGTTGGTCAATGAGAAAATGAACATCAGTCAGCTTCAGTGTGCGCTCGCAGCCCAGAAAGCCAACCGTATCCTGGGCTGCATCAAAAGGAGCGTGACCAGCAGGTCAAAGGAGGTGATCCTGCCCCTCTACTCTGCTCTCGTGAGACCTCACCTGGAGTATTGTGTGCAGTTCTGGTGTCCTCAACATAAAAAGGACATGGAACTGCTGGAACAAGTCCAGAGGAGGGCCATGAGGATGATCAGGGGACTGGAGCACCTCCCGTATGAAGACAGGCTGAGGAAGTTGGGGCTGTTCAGCCTGGAGAAGAGAAGGCTGCCTGGAGACCTCATAGCAGCCTTCCAGTATCTGAAGGGGGCCTATAGGGATGCTGGGGAGGGACTCTTCATTAGGGACTGTAGTGACAGGACAAGGGGTAATGGGTTCAAACTTAAACAGGGGAAGTTTAGATTTGATATAAGGAAGAAGTTCTTTACTGTGAGGGTGGTGAGGCACTGGGATGGGTTGCCCAGGGAGGTTGTGAATGCTCCATGCCTGGTGGTGCTCAAGGCCAGGCTGGACAGAGCCTAGGTTGGCATGGTTTAGAGGGAGGTGTCCCTGCCTGTGGCAGGGGGGTTGGAACTGGATGATCTTAAGGTCCTTTCCAACCCTAAATATTCTATAATTCTATGTTTTGCTCTAGTTTTAGATTTGCCATGAACTGGATGAAATCAGGGCTTCAAAATGTCAAACTTTCCCAGAAAGCAACAATTCCAAGTTTCATCTAAGTCTTCCAAAGACTCATTTTCATCCGCAAAGTGAATTATGCTTCATCTGACTTGCACTGAATCACGCAATCAGAGTCAGGGATCAAGGCAAATTGCTGGAGTAAGGGAAAGCAGACAGGTCTTCAAAGGCATTCTAGGTAAGACAGAGCACTCCTTAGGAGCATCAGGATTCAATAATAAAATTTTGTATTTGATAGCAGGAAATAGGAAAATAATTTCATTGGCTCATTTAGAGAATGCCAGTTTTCCATCTTCTCGTGTATAACCACAACAAAGAGTGGCTTGTGAGAAGAGAAATAATTACTCCGAGTTCATACGCCACTAAAAGTTAATACAGCAGAAAAGTTTTGCAGGAAGCCTGCTGCAGGGGTAAAATAAGCTAAAAACAATTCCAATTTTAGAAATACAATGAGATGAAAAAAGTGAAATTGAGTATCAAAGGCTCCACCGCAACCAAGAGGGACGTCTGTCTGGACTCAAAGGGGAATCATGTTAAGTTAATAAAATGCACAAATCACCAGAAGTACATTTCTGAGGGAAAACAACAACAGAACATGAAACAAACAATCCCTGGCCTGATAAAGCAGAACATTTCAGAATACCTACAGCCATGTTTCACATATTTGAGTACCTGTATTTTGGGATTCTAAGGACTGTCTGTATGCATGTTCTTCATTCTGCCTGTATTCTCCGAATAACCACTCACACTTCTGTGAGTCTTAGCCTCTTTACCCTCTGCCCCAAGTAAGGCTGGATAATCTGGTGGACAGTCAATAAAGAGGAAGCAGAAGATGGAGAGATGGAGAGACGGACCTTATCACTGTTCTTTTCCTGGAAAACAACATCCTGGAAGGCAAACATCAGCAGCAACAGTGCCAAGAGTTAAAAAATGCGTTAGCCCTCAAGAAAACATGGCATGGTTCTAATTCTTCTAAAGCAACATTGGTATGTATATTTTACTTAGTTTCTCTATTTCTGAACTTCTAGAGAACCATTCCCATGGTTTTCAGAAGTTCTGAGAACTAAATGGGATCTTTAAAGTTCAGATTCTAAAAATTTGGAAATGTATTTATTTTAAGTAACAGGAGATTTTTAGTCCCACATTGCCACATGCTAGCCATGCAGGGGTAGAGGCAGAGTATTGCCTTTCCCTTTCCCAGAGAACATGGAGTGGCTGGGCCAGATCTTCAAAGGAATTTTTTGGAGGAAAAAAGGGCACAGTGTGAGAAGTCTGGGCCTGATAACAAGGGAAGCTATAGTATCCCCACCGGCAACTGATACAGTTTTTGGAGAAAGGTAAGAAGCTGTTTCCCAGCTACACTTCTCTCACTTCTCCCCCTGAAAGTGATCACTTTGCTGGCTCCCCTCCAGTGAGGGCTTCACAGGAGCTAGACGATTCACTGGCAAGAACCGTATGGACAGTCTGCAAGCAGAGGTAAGACAGAAAGCATCTTCAACAGGAAAAAAACCTGCAGACCAGAGATTCCTCTTGTGTTATGAAAGGGAAAACATACTGGGACACTGAAAGAGCTTGAGAATCACTGGACACTGGAGGTATAGTAAATTACAGGATTCTCCCATCCCTTTTTACACAGTACGGATGAGAAAAAAGATCCCAAAAATCTACATCTGTGTCTTAGCAGGATTCCAGCAAATCACAAATCCAAAAACTTCCAACCCCCCCTTATTAAGTGGATTTTGCTTTGCAAGTGTGTTTAGAAATTGTTAACTACCTGACTCATCTCCACCACAGAAGAGTTATTTCATGGTATATTATTTGTCACCTGCTATCATCAGGGTCCTCTGAACCCGTTTTGAGACTACAGAGCACAACATAAATCTGCCACAGCTTTTTGGCACCTCCTGCCAAGTACTTGCTCATATTCTGCAAAATTATGCAGACTATTAACCTTACATAAATTTTAAGAAGCTGGGTCTTCCCAACAGCACGTGCAGAGCACAGACCTTCACATTTCATAACAGCAGTGACCAAGACCAAAACAGATACGGAAGGACCATGGAAACCTCCACCTGAATGCAGGCCCAGCACTGCTATACAACTGCTGTAAAAGGAAATGAAATAAAGTCCATGAAAAACAAAGGGTGCTGCAACACCTTAGTAACTTTATACAACCTCCCTTGGAAGGGCAGCCATACACCTCGTGTCTCTTTGCCTTATCATATCTGAGCACTTACAGCTGAGTGGAAGCACAGCTCATTTTGCATTCAGAAATAAATTTACCAGATAATCCTAAATATTTTCAGCATGAAACAGCATACCAACCCTGACAAACATCTTCTTTATCTTCGGCACAAGGTTCCTAAAAGATTCAAAACTAGTTATCATAAGATTCATACTGAGTCAAATATTAATGTAAATATTTCTAAGAACTCAGCTTCCAGTTTCAATTTAATTATTTTATAGACTTGCTTAATATGTCTTTGCTTAATATGCTTAAAATGTTTTGACTCGTTCAGTCAATGTTGAACAAAGAAAAAGAAGAGTGTAAATGACTTAAGCAAACTTCTTCATCTGGAAACAGTTATCCAACACACACTCTTAGGTTTTCTGCCCATCTGTTAAACCAGCCCCATCAAATTGTTTTGAGGACGAAAAAGGGGTTTAGAAAAAAAGACTCACAGTATTCTTTATGACTCATCCAATATTTTTCACTGGCTTTGCTTACTAAGTGTAATACAGTTGATTCCATGTTTTATTCTTTAATGAAAGAGTTATATTAAATCCAGCTCTATATTACAAACTTTTCCTCCTGCAGCATCATAGCAATGAAGTGAAAGGTCCACAGTATTTTTGTACTAGTGTACAAAAGGGCTTTTGCCACTGTGATTTATCCCATTTTATTCAGGAGCTAACAGAGACTACATCGGTTAAAATGCATTTGCACCACTACACATGTGCTGAAAGAATTATCTAGTAGAGCCATACCAGCAAAATTTTTCTAGTGCGTATCAGTCCTAAGCTACTCCTCAGCACTGAAAGAGCACAACATCAGAGTATGCACTGAGGGGGCTCCATAAGAAGCACCTATTTTGATTTCCAGCTAGCCCCTCGAGCACACATCACCAGGCAGACAGCAAGCTGAGAATTAAGAATGATGCTGTCACACAGCGGTGCACGGGCTGCTGCTCAGCAAATATCTATTCTAAGGAAACTGATCTTCAGCACTGTTCACACTGCGATCAAATTGTTCTGATGTGAATTAATATTTCACCGGTTTTCAGAGTATAATAAAATAACAGAAACAAACTACTGGACAATACCTGTCATTTTGAAATAGAGTCTGTGTAAATTTTTCAAGTAGGTCAGACCATTTGACCTGAGACACTTTGCTAGAGACAGTTATTGTAGATGAGCTATTTTTATCTTAATGGCAGCAAACAGTACAGATATCCAGTAAATGAGCCCAGTATGTTAAAAACAATGTCACAATAAGAGAAAATAAATCAAACCCAATTCAAACTACTCCATTTAATGATTGTTCAGGCCTCATAAAAAGAAAGTACATTAAATAAGCAGAAAAAAATCGATATGACCAAGAGGCACCTGCATATTGATCAAGGAACAAAACTGAAAAGAACTATGGCTGATGCTTCACCCGAATTAGCTGCTTCTGCTCACACAGCAGGGCTCATCTCCACGATTCCCTTACACCCCAACCCAGCAACTCTACAAACTGCTGCTCTCACTCTTTTCCAATGCTGTAAGTTGTTCAAACAGCATTAATACTTATATTGGATGTACTATACTTGTACTGTTGTATGAAGACATAATTCTAAATTCAAAAAGTAACAATAGATGCTTTGTGGATGGATGAAGAATGGAATTGTAAGTCAGCTTCTGACAGACGGGATATTTTGTGCTGCGAAAAAAAGCTAATGAAGAATTATGTAAGAGTTTCAAAAATATGTGACAAGGAAAATGACAATAAAAATTAGAGGTGTTCGGGGTTGGGGGGGAAATTATACCAAAATTTCTTCAATGTACTATGTATACAAAAGATTTTCAGCTCAAAGATGAAAACAGTTGGAAGGCTTAAAGACTCTGCAGATCTTGGGATAGAATAAACTCTATAAAAGAAGACAGTGAAGATGAAACCATTATTTTTCAAGGAAAAGCTGCTCTGCCATTGACTCTATCACTCCAGTTGCTCAAGGTTGGGTTTTTTTCTTTTTATCTTTAGCTTGAGTTTTTTTTTTCTTAAAATGTACTAAAAGGCCTACAGAATTCAATAGCGTTAATACACTTAAGCTTTATCATACCTGTAATCTTATTTAAAAAAATCAAATTAGTTTATTACCTTTTATTAAACTTTCCATTTGTAGCTGCAGAAATGAAGTGACAAAGGGTGACAAAAGGATCTTGCAAGCTCTGTTAGCAAAACAGCTACGTTCGGTGATCGTCTCAGAGTCTGTGCCAAATTCATGACTTCATTTTCACATCCACTTTCAGAAATAAATACTTAGAACCAGAACATACACCATAGTAACTGCAGTCCACAGCAGCAGATCTCCCCATACCTATGTGCAATGTCAAAAGAATGCCACCACAATAAAGAGAGAGCAAAAATTACTTGGCAAACATTATTTTAAGAAGCCCTCATTAGAATTACGGTGGTCTCTTTTAATTGTTCATGTCCCCTGTCATTAGCCAAAAATCATTCTGTCAAAAGCAAATGTTAAATTGACCCAGGTTTTTAATCAGTCCATTTACCCTTTCTGAGTCATGCCATAAGGTCAGCCTTCCTCCACTCCTCTGGAGTTTGCTGACTGTTTAGAGACCTCCAGGGGAGATGGAGAATAGTAAAGATTCACACACTTACTTGTATATAATCTGACTATACTGTAGATTTTAAGAAAGAGAAGATACTGATTTCTCATACCAGACCCAAATCCCTTGGGATTCGGTTCAAACTCAGTTTGTGCCACCAATCTAAACCCCAGCCACTGTGGCTCCCTTCCCCCCACATCTCCCAGCCACATTGTCTCCTCCACTTCTCTGCACCCACACAAGCGTTCTGCCGAAAACGACTCCTTTAGCTTTCAGCAAGGTCAGCCCCCTGCACCTCGCTCTTCCAGACATACATGCATCAGCACCTACATAGGAACAAGTTACCTGTGTGTGCAGAGATGCGAGAATCACAGCAGAACAATTTATATCAATTAACCAGACGTGGAAGTTAATCTTTAATCCACTGTGTGTATGAACCTCCACATTAAAGCAACAAAATACAAAACTCTCTAAAGTTTTGGTCCATACTGGCATCAAGTTTCCACCATCTTACTCAGCAATTACTGTATCTATTCTGGTTTCCATTTACTCAGTAACTAATTAACACATGCATGCAACATATAAATAAGCTACTGCACAAATTAGCTGTGGCAAAACCACTCAAAATTCTCAAAGCTGAAGTGCAAATTCTTTAGAGAACAGAGTTGAGCAAAGTAACAAACTTAGGAAGACAAACTGGTACTGAACCTGGTACTGAACCTGGTACTGGAACAAATACCTTCAGTAAGGCTAACCTCTGTGTGGAAAAATTAAAGGGCCTTTCAAATGGCAATTAGGGAAATCCAGATTATTCAGATAATACTTACTATCTGAATAACTGATAACACTTCAAAAGGTTATCAGCTTTTTTCAAGTGTTCAATCACTGCCCTTCACATAAAAGTTGCTTAAGTGGATTCATATTAATTTATATATCTAATTCAGCTTTTTGCTTGTCTTTTGGAGGAATGGAGATTTATTATTTGGCAAAGGAGAGGGATAATGTTATACTGTCTTACAAGCCAGTGAAGAGCAGAAGGCACTGACCCCTGGAGCGCTCTGGATCTGCAGAGCGACCATGCTATCTCTGCACCACATGGTGCCCAGTCCTACACTGCGCTGTAGCTTTACTCGCCCCTGTAGGTGTACAGGTTATTAAATGATCCACATGCACAGATCTCATCAGAATTAAGCCTCCTACGTAGCTTTAACTGCTCCTAATAAACTATTGAATACGTGTATATTGATTCAGAGTATTGATTCAGTACATTTTAGCATGCTGGTTGAAGGGTGAAAACAAAACTCAGCACCACCCCTTTCCCCAGGGAGCTGCTTTTTTTTTTATTACACATTTATAGCTTTATCTCAAATCCAGGTTTCTCTCAAGCAGATAAAAGCCTTTACTCATCAGTAAGGGCTATGTTTGGTAAACATTACAGATAAGTATTATGGTGAAATAATCTTCTACAAAAATACATTATTCAACCGAAGAGGATTCCCCTCCCCACTCTAACTACACGGAACTAACACAGGTGACTTTTCTTCTTTACTCCAGTATTTCATCATGGGGGTGGAAGGGGGGAGAGAGAATTCTGTGGAGAACAGATTAAGAGTTACACTTATGGCCATGAGGGTGAGTGGAAAGGCAAGAGGCCATAATAAATAGCAGGATGTAGAGCAGAAAGCATAACAGGAATATCAGGTAAATAGCAAGCCTCATCACCAAGCAACAGAATATAAAACTTCAAAAATTACAGCACACACCCATTATAGAATAATTTTAATGAACTTGCAAAGACAGTATTTCAGACTAATTTAACCAAGGAAAACTAAATGAAATCTCTCTGAAATAAAATAGGCTATACAGATGGAAGTCTAGTACTGTGGGTTTTACCTCTGGGAGTTGCAGCCTGTACAAGATTCTATTCTTTCATTACAAATCTGTTGTGTGGGGGGCGGAGGAGGAGTAGCTGTGTTACAGGGATAAAAAGAATAGCACAATTGTTGTAAGAACATCTAGTTTTCTCTGTGTATTTCTATCCATCACAATCCATCTTCAACTTCACATCTATTTTTCCTCATTACCTTTCTCTATACTGTGACAATAAAGAATATTTTAATGCTGGGGGAGGAAGCACTGCATAAAGAAAAGCCCCTGAACAGGACATCGCTAATTCATTAGCGATGATCATTAAACAGTCTTCTTTTAAAAAGAACACAGAAAAACAAAGCAAGCTGATCAAGCTCCATCAGGAGAGAGAGGAGGACTGGCAGGAATAGCAGCTGTGCTCTAGCTCAGATAGGATTCGTGTTGGCAGAACTGTGAAATAAAGCCTGAAACATATTGTGCCTTTATCAATCCTGCTTTCCCAATAAAAGACATCCAAGGAGTTCAATGCTTACATTCATAGGCTATTTTACTTTGGAGGGTTTGTATACAACTAAATCTATAAACGTCCAAGATACATTTATTTAGACATGCTGCTCCTTCAAACAGTGCCATCTAACACATACACTAATATAGCCTCATTCATCTGAGTATCTTGAAGTGCTTCATAAACACCAACTGAACAGATGCCATGGATCTGAAAAACATTGCTGCCTGAAAATTTTCTGCTGACTTTGCTACAATAATATGCTTTATTATAAAGTAACAAAGGTTAGTGCGAGGGAAAAAGTCTAATTTAAACTAGACATTTAACAGCATTTTGCATGTATCAATTTTAATACTATGTTTTTCACAGTCCTCCACTGCCAAGAAAAAAACCTAAAGGCTAAATAAAAAGACCCAATGGTTTCTTAAAAGGAAATTAAAAAACAAATAATGAAATTTATCAGACATATACCAAAACCTAAAATTCAGACAAATACAGAGGTATACGTAAGACACAGATGTAAAAAAAGAAAAAAATCCTTTTCAAAGAAATGGGAAAATGAGCATTTAGAATTATATTATCTAGAAATTTATGCATATTTCGTACATTGGTCAAATGAAAATTTCCTTTTATTACATTGAGATTCTCATTTATGAGCATAGAACACAAAAAAGGGGAAGAAAAAACTAAAGAAAGGACAGAGAAGTGTGTAGGAAGATCTCGGAGTACATAAATATAGTGTTGTTCTTTTTGTTCCCATGTAGAAAGCACAAAAGTAGATCACCTGTTATATACTGGAACACGGTGATATAAAACAACTTCTTCTCTTTTGACTACCTTGGGTGGGATCTTTTTGAGTATAAGATTACATAATACATGGTGCAACTTCCTCAACCTGCTTTAAATAAGTAACACTTTGGAATTTGTCAATCTTATGAGCCAAAACTTTCACAGCTCAGACTTTCAAACCTGAAACTGGGGCTAGAAACAGAAGCTCAAGCCCCGAAACTTCAGGAATTCAATGACTTGTTATTTTCTTAGCAAGAATTCAGAGAAGAACTTTGCTGGGAATGGGATCACTGCACTCCTTCCTTCTCAAGTGGGATCATTTATCCAGTGAAACTGAGCAGCGTAACTATTTCTTTCTGCAGGTATGTATATCACTTTATTTTTCCATCTACCCTCTTTCTGCATCAGCTTCAGAACCCTGATTTCTGTGCTGTCATAGCACAGTAGACTATTACTTTATAAATAAAGCTTCAGATCAGAAAGGAAGAAGGAAAAAAGTGTCATTCACTGTGATTCAGGCAGGTGAAAAGGCTGCAGTGTAGCGTTCCAAGGCAGAATTGCCTTTTCTTTGTGCTCTGCCCATATCTACACAAGCTGCCAATTTATTTAATTCATCCTCGAAGGAAGGGAAAAAGGAATTGTCCAAATAGAAATCCAGTTATAATAAACATGAAGTAGAAACTGTAAGACATCTTTGCTTACTGAACTCCCTTTGAGGCTAAAAATAAACTTCTTCAGACCTAAAAATGCTCTAATTAGTTCAAAATCCAGCCTGATATGTTCAGCCCAAGGACCCGATCACCCTATGCATAACTCAATGCGTAACTATTGTAACTGGAATGGAAGTTTGGCATAATAGTATGATAGAAACTTTCCCACCATTCACAGGTCTGATTTATTCACAGGTTTTACACTCACCAGTAAGAGAAGTAACTGTAATACTTAGCATTTTACTAGAAAGCTAACACTGCTTTACATTTTACCAGAGGTAGATGTGTTTGCTTTGGTAATACAGATAGGAGCAGTATTCATTATATTCACAATGGCAGAATTATAATTTTGTCTCTTATATTGCCATGCTCAACTACAAAGGCAATTTTTTTATAATAAGCATCAGGTTAAGGCAGACAGCAGTGAATTCATTCTAATAATTATGGGTACTAGTGCAACAATTCACGTTTTTTCAATGCATTAAAGATCATATCCAGACTACAAACAGAAAGGAGAGCATGACTTCAACCCCAGTTCTTCATTCATACTTATTTTAACATGAGTTCAAGTAATGAAAGCCTAAAAAGAACTAGAGGAAAATAGAAATTTATCAGGTCATTTAAAACCAATGCACAGCTACATGGAATTGTTTACTCTCTTCCAAGTATGAATGAGGTACCTCTCGGTAGGCAATGATGGGCAGCCTACAATTCAAAAAAGTTAATAATAAATAATGAAAGGTAAATTTTTTGTGAGTTTCATGAACTGTTAATTTTTTCAAAGCAACATAATTGCAAAACATTCTTTAAGTTGTGGAAACTTCTTCCTGGCTGCCATTTTCACCCCGAAGGCGATGGGGTACCTTGGAGACTTGTGTATTTTATTATTATCAAGGGAGAATTACTCAGCACCTTCCATTAAAAATCTGTCTTGAAATTACAGTATTTGAGCCTACCCAAATTCCGTTTTTGACTGTAATTTTTCCTCAGGTCTTTAAAGCTATCGATATTTACACAGTCAATCACATTCATCTTTTAAACAGTTAAGGAAAGGAAAGCACCACATTCAGATGCAATTGCTACAGCGCTTTCTTGTGATATTTAAAAAAGCATATTGATGTATGAAGCTTGAATGCGGAATCGTTTTCCCTACTGCTTTTCATTCATCATGCAAAGGTGCAGTTTGTAGAATTGCTCAAAAATTACAGAGACCACATTTTTTTACTAACTTCTAATAGACAGCACTTGTCTACAGTTCCCATCTTTAGATCTCACAGCATTTCTATAAAGGGAAGAAGTTGGACACGTTGTCCAAGTAACTTGTCCAAGCAACAAGTTTACGTTTAAGCCAAAGTTAAAACCCAAGTCCTGTGAACAGTGTTGTAACAGAAGCATCACTCTTTGCCTCTTGGTACTGCCTTGGGATTTTGTCCAGTGCTTACATTATCTCAAATTCAGCATTCTTTCTTGGTACCTTTCTAGAAGTAGGATTCCACTTTAGAGAATGCATTATTGGATATTTTGACAAACTGCAGCAGGGAAGTGGGTTTCAGTTCTCTTCTCTGGTTCATTACACTAAGGTGAGTAACAGTACAAACTCATCAAGGAGTAAGAACTCAGAAAATGAAAAGATGAGGAGAGACTTTTCAGCAGGGCCTGTTGTGATAGGATATGGGGTGATGGTTTTAAACCAAATGAGGGAAGATTCAGGCTGGGTGTGAGGATGAAATCCTTTACAATGAGTGTAGTCAAATCCTGACGCAGGTTGCCCAGAGAGGTGGTGTCACCATCCCTGGAGACATTCCAGAGCAGGCTGGATGTGGTTCTGGGCAGCCTTATCTAGTTGACAATGTCCCTGCTCACTGCCGGGGGGTTGGACTAGATGACCTTTGAAGGTCCCTTCCAATCCAAACCATTCTATGATTCTATGGTTCTATAAACTGAAGTGAGACAATTCACCATTGTCATATAAAAAAATTGTAACTGTATTCCCACTCCAGTCTGCAAAAAGCTTTAGTCACACTTAAAAATCACAAGAGCGGATAGAAGTGTTAGACATCAATTTTTCAGTGTACAGTTGCCAGAAAGGCCACAGTATAAGACCAACTGATAAAATAACAACTATTTCTACAGAAATACTGTTTCTGGTGTCAGAAAAAGTGTGGTTCACACCACTTCTAGAGAACTAAAGTCAATTTTATAACTATTATATACTTCCTATATACATGTATACATATGCCCATTCATATGAAATGTAACTATGGTATATGTATCACAGTTACAGGAATTACAGAATAACTACTTTGTACACACTGTTCAGCTGAACAAGACAGACTCAGGTGAGCACTGCTTGTCAGTGGCAGTGATGACAGCAGAGTTTGAATCCAGTTGAGCAACCACAGATTTCTTTAACTGCAACCCAGCATGTCTTGTTCCAGCTGAGGCAGCACCCTGAATCCCCACGTCTGATAGAGGATCTGGAACAGTGCTGAGAAGGCCATGGGGGATAGACACAGCGGGGCATTTTGAGCACCCCTGTCTTTATCAGCAGAATTGAACAGCAGAGTTGGATACTGCAATTAAGACTATTTGGATACTATTTTGTCCTCCCAGAAGCAGCATAACAGAATTTTCTCATTTAAAGTTCAAATATCATTCAAATACCAAAACAAACAAATAGATTCCTAACTCAGTGGGAATTCCAAAGCTGAAGGGCAGACAAAGAAAAGAAAATAAAACTATTTTTCTGTCTGGAGAGTAAAACAGTAGCTGCCTGGCTGCTCTCTCGAGCCTCAAAGAACAAGTTGGCCCAATCTGTGACCTGCTCACAGAGTCAGGCTGATTTGGTATCTAGCAAACACTTGGTAGATAATAGTAATCAATGGAGATTAGAAACTATACATTAATCTGTGAATGTGTAATACTTGTCAAAAGAGAAACCAGTATCTTGTATTATGTTGCAGGTGTCAGAATTACATAAAAATCAAAAATAAAAGCCCAAGCTATAAAATTCAGCTAAATTCACATTTATTTCTAACTGCTACTATTATTCCACTGTGTCAGTAACCAATAATGCTATCCCGGAGTAGAATATCGCTGCCAATTTTACAAGCAAGCAATAAAAATAGTTTTTGCCAGAATTAAAACTGCATTTCTTTCCATTTATTTATTCATCCAACAGATGCATTATCCAAGACTCTGCACAAGAACAGAATATTAAATTATATCAGCTGGATGTGTTTCTAAAAAGAATCTGAAAAATTTAAAAGATTAGTGATTCGGTGAATTCATTTCTTTAGCATCTCTGACGAGCAGTTCTCAGCGATCTTAAAACATACTTTGAAAATGCAGACACTTTCAAATAAGCAGGGTAAGAAAAAAATGAGCTTTCCACCGTTAGCACAGATTTAAACAAAGATTTAAAATTACAGATTAGCAATTTTATGTGGACTCTCTACAGTCCACAGTTCTCTGCAGCTGCTGGTTTATGGTGTTTTGTAGATCAATCCCATTTCCATTCTCATTTCTTTGTGTTGTGGGTGTGCAAATCTACTCCAGGCAATTTTGTGCCCAGCTGATCACAGGATACTATCCAGCAAATTGCCATACATGGCAGTCAAAGCCAGAGGAGTCATACTGTGACACTAAAGTAAAGAAATATTTATATTGCTGAAGATTAAAAATAAAAAATCCAAAATGAAAACCTGAAGCAAGGTTTACAAGTCAAGCTCTTCATTTCCTATTAAAGTGACCATGAAACTCAACATTCAAAATTCTCTGTCCCTTTATAGCCAAAGATCATTAAGAAAACAAGGAAAGCCTATATAAATAATTCTGAAGAGCAGCTCAGTCACCCTTGTAACAATTTGCACAACTTCTCTGCCCTTGCATCCGACTCCTTTAGTTCTCATCAAAAATTTATCCTACCAACTCCATGCCTGCCTCCTCCTAAATAGACAGATCTTTTCTTCTTCCTTCAGCCACATCACATGCACGCAGAAGATACAGGTTATATTGAGAAGAGTAAGAGAAGGAGAAATGCACCAGCATAAAAGGCGCCTAATATATAAATGAAATTTCCAGTATGGCACAACCCAAAGTACCGCACATAAAAAGACTACATCTACTTTGTTCTGTTTGCAATATTGATCTGTTTAACTGTTAGGTCCTAAATGATTATAGGTTTTGTTTAGCAAGTATCTTTACACTTAATTTAACTTCCTATCCGATGTTAGAAGCAACGGCTCCTAGATGTCATAATCCAGGTGAAATAAGCCTCCAAACATGGTTCTGTATTTTTGCCCTGTGTTTAATAATCACATCTGCATGCTGCAAGGCCTGTTTCCTTAGAGATGGGGGGGGGGGGTGTGTTTAATTTTGAAAATCTGGATGATGAAGTAGAGATCTCTGTAGTGTTTCATCAATAGATTTTTTTAAATCTCATTAATTATTTGCAAGTTCTGGGGGTTTGTTTTGCTCCTCCCTCCCCCTTCCAATGCAGTTGAGGGCTTAAAGCAACTTAGATAGAAGTAAGGTTAGTGTAAGAAATAATTTATATTCTGACTTTGCCAATACATTACTGAAGGGGAGAAAAAAAAAACCAAACAATGTCCTGAAAGATTTAGATCCATTAACTATTTTTCCACTTAAACCTCAATTTGTTCATTATTACCCCAAAGCATTGCTTTGGGTTCTTTGTCAATTCTAGCCAGACATTAAAAAAAAAAAAAATAAATCTGTGTTTAAAGACCCGCAAAGAGAATAAATGTGGAAAATTTATATAGTTTCTGCATTTTTTAAAAATCAGTTGTTCTTGTGTGTTACAGAGACTGGACAGATTCATGAAACACAGACAGACTTCCCAGATCCGCCCTAGGCTTCTAGCATGTAGCCAAACTGTTTCAACTACAAAACAGAATGATGTGAAGGGAAACTTTAAAATAGATATAGGATGCTCACATATCGTGGTCATGGACAATGCACAAGCAGCTAAAACCCTGAGTTGAAGTGTTAACTCACACTCTCTCTGACTGTACATAGAAATTTACCTGAGATTAAGAATACTGAATACAAACTAAAATTTCTGTAATATCAGCCTTTACTGCCCCAAAGTACACTGTAATAGCTGCTTTGCCTACAGCAGCTTTTATACTATCAGCAACTGTATTAACTACTTGCTATTGTCACAGCCTGTAGTATTTATCAAGGTATGCATCTAACTGACAATCCAAACAGCCACAGAGTCCTTACATACAGATCATACAGATGTACTCAAACACCACTGGAAAAGTCATACTGAAGCATTCTACCCAGACCAAAGTATGTATTGACTATTATGATAATGCCAGCTTAAAGATTCTGGAGTGGGGGTGTTAAGCGGGTATTATCAAGAACCCAATAGACAGGTTGACCCTGGGGGGAACAGGAAGGGCTGGCTGAGTTTTTCTTTCACCTTCGAGACCAAGACACCAGGAAAGGTATTACAACACGCAACAACTTCAAAAGAAAAACATTTCCAACCTAATCATCAGGCTTAAAACAGTAACTACTTTCAAAGGGTAGGCTCTCCTTCCATTAAAATGAATTTACTTGATTAATAAGAGAAATAATGTTCTCATCCCTATTCAGCTGTCTCTCTGGAGGAGTAATTTCTCACTGGGCACTCTATCTACTGTGGAAAGAATGAGGACTGGAAAAAATCTCTACTTGCATCAGAACTGCAATTTCTCTTGTAGAAAGACAGCACGGTAACAGGCAGAGTCAGTAACAATAACTCACATTGTTTCCCTGTTGATATGTTGTAGCAGTTGCTATATTCTGTCTTCCACATTTCCTCAAGGAGCTCCTAACCGTAGGTACCAATTTGCAGAGTTGCTAGCCTAGCTAGTGATACTGAAGCTTTTCACTCTTAAAGGTACCAGAAATAATGCAAGTAACATTTTCCTCTTTCCCACTCCAACTGCGCTTTATAGTCCAATCACTGCAACTCATTCTACTAATACACTTTAATTTATTAAGTGGATCATCAGTGAAAGCTGCTGAAGAATTTGACAAGTTTTTTCTCCATAAACATGTATTTGCACATTATCCACCAGTGCAACAAAAACGTCTCCATCAACCACCTCCAATTTCTTAAGATTTTATTCTAGCCTAATGACAGACATACCACTGAGACAATACCTAAGACATACCACTGACACTATTGCTCTCATCCTTCCTCCAAAAAACAGCAAAAGAAAACATTTTTCGTACAAGCTCTGGTTTGCTTCAGTACTACAATAAGTGATTCCAAATACAACAACTATGCAGTGAAGTTAAAAATACTCTAGAAGATGGAAAAAAAATGAAACTATGGTTTAGGCACAAAAATCCTTGATATCTGAAATTTTCACAGATAAATTTAGTTCTTCATATGCTTGCAAATGCATGCATTTTAAACACAGTTTAGGTATCAATTTTAGACTCTTGAGCTACAATATATATATGCTTTAAAAAAAAGACAAACAAAAAAATATCAAGGGTATCATATTTCTATTTCATTTATCCCCTTAAGAAAGTGTCAGATATTTTTCAACAGCCAGCAAAATAAAATTAAACTATACAAAAAGATACAAATTATGGAAACTACTGCACCCAAACAACAGAGGAAGAAAGAAAATAAACTGAAGATGATACCAACACAAATCTAAACTTAGATCAACATGAACATCAATCAAATGAACATTCCTTTTAGCAGAGTAAATGGCGAAGCCAACACACTACACTACCTTAGTTCAATTGCCTTCCTATTATGCATTTATCATTATAGCTTATCACTTGAAAAACTTCTCTCGCATGTCTTTTATGGCACTACATAAGCAGATTTTCTATCAGTTTCCCTGAACAACCCTGTAAAAATAATAACTCTCAAGAACTAAAGTGGCAAAGAGGGGAAGACAGAATACTTTATCATTACAAAAAAAAATATCAAACAAGAAAACACATAGTACTGCATATCATTTTTCAGATTTTGAGAACTTAATGTGAAGGAATATCACCACTATCAGACTGATGTGAATGATTTCCTGTATTTGAACTGAAGATAGGGACCTGACAGATGGTTTTAACCGTTTACAGCAGTCATTCACAAGTGGTGAATCTAGTGGGGGGGAATCTAGTTAGTGTCAATAGCTTTTAGCTGTCTGAAGACACCAAAGTATGCTCCTGTCCCTGCAGTTATGTGGAAATATGCAAAGTTACTGTGTGTGGTCACTGAACTTTGATGTTACAGGTAGTAAGCCTACTGGGACCTTTTCACATGCTTTTTTCAGCACTCCCAAACCAAATTAGCCAAGAAGCTGACTGAGTGAGACTGCAATGTGTAAACCTCACTCTGGTGGTGACCCTTACAGTCTGAGTGATGTTAAAATTAAAGGGACACAGTTTATGGTGTGATAGCGCTTCATTTTGTGTTCACTCTTTACTCACAGAGCAATTAAGATCATAAGACTTCTGTGTCTTAATTTCAGCTACAGGAATGCCTGCTACTAGGCACGCTGTGTGAACACTTTGTCTTAATTAACAGCAAATCATGTTGCCTTCCTATTTTTAAAACTGACTAGAAACACAGTCTACCAAAGATCTCTGTCAGATTAACAAATGTAGATAAAATAGTCCCGTTTTCTTGTTTTGTTTCAAATTAGAAATTTCACTTAAAGGACATTACAGCAGGAAGGTGTGCAACAAAACTCCTGCCATCAGGGGACTGTAACAGGGCAGCTAGTGCTGCTCCTGTGGCTGCCCATCCCACATACTTTACCAGGCACAGATTCCGCAGCATCAAAGGTATCTGATAGAGAATCCTGAACCAAATCCTGAAGTTAAAACCCTGCATGTTAAGTTCAGCTACCTCTAGCTCAATTCACTGTAATAAGCCAGGCAGAAAGCTTACTGAAACATTTATATTGATGCCATTCTGCCATGCACCTAACCCAACACTGTCCTGAGCTAGTACTTGGTGATGCTCGGCAACGCAGCAACCCAGGCAATAGGGAATGACACTGAAAAGTTCTTCCAACATACAAAATATATTTTTTTGATGAAGCAAGGTAAGCAATCACCTGGGACTTTAAACCAGGAGGCAGTATTTCAGCCACACAGTGACAGCACTCCAGCTTCAGCACTCTTTAGCCTTTGTCTGAACTCCTTTCCAACTTACCGAATCACTATTTCAGGTGCATTTTCACAAGCTTAAACAATGTGAGCAGGTAGCTTTTTCCTTTGTACGTCTGAAGTAATATAAAAGATCTCATGTCAAAACTCCAAAAGCCTTTCTGTAGTAACGGAAACCCTCATTAAAATACTGTACCAATTGCCAGCTTAGAACTACGAATATTTTATAAAAGAAGAAATCTCTCAAAATGTCAGAGTACTCCAAGTACAGTTTTAATGAAGGAAAAACTGAATTCACAGACATATTGCAATTTTGGGAGAAAAAATAAAAGTTTACCATAAAGTTTACAATGATTATTTAAAATTTTGTCAATACTTACTTCAAGATACAGCACCATTCATTGTGAATGTCTACACCAGAGGACAAAAGCTGGAGTCAGACTGATGTTATTCAAATTGCTATTAAATTTACCAGCCATGCTTCCCTCCTGAGGATAATTATTTTATATGTGTAGTTTTGGCTTAGAATTCTATTTTATAACTAAAATGTTTAAATAATTGTAATATAATGCACCAGGACCATGATTCAGCTACATCACTAAATCAAATTTGCTATTATGATATGAAAAGGGAGCTTTCTCTGTATATGACTGATACTCAGCACTGGTTCTGTAATACTCTTTGGTATCACCTCATTATACAAACCTAAAACAAGATACGGTTTCAGTATTAATTGCTGAAGTACAGTCTGTAACTTACACATTTCCTCATGTATACAGGAACTTCCAGCATTGAAAAAATCAATCGTTGAACTAACATGGAATACTACTGGCCAAATAACCTATGCCTAACAATTACACAAAACCAAATTAATCTTCTAAGACATTCTTATTTTGTAGCTTAAATAGGAAATTTTCCTGTACTCAAGCTGCTACGCTAACATTAAATCCTTATCTTGAAAATGAATATTCATTACATATAAAACTATATAATACTTTCATTATTATAGTATATTATATATACAATTTATATATTTTTACATCTATCTTGAAGTACTTAGTTTTGTGTAGCTTCTAAAGGTGTACATCTTTGCAAATACAAAAGGAAGTACCATTAAATGACATATAATTAAGCTCGAAAATCCGTATTTTTAAATCTATGGAGATAATTTGAAAATGGAGAAACTGAGATCAATTTCCCCTGTGTTTTCTGGCAAGTGAATAACAAGGTCCTTTCCAGCCCTAAGTATTCCATGATTCTATGAAGTTAAAAACGCAAAAAAAAACCCAACCCCCAACCTAAATAAGTCATTATAAAAACAACAAAACAAAGAAGGCTGTATGATAATCAACCAGGGAGAAAAGAAAATAAACATTAAGGATAGGACACCGAATGGAAAATTAATTTGGTGCATGTCAGTCTTCACTACAGAAAAGGAATAACAGTTTTAGAACCGTTCTCCACAGATTAAAGAAATGAGAATAAAAGACTTGTGCCAAAAGAAAGGACTGAATTATCATCAGTCAGAATGGTACTTAGGTACAAATTCTAGCAGGTTTTGTCATCTATTTAGCATATAATTCTTAAACAATAATAAAACCCCTCCCAACTAGAACTTGTGTACCAGTCAGGAGTCAGATTTACACCCTTTCAACATAAAAGCGTGCTGCAGCATGATCCAGGCCAGCAAGCCAGAATTTCAGTATTGGGTAAAAGAGAACACCCTGACAAATTGAGCATAATGAGGTCACATCAGCACAACTCCTGAACCTGAACTGCTGTTATCCAGTTTATTTTCCTCGATATTATAAAAGTTACTGGATTTTAAACAGCATTCTAACAAAGTTCTTTGCAACAGACTATTGAGGAAATGAAGATGCAACAAGGTAAAAAACAAATTTTAGACAGGGATCACAAGCTGCTAGAACAGATAAAAACAAACTACCCAAAAGAGCTTCCCGAGAATTTGGCATCACACTGCCCAGTGTAGGTAAGTGCAAGGTACAGAAGGATCTATCCAGCTGGAATTATGAAGGCACACCACGTAAATAATGCTGAAGGACAATTCCAGGACACGATGTCCAACATCACCCAATATTCATTTTTAAAAGTGATTCAAGCTCTAAAGAGATTATGTGTCACTGAAAAAATTTTATGAGTTAGGAGCCCAAGTCTCTTGCAAATATGAAAACAGATGACAATTTTAGACCCAGAAGCAGCAAAATTCTAAATAGCTGCTAAATGAGCAGCAAGACTCAAACTAGGAAACAAGATGTGCAGCCCAAAGAAAGAAACAGAAAGTACTGCTGAAGCATTCAGGAGAAAAAAAAAATCATAGGAGCTGAAGAATAATGCAGAGGACAAGGGAAGTATGCAGACAGTTTCCCAACTGTGCCAATAAAGACCTCCATAAATGTGTCTATTCCATGACACCTGAACGTTAAGAGAGTCTGTGATAGGCTTATGTAAAGTTAAACCCTAAAGCACATTAAAATAATGCTAAAGCTCCAAAATCAAGGATTCTGATAGAAAACATCAGAATTGTTCTAATAATTATTGTTTTAATAGTTCACTGGACCCTGCCAGACCTTGTGAACCAAAGGATTCTTTTAAAAAAAAATCTTATTTTAAAAACTGCAGTGCAAGAACCTGCATTCAGGGTGATCTTATCAACCCACCTGCGGAGTTTAGACCTCCAGACCTACAAAATGACCTATCACCCTTTTGGAATGCAGTAACAGTCAGTGCTAGGCCATTACTTCCTGTGTGTAGAAAGTAAGATAGTGGTTAAAAGATGAAAGAAGACCAAGAACTATGCCATATTTTTGGACTTCCTGCTCCCAGCAAAACAGAAAAACATAGTCTAACAGACATTTAGGACTCTTAAATTCAGTCTAGAAGTACTATGGGGTGTACGCTATGGCAATTGCAGTTATTTCTACCTCTGTGCACACAGCATCTCTTTACATCCACATGCCCTTCTGTTCCACTCTGCTTCAAGCTCTGCACTTATTTTCTCCCCATACCAGACCCAGCAGGCTCAACCCTTAATAGCTCTATTCTCTGTCACATTGAGTCTCCTTCTCCCCTTGTGTTGCCATTCCCAGTCCTAAAACCCTTCAACATCAACCTCCAATTTTAAGACTCCTGCTGCTCCCGCATATTTCTACCTTCTCATTACCCTTCCACCCCACTTTTCACTCCCCTAAACCCCAAAATACCAGTCAAATTCTTTCTCTTCCATTCTGTACTGATATAGAAACAGGTATAAGAACAGCACATTTTTCTGTTTATGCTGGGTGTCTGCACATGGCTTTTTTTGCCCACTCTTCCCTATCTACCCTTTGAGGATGATGTCATCTGTTCACACCATCTTAACTAGCATCTGCACAGCAATGGCTTGTAAGCATGTCTATCCATCCACCTACTCCTGATTCCCTCCATATGGTACTGCTGCTTCTCCTGATTTTCTCTCCAGAAAACTTAAGCTTGATATATTCACAACTCAGCTCCTTATCATTCCTCTCAAACACTTTTTGCAGATAGAACAACTGCCATTATCACTTCCTGTAATATAGGCAGTCTTTCATGACCCCTTTTCCTGCATCTGAACCACATATCCACACTATATCCAAAATTCCATTGCAATCATCCTCCGTATGTAAGTATTTTTCTTTCTGACAGTACAGCTCACCCGGTATCTCCATCCTTCTTCTGGCACACACTGAAGAATTAGAAAGGGAGACAGAGATTCATCTGTTTAAATTTAGACAGGCTTCCCTACTTATCCTAAGTCATACTGAAAGTGAAGGAAGTAAATCTCTTTAATATATTAGTATTTATGCTTTCATTTCAGGAATCCTCCAGCTATGCTGGTACCACTGGTATCAAGCTCTTGGGAGACAGACGATACAGGGACAGCTCAAAGAACTCAATCAGTTGCTACTCAGCATAGCCAGCTGGTACCTACTGATCTTTGTTCAAAGTTTCTGCAATCTTTATTTAGGTATTTTCTCAATGTAGAAGTACAAAACAGGAAGCACACTAGACAGATATGCACCCATTTTAAAAAATGAATAAAAGATGCTGTTACCTAAAGATAAATAATGTACCAGGTGCCTATCTGAGAAAAAAGAGAAGAAATGAAGACATCTGAGTTACGAGACTGCATTTTATAATTGCATTAGCAACTTAAAACCAGAGGACCCCATCAAAATTTGACCAAAACTGCCATCTTAACACAGATGATTAGGTAAGAACCAAGCTTTAACATTAAGTATCTTATAAAACTTAAAAAAATAAAAATCTTAAAATAAAAACAAACAAAAAAAAAACAAACAAAACCAAAAAAACTAAAGAAAAAGCCCCACACCCCACACTTATTTGAGATTAAAAACTACCAGCAGAACATTCGGTACTCAGATAGTCTCAAATTACCTGTTCAGCAAACCAATTTTTTAAAAAATATTATTTTGGGTTCTATACGGAATTTATTGTCAAGGTTTATTTTGGCACTAGTACTAATTAAAACAGATATTGCGCTACACTTCTCTTACGCCTCATTAAATGGTTGTGAGCATTGTTTATGCTGATAGAACAGATTCAGATAGAAATTAAAAACCCAAAAGTGAAAATGAAGACATCCCCTGCCTCCTGCAAAGTGAAGGTCAAGAACATCAAACGAAACATCCTCACAAAAACCTGTGAAGTCTCCAGCAAAATTCATGTGGAACAGACAAGATTTTTTTTAAGAGTTAACGTTTCAACAAATCAACAACCTACACTATTACACATACATCGTAGATCATAGAAATAATTCTTTTCCAATTCACAAACTAAACTGATTTTCAACCCATTTTAAAAGTTTGAATAATCTCTGTGAATCCTAATGGAAATTTTCCTAACACACATGTGGGTGTCCTGAATATAATTTACTCAAGACAAGACCTAAATGTTCGCTTGCATATAAACATATAAGGTGAAATTCAGCGTGGCTCGAAGAGGCCAAAAAAACCCAAAACATCACAAATGGAAAGTGGGCACATTCAAATATAGATTCTTGGAAGCTTTTTAAGGAATAAATGTTTAATCCCTTTTATTTCATGTCATGTGGTTTCCAGTGTACACAAAGAGTGAAAAGGTAAAAATAAACTGGCATACCCTTAATATATTCCAGAATTCATAAATCATTTGTAAATTTAGTCGTTTTATAAAAGAATCCTTATATAAATTGGGGGGAGGGAGGGCATCAATCCCATATATGAAGCACATTTTAAGCCCAAGATCACTGACCAATCAAAATTAGTGAATGCACTGCATCTCTCTGCAGTGAGGAGAAGCGACAAGGTAGGCTGTCATTCTGCAAAAGCTGCCCATCGCAAGCTTTCCTCTCAGAAGCACTGCTTTTCTTTTTTAGAAAGCTTGAATCTCAGTGCTGTCTCTGGAGACAAGAAGCCTTCAGTATGTTAAATTACTTTCATTATGTATTTTCAGATGCTTATTGATTCTACCGAAGGAAGAGTGGGAGACTGCAGCAGCCTGTAAACCAGAACTAAAGCAGTTGTATACATTAGCAGCATGCTGAAACAATGGCACAGTACAGGCACAAATTTTCATTAAGGTCATTTTTTGAAGATATGCTTATTACCCTCTTTCCCTTCTACTCTGCTAACAAGTGAACAAAATGAATCCCTCCAACCTGGAACTGCTTCACCTGCATCGAGAATTTATCATATCTTTAGTGGAGGTAAGATCTGTTCCTTATTATGGTATGCAAAATAAGAAACATTTAACTAAAAAAAAAAAAGAAAAAAAAAAGGAAAAATTTTGAGAAAAAAGGGAAGAGATCAGATTAACTTAACTTAACAGTAAGTGCTAGTATTTTCTTGTATTTGAGACCAGGAAATTTTCAAATGCTATTCCCCCTCCCCATTAAAAACACAATGGTAGAAAAATGTTATTTTGTATGAAAGTCTTGTAGAATATTAAGAACCTGTTTTGTTTGCATAACATAAAGACAGTACAGTTTAAGCTAATACAGTATTGGGGGGGAAAAAGCACATAATGCAATTGGGAATAATATTTTTCTCCTCACCGGTATTTCCAAATACTGGTGGTAGTTAAGTATGTTACAGATTTATTCAGTTACTCTTTGAAGGATCAGATAGTCAGTAATTACTGGATACTTATTGCTTTATGAAGGCTGGCTATTATTACTAATCTCCGATTGCTTAAGAAATACTCCTTTTCTGTTTTGTTTTATTTTTAACTTTATTTCTTTCATTACCCTGTATATTCAAGCTGTTTATTAAGAACACAGATTTGCTAAACATTTATTTCAAGATAGGAAATTATAAGTGTGCAAATTAAATAAAAATGTATTTCCTATAAATCTCATTGACTCTGCTCAATTTCTCATTAAAAGACCTAAGAGCTGTATGTATAAACTACCTGCTTACAAGAGCTCTAAAACTACATTTTCTAGCTCTAGTCACAGACATACTACATCCAACAGTTACTGCTTCTACTTGGGGCTTTTTGTAACCTGCACTATTTGGAGACCAGGTAACTTGTCCAAAAAACTAAATTCACTGAAGTTGACAGTAGAATGGCATGATTTTACTAGCAAATAGTGAACACACTAACTTGTTTTCTATGTAATCTGTAAGATCCAATTTTAGAGATCCTCTATTTATGAAATAAGTGATATTAGAGAATATACTCTGCATTGCTTTCTTTTGAAATTTTAAGTCCTACTTTTAACCTTTTTTTTCCTCCCCTTCACAAGGGCATGCAGCAACTAATTCAGTTTTACAACTGACAATATGAAGAATGCAGTTGACCGGGTATCTTTCTAGCTGTATGACCTACAAGCAGCAGGATGCATCACTAAAATGTATTCTTAAGACAGAAAGGAATTAGAAACAAAACATGGAACACACTTGTATTACCATTTATGTGCATGACACTTCAACAATATACATGGAAGACTAATACATCTGCTCAGATTTTCATTAAAAGAAGAGTGCAATGATTGATTCTTAAAATGGTGAGCATTTCTTAAAGAGGGATTTATAATTTAAAACCAGAATTGTGGAAACTACTGATGCATGAAGAAACGATGAAACATGAATTCCCAACAGGAGAATATACATACTTCACCAGCAAGCTGAATAAGGGTTTAACCAAGCTTTTTCTATACTACTCCCTAAATAACTTATTTGTCATAATGACTAATGGATATTTTTTTTCCTCAATTTTATGGTCTGTTATGTATTCTCCTTAAATGAAAATAAACCAAATTAGGTAACTCGTGGTTACTCTGAAAGCACATGAACTGGATTTTATGATGTATAGCAACTTCTCTGACTAAGCCATCACTCAAAAGTAATGAGCAGGAATATTACAGAAAGAAATACGCAACCATAAACTAAAGGATGTCTACATATACTCTGAAATCAGAAATTCTTTTTTCTTTTTAAACCTGGAAAATAAAAACAGGCTGCTACAAAATGCAACAGGGGAAAGAAATTAACATCACCTAAACGAAGGTCTATTTGTTATTGCTGGCTTGAAACTCAGAACAGACACACAGAATATGCACTGGTCTGTAAAAGTATCCCAGGCAATTCAGAAGTCCCCATGTTTAAGCAGAATTTTTTGCCGCTGAAGTGCTGGAACAAAAAAAAGAAAAAAAAAAAGCCTGAAAGGAATGAAATAAGAGCCCAGCTACCACTTGGTTTCCAGGTTACAGTGCATGTCAAATACCTGTCAGTGACACCATGTATCAATTTATGACAAGCTGCTGCAATGATCTGAAAGGCCCTTGAGGCACAGAGAACAGGTAGGTCAGCAGTTGCATGCACCCCACCTCTGCTCAGCATTTGCAAGGGAACAGGCACTGTCCAGAGGCGATGCATTGGGTAAATTAGCTGCCTGCCTCGACGTTTCTGCTTTTATTTAACTGAAAGCTATTACTCTATTCATAAGACTTAGCACACCTGAAGTTTTCTGCTTTCACAGAATTTCGATTGGCATAATGTTAGAGTTAAGATTGTCACTTGTTTTAAGATCTGCTTTTGATTTCCTCCTGGCTTTTGCTAATAGGAAAGAACTTCATTTAACCAGTAATGCATGTGGAATGGTTTCTTGAAATCCATTCACAGCCAGGACAGCAATACACAGAGGAAATCGTATTCCTGAGGGTTAATATAAAACTAACAGGTTGCCTAGATTAGAAATTAAAGCTTTTGAAATATTTCTTGTTTCATTTCATACCTGAGACTAATATGTTCTAACTTAAATCTTTTGTATTTAAGGCACATCTGAATTAACTGTTGAAGTATACCAAGAATTTCATCATACAATTTGCAATTAATAGTATTATACAAGTGAGGTTTTTCAGAACTACAGATAAAATCCATTTGCATATTATATCCCAAGTGTGCTTAATTCATACTTCCATTAAAAAAGAGCTTATTTTTATTCACCTTAGTGCTTATTCATTTTTAATGTATTCCAAGCGAAACAAAGGTCCGCATTTAAATTTATTTTCATGCCAAGTACATTCCCTCTTAAATTTAAAGCTACCTAAAACGAATAAAACAAAACCCACCCTCAAGCATCATAACAAGAAATTGAATAACCCCTCTTTATTTATTCATTTCATTACAAACTCAAGAGCTGGCTGACAATATAAATAATAGAAACATCAGGTATTACATGCAGATGCTACAACCTATCGGTGTGTACAAAACAAAGCAGATGAGACACTAAATAAAGAATCTCCTACATGTAATAAATGCTACTGGTTTTGAAACTCACTTATTCCTAAAACAAACTATGCACATAAATCTGTTGGATTTACTTGCAGTTTGATTTAAAAAAAAAAAACAACAAAAAAACACAAACAAAAAAAAACCAACAAAGCAAAACCCTGAAAGGGTGGGGTTTTTTAAGTATTATTTTCTAAAATTATTCCCCTAAATCTGTTCTGGGATAAAATTAAATACTTTTCCATTCCATGGAGGCACTGATTTCTTGAAGAAAATTGAATATTCAAATCAGAAAAAGGAAATGCAGGATTTTTATAATAAATTCCATTTCCCCAAAGCTACAAATATTTCACATTTGAAATTATATACACTTACATAAAATTGTTATAGTGTTAAGTTTCATACATGCCGATACATACAACATAAAAGTGAACAGAAATCTTCAAGCTCCGTAAAAATCTGCTGAATTACAGAACTTCAAGTTTCAGCTCACAACACTGTTGAAAACTCTTCATAAGAAAGAGGCTGCGAAATTGCCATAAATAATTTAAATGCTCTTTTTATGATACATAAACAACAGTGATCCATGTTCCTATCACTTTCTTTTTCCACAAGAGCCCTTTTAAAATGATCTTGAGTACCAATTTGTTAATACTTAACAACATTCTTCTAAAATGACCCTCATCACCCTACAAAGGCCATGCACAAGTATAGTTTATTCAACAAATGGGCCCTTTGTAAAACCCACATCACTATAAATAAAGCCCTGTCTCCCTAAGTGGAAGCTTTTCACTTTTCTTTTTTTTTCTTTTCCCTAAACAAATCCTGCTTTCCTTTTTAAAAGGAAAGACCTTATTCTAGCTCCTCAGGCTTTTGAGTCTATGCCAACTAAAGCTCTGAACATACAGTAAATCAAGAGTTTGATAAGAACAGATGTTTTTCCCCCCTTCCTCCTTCCCCAGCATTTATCTGTAGTAAATGTTAAAAAAATCAAATTGTTCCATATTTTATTTCACCTTTCAGGAGAAAAAACAGCTGCAACAAAAGAATGTGTTTCTCCCCCATTCTGGAAGTCAACATGCAGTCCGAATCTAACATCACAGTTCGAGATGACATTGAAGACATCGACACCAACATGTACCGACCACTGTCATATCCATTAAGTTTTCAAGTTTCTCTCACTGGATTTTTGATGTTAGAAATTGTTTTGGGACTTGGCAGCAACCTCACCGTGCTGGTACTTTACTGTATGAAATCCAACTTAATCAATTCTGTCAGTAACATAATTACAATGAACCTTCATGTACTTGATGTAATAATTTGTGTGGGATGTATTCCTCTAACTATAGTTATACTTCTGCTTTCACTGGAGAGTAACACTGCTCTCATCTGCTGCTTCCACGAGGCTTGTGTCTCTTTTGCAAGCGTTTCAACTGCAATCAACGTCTTTGCTATCACTCTGGACCGATATGACATCTCTGTAAAACCTGCCAATCGAATTCTGACCATGGGAAGGGCTGTGATATTAATGACATCAATATGGATCATTTCACTTTTTTCCTTCCTGATTCCTTTCATTGAAGTCAACTTTTTCAGTCTTCGAAGTGCAAGTACTTGGGAAAATAAGACACTTCTGTGCGTGAGTACAAACGAATACCACACTGAGTTAGGAATGTACTACCACCTTCTCGTTCAGATTCCGATCTTTTTCTTCACTGTTATAGTAATGCTAATTACATACACCAAAATACTCCAGGCTCTAAATATTCGGATTGGTACAAGATTTACCACGGGACAAAAAAAGAAAGCTAGAAAGAAAAAAACTATTTCTTTGACCACTCAGCATGAGACTACAGACATGTCCCACAGCAGTGGAGGAAAAAATGTAGTCTTTGGTGTAAGGACTTCTGTGTCTGTCATAATTGCTCTACGCCGAGCTGTAAAACGGCACCGGGAGCGACGAGAACGGCAAAAGAGAGTCTTCAGAATGTCCCTCTTGATTATCTCAACATTCCTTCTCTGCTGGACACCCATCTCTGTTTTAAACACCACCATCTTATGTTTGGGCCCAAGTGACCTTTTGGTAAAGTTGCGATTATGTTTTCTAGTAATGGCATATGGAACAACCATATTTCACCCTCTACTTTATGCATTCACCAGGCAAAAGTTTCAGAAAGTTTTGAAAAGTAAGATGAAAAAGCGAGTTGTTTCAATAGTGGAAGCAGATCCCATGCCAAATAACGCTGTAATACACAACTCATGGATAGAGCCTAAAAGGAACAAAAAGATCACCTTTGAAGACAAAGAAGTAAGGCAGAAATGTTTAGTACCTCAGGTTGTCACTGACTAGATTTCAGTATTCACCAAAACACATCAAGCGGAATATTTGAACAAATTGTAGAAAAATACTGCCAAATAAGAAAAACTTTTTTTAACTATTGGCGAGACTGTAAATTTTCAATATATATGTTAAATAGAGTAGGTCTTGTATATTCAATTTCTTCATTATGTAAGATATATGTTGCATGGCCGTTTGTTAGCGTAACGTGTATATTTGTCAAAAATATTCAAGTTCTCTTTTTTAGAAAATAAATAGCCTTAAAGAAGTGCAAACTTTTAAAAACATTTGTATGGCTCAGTTTCTCTATAAATATAAAAGGATTTTTAAACAAAAATTCCACTAGGGAATACTTTTTTAAAGCACAATTTCAACATTTTGCACGATGTGGTATTTTTAAATTTAATTCATAAATAGTATTGATCAGAGATATTCTGAATGCTAATACAGCTATAACTTGGACACATTTTTACCTTGCATTTAAATAGCTATGTATTTCAAATTTCTCTAGCATGCAATTACCATACACATGTAGGAAAAGTCATTTATGTGATGTCCTTCAATAAGTCTTTCAGAATCAGTTCCTTTTGATGGGGGAAATAAACTTCACATGTCTTCCAAAAGTTGACAGTACTCTGAAAACAAGTGAAAAGTCTTGCAGATACAATCTCACATCCAAAGTCTCTTCGTAGAAAATAACACCACTTTGAATAATTACATAGAAGGTGTGGAGGAGGTAAGGGGAAAAGACAGGCCAAACGCTGGCAAAAAACACAGGCAAGAAAGTTACTGGTCTTGATGATAAAGACAACCAACCAACAAAGCCATTCCTGTGAAAAGGCTTATTAGATTTTCACAATGAAGGGGATTTAGCTAGAACTCTAGTGTGATGTGGACACCTTTCATACAGAGATTTTTCATTCGTACCATCAATCTACACAGACAGATCTGGCTGTCAAGTGCTGCAGCTAAAGTAAAAGATAATTTTCTTACCCTCAATAACTTTTGTATTATTTTGACTTTACTTCTCTTTCAATGATATTCCCTTTTAGCCACGCAGCTGCTTTGTCACAAACCAATCACCAACACTGCTAGCTACCCTATTTCTGTATTTCCTGGACAGCCATGGTATACCATCATACTACATCCTCTTTTGCTATTTCATCTTATACCTGCAATGAAGAATCAAGAAGCCTTAGAAAGTCATTATCATCAATAGCACTGTAAGCAAGAATTAAGATACTCATCCAAAAAAAAGTTTGTTGAGTGGTTTCCATACTTGTATGCTTAAAAATATCGTAATTTCAGTGAACAGGAGGGGGAAACAAAACAAAAAAACTGAAAAATCAATTAGCATTATTTCACTTGTCTTGTTATACAAACTGCTCAGTGTGTCACCAGCTACCAATATAATTAAAAGGCTAATTCTCAATAAGTACTGGCTTATTATTCTAAGCAGAGAATATCCTTGAATATGAAAGCTAGTTTGACTAAACTATTACATAAAAAATAAGTATTTCTGAAGTGCTTTTCTGAAGTTGCTTATAAATAAAAAAAAGGAGGATTTAATGGAGCAAAAAGCTATTTTCCATTACATCATTAAATTATTAATCATATGTGTATAGCCAAAACTGGTTTTGTGGTTAAAAAAAAAGTATTTGTAATGTACTGTTTACTTAGACTTCTGCCTTAGCTTACCATAACAGAGGACTCAAAAACATAATTTTACAGTTCCATGTTCCCCAAACGTCAGCCACTCAAAATCATCTAAATTCTTCCTGTAAGTTTTATTATCTAATTGAAATAATTCAGTATCTAAAAATACTGTGTAACATATATTAAAAAATCATTTCACTGGCTTTTTTCTAAAAGCTAGCCCAACAACACTGTATTCAACTGTACCTACTTACAGTGTTGATTTCATCCAGGCTATCACTAGGTTCCTACAAGAACTGAAATCCTTCATATTACTTGAGAGGTTATGGGGGGAAGTAAACTTACTGGTTTTATGCAAGAAACTTTTGGGTTTTTTAATCCCGTATGCTCCAAAGGTGTCACTTCAGAAGCATTCTTTCAAGTGTGAGCTCTTCTGAAAAGAGATGTACCCCAAAAAAATAAGCAGGAAGTATTATTTTTTCTTTTTTGTAACACTTCTTCCTTTCTCTGCCTAGTTATCCTCTGAACACTGAAGGAGAAAGTGGAATCTCTAGAGTTAATGGCATAATATGATTTCACTGATTTCTTATCTTCCAATAAAAATACTACTCATTCATTTAAGAAGACAAAAACAAATTATAATGACGACAACAGATGAATAAACTTACATCAAGTCCTTATCTGAAATAAGCATTTAAGAAAAGCTTTCAGACATGAATGGTTTCCTGACAACATGACTTTACTTTTTAAAATTAAATAAATCTTCAAGAACTACATATTTTTGTGTTTAAAGCTCATTCATTAGAAAGTCATATTCAGTTAAGCCGTACTTCATAACAAAGAGAAAATGCAGGCTAGGAATTAGTCAAAAAAGATGAAGTTAGGTTTTAAAGGCTATGTTGACCTCAGCAACTGACTGCCTTCAAGAATAAAGCAAGTTCATTATTACATTTACTATTCTTCATCTTTCATTAAACAAAAAAATGTACTTATACCACGTTGGAGTGCACCTCAAGGTCTGCAGAAGAAAATTCTGCATAGAGTAGGCATTAATACAAGAAAGAATATATGCAATCCTATGTACATGCAGGATTCATTATAAAACAGAATCATACATGATCTGTACCACAAAGATGACGGATTTAACACAGACAAGACAAAACAAAGAGTAACTAATGGAGGAACACCGAATATCCTACAGATAGAGAACAGGATTTTTAGGAGGGATATGAAGGTGTGCCGTGGGTGCTTGTCAGACAGACTGAAGAAAAAACACAAAAAGAGGCAGCATCACTGGAGAAAAAAGGGCAAATACGTGCCATAGTATTGTACAATAAGAAGCCCACCACGTTCTTAAAAATGATCTCACCACCATGAGTCACTAGTTCAACTACATTTCACACGACTCTGCCTAAGGCAAGCAAAGTGCACAGGACTCTAAAAATACCAGTTCTAGAAAACACCTCTCAGAAACACAAGCAGTCACCACCAGTTTGCACTCATTATCTGTCTCTAACATATTAGCTGCTATCTGACTATGTTGTCTTTTAACTTCAAATGCATTTCCATTCAATTTTACATTGTAAAATGAGGCCAGCCCACACTAAAAATACAGAAAAGCTGAGTACAGTGCCAGTATCAATTAGAATATTCAAAAATCACACCTTAACACACTTTCACAAACCAGTGAAACAGAAATGTAAATACATCACAAATATACAGTTTCAAGCTGGTAACAATTTTTACAGATTACAAGGGACTGCTACATGGTCAGAAATTCTGTTTACTTCATTAGCACCAGGGGAATAGGAATCACTTCAGTGATTTCTAAATATATTAGATTAAAAATGTATGCATCCGGATACATATTAGATCAATACACCTCTCTTCCTTCATTATTACATATACACACACATGCACATAATACATAATTATTATGCAGCCATACACACCGAAAGTGGAGTTCAACATTGGCGTCTATTTTTTATTTATATGGATGGGGTTTTTATAAGAGTATCTCTGAACTATACCATAAGAGTAGTCTCTGCATTATACCCCACACTTCATTAATTGAAATGAAATAATACATTCAGCAAGCTATATAATTTACCTGGGCATAAAGATGATTTATTTCTGCTCTGATAGCTGTTACGTATATCATACCACAATGCACATAATAGTTCTTTTTCAACATCAATGTATGCGCTAGTCATCAGAATTCTTTGATAGCTGTGCATTTTAGACTTATGCTTGTTTCCTCTGAAGAAAGTGTTTTAGTTACTGTCACTAAACTCTTTTAAAAGGAGAGAATACAGCATTCTTTAGCAAAGCTTCAAAGCAGTATACAAATAAATAATACACCAACTTGCCCTTCCCTCCTGCATTGTTCAAACAAAATAACTCCAACATATAGCTAAGGATAATGAGCTTCTGTCTTAAAACCTTCCAGCTTGTAAGAGCCAAATTCCACTCCTACTTCAAACACTCTGCTGCAGTATCACTGAATTTATGTCTTACACCAACAGTAGAGAAGAAGCTGCCTCTAATTACCTTCTTCTTTTTCTACTTCATAAAACACTTGTGCATTTTAAGAAGCAAAATTAAACACAGGGTTTGGGGTTTGTTTTGCTGAGGGGGGGATGTGTCTGGAGGAAAAAAAAAAAAAAAACAAAAGAAAAAACAGACATAATAGCTGACTAACAGAAAAATCAAAATTGACTCATAGCCAATGAGTACTAAAGAAGGATGTGAAGTAGGTAGAGAGTGTAGGTCAAGAGGAAAAGGGCACAACGTTGAAGGAACTGATGTAAGGCAGCTACAGTCACCTGGACCTCAGAAAGGTGGAGGGCAACATGCAACCTGCCACAGTAAGAATGTTAACCTTATTTTTTAGATTATAATAACTTACGTTTGAATCATCAAGTGTGATATGTGGAATTGCCAGGAGAAGAGGGGAGAAGGACATGATCAGCAACTCCAGAAAAGGCTTTGATTTAACAAATTACACACAGAATAACAGACAAACTGAAAGCAAGCATTATTCTACTACCTCTTTTCTTACAGATAAACTACACATTTCACGGAGTACAAAGCACATACAGAGTACATGCATTCCAAAAACAGACATGAAAACAAAACGCTATTAGATGTCTGTTGCCAGTAATAAATTTTAAATAATGCTGTTGAATTTTCCCTCAAATCAGTATCGGTCAGATCACTTCAGTCTGTCTTGATGCTTTGAGTGTGTTTCACTATCGGAGTGTGTTTTCAGTTACTGCTTCTTTACCTCAATTTAATTATTTTTTGTAGAGTAATAAATTGAAGGAGAAATACCATTAGACATCTTTATGTTCTCTGCTAAAATTACACTTCAGCAATTATTATAAATTGATTCAGAATGGAAGAGAACTTCCTATTTACTTTACAGATTTCCATATCAGCTGTTTTTCTATTTTACAAAGAAATTCTCACACAATGAAAAGAAATTCAGTTTAAAAAAACCACCACAAAGTACAGTGAAAGTTCTGTGATAGGCACAGAGACTGAAATTATTAAAACAAATTTTATTCTTTATAGTTTGAATTATTTATATCCTTTGAATGTAAGTATTTCTACATCCTCATTCTGATTCCTGACACTGCACAGTCAGGCAAGCAGGCGGGCAGGCTGACGGCACAAAGCTGCTGGCAAACAGCATGCCCTTGTTTCCTTTCCAAGCTAGGTTTTTGGAAATACTCTTTTGGTTTCTGTTACCCTGCTATGATCTCTAACTTTCTACCCTATCTTGCAACAGTTTAACTTGATACCATATCTGATAAACAAATCAATGTCACTGCTGAAACAACATTGCTGTAAAATCTGTCATTCTGGCTATGTCAGACTGTTATTAGGAGAGCAATATTAGCACAGCTTTACTTTCAACTGTACTAGGATCTCTCACAATCTGTTGTGAGATGTTACTTCAAATTAAACTCAATTTTAATTCAATCAGTGGTGGGGAAAAGGGGGAAGCAGAAAACTTGATAACAACCTACTGCTACTGTGTACCATGGTTTTCTTCCAGTTCTTATTTCAAGATATTTTTCATAGACCCCTGTCACAAATAAACAGAGAAGAGAGAAGCAGGGAAAAAGGACAGCTCCCCACATTAGTAAACTATTAAAAGTATCAGTGATGCTTTGTGCACTAGGTTGTATTTAACAGTGTGCTGAAAACATGCATAAGGGAAATGAAAATGGGAAAGGAACATTATTTGTCATGTATGTATCATCACAAAACAAGAAGTGAATGTGCGCACTGCTGTTGTAAAACACCTTAAGAATAATGAGGAAGATTGATTCTTCTTGCTCACAGCTCTAACAGCTAGTAAAACCTATCAGTGAATGAGAAGAGAACAAATAAAAGATGCAATAAAAATCTGTGGGCAGGTTTTAGGGAAGGTTTTAACAGTTACATGGTTCAGCAACAAGAGTGGCTTCTATACCTAAACCAAAAAGAACTTTCACAGAAAACTAATTTTTTGTGTTTTCCAAAAATACCACACAACTGCACATATACAGACCACAGGAAAGCTGAAATAAGAAGATTTAGCAAATGTATGTGTTGCTACTGCAATCGGTAAGGTACTTCATGAGACCCTTTTTTTTCCAGATACAACAGACTTTCTAGCAGCATATTTGCATGTAATAAAAAGAAGAGTGTTACTTGAATTATAAATCCATCTTCTGAACAGTTACCAGACATCAAATCAGAAGAAATTTGCAAACTGATTGAATCACTTCATTTTCTACATTTAAGTAGGAACAAACATTGAAGTTTAATTAAATTTTGACTTATGAGGTTATATGCTCATAAATATGAAATGGAGCTATACAGCTCATCTGCAGTCACAGCAAACATGGATAAAGCACAAAAAAGTGCACATCAATACAAGTTAAAGACACCTTTAAAAAGATTAATATCTTCAGAAACTTCTAACAAATCTTGCCTCAATTGTACAGCTTGAAGAGAACATTCCAGAAGCAGTTTAAATAAAGTGGAATAAAAGGGGGAACTTTCAATTCAGACACTGAGACTTCCTTATGCCACAGTTTTGCTTCAAAGAGGGGGAGTCTTGGAATTGTAGACAATCTGCCAAAGAAACAGTATGCAATAGGATGTTCCTTCTTTTAATGAGGCTAGGTCTTCGCATATTTTGCTGAAATGACAGAAGAAGAGATAGGAGACCATGCTGTTCTTCAGCTGAAAAGGGTCTACCTTTAAGATATAAAGACATTAATCAGATTTAGTGCCCATGAGCAATGGAAGGTTGGACCTGAATGGTAAACAAGCAAAAAGACTGGACTACTTTACTTTTCAAACTATGACTGAGAAAAGTCCGTAAAATTCTTGTTAAACTAGTATTTGAAAATTACATCCATGAGTTGGGAGACAAAAAGGAAGAAACTACTCCTGTGAAAACAGCCTGTTCTTCAAACTGCTTCCTATGTGCAAGAATTACATCTTATTCTACAGTACACATTACTTTGTATTACACACAGCAACACCTTCACCAATTTTTAAGGCAATGCAGAAATGACAGTCACAGGAATACTGGCTTTCATGCATGACCTGAGCACAGACTTCAGTCTTCTTTTCACAGCTATTTGGTTAGATTTTAACCTGAACTAGCTCACTAGCTATAAATGAACAAGCTAAAATTGATATGTTTATGATTTGAGCAACCAGTATTTACTTGAGGAATTACAACAGAATTGTGTATACAATCTCATTTTTCAATTATTTTATACTTCTGAATTTGCCAGGCCTCATTTTCCAGTCCTTAGCTCTTGTCATTTCTTTCTCTGTTAATCACAGAGCCCTTCTGCGACCCTTTATTTTCTCCCCATGAATGCACTTCTCCAGTCTTAATCTTCAAGGGAAAAAAGCACATTTAATCTCCTGCTGTGACATGTATAATTGTATTTATTCACAGGTAACCACAAAGCTATGTTTTTATCTGTAAAGCACAATTCCCTATGCCAATTGCAGAAGTACAGATTTGCCTGACATAGCTGCATGAATGCAAGAACAGAAACAACATTGATAAAGCAATCCCAGCATGGATGCAGTCCAATTCCAGTGTTTTACAGAAGTTTCATTGTTTGGGTTTTTTGTTTTTTTAATTTAAAAAGCATATTATGTGTATGTGTTGAACATTCAAGATGCTCTGCCGATTTACAGCTGCTTCTCCTCCAGTAGTCTGCTTTAATCTGAGGTGTACACCCACAAAAAACTACCACTACTTTACTTACCTCTGTTCCTCTCTTTCAGCTCCCTAGAAACAAAATCATCTGGGAAGAATGCAGAGCAACTGTGAGGTGGCGAGAGGATAGCTTATTTCATAGAATCATAGAATAGTTAGGGTTGGAAAGGACCTCAAGATAATCTAGTTCCAACCCCCCTGCCATGGGCAGGGACACCTCTCACTAAACCATCCCACACAAGGCTTCATCCAACCTGGCCTTGAACACTGCCAGGGATGGAGCACTCACAAGCTCCCTGGGCAACCGATTCCAGTGTCTCACCACCCTAACAGGAAAGAATTTCCTCCTTATATCCAATTTAAACTTCCCCTGTTCCAGTTTTAACCTGTTACCCCTTGTCCTGTCACTACAGTCCCTGATGAAGAGTCCCTCCCCAGCATCCCTATAGGCCCCCTTCAGGTACTGGAAGGCTGCTATGAGGTCCCCACGCAGCCTTCTCTTCTGCAGGCTGAAAAGCCCCAACTTCCTCAGCCTGTCTTCATACGGGAGGTGCTCCAGTCCCCTGATCATCCTCGTGGCCCTCCTCTGGACTTGTTCCAGCAGTTCCATGTCCTTTTTATGTTGAGGACACCAGAACTGCACACAATGCTCCAGGTGAGGTCTCACAAGAGCAGAGTAGAGGGGCAGGATCACCTCCTTCGCCCTGCTGGTCACGCTCCTTTTGATGCAGCCCAGGATACGGTTGGCTTTCTGGGCTGCGAGCGCACACTGAAGCCGGCTCATGTTCATTTTCTCATCGACCAACACCCCCAAATCCTTCTCTGCAGGGCTGCTCTGAATCTCTTCTCTGCCCAACCTGTAGCTGTGCCTGGGATTGCTCTGACCCAGGTGTAGGACCTTGCACTTGGCATGATTAAACTTCATGAGGTTGGCATCAGCCCACCTCACAAGCGTGTCAAGGTCCCTCTGGATGGCATCCCTTCCCTCCAGCGTATCAACCAAAACACACAGCTTGGTGTCATCAGCAAACTTGCTGAGGGCGCACTCAATCCCACTGTCCATGTCACCAACAAAGATGTTAAACAAGACCGGTCCCAACACCGATCCCTGAGGGGCACCACTTGTTACCGGTCTCCAGCCGGACATCGAGCCATTGACCACAACTCTTTGTGTGTGGCCGTCCAGGCAGTTCTTTATCCACCGAGTGGTCCATCCATCAAATTGATGTCTCTCCAATTTAGAGACAAGGATGTGGTGTGGGACAGTGTTGAATGCTTTGCACAAGTCCAGGTAGATGACATCAACTGCTCTACCCCTGTCCATCAATTCTGTAGCCCCATCATAGAAGGCCACCAGATTGGTCAGGCAGGATTTCCCCTTAGTGAAGCCATGCTGGCTGTCACCAAGCACCTTGTTGTTACTCATGTGCCTTAGCATGCTGTCCAGGAGAATGTGCTCCAAGATTTTGCCAGGCACAGAGGTGAGACTGACTGGTCTGTAATTCCCCAGGTCTTCCATTTTCCCCTTCTTGAAAATGGGGGTTATATTTCCCTTTTTCCAGTCGTCGGGAGCTTCACCTGACTGCCATGATTTTTCAAATACGATGGGCAGTGGCTTAGCAACTTCATTCACCAGCTCCTTCAGGACCCGCGGATGGATTCCATCAGGTCCCACGGACTTGTGTGCGTTCAGATTTTGAAGATGGTCTCGAACCTGATCCTCTCCTACAGGGGGCCCAAGGTCTTCATTCTCACAGCCCCTGCATCTACTTTCTAAGAACTGGGTGGTGCAGTCAGAGCCTTTGCCAGTGAAGACCGAGGGAAAGAAGTCATTCAGAACCCCAGCCTTTTCTAAATCCAGGGTAGCCAGTTCTCACAAAAGCTTCCTCAAGGGGCCTATTTTGTCCCTAGTCTGTTTTTTGTTTGCTACGTACCTGTAGAATCCCTTCCTATTATCCTTAACATCCCTGGCTAGGTTTAATTCTGCCTGGGCCTTAGCCTTCCTAACCTGGTCCCTAGCTTCCCGGACAAGTATTTATATACTTACTTAACAGAACAATAACTTCAGCGAGATTTAAGTCTTCTAAATTGTAGATTATGCACCTAAAATATAACTATAATGCATCTAAACAATTTCTTGCATCAACTAAGTAATCAAAACACACAAGTTTGTTTGAAAACACTTATCGTCTGTAACAAGGTAATTGACTATCATTAATTCAGCTTTACAGCCCTGAATTCTTTCAAATTAATTAAACTTCTCTACTATTTTTCTATAGCAACTTTGTGTCTAACTAACTGACTTCAACATACCCTGTTTATCCTTCTGAATGTTGCAACAACACAAGCTGGACTTTACCCTTCCCTTTCAGCAAGGAGTTACAAATAAATGGCTCTGGGAAGTTAGCATATTTGTATAACATCCTCCTTAATTATCGTTGGACTAGAAGATGTCCTTACTTTATAACAGAATAAATTACCCTGCCACCAAAGATAAGGCAAGAACATTTACTGAAAAATCCTCCTATTCTAAATCTTTATGAACAATCTGGAAACCTGCATATTAGTAAGATTATTCCATAATAGGTGTCTTTCTGGTTCCTGCCAATCACAGAATTTTCTGCAGTATTTTAACTTTAACATAGCTATACACCTGTAATTCATTCAGTTGTGTTCATACACTGTTTTCCAGTTCTAGCTGTTGTCTTTGCTTTGATGCTACATTAGAACAGCTGTTATCAAGGACTACCCCTTTCTTGATTGCCAAAAAGCCAATAATTCACAATTTTATTTAGTCTTCTCAGTAAGCTTTTGACTTTTAACTTTGTTTAAATAGTTTTGACCAAACTAGTGAACAGAAGATCTCTGCATTGGAAAATTAACTATTTCAAAAATAAAACATTAAACACTGGCTCTATTCTCAGTTTGCCCTATGCATCATGACTTGCCACTCGGAGAACATGGGGCTTCCAAATACAATAAGTTTATTTATTATAAGAGAATCCAAAATAATATTTCTCCTTGTTAATTCCTGTGTTAGAAACTGGTGATCTCTCACCACTGGCCATTGAGGACAAATAGTCCAGGCTCCCAACACCACTCTTCTATGCATCTCAGAAACATGCTTAGTCTGCAATGCTTCCATTTTTATTGTTTAATTCAGCGGGTTTTAAAAGTAACATCTTTTGGATTTTGTTAGCTGGTTTCTCTGATCTATATGTATTTACAGATACTTCTACTGTAACCTGACATTCTGTTACCCTCCAATGAAATTTTCCACACATGATTTCCTACCACCATGATTTGGTCTTCTAGTGAGCATTCTAATGAAATGCTCACTTATTTTCCTTGGTAATCACAAGTTACCTGTCCATTTCATCCACTTCTATTCTCTCTCACTCTATTTCTGAATTCGTCCAAAAAGAAAAAAATATAATCTCTTTTCTTAGACACTTACACAATACTGAAGTGTTATTTCTGAACTAACCATGTTCTTGTTCAGTACAACCACCAGGTTATGCACTAATGAATGCTTCAGTCCCAGGAGAAAGAAAACATATTAATATTACTAACTGCTTCTTGATGTTATTTCCTTGACTGCTCAACAATAAACTTCACCACTGGACACAACAAAACAAACACACATCTTCTCAGCTACCCCCAGCCAACTTCCCTAACAAAAAAAACGTGTGACATCTCTCCACACCTTCCCATGGGGAAGTGATTATATATTGAACTCAAACCACTGAGTCTGAGCACCTTAGAGATCATTACTCTGGTTCTGGGAGAACTAGCCTGCAGCTTACTATTGAATTTCCAAGTACGTAAATGCTCAGAAAAGGAAGAGGAGAACAGAGAGAGTTATAAATGCTAATTCCTACCAGAACTTCAGACAGTGCATACACAGACCTGCCTGAAATGTATAACTGTCATTTCCTTGTAGAACCTTCACACAGAATAGAACAGACACCCAGATCCATGCTTTTTCAGATGTATCATTCTAGCTGTAAATGGTGTCAAACTCTACATAACTTAATTTTTCCATACTAGTTGTTAGTGTCACTGACTTGGTTGTTTATAGTAGGTGCTGAGTCCTAGCTTTTAACTGCTTACTTAAAACTTTTATACCTATAGAAATATAATGAGAATTCACCACCACTTAGAGATGACATCTCCCTGCTTTGCTGATATCCCTGCATTCACTTTTATTTTAAATTATATAATCCAACTTGCCTTTCTTTCCATGAACAGACACGTGTTAGTAGATACCTTCTTTGTTTATGTAAGATGCAAAATACACTACTAATTATTTTCGAACTCTTGCCAGAAGTTCTTACACTTTACAATGTATTCATACTTTACAAAGTGCAAAAAGACGATCTTTCGGACATTTACAGCTGACCTCCCTCTTCCTTCTCTCTCAGCCAAAAAGTAATTCTCATCTTTGGTGTGCCCAATTTTATTTTTAACTGAAACAGGCTTTAAAGTCAGCGCACAAAAAATTACTACATCCAAAGGCAGACAAAGCTTGCAGATATCTCTGGGTGTTGATAATTTTCATACGTCACCTGGAAACAGAAACCCATAGCTTTCACTTCTACTTTTAATTACGTAGTTTATTTAAAAAGTCTGACTACCCAGTAACAGAATACTTTGTCTCAAAACTCAAACATGCACTTAGATGTGCATTAGTTTCACAATGTAACTGTTCCAAAGAAATTTAACAAATCATGAAAAACCTCTGAAGTTGTATTTATCCTGTATTTGGCTAAACACAGGCATTCACAACTACAAGATTATCTGTGTTACTGGTTCTCCCAAATTCTTTCATACCTCTACTTTCATAATACACCCTAGATAAAAATCGCAAAAATAAATAGCAAAGCAAAAGGTAAAGCAAAAACAAGGCCCAAACGCCTTTATCAGGTGCCATACCATCCTTCTGATGGGGAACAAGTATTCCTTAAGAGCAAAACAGAAACAGATATGGTATAATTCCTCGCTACTCTACTGGGATACTTTGAGAAGACAGCAGAAGGCAAATTTTGTAATTAGAGAAACACAATGAAAGTATAGCTTTCAGATTTTAGAATCACACATTTAAATTCACTAATTACAAAACAAAGAAACAAAAACTGGAAGAAAAACTCACCTTATGAGACCTGGCCTTTACACTTAAGCTCATAGTGAGAAAAGACAGGATAGTGTAATTACCAAGACCACCTTCCAGAACCTCCCTCTTCTGTCACCTTCTGTTCTTCATTTCCAATCAGTTCCTTTTTCAAAATTCCCAAGCTCTTCTGTTTCAGCCTTACCCAGGTGGGACTACAAACTTCAGATATATCCTCTGGTTCTCAAAGCCCCAAACCATCTGGTACATTACCAAATCAGACAGAAAATACTATAGTTTCAGTGGTTTTAAGAAGTAAATAGTACTGACTTTAACTCAAACACAGAACTGAATGTGCTACCAAGGTAAACACTATTTGTTCCTCATGTGCATGACAGTACACAAGTGTTTAAACGCATATCAACTTAACAGCTGAGTGACTGGTGCAGCTACTCTACTGTCCTGACAATAATTGCAGCCTGTCCACACCTTTTTTATATAGGGATCAAAACTGAACACAGTATTCCAGGTGTGGCCTTGACAAGAGCCGAGTAGAGTGGGATAACGACATCTTTATGTCTGCTCGTTATGCCCTTGATGGAACTCAGCATCCTGTTCGCTTTCTTAATTGATACTAATAACAAAATAGTACCTATCAGATCCAGAGTAATAGATGACAAGGAGGTTGAAAGGGAAAAGATTTCCAGAAACATAAGGAGCAAAATGTTTGGACTTCTGTAAATGGGAGCAAGAAAGAGCAGAAGACAGAAAGTAGTCTTTGATGGGCCTGGAATGACGTTGAAAACTGTCAGACATACCTCCACGAGCTACAGCAAAGACAACCTGAACACACTGTAATTAACTTCAGACACAGCCTTGCTAATAGGACATCAATAAAATATCTCTCAGGAACAGGTTAACACCTCAAGATTGAAAGCAGAGAATTAAATCCATTTTAAAATATCTGACATACAGAACTCTGACAAGCTCTATACATCTAAGACTAAAATTACCAAACACTTAATAATAGAGAAGAATCAAATTCTTCGAGTAGTTATAGCTAAAAGACTAATCTCATCAAAACCAGAAGTTAGATTAATGTTAACATGAAAAAATAGCTCCATAATTCACTCAATATGGCAGACTTGAAACATGTTTATGGTCTTTTAAAGGAAACAAGACATCAAGATAGGCCACTGTTACAATCATATGTGGATTAGTTTTCTAGAACTGTATGCATAAAGAAAATTATATCTTGAGACATCAGAATAGTTATGACTTCGGATAACAGTGACACAGCAATGAAACTACAATGAAACTACATCAACAGAAACCAAACTTTTAAAAACCTGAGAAAATGTAAATTCAAGCCCTACTAATTAAAAAGTTATGTTGAAAACCAAAATTACAACAGGATATTTTTTCTTGGATCAATTCAAACTGAAGTCTTTTCCCTCAGGTGCCTGTAATTATCTAGTATCGTGCACTCAAAATGGTTAGAAAAAGAATATGTGCAAGAGATTAAGTAAAACATACCAACTATTTACATAAAAAGATTTGTCTAACATAAGGTTTCCAAGCCAGGAATCCTAATCACAGCAAAATGCAATTTGATAGTTAATGTTCTGAATGTTCTATCTGCCTTGCACAAAGAGGATAAAGAGGTCTGACACTATTAGCCTCAAACTAATAAAAAATTGTATTAAATTTTGCAAGTAATTTTGTTATAAACACAGTAATTCAGTATCTTAAAGTGAACAGTTCATATTAATGAACTTCTTACATACTATCAAGATTTTCTTCATTTCAAAAGCCAACAAGAAATAAATTAATCTCCACAGAAGCTCCTTAACTCTGAATAAAAGGTAAAGACAGCATAAAATAAGAATGCCTAGAACAAGATTGCTATATTTAAAATTTAAACAGAGAAAGAAGTAAGTGGGTGGTACAGCAACTAACGAAGAGAACAAGGGCTAGTTTTTACACTTATTACACAAAATATTTGGTTGTACAGCATAATGCATGAAATAACACAACTTAGGAAAAGCTTAAATAGCTCTTCCTTTTATGTTAATTTACAATAAATCAAGTAATGACTTCGGCAAACACGAAGCCAGGAACAACACTAAGAAAGTCACAAGACCTTCTTAGTCACCACAAGGATTTTTTGCTAGCACTAACTACCCATAGCTTTCACAGCACTCCTTTCCTTGAATAAACAGGTTAGCTAAAAAAAAAACGGAATCTTGCTAACATAGTAAATTAGAGCATTCCAAATGGACCCTTTTCTTTTTCTTTATCAATGTATAAAATAATATCCTCAATTGCCTCTGCTGTATGAATGTAAGCTGAATGGTTCTATCAACATCGTCACAATAAAGAAAAATTATTTTGCAGTATATCTGACCGTCACAGAATGACCACTATTATCCATGAGAAACATAATACCTGGTGTGCACATATATATATTTATTATACATTATGCCATTATTTTGTGATTAAATGCACTATTAACCATATACAGATAATCACAATGTAACTAGAGCAGGCCATCATTTTCAGTTTTTATCAGAGATGAAGAAGAGCAGGTCTGACAGAGTATTCTGTAAGTATTCTGTAAGTATTTCACACGTGACCCTGGCTTCATGTTTGTGAACAATTTCTCTTTATTTTCAAATTTTTTTGTAAGTCTGATTTTGGAAAAATTAAACTTTAACATAAAAAAGAGTTTTCAGTTTCCAGTGAGTTCAGGACTCTATTTTAAAGCTACAAATATTAAAGCTTTTAAGTTATTTGTGTATCTGCTCAGCCTTCTCACCAGGGAGGATTTTTGGCTCTGGAATACTACAAATAAAACTTTGTACAACAACTTTTGAAAAATCTTCCATATTGTGGTAACTGACTCATGAAAAACAAAACTATACAAAAAAAAAAAAAAAACAAAACACAACTCAACTTAAAGGAACAACACGAAAATGAAGAACATAGAGACTACACTCTACTACAGAAAGGCACAGTATATTTTAGCCCAAACAATTCCAGTGAAGGTCTGGCAGTGTTTCTGCTAAAACCACCAGGGACTCAAGAAAAATGTTTTAGCAAGATATTTGCACTTGGTATGGATGCAGATGCACCACCTGAAGCAGTGGCATTCAAAAATAATGCAGATGGCTCTGAGCCAATAATACAATTCAGTCATTCCCAGCAGGACTAATTACCCCAGGCGAAGCATCATGCTAGCATGGCTGTGTAATTTCTATTAATCAAATCAGTTCACTTACCCCTACAGAACAGTGCATTCTGCTACACAGACATATGCTATATTATTTTGGAGGACACTAGGTGTTGCACAAGGCAGTAAATCATAATACATCTAAATCCCAAAGCAAAAGCACCATGAAAGCAAATTTTTCTCCAGATTGATGTGTGTTGATTCCTAGGAGAAACTGTGCATGGCAATATTAATGTCAACAAATCTGTCTGCTCTGTGTACCAGAAGTGAAAGACCTCACTGACATGACATTAACCAAGCCCTTCCTCACTCTAATTGCAGTCAACAGAAGATCTGGCTTGGCAAATGTACACTCTAAATTTTTGCTTGGAATAGAAAAAAGATAAGCTCATCGCTGAATATGATATGGGGAGAAGGCAGCAGTGAAAGACAGCTGCCATATTAGCTATGGCAGGCGTTCAGATAGGTCACCACTGCAAGTTTAGTAATACATGTGTACAGATACCTACCTAACATTACCTCAAACACTGCAGCAGTTAAAATGACAAAATTTTTGTTACAACCATATTTAACCTGAAGGACAAATATTACAGTCAGCCACAGTGACAGAGCTACAGTGATAACCTGCAGTCACTTTGGAGTAACTCTCAGTGTTTTAGTCAGATTATTTATGCTGGTTTAATGTTCAATTAATAAGGCACACTTTGGAAACAAAAGGTACAGGTAATTCCAACTTGCAATAGATATGGATAATGGTACAAAACTTGACTACTGAAGAAAGTTATTTAAGTTTTCAACAAATTAGAGCTGTTGTTTCCTGAACACCGACTAGTAGTCTTCAGGATTTTGATAAACACAAAACAATACTCATCATCATTCCCAAATATTAAAAACTTACAGGAGTAAATTAACTCCTTTCCTAAAAACAGCTGGGTCACTGAGAAATGGATAGCTTGCCTTCTTTCCTGGCAAAAGAAAAAAAATAGATACACAACACTTTCATTCACATAGTCAGTACCACTTTCCTTTTCCTGCTGACTGCGTTCTGCTGGAGAATACTGACATAATAGTTTTCGAGGGTCAATTTTTTGCAGCACTCCAGTAACACGATGAACTGTGTGAATTTAACCTGAATGTCAGTCACAACCAGAAGAGAGTAATTGTGGCAGAAAGGTGAGCTGAAGGTCTTTGAGATTTATTTATTTCATCTGAAGGAGTGATAAGAGGCTGAACTAAAGTGATGGCATGAATTTTCCAGTCACGCTGTCCTAATATTCCAGGAGATGTCTGGGCACACTGCCCAACGAACGGACTTGTGCAAAGCATATTTAACATCAAAGAATCCAACCAAAAGAAACCAAAACCAATAAAAATACACACACCATCAAAAAAACACCAAACCCTGAAATTTCTCTATAATACCTTTATTATTGTGGGGTGGGAGGGAGGCAAGCATCCCTGAGAGAAACAAAGCAACAATTCGGAGCAGATCAGCTTACTCAGTCCTCCTGCTTCAAGGCAAAATCACCTGTCTCTATACCTGGTACATGCTTTGTTTAACTGCTTTTAAAAAAAAAAGCTTCAAATACTGACTTCACAGCTCCCCTGAAATGGGTATTACTAGCAGAAACTGTTCCTAACATTTTAGACAAAAATTTTCTTTGCTTCATTTCAGGCCCAGACCTTACTGTTTCAATCACAGCAGATATGGAGAGCCATTTACTCCCTTCCCATTTGAAAAACTTTTATTTACCTGAAGAATGTTACTCGGCCTTTAAGACCCCTCTTCTCCAAAACAAAGAGCCACAAGCTCTCAGTTCCTCTGCTGACAGCCCATCCCTGAGACCATCAGCCATCATTACTACTGTACTTAGTACTCTATCCGATTAATCTACATCTTTCCTGAATGAGGTGTCTCAAAACGATCTTGACGCTCCAGCTGAAGCATGAACAAAAGATTAGTTTCAGTGTCTTGCACAAAACACTCGTCCTTATAAAGATCAGTGCAAATTTCATTGCCAAAAATGTCATGCTGCTACAAAACAAATGGAACAAGTGACTTGCATTCAATTTGTGAAGAACTATGAAGTCTCTCTGCAGAACTGTTATCCACACAGTCTTTTCTCCTATTTCTGCTGCTAAATACAGTTATTTATTGCTAGGACTTTGCACTTGTCTGAAAGAGAAATGAAATCAGTTCACTTAAGATGTATCTCCAGTATGCTAGAATATTCTTCATTTTAATCCTGTTTCCCAGCATACTTCCCATTCTTCTTTGCTTGATTATTACTTGTAAATTTAATAAGGATATACCATATTACATCACTCAAATCATTAATGAAAACACTATCCAGCTGCAGAACACATTTCAACAAAACCCCACTTGATATATTTCTGGGCAACAGTGAGCAACTGATGACAGATTTTGGCCATCACGGGGATACAGCTTTCTCAAAACTTCTGCAATCATTACACACCATTTTCATCTGGATTATATTGCTGATGTGTGGCAACATGTCAAGAACCCTGTTTAAATCGAACTACAACACAGCCATTGATTTCTCTAGCCCTCAGATATGTTAGGCTGCCAACAAATAAAATACAGTTAGTTAAACAGGATGTATTCTTTATAAATCTTATGTGGCCTGCCATTTAATAGTATTTTTATAGTCTAGATTCCCACAAATAATTTATCTGTTCTAGAGTATCTTTGCTTAGGGAAGTCAAGTTAGAGTTGTCTAAATAAAATAGCTCTATTTTATTTATAAAATAGGCAAGGTTGGATGAAGCCTTGGGTAGCATGGCTTAGTGTGAGGTGTCCCTGCCCGCGGCACGGGGGTTGGAACTAGATGATCTTAAGGTCCTTTCCAACCCTAACTGTTCTATGATTTTATGATTCTGTTTTCAATAAAGCAAGCTCTCCAGTCTTCTGAATTTCATCTCTCCTCCCAGGAGTTCCCAAAGACAACCACAAAGATTGAAGAGATTACTCTGAAAAGCAGCTGAGATACATTAGGATGAATATACATATTGTTTATATTTGTATTCTTAAAACTTATACACATACACGTACATACGTATGCACATAAAGGAAAACACTCTCCTTTTTATGGAATACGTCCATATTTTGACAGCAACAGAGAAAAAGAAAAGACAGATTTCTTATGTTTAAAATATTTGGAAAGATTTTATTCTTTTTCATACCATAAGCATTTTCAAAGATGAGGAAAACACAGACCATGTGACATTACTACAACACAAGAACAAAAGGTAAAAAGAAACTGAATTTTCACAAAGAAATTCTGTCAAGCATTGTCTTATATAACTATATGACACAAACTTGGTAACAAGCTGTAATACCATAGATAACTTCACAGTCTTTACAATGGTGTTCCCTTTTGGTGAAAACTCCAGGTTACTATGTGTAGTAGGAATACCAGAAAAGCACACTGACACAGAGAAACCTCAATACTGAGCAGAATAAGGTTCCACCAACACTTTCTCAGTTAAGGCAAGTGGAGAAGAGGCCCTTTTCCTCCTCCCATTTCCTCTAATTCTGATGTGTCTAACAGACACATCAGCTATACCCAGGTTTTTTGGTGTTTAAATGATTTCATGACCCACCTTTTTTACCCTAGAAAGGTGCTAAGTCCAATTTTTTCTCATCTCCACAAGAGAATTTTTCAGGCCCAAGATCACTGTCACCTTTGTGCAGACATCACTAGTTCCGGAATACACTCTAGAAGACAGGGCTACCACCAGCTATATTATGCTACCTACACAGAGGCTTTCCTTCCAGGCATAGCCAAGTAACTTCCTTCAAACTACATTTCACCCAGTATCATGCATATCCTAACTATGTTTTCTCCATCCAAGCTACACTTCTTCACAAGTATCATCAAACTTGAGCTTTATTTCTTCGAATTTCCCTTAAGTATTTCTATTGCCATATTAAGTCTAAATAACAGTGTAAACTTTGCTCCCTCTTTATAAAGAACTGTGCTGGTTTGGGCTGGGGTAGAGTTAGTTTTCTCCACAGTAGCTAGTATGGTCCTATGGTCTGGATTTGTGCTGGAAACAGTGCTGATAACCCAGGGGTGTTTTACCTAATGCTGAGCAGTGCTTACACAGAGCCAAGGTCCTTTCTGCTCCTCACACTACCCCACCAGGAAGCAGGCTGGGGGTGCACAAAGAGCTGGGAGGGGACACAGCCGGGACAGCTGACTCCAACTGACCCCAGGGATATCCCACACCATGTGGAGTCATGCTCAGCATATAAAGCTGGGGAAGAAGAAGGAAGGGGGAACATTGAAAGTGATGGTGTTTGTCTGCCCAAGTAACTGCTACGTGTGATGGAGTCCTGCTGTACTGGAGGTGGCTGAACACCTGCCTGCCCATGGGAAGTGGTGAATGAATTCCTGGTTTTGCTTTGCTTGTGCAGCTCTTGCTTTACCTGTTAAACTGCCGTTATCTCAGCCCGTGAGTTTTCTCTGCTATTCTGAGTCTCTCCCCCATCTCACCAGGGAGGGAGTGAGCGAGTTGCTGTGTGGGGCTTGAGTTGCCAGCTGAGATTAAACCACAAGAACACAATACATATGTAGGGTTTTCTCCATTTTAGCTAGACTCCTGTAACTGACAATATTTTGCTTTTTTATAGAATTATTTAGCTTTAAAGTAAGGTCATAGTCCTATCTTCCCCCACCCTGTCTTCTCATAAGTTACATGGGAGGCAGTATTGTCCTGGAGCAACTTCTATACTGGAGACACACAAAACTTTATTTAATAGACCCCTTCCCCTTCATTTTATGGCTGCACAGCTTAGTCACAGACCAACTCCAAGTTTACAAAAGAGCACTATAATGGCTGCTGTGAGAGCCTGCCTACAAGTATTATATGCTCACAAGGTCATTCAAGCAAATAAATTCACTTGCTGTGAAATAAATTATAATACAACCATATATAAGTACTAGGAATTTATTATCATTAAAAGAAGTCCAGGCATTTATATGAATAATGATGACATCAGTTATAGGTATTTGACAAGCAAAAGATATAAATCTATTGCTAGCTCTGTAACTGCCAGATGGAATTACCAACCTGTCCACAGTCAAACTGGACATTTGCTGCATAACTAAGAATTTTTTCCTCTTCATCTGATCAGTTACTGACCATGGTTACAGACAGTAATTTTTGCATACTGACACAGAAGACAGCAGAATTCTTTAATACCTACAAAATTTCTTCTGTGGAAGGCAGCTGTATGTAGTTTACCATTTTTTTGTCGCATTCTACTGTTTAAACCTGCTTAGGAATGATTCTTTTTCACCTTATAAAATATTTGTATTAAAATATCACAAAGAAACAGTGTCATGTACGGCATGTAATTCACTGCATTAGGCACTATGTGACATCCGAATATGCCATTTGTGTTACCTATTCGTACACTGAATTGGACTGTATAATATGAAGAACCACCACTAGAGAAGCAGCTAATAGGTTATTCAATGTACTATCACAGCTCTGTTTCTACTTTGCTAGAGAACCCAAATAAGATTGCTGGGAGGTGGACGAGGTGCAGAAGAAAGTTTGGGGGTTTATATACCTGTATCTATACACACACATACATACACACATGTTAAGTTTTCTCTTCTTACTGTGCCAAAACTCATTTCAAAGAATGTTAAAATCCAACACAGAGGAATTTTTGAACTACTTTAGCTTTAAGTAGATACCTCAGTGAAAATATTACCAAATGCTTTCAAAGTAAAGTTACTAACATTATCCACTGAAGCTGGAGATCTGCAGACTACTAGCAAATAACAAAGTGTCCAATAAACAAAGCCCTTCTCAGTGACAGCTACTGTTTCTTGTAGCGCCTCTGACCCATATTTCTAACTCCACTACTTTGTATTTTTATCATGTCTTTTCCCATCACTGCAAAATAAACTTCAAGACACAACTGAGTGAAAGCTGTAAGTGAACTAACATGGATTTGTTGAGGAAACATATGTGGAATACATATACCTAAAAGAGCACATACGTATTTGTGTCCCCCAAACATATACACAGAGTACAACAGTATGTAAAAACAATGGCCAGTTATCCCAAGAGTCTACCCACAATGCCCTGTAAGCAATAAAAGGTACATTACACCATAGGAAGTGCAAAGCTTTCACACTAATATCACAGTACTGCCGATTTCAACCAAGCAGAAATTACATTGCACATGTACACCAGAAAGGTAAGAAACAATGGGAAGAAACCTTCCTTGAACGAGAGACTAAAAGGATATTTAGAAACACCTGGCTAAAAACACAGATTAATATTAATCTTGGCCCTGACCCCCAATTCAAAAGCAAGCCTCCACGACGCAGAGCTCCCTATCCAATACCAAGCTTTAACACCACTCATGTCCACCACCTATTTACTGCCACCAGATGTAGTACTTCCTAAGCCCTCCCAAAGCTTTCATATCTCACCACCGAATAACCAGTGCCCAGAGCCTGTTCCCCATACTTCCCACCCTCCCAATACCGCAGAGCACTACAGCACATTTCCCATCTTTCTGAAGCACAGCATTTCCACACCCTCAGTCCAAGTCACCACAGCCTCACAGCTCTCCTGCCCAATCCCACCACCACCCTACAGATCTCTCACACATCCCAGTGCTTTCCAAAGCCAGGAGCACAGCACAGTGCTTCCCCAGCCATACAGCAAAATCCAGCCTCCTTGCAACACACTGTCATCTCACTGACTCCCACTGCGGTACCCTGAAGCGTCTTGAATCCAGCCACTGCGCACTTTCCTCCCCTCTGAACAGAGCTGCCCCATCTGCTCACTCAGTGAGCCACCACAACACCACACAGCACAGACACTTCCAACACACCACACCAGCCACTCCTCAGGAGGTGTTCCCATCCACTCAGGTCCTGGGAGTCACAGGCAGCTGGGAGGCAATAAGAATTCAGACCAGCCAAGGTGGGCAGCAGACAGTAACAAAGAGCAAATAGCCAGAAGACAAGGGAGGGATGCAGATGGGGGTGGGGGAAGAGAAGAAAGGAAGAGAGACCACAAAAAGAGAGGGAGAAATTACAATAGACAAGGGATTTTACAAGGCCATAAACCGTCTAGAATTAAGAATTAAATTAAGGACCACAAGCCTTGAATCCCCCTCCCCCAGACTGGTGAAACTCAAGAGCTTCCTAAAGGAACACGTTTCCTTTCATCTTTAACCACAATAATTACTCAGACTTTTCTAAGCTTCACCAAGTATATGAAAACGAGAAACTCAAAAGACTCTGTCACTTTAACAAAAGAAAGTGCAAGCTCTTTTCTAAATGGTAAAAGGAAAAAAAATGGGGGGAGGGGGAGGGAGAGGAAGGAGAGTAATAAAAGGCATTTCCCCTAAAAAAATGAAATCCTAAAAGCTACACAAGATAAACATCTCAGGTATATCTCATTAAACAGTACTGATTATTTTAATAGGATCTAGTATTCAGAGTAATCCCACAAGACTTATAAAGTAGGTAAAAGATAGTATTACTTTATTTATCCTGAAGAAATATATAAAGTGTGAAGGGAGACCAAAATGGAAAGAAAATAAAGAATTAGAAAAAAACCAGAAAATTAGAAAAAATGGAAAATTAGAAAAACTATTCTAGCTTAGAATGCTGCAAATGATGCTTAAGTGCTTCAATCAGACTGACACACTAAATACACATATATAAGCTTTCCGTTTGCAACACAGTGCTTGCTAATTATAAGACTAATTCATTGTCTAATAATTTTTTGATTACACAGTATAAAAAGAGCAGTAGTGACAAACATGCACAATAAACCTCAGGATGATGCTGAATGGTTTTTATAAGTTCAGCCCTCCCACAACCTATTTTTGGAAGCTGAAATTCAAATACCATTAAATCAAAGGAGAAGCAGCTGGCAAGATACCATATACAACACCAACAACTGATCTCCAAGACTAATGGGATGCTCCTCACTGCATCCTGCGGTACCCAAGCTAGCTCAAGTACAGAAAACAATCCAGCAATGTAATGTGAGCTTCATGAAAACTATTTCATCACTCTTCCTAAAACCAATAAAATACAGGGTAAATTAGTTGCTACTGCAGCAGAATGCTTCCAGTATCTGAATTAGGTTAGGTATCTGTATATCATATCACATACAGCTTTCATAAAGGCCACAGGGCCAATAATTTTCTTTTAGAATGTAGTGCAATGTCTTCCAAGCTAAATATCTATCTGCTGCCTCTGAAGGCATTTTATACAAACACAGGCCAGTAGGAAATCAATTGCTTCACAAAAATATTGTTGCCCAAAAGAACGCACGTTATTATCACAGAATTTTTATGTTATTAAAAAATTGAAAGTACTAATGAGCTCTGCCCAGACCATTTCTCAGTTCAAATCAATAAGTAGATAGCAAGAACCACAGTAAAAAGTTTAAGTCAAACACTAGTGTGAGTCATGTGAGTGCAAGCTAAAAATGCCTCTAAAAGTAACTAAGAAGGACTCACCAAGTTCATTAAGGCTCTGGGCAGCTTTTGTTATCTCTCTGCTTCCTCCTTGCAGTTGTCCTTGAAGTCTTTTACTGAGATACAAGATGCGTATTATCCTCCGCAGCAGGTCACAGGCAGCCTGCAGACAAATTATAGTATAGGGGATACTATCAGTACGTTACAATCACGTAGTATAAGGCCTCAAATATGGAAATATTTTCACTAAATAAAGGAAATATGAATATGAATAAAACCAAGGAACTTTAGAATACTGCAATCCCTTTTCCCAGGATTTTTAACATGCTTTTATGCAATACAGACCAATACTTTCTAAAGCTGGTAATTACATTCACAGGGCTACTGAGATTATGCTATCATTCCTGGTTAAAACAAAAAAGAAACTGATAACCCTATGACAGAGACATGTTCTAACTAGAAGTGAGCTTTATTTTACATTGTGTATCTCCCCTCAATATCCCTCTCCTCTGTAAACCACAGTAAGATTAAGAAGTTGGCCTTGCCAATCAAATCTTCACCCAAAATAAACAAAATGGCAGCATTTACTTCAGAGGACAATAAAACTTGGCCAATAAAAAAGGCTAAACTGTTACCACAGATACTGAATCCTACTATGGGAATATATATAAAAACTTATTTTCAGCAAAACTTTCCTAATGCCAGTCACCTTCATTCAGCCAACTAGTAGTTTGCATTTTCTCATGGGTTTATTAAAATACATGGCATTTTTGGCTAAAAATTAGGAAGATGGATGCATATGTAAATTTTCAGGAATATTTCGCTGCCACCAATTTAGGAAACAAAGCATTGCTGGCATCTGAATCAAACATAATACTTCGATAATTTTTCACTCAACTAAGATCTTGAAACAGGCTTTCTGCTTCTACACAGTAAATAGTAGACAGAACAACAGCAAGAGTTACATCATGTGTAGAGTTCCTCTACTAGAGGACTGATCAGTGGGGCTAGAAGGTACAGTCTACAGGGGCAGCAACATTCTGGAGTGGGTAACATCTAAACTAGGATTCAGAGTTGCAATTCAGGAGAAGGTTAAAAAGTATGTTGATTTTAGTACAGTCATACATACAGTCCAACATCCGCAATCAGATTAACAAGAGAGGTGAACAAGAAATTTAGAATATAATTATATAACATATAATATAGTTGTTCTGATATATTTTCCCTGGTACTGAAGGGAAAGCCTCCTGAACTTTATGGATATCAAAATTAAATTAAAATCACTCTAGAAAATATTTAGTATTTTACAGACTTTGAACCCCTTCCTAGAGTTTGTAGAGTTTCAAGTTACTATCTTCAAAACTGTTAAACTGCATATACGAGAACATATACCAGTGAGTCATTTCAACCAATATTCAGTAGACTGCACAACTTCTCAGTCTCTTCCCTATGCCAGCACAAACCAATCAAAACACAAATATTTATAGTTCAATTTTATTAAACATCTAGACAGAACCAAAAGGAAAAGTTCAGAAAATCCCCACCAAGGCAAATCACCAAGAGCATAGTTACTGCTTTTGGCTCTGTATCACATAGTCTGAAATGCAAGTTTCCTAAGCATTCTAACACAACTTAACCACATGATTTCTATTACCATTAGTGAGAACCAAGTGGGGCTTATCCTACTTTGACAGATTAGTGTATGAGTTTTTATTAATTCATTTCTTTAATTAGAAAAATCCTGATCCACATATCACTTTCGTATCTGTGAACTGAATTTCTGCAAGATGAATCAAAAATAGCTTTTTATATAGCACACTCTGCTTTGCCAAATAAGAAGGTACAGTATTACTATTTTGCTTTCAAATGTAATTACTCTCTAATCCAATTGCGTACCTCTAGCAAATCTTTTTCTCTAGGAATTCAACTTCAGTTATCTCCTGACCATCTTCTACTTTACATGCCAAAAGATTATTTCTTTTTCATTTACTTGTTGCTCATTATCTCCTATCCCAAGAAACAATCTTCAAATGCTTATCAAACTGAGTAAGAGATGGGAAAAGTTACATTTAGAAACAAGAATAAAAAAAATAAGGTTTTATCTTCTGGCCCTGTGAATTAGGAAGAGAAAAACCCAAGGACACTAAAGATGCACTCTTAACTTCACAGCAATTGTACCCTTAACAAAGATTCTGTTTCACGGAAGTATTTCCATTTACACGAGTTATCCAACTTAATAAAACTCGCAGTCACTGTAAGGGAATGCAATATATGAGGACTATGTAATGGAAATAAAAAATTCTGTCGAATAGTGGGGTTGTTCACAGCTGCTAGATCTTCTAACCTGACCACCTGCATAACCAGAGTCTGAATTAATTCAGGAAACATTCCTTCCAGAGTTGATAAAGTATGCTTTTCTAAGGGAGATGCTTTCATCCAAGAAGGAATGAATTCCACCATTCAGGCAAGAACTAATTTGGAAAAGGCCACTGGCCTGAGTTAGTCCCAATGGGTTTAGTAAAAAGGAAACCTGATTTTTTGGAGATTACACAGGAGGTACCTCCTGAAATTTAAAGCACTATATCAACACTAACAGACATTATTGGTACAATTCAGGCAATCAAAAAGCTTCTTGCTTCTAATCTCAATTTCAACAAATTATTGAAAGAAGACTTAGAAAGAGAGAATCACTGAACTGAACTATGTCATTTCATAGCTCATACATGCAATTGCATGTATCTGCCAGACCATACTGCAATTGAAGGTATATGTAACAGAAATCTGAAGAAAGATGAGACAGTCCACTATCTTCAGACTACTTTTATTATTTAGTTACAGCAGCATCAGGATGAAATCTGCTACTGGCAATTATTTTAAAGAATAACTTTAAAATACAGAATTATTCTTTTTTTTAAATGGTGGGGTTTTTTTTTAATTGACTCTTACAAGCACTTTTAAACACTGAGATATCTAAAATTAAGCGAACATGTGGAAACACTTGGTTAAACAGACCTGCACAGAAAATAACCCTCAGAAGGACAAATTCCCTGCCTAGATATTGCAGCTGCTAACTATTCCCATTTAGCTTGTGATCTACTATGGAAACACTCAGTAGAGGACAGCAGGAAGCAAGCTTTGTTGACTCTGCTGCTCCCCTGGGATGACATGAAGCTCTAAGAGCACAACAAGACATAATATACACAAGCACACAGCAGAGATTTAGAATTCAGGACTAGATTTGAATTTTGACAATGAATTTGCAGCAAGTATGTTTATGAAATAGCCAGACTATATTAAAAACAATTAAGGATGGCAAAATCCAGCTTTATGCAAGACAAATATTCCTTCAGGTTGTGAGCAGTCCCAGAGCAATCAATGGAAAAGTGCTGAAATAATACCATTATGAGTACAAGAGTCTCTTTAACACCACACAGTTCAGCAAAACATACCTGCCAACCTAGGTCAAAGATTTTGACAGAAGGCAACCTCTTTTATCAGTCATCTACCTTTTTTCTACTTATTCTACCAACTGTACACCAACTGATAAAATTTGTAAGTTTGAAAGTATACCATGCAACAAGTCTTGCATTTAGGAGCAGTTTTATGTCACAAGCCCTGCCACCCCCAGGAAATGAACTGTCTACTGTGCTGTTGCCTTCCTGAAGGAACAAGTCAGCTGGGTGAAGAGACACCACAGTCTTACATCTTGGGCAGGCAGGAGGGTTGAAATTTCAAAGGCTTATTGACTCGACTCACGGTAAGTCCAGATTCATTTCGTAATTCAGGTGTCCTGACCCTCAGTTTCTCCTAGCAGTACAGCGCAACACAAAGCACTCACTATCTATCTGCCAGCACTAGAAAGTTCATGCTGAGGATAAACTCCCACTGGCAGAGAAGCTGGAATCATCATTCCTCTTTCTACACTTAAGAGGATTTGGACACTTGGAAGGGTAGCCTAGCAGGCTTCCCTTACCCTGAAAGTCTTTTTTCTGACTTACAGCCAAAAAAAGACAGATACTACAAATTCCCTGGCACAGGCTGCTGACTCTGGACAGATGCTCCTTTCACACCATAGGAAAATCTATGTAACCCTGCTACAGTAAAGAGGAAGCCAAGAGCATCCGAGAAACAGTTCCTAAATTCAGGAACTATTCTTCCCAGATGTCCTTCTGCAGTTTGACTTTGTGTAAGGTAAGGGCAGAAATGATCTTCATCTTTAGACCCAAATTTCTGCAACCCTTTCCACAGAGAACAAAAAATTCTGCACCTGAATTCTGCCACACGGAAGTTAAGGAAGTTTTGCCCAGTGGCAAGAACAGTAACAGCTGGAGCTGAAAAGAACAGAAGCAGCTGGACAAACTGGCTGAACAGAATGTTAAGAACTTCCTGCTGAATTTCGCTGTTACTGAAAGTAATGTAGGAAATAGAAGTTCAGCAGAGAGACTACTGCAGCTGCTCCACCAGCCCCCAGACCAGAAACTGCATGACAGTTTGCAGCTACATCTACTCTACTGTACAACAGCAGTCACCCACAGATGGCAACCTATTTAAGTGTATGCCCACAGCTCAAATATCAGGTACTAAAAGACAAATTCCTAGTTCTGCAAAGTTGAGGCAAATTCGTGAAGACAAACAGTTCAAACAATAACTCATTAAATACTTGTTGATTTGGAATTTTGCTGGTTTTCAAACCATAAACTGAATAGAATGCAGCTACGTGACTCCTGAAGATCTATGGAATAGTTTTCAACTATTATAAAATTAAAAGTGGAAGTGTTTGACACATATCTCACCACCATTGTAATAAGCCCTCTCCCACTGCTGTCCTCTAACAGAGATCTACATTCTCACTTAGACTCCATTTATATTCAAAAGACAGGAACAGCTACGTACCTGGGCTTATAAAACTCCAGAAACACAACTGGCTTCACAAGTTACATCTTGACTATTTTGAAAGAATTAATTCCCAAACTCTTTACTAAACTGCAGCCAAACATCATTAACTCAGAGGAGAAAAGTGTCTTCTCTACACAACAGCACCATAACATTAAATACTAAACTACACAAACAGTAATGAGAATTTAATTGATATGCACTCAGATAACCCTTCCCTCTTCTCTGCATCTCTACAAACCTGACTTAGCTAGTGCAAATGTCATTTCCTACTTTGTAATACAAAGCACTTCTCAGTAACTCATGAAGAAACACACAAATAATGATTTTCACTGAGAAATACTGACATTGAAATACAGGCTACTGGAGTATGAAAATCCCACCCATGTCTGACAATTGGGAAATAATACATTTTCAGAAAGTTTTAAATACATTTTTAAAATAACTTACTTGGAGTTTTGCTAGCTGAGCTGTGCGAGACACTATTTTGTTGTAGGGGTCAACAATTTTTACTTTAATTCTAAGAAGAGAAAATTATATTAATAAATCACATGATGGAACAAATAAGAATTTCTATTTTCTAATCACATACTGAATGGCATACCTATCAACAGTACTTTGTAGAGCACCAATTCTAGTCTGCATCATTTGGAGGACACCTGCAAAATAAAGCACATTTTTTACATGCAACACTTGTCAATTACTGGAAGGCCTATACTTCAAATCATGACTACTGCAGACTATTGTAGCACTAAAATTAATTAAATAAATAAATAAATAAAAAGAAAACAAACCAAAAACCCAAAACCAAAAACCAACAGTTTCTCCCTTTACAGCAAATTTACTACAAAATGTGAAAACAGATTGAAAGGAATGAAACACAGCACATTTGGAAACAAACTAAGCAGGTTATAGGTCACTTACTAAATGTTATGGAAAACTTATTGATAGAGAACACAAACCTACAGAAGAAATATCACTCTGAAATCCATTATACATTAAGTTTCAAGTAACATTTAGAGTATGTTACTTTCTAAGAGAATGATGATCAGGGCTGCTGGTCAAAGGTATAACCTGATACAAACACCTGAACATGACATACAAAAATGGTACAACCTATTTAACACTATTTATTTAACATAGTGACTAGATAGTTCAGAGAAACCAACAAAGACTGAGAAGATAACCAATTCTATCTCTAGGTTTTATTCCTGTCCATAAGCACCTTTAGCAAAAACTAAGGCATCGATGTCATTGTGAGGTCATCTAATTTAGATTACAGAGCAAACTACCCTAACTGCATTTGTTCCAGATTAGTTTGGCAAACAGTACAACGAAAGCCCACAAGCATGCTTGTTCTTTTCTTGTTAAAAAGCAGTCAAGGGTAGCACTCATTTTTGCAATATGGAATCAGCCTGCTGAGAATTTAATTAAGTTACACCAACCCAGGCCTATGAAATTATTTTTGTTCCAGCTATTGTTTGCCATTCTCAAACATGTAACATTTTTTTGCAAAGCCCTGTTTACAAGCATGTCATTATCAAATTGGATAAAACTGCAATATGATATACTAAGATGGAAGACACTCATAACTACTGCTAATAGTTTTATTCAGCTTGTCCTGTACTGGGACTGTATCTCATGTATTTTGTATTAATATGCAAACTCCCATCTTCTCCATATTTCAGAATTATTAACATGGCCTAGTGACAGACTCAGGAGTTCCCTGACATTTATACATGGAATGATAGGCATGCAATTCTTACGCCTCAGAGGATGAAGACATGAGATACAGTGAAAAGTTGGCAGAATAGGCTGTATTTTCTACTCTACATTGCAATAATGGGGGGAGGGCCATTAGCACAACATTACTACATCTATGACTGTGACATTCCTATAAACTATATAGCAGTCCTCTTGCCAGAAGGCAGAATTAGGATGGGTGAAAAGGCAATCAACCCTCTCCATCTGCTGCATAAGATATGGGATGATATTATTTAGCCTACCTTGAGCTCAAGGTATCTATTGAGCTACCTATGGACAGAAAAAAAGTATGTATACCACATCAGCGTACCATTTTGAAAGTACACAGACCTAAAAAAGGATGCTACAAGTTGGGTGTGTCAATTTGAAATGTTCAATTAGATTCACTTTCACACATCCAAATGACTGTGAGTGCTGTGAATCAGCTCCATAATCTTCTGCTGCTACCTTTCTTGATAAACATACCAAGAGCTATGTGTTTCCAAGTTCATAATTAAAATTTTTACTGACATCCATCTTTCTTCCTCTCCTGAAACCTGACTCAAGTGTTTCTTTGCAAAACCTGAAACATCTGCCTAGACTTTTGATTTTCTTGGCAACTGCAGACTGAAGTTCCTACTGATGTCTCAAGTAACAAATACTTTTCAGGTTAGAACCTCTGCACGCTTGTCCTTCCCTCACCCACAGAAATGGCCTCTTAAACATCATAGTGCTAAGTAAATGAAGACAATTCAATAAATTTGAGAATTAGATTTTATTTTTACTTCAGGTTATTAACTGTAAAACATGCATTATTTACCACACCTACTTTACAGACATATTTTATAACTGAATAGCTGTTTTGAAGTACTTTATTCTTTCCTCAGAGCAATTTTAGGAAGGAATGCCTTCAGAGACAACCATGATTTCACGAAACAACATTCCACTGAGCACAAATTGGTGAAGATCGTATTTATTAATCACAAGATTAACTATAGATTCCAATCTACCTCTTATTTGGAGGGTGAACACAGACTCCAGTCTTTGTATGCTTAATTTCCCAACTGTCCAAAAAGCTATTCAGGAGCTACAATTGCTAGATTAAATAAGCTTTTATTTCTTTTTATAGCTGTATGCAAATGCTATCAAATACTGTATCCAGCAAGTTCCAAAGACTAAGGAGATACTATAACTGTCAGTAACCAGAAATTCTCTAGTTATGCCAAAACCTGGAAGAAGGAGGAATACATAAAATACTTAGCAAGTTACAAAATTAAAGGGAAAAGGGTATATGCTTGAATCCCATAGTATATGCAAATTATCATGTTATAGAGGTAAATATACTTTTCTGAAGAAAAACCAAGAAGTTCCCAGCAAGTGGCAAAGAGCAGAATGCCAGGCTTGATGAGCTCCTTACACAAGAACAAAATATTGCAACTATGTTTCTATACAGATTCAATTGTTTGTAAGTAAGGCCTTTGAAAGTCTGCAGTTTATATTAAAATCCAGATCCCAAACAGTACAATAACATAGAGGTATGTATTTAACTTAATAGCCCCCTTCGAGGAAAAAAAATATCCCAATGCAATTCAGATTATGTGTTAAGACTTGCAAACTACGCAACACATGCATAGGCAACATGCACATGCTTGGTACTTACAGCAGCAGATATCAGCTAATGTTGCAACAAAATTAGGCTTATTCAGAAAAATACATTAAAAGGTCAAAACGACTTAATGGCTAAAGTTGCTTCGAACTGACTATCGAAGTATGTTTTCCTATGAAGTAGTTAACTCCACAGAAGTAACAGCGAAATCTTCTCCCTGGAGCTCCATCTACTGACATCAAAAAAAATAAAGCTGCCACGTTACTCCTCAGATCTGCAACCTTAACGTCAGGGGCCGAAGTTGGTAGTGAATGGCATTTCCTGCAGAGGTATTAACAGTGTTTCCTCCATTGTAACAAGTAGCAAGCATAGGATAACATAATTTACCTTCCAGGGATTCAATTCCGGTTGCTTGGGCCAACAGGTCTTCATGTCTTGCAACAACCTTAAAAAAAAAAAAAAAAAAAATCAATCAACACAAAAAAATGGGGATGCGTGCCTGAAAGGAATATCAATACATCATCATCATTCCTACATTGGGCATTAAAGTATTTCATCCACCCTACATTAGGCAGACACAGGAAAAAGCAGCCACACTTTAAAGATACACGGTTTCAGAACACAAAGCAACAAGCTCAGAACAGGAAGAGGGTCAGTAACTACAGCACAGCTGACATCTTAGAGCCAGCAGAGCAATCACACTTCAACACGCTGCAATAGGTAATAACAATTGTAATTTTAAGCTTATTAATCACATAGTAATAATTATACTCAGATTATTAATATTTTCTATTTATGACATTTAGATACTAGTTCCCAAAGAATTTACTAACTGAACAGGGAGAGGGAGGAAGAAGGTTTTGAAACAGCTCACTTAGCATGCATTCTCACTGCAAGGCGCACTGTGGATCTGTGGTGTCTGTGCAGATTTTACCAAAAACCCTTCTATTATCCAAACTCAAAAGCCTTCCTGAAGGTGTGGAGATGTGTTAGCATAGGTTATAGCTGCCCCACTAAAGGTAAGTCTGAGAGCCTAGCCTCCATCACAGGATGAAAGGATACAAGTTAAATCAATCCTTGTTTCATCACAGTTGTCATCCCAAAACACAGGCCAGTATTTCTAATAACTGACATGATCATTTGGAAGGAGTCAGGGAACATCCTTACAAGGAAGAGCAGAACCTCCATGCATACAGAAATAGGCTGCAGAAACTAAAAGCAGCATATGGCTTCTTGGTAAGGGGTATAAAGAGTGGGCTTAACTAAGTTAAGTATCAGATTCACTACTAGTTTTGCTCCAAGCTGTACCTTTAGTTACTGCTTGTGGAGTACACTGGGCAATTTCAGAAGCAACAATATCATAAGATTACTAAGCTTTTGACAAGTTTATATCAACCACCCCAAAATAACTGGTCTGCTTTAAACTTACTTGTAAATGAAGCTCTTTATCCAACTGACTAATACCTTGGGCAAGTTTTGCCAGTTGCTCAGCTATCACAGCCTGATGGATAGACTGGGAAGTATAAGCTTTCACATCAAAGTCTTCTCTGAAGAAGTCAGCGTAACATTCTGAAAAACATTTTGATTTTACTTTCACACTTCAGAACAGTTAAATAATATTTCTAGACCCAAAGCACACAGTTCTTTGACCCTCAATTTCTCCAAACATAACAGCTTATGTTCTCTGTATCACACAATACAAACGTGACACCAATTTCAGAAGAAACCACTAGCAAAAGAAACAAGTTTGGAGCTGATGACTAGGTTGGGGTTTTTTTGTAAATAAAGACTCTCATACCTTTACTCCGCATTGCCTTTTCTTGAGTAGAATACACTAAAAAGTATCTATAACTTCTTCAAACTTCACAGTGCAACTAGGGAGAGGCTGTTGAGATCGCACCCATAATCAAACACAGACACGAATAACACTGAGGATCCAAGTGGCATGAGACTCAACTTCATGAAACCACTCCGGGCTCTTATAAGGGCACTGCTTCATAAAACAGTGCATTAAGAGATGATACTGCGAGGGAGACTCTGGGGGAAGCAATACCCGAGCTTCCATACAGCGGTATTACCGAGCGCCTTCACCTCTCCTTCCTGTGCACTCCTTCTCCCTTCAGCAGCAACACGCCACCTCGCACGGCCCCGCCACCGGGACCCTCGGCCCTCAGCGGAGGGCTCCCCACCGGGAGGGCTGGGGTCGCTCCCCGGAGCCGGCCGAAACTTCCCGTGACTTGACAGCGGGGGGGGGGTTCACCGCCCTGCTCGCCGCGTTCCGAGCACCGCCGCCCCTTCCGCGGCGCTGCCCGTCCTAGCGAAGGACCCTACGCCTTCCCCGGCCGCCGGCAGAGGGGACCCCGGCACGGTCCCGACGCCGGGGTCCCAGCCGGGAGCTACCCCGCACCCCTCCGCGCCGAGCCGCCCCAGCCGCCGCCGAGGGCCGCGCCTCACCGTCCGCCAGCAGCTCTGCGAGGGCCGGAGCCGGGGCCGCGCCGCCGCCTGCCCCCGCCTCCTCCATGCTGGCAGGTGCCGGGAGCCCGCGCGTCACTCCCCGGCCGCGGCGCGCAGCGATGATGGCGAAAGCGCGCGACGGTGCGGGGCCGGCCCGGGAGCGGCGGGGCGGCGGCGGGGTGCTGGCGCACGTGGTGAGCGTGGGGCCGGGCCGGGGCGGGCCGCGGGGAGCGGGGCGGGAGGCGGCTCGCAGGGCCCGCACCTCCGAGCCCCGCAGGCATCCGCACCCGAGAGCGAGCTGAGGCCGCGGCGGTCGGGCCGCAGCCCCCGCCGTGCGGGCAGGGGAGGAGGGAGCCGGGCCTGTAGCGGGAGACGAGAGGCAGCGGGCTTGGAGCAGGGGTGGCCGTCGCCTGGCATGAGGAAAATCTTCCTCCGTGAGGCAGGGAAGGGGCTGCCTGGAGCCGGCCCTGCGCTGAGGGGTGGCTGGGAGCCTCCCCTCACAGCCCGAGCGAGATGTGAGCCCTGGTGGGCATGGTTACCCAGGGAAGCCGTGGCTGCCCCATCCCTGGCAGTGTTCAAGGCCAGGTTGGACACAGGGGCTTGGAGCAGCCTGCTCTAGTGGAAGGTGCCCGTGCCCATGGCGGGGGGTTGGAACTGGGTGATCTTTATGTTCCCTTCCAACCCAAACCAGTGCGTGATTCTGTGAATGAAAACACGGGGGCGATACCGCGTGGGGATGGCAGAGTACAACGGGGCCGGTGCTCAGCAGCTGGCTGTGGCAAAAAGCTTGTTACAGCACTCTGCGAGGGCCTGCTTTCAGGATGCTCTTCTGGAAAGCAAGCTGCTGCATGGCCTGTCAGAAATAGCTGAATGACTTCTGTTTCAAACACTGCTTGTTTTCCCAGATGTTAAAAAGATTAATTATACATGATTGGTGACATAGAAACTAAAGAATGCCAACTGAGAGATCCCATGGATTTGTTTCATTCTGGGCAAGTTGTAAAAGTATGTGCCCCCATGGTCCGCTATTCCAAGTAAGTAACTGTCACGTCAGCTACATTTTCAGTGTATGTTCTGTGAGGAAGTTTATCTTGACTGTAAAACACAGGGATTATTACATTTTTTTCCTTCAGTTATTTAAGACAGACAGATGTGGGATGTATTTGATCGTATGATAATATTAGACATCCCCAGAGTACGGCATGTCAGAACAGCGTTTTAGAGCAGCTAGTCAGGAAAATGGCTCTACTATTTATTTTTTGATTTTCACGTGCCTGCAGGTTGGCTTTCAGAACCCTGGTTAGGAAATACAGTTGTGATTTATGTTACACGCCAATGATAGTAGCATCTGATTTTGTGAGATCTGCAAAAGCGAGGGACAGCGAATTCACAACCAATAAAGGTATTTTTTTTTAATAAACTGTTGCCTTGTCAGAATGTTTTACATGGTGATAAGCTAAATTGGCCAAATGAATGAAGTCTGTCACACAGTTTGACATCCATTAGCAGTTTGTTATACTGTATCTGATTGATTATAAAACCATAGAAATGTTCTAGGTGAAAGTAAACACATTCCATTGACAGTGTGTCAAACGGAATAGTGGAAAACTGAGATCTGTGGTGGGTTGACCAAACATAGGTGGCCATCAAACACCCACACAGCTGTTCACTTATTCCTTCTCTACCTTCTTAGTAGCACAGGGGGAGAACAGAAAGAACAGAACAAAAGCGAGAACTCATAGGTCAAGATAAAGATAGATTAATAAGTGAAGGAAAGAAGGAGGAAAAAAAAGACCAACTGATGCAAAGGCCATCACTTCCCACCTAGCACTAAAAGACCAATGCCGAACCAGTCTCCAAACAACAGCCACCCTGGAACACACTTCTTTTGCTGCCACTAGAGTTTTATTGCTGAGTTTATTACCCTAACCCTAAGACTGACATATTTTTAGATGCTTTTAATGTAATGCAGTAGCTGTAAAAGAGGAGAGCATGGTCCAGATGACCATCTGGCTCTCTGCAGGAGTTTTAGTGAATCACAAATGGTTCAGCAGACCCGAACTGAGGATTACGGACACTTTGATTTCCCACTTGAGACAAAGCTGCTAAAGCTGCCTCTGCCCCTGTGTTCTCATTCCAACTCTGCATATCCCACTGTGGATAAAAATCGGCTATGTTGGCACAGAAGAAGAAAGAGATGGGCTAGGATAAGGAAGGGAAGAGCTTGTGTGTTGTTTAGCTAAGCAAGTTTCCTACCTGGCAAGACAGCCAGCCATGTCAGCACAGCAAAGGGGCAGCATGCAGACAAGAAGGGACAGGCCAGGAGGAGAAGCATGAAGACTGCTGAAAAATGGAGAATACTTAATTTCGTATACCATGTTTGTGAAAGATGAGCATCTGACCAGTTTCAGTCAGAAAATTTATATGTTGAGCCAGCAACTGTCTAGGACAAATACGTTTGTTTGAATTCCTACCTCTCTCGATAGGTGTACTCATCTAGTAACCACTAGCCGGCTACCTCTATTTATTTGTGACCCAGGGCTCAGAGAGTCACAAAATAGTCAAGTTTGAAAGGACCTGTGTAGGTCCTCTTAGCCAGCCCCCTGGTCAAGCAGGGTCACCTGAAGCTGGTTGCCCAGGACCATAGCCAGACAATCCATGAATTTAAGAATTTGTTATTTTTTATTATTATTATCGGGGGGTGGGGGGTGTTGGGTGTTGTTTGTTTCTTTAATCTCCAAGTACCTTTTCATTGGAGTAGGTGATCATCCATTGATTGTTCAGTTTGCTGCTAAAGAAGCACAACTTTTGTGTGATGCTGCCCGTATCGTCTGTCCTTTTGCAGATGGAATAGACCTAAACTGTGGCTGTCCTCAGAGGTAAAGATTTGAAAAAGCTCGGTGAAATAATGGTGAAATAATTTGAGATTAAAGAATGCTGGTCTTCCTTTTCATAGTCATTTCTGTCTTAATTTAAAAATAGACTTTGAGAGAGAAAGAGCTTTTTAACCTGTCAAAAATGTCTATGTGGCAAGACACTGTTCTGAATGTTCTAAGATGCCTGTCACCATGGTAAAACTGGGAAAACCAGGTGTATTTGCCAACCTGCCTTTTTTCATTTCTGAAATACTGAGTATTGGCTTAAGAAGTGAAGTGTCCATTCCTTCTCAGCAGCTGTTAAATATGCATTACCAGAACCAGCTTGCTGCAAATAATTTGGAGAGTGTTTTGAGAAGTGATGTGGCAATTGCCAAAATAATGAGCCAAGTCCCTGATGTCTCAGACTTCTGAAAGTGAAGGATAGTCTCTAAAATATAATTACACAGATTACATTATTCAGGAAGTGCTGAAAAGAATTTCTTCCATCTTTTATTAGGTTTATAAGTACAACGAATTAGTGATCTACTTCCCTCTTAAATTAATGAAGATTTTGTCTTGACAGTGAAACAGAGTAGTAATGCACAAATGAAGATTCTTGCTAACTGGTTCAATTGAGAGCCATTTATTCCATGCTTGTCAGGCAGCCTTTTTCTTAGTGAAGACCTCAAATAAAGGAAAGCAAAAGATAATACTACGGTGCCGATACTTGTCTATTCTAATTAGGTTGTCTTGACTTAAAATTACAGTATTTGAGAAAAGTCTTTTCTGTAGAGATCTGAGACTTCAGAATGGAAATGTAATTTTTTTTCTAAGCTAACTACAGTTAAGTATGCCAAACTATAAGTTCCTTTTAGGACAAAAATATATGCTTACATTTGAATCCTTTGTTTCTTGCATATGCTATTTTCAAAATAACAAAACTTTGTGCACTTAATCTGCCTTTATAAGAAAAAATATATGAGAAAAAACCTGTTGCTTTTAAGTGGAAGTAAAGGTTATTTCATGCCAATCAAAATAAGGTGTTTTGCAGCTGAGGGAGGACAGAATATTATTGAACTCAGATCCTTCCCTACACTTCAAAAATCTCCCTTTTCAATCCAAAGTAATTTTCAGCTTAGAAGAAATCCATGACCCGATGGAGGGGAAAACATAGAATCATAGAATCATAGAATAGTTAGGGTTGGAAAGGACCTCAAGATAATCTAGTTCCAACCCCCCTGCCATAGGCAGGGACACCTCACACTAAACCATGCCACACAAGGCTTCATCCAACCTGGCTTTGAACACTGCCAGGGATGGAGCACTCACAACCTCCCTGGGCAACCGATTCCAGTGCCTCATCACCCTAACAGGAAAGAATTTCCTCCTTATATCCAATCTAAACTTCCCCCATTTAAGTTTGAACCCGTTACCCCTTGTCCTGTCACTACAGTCCCTGATGAAGAGTCCCTCCCCAGCATCCCTGTAGGCCCCCTTCAGGTACTGGAAGGCTGCTATGACATCTACACTGTAAACCACTGTTGATTAAATGTTAATTTATCTTCCTTGTGAATCCATTTTGTGGACAGAAAATTGAACTGAAAGAGATGAGTAACTTGTCCAAATGGAGACTGAACCGAGATCTAAAAGCTGGTGCCAAACTGCAAATGAATCATTGATCTACAGCCAGTACTATCTCGGTCTACTCAGCCACACATTCTGAAGGTTGTAAGGAACAAAACCAATGTATCTGACTGAAATTGATCTGCATTTTTTCAAATGTGGAATACACATGTTCTTTTTCTTTTAAAGGTGGGCGATGGCAGAAGGTTATGGTGCTTGCTTAATAAATAAACCAGAGCTTGTTCAGGATATGGTGAGACATGTACGGAATCAGATCGACAAACCAAGATTTTCGGTATCTATTAAAATAAGGTAGATCTAAGTGATGTTCATGATACATGGAATAATCTTTTTATTTTTTTTAAGAAACGTTCATATAACAAGTACACTATATGTAATTCTGTTAATGTAATATTACACTTATAATATTTACCTTACATGTGAAGACTGCTGAGACTTTTTTGACCCCAGATGAAAGAATATTTGGGAAAAGTAATCCAGACTTAGATAGTAGAACCAGCACAGGCTTTGACTGCTTATTCAGGTAACATACTGGATGCTAAGAGTTTTCTTGCAGTCCAGCTGATATGAAAGTACAAGTTAGAAGGTTCATGGTTCCATAAAAGAAAAGCAACACATAGTGTGTATCATCACAAGGATTTACTTCGTGAGCTGCTGGAGGCCAGAGCCACGTTTGCTGCTGACTATAAAGGGAAGGGTAACAAAACTGGGAGCTAGTCCCCACATCTGCTGTAAGGAGCACATCCTGCTTCCCTTCTGTAAACTGTTGCTTTGCATTGCTTTGTACCACTTCCACTGTTTATCCCATATTCATACATCCCATATGGCTTTTGTATATTTCCCAGTTAAGTTTCAACACTGTTTCCAATATTTTAGGAAAGAGGAACTACTATAATTTATTTTTTTCCCCCGCAAAGTAAGCAAAATAATGATGTTTGGTTTAGAATCTTTTGGACACCCTTGTTCAATCTCTGTAAAATTTATCATGTATATTTCAGAGATGTGATGTAATTTGGAAATGATAAATAGTGGGTTTTGCACATTAAACTCATATGTCTTTATTAAAACAAACAAACCAAACCTCATTATCTTCCAACAGTAATATTTTCTTTATTTATAGTTATTTATACAAATCTGTGATAATTCCTCCTTATGGAGGACAGCATTTTATACAGTTAAGGTAACTTACTATCTAATGTTTTCATTCTGTGGAATTGTAGGATCCACGAGGACTTAAGAAGAACAGTTGACTTGTGTCAAAAAGCTGAAGCAACTGGAGTTTCATGGATTACAGTACATGGGAGAAGTGCAGAAGAAAGACATCAGCCTGTACATTATGATGCAATTAAAATAATTAAACAAAGCATGTCTATTCCTATTGTGGCTAATGGAGACATTAGAACTTTAAGAGATGCTGAAAAAGTTCATCACTTTACAGGAGCGGATGGTAAGATTAAACACTGTTTTCTAAGTAAACTTATAAATGAGATTTTAAAGTATTTACTTTAGCTATATGTAGGACATGATTCGAGCGCTTTACACTCTTTGAGGAGACAAATGAAGAAGGGTGTTTTAGATGCCTTCTAAAAATCATAAACAGAATCACTTGTAAATGCACTAGAGCACTGCTATTCAAAGCTATAAATAATGATTTCCAAGGCAAATTACAAAAGCTCTTTGCTTAATTATGCTATCTCATCACTCAGTAGTGGAGTTCAGGGAGACCTTCAGACATGCAGTCTATCTCTTTATGGAGCTGAACATCTTTTAAAGAGCTGTGAACTTCCACTTGGAAATCTCTACTTCGTGCACATAGGGTCAGATTTCTCACCATAAGAATATGGTGGGAAAATGAACTATTCTTAAGGCAGATATTTGACAGTTAAGATGGTTACCTTCAAGGACACAGTGAGGTATTGCACTCTCCTATCTGTGTGTTTATCTTGTTCTACACTTCAGTGGTAAAATTTGAGGATTTTTTGCAGGATTGCCCTGCAGTTACTCAGTCACAGCAGATTCTTGAAACCATTTGTAATTTCAAGACAATACAGAAATTCAGTAGATGTTTTGAAGAGGGGACCTGTATCTACACACTTTGGTCTTTCAGCTAGAGAACAACAGGACAGAGATGAGTAGCTAGTGTCATAAACAAAAGTTCATGTGGCACGTTTCTTTTGACACTACTGGTGTTTAATAACAACAGCAGAGACCAGTTGAACCAAACTCTATGCTGCTACAGTGACTCGCCCCCCCAAAATACAAAGCAGGAAGGAAATACGTAGCAGAAAAGAATCTTTTCATAGCCCAGTTGACCTTCAATAACAAAATTATAAATTCCCAGGCTTTTTTCTGTCATGTACAATAGTGAAAGAAATTTTTCATTTTTTATCTTCCTCTCTTTTAAGAAAAGTCTCAGTGTGGTAGGTTGTATGTTGACAGTGCAGGAAAACAATCCCTTAATCACAGAAAAATTACAATAGAACTTGTATGGGTTTATCTGACAATTTGGGGTTACAGTTGCAAATACACTGGCTTGCTCAGAAGGATTTACTGCAGATCAAGAACCCTGAGATTTATATAATTGAGACATCAAGCTCTTACTGGAAGAAGGGTTATAGGTCAGCAAAATCAGCTAAATTGCATCTTTCCATTGTAATATTATGTTAAAAAGGCAAGTTTGTATGTGCGTAGCAAACATAACCAAAATACAATTGAGTTGCAGTTTCAAAGTAGGGAAGCAGGGCTCCTGTGTCCTGGGCTTCATTTTGCAATTCTGGAGGGATCCATCTGGAGACATCATCAAGTAGAATGTGTTGACAGGTGTAGGTACTCTGAGATTTAGATTGCTAAATGTGTTTCTCCAGTACAGCTATAATACCTATCCCTGTTGTTCTCCCATTACTTGCTTGTAAGTTTTGGATGGTTGTCCTAAGGGGGTGCTATAAAAAACCTACAGAAAAATTTAATGTAAAATTTAATGTAACTTACTGCTTTAATTTCCAATTTGAAGGTGTAATGGTGGCTAGAGGACTCTTAGCAAATCCAGCGATGTTTGCAGGATATGAAGAGACACCTTTGAAGTGCATCCAGGACTGGGTTGACATTGCTCTTGAGCTTGGAACTCCTTTTACGTGTTTTCACCATCACTTAATGTACATGATGGAACGCATAACTTCAAAGCAAGAAAAGAAAGTTTTTAATGTTTTATCAAGTACTTCAGCAGTACTAGATTATCTGAATGACCATTATGGTTTGTGATAACAGAAGGTATTTTAGTTCTATATGAACCTGTATTTTTGCAATTATCGATACATTGTTAAATTTTTAATTGTGTTTCTACTTTTTTGTCACATTCCTATACTGAGTAAGTATTTTCAACACAGCATAGCATTCTGATCAAGGTGATACTTTATATTTTTAGTATTTTTATGTCAGCATTTTTCACTCTAGAAAATAGTCCAGACTGCCCAAATGTGGAATTCTCTTTCCAATGCACTACTACACAGAGGATTGATTATTGTAATACTCCAGTAATTTTAATTTCTTTTTTCACCAATTGCATATAGCAGTGTTTGCAAAACTAGGGCCTTTCTTACATAAAACCTCCTAAAATCAGGACTACTTAAAAATAATACCAAGAATTTCAAACCAAAAGAATACAAAGGGAGCAGTTGTAGAAGTTTTTGCCTCATCTGACCAAGCTGTACTTTTAAATTTGAATAGATGTTTCAAGCTTAAAAGACTCTGAGGCCTTGAAGCCCAGCACAGTATCCTCTTTTAAATTAGATATTGCTTTTGCAAACTAAAACTTTCTACACTTACTTACAACTCTGAAAAATTCCACACTTCATATAGCAGAAGAAACCTGGAATAGATAAATGATGATGGAAGGAAGAAAAGAGTAAAATGGAGAGGTAGCTTAATCTATCTCAATGTACAAACATAGCTGAATCTAAAATACAAGACTTGAAAGTTCAACCTAACTAAATTCAGTTTTGTTTATTTATTAGATAATGATTATATAAAATATTAAATCCCTGTCATCTACCAAAACAGAACTTTATAGGTCAAAGAAAAGCCGACAGATTTTCTCAGTGGGGCTCTTGAAGTCCTTTTTGCCTGCTGGTATGTTGCCTATCAAAGCATGACAGCCACTTGGCTTTGAGTCCTTGTATAGGAGGGAAATAGTGAAAATTAGAACAAGATAATAACATTGCACACCAGCTGCACTTGTTCTGCAAGGGAAATTTCACAAATCTGTACGGTACAATTATTTGTAATCAAATAATTTGTTTTCTTTCAAAGTTTACACAGAAATTCATACCAGAAATTGCTTCATTTTCTGCCTCTGAGACTTCTGTGAATATACAAGTGAATAGTGCTAAATTTTCTCAATAAATTACTTGGTTTTCTATACAATTGTACTTATTTTTTATTACACTATAAATTATGACAACCTGGGGGAGGGGAGTTTGCTTTTGTCGATACTCCCCAAATCATGTAAATATCAAAATACTTACAAATTTTTAATTCAGTTGCATAAAAGATCATTTTTCATAATGGATATGTCTGCTTTAGGCATATGAACATAAGTTTGAAAGGCACAACCTGGGTCATCAAGTCTAGTTCACTATTTTAAGACAGTGGAGTTACATAACTTCCAATATGGTCACCTTCCTGATGTGTTAACAGATGGAAAACTACAGACATGCTTTGCTATAGTAGGCTAATTGACAAAATCTCTGCAACCTTTTTTGGTGCAATAGGTTCTCCATTCCTTCAGACAACTGTTTTTTTCACCCTTCTGGATTGTAATTTTTTGTTGACATTGAATGAGCACAATTATGTGTTGTATTCCAGGAAACCCCCCCCCAGCAATGTCTTCTGCAGTTAATACTTCTCTTTCTGATGTCTCACTTTTCCTTGACTAATATTCATCATGTAATTTCTGAGCTCCCTGTTCTACAGCAAAAGTTCTTATTTCCCAAATACATGACATAGTATTTAGGACTGCTCAATTTCCAGCCTCAAGTTCATCCAGCTACAGTGCAATACTCAGTTCTCCTCAGTTCTGAAAATGCCTCCAGCCTGCTGCATCAAAATTAAAAAGTAAAACCATACAACTGAAACGTAGAAGAAAGGGATTATTGAAAGTACTAACCAAGCCCTGTGTTACCATTTCCTTAAGATTTTTATGATTTGACAAGCAACTATTACTTGTCCCATTAGCCACAAGGAACAGAGAAGAAAAAGTTATTTATTATAATCAAAAACCACAAATGCAAAGGGCTTTTTTTTTCTTTTTAAGGGGGGAATGTGAATTTTAGAGGACCTGAAATACCTTGACCTATTTAGGAGTTGAATACTTGATGATTTTGAAGGCAGCAGTTGTTGTGCCTGTGTGAGATCAGTCACAGAGATTTCTGCCTGAAGTACAAGATCTAGGTTGCTGTTAATATTGCTGGTAATTAAAGAATGCTGTATCTGGCCAGTTATGCACCATAAAAGTCCACAGAAGTTTATCATCCCTTTCTAAGAATGAAATTAATTGTAAGCCTTCTTCCCTTGTGAATTTTGTATATGTCTGAACACACTCCACTGTATTGATGTAGAACAAATGGCAAAATTGGAGTTTATAGCTGTACTCTGAACAGCCATACTGTTCTAATATACATAAATTGCTAAAGATGGGAGTTGGCTATTTAACTCCCAGCATTGTTCTAGAATATGGCAGGGGGGTTGGAACTAGATGATTTTAAGGTCCTTTCCAACCCTAACTATTCTATAAGCTATTTGAATATGGGAAAATCTTCATCCCCAGTTTAAGGCCACTAGATAGATTCCTTCCCTGTGGTGTATGATGACACAGACTCCATGGCAGTACAGAATCATTTACTTAACAAAGTCGCTTGATTATATACTTTAAGCTTACAAGGGTGTTATGACAATCAGTAAAAACCCGCCACACAAATATTCCTCTACAGGTTACTCAATCACCATTTCTTGTAACCATTTCCTTGTTATTGTGTCTAGCTGATATGTGCATTAGATGCAGCAATCTATGTTGTTGCTTAAGCAATCACGGCTCTTGCAGACTATGTTTCTTTTTACAACTACCTAGGGGTTAAGCACAAGATATCTTCTGCTCCCAGAACTTCCTGTTTGAAGCAGTCTATGAAGGAGCAAACGTTATTTTTCTCCTTGGTCCGTTTACACCGGCACTTTGTGGTTAGCCTCACATATGCAGCTGCATTGTGTTCTTAAGATGGTCCTCAACACTTATATGTTAGTCACAATGTCACCTGGTACTTAGTCTTTTTCTAATTTTCAAATTTGAGTCTATTTTCTAATTTTCAAATTTTTAAAATGTTTTTCTGCAACTAAGATAAGGTACAAAGTTTTGTTTCGTATTTTAGGTCCCTTGCCTCCTGCAGCTGGTCCAGCTCTTTGTCCAGGGTGTTCAGCCACCCTGCACAACAATGCCATATTCTTGTAATATCTCTGCTTTCTTAAAAATTTTACCCTGCTGCAGTAATCCCTCACACAGCCCATACAATACCATTTTCTCTGTTCCTTACTGGTAAGTTGTTTCTTAGGTCTCTTCTCTATCTTGGGTTTATGCAGTGTGTGATGATGTTATACAAGCCATACAAGCTGTCATACAAGACAAACTAGAATGGAACGAGTTCGAACTTTGCCTTTGCTTCAGCAGAGGATTAGTCGGATTTCTGTCCTCTAACCAGCTGCTAAGACACAGGCGTTTTGTATTTCTACTTCTGAATACCTTGTGACCTTACTGGTGGGAGAAAAAGTTATTTCTTATAGCTGTAGTGTCTTAAGGTTCGTGAGGTTTTTTTCCCAAAGCAGCCAGACATTATATATATTGTATGTCTTATTTATCGTATGGTAGGATAGAGCAGCCTTAGATCGACAGCCCAGACTTGTACAGCTTCAGTTAGAATATCTTCCAGAGCGGCAGAATGCACTCAACAGGAGAAGGGAGGTCTCAGATGCTTGCAGGAAGCTTCTCTCTGTTCCTCAGATCTCACTCCAGGTTGGTGGGGAACACACACCAGCTGCAGCGGAAGTGCACAGCAGTCACCGTAGAGTGAATCTGAGATTTTACAAAGCCCCTGAATTGAAAAAGCAGAGTCTCTGGCAGCAGGGATGTGCAAATAGGGTCCTACCAGTGTGAGGCTAGGCTACTGGGAGGGCAGCTTACAGTGCTAGTAAGAGGTAAGCAGCTCAGAAATGGGAACTGCTCTGGAATTAAAGGACAGAAAGTATGTAATAACATTTTAACAGCTTAAATAAAGTATAATGGCTGTAGGCCAATAGCTAAAATGTAATAACCAGGAAATACTAAGAGGTTATGTTTTGTCTATACTTCTGATTAAATATGTTTATGAAAACATGTTAGAAATACTTCTTAAAACCCAAGCTGTTTCCACTGTGTAGATTGGATAGAAATAGCTGGCTGTATCACTGTGTCACTCTCTACTACTTGTTATGCATAAAAAATTATTTGGGATATAACCTTTCATCCAGACATTGCTTGGCGGCAGCTAGGAAAATGTTAACACACTGGCTCCATCCCCAGGCCACAGACCTGTGAAATTTTAGTGTAAACAATTTCAGATTGTGAGCAGCTGCAAACAGCTCTGCTCAAAACTGCTTATGCAAGAACTTCCTACCCTGTGTCAGCTCCAATGGATTAGAGTAACAAAGAACTACTATTAACGGCATTTAATCTGTCTCATTTTGATGGAAATTAATCGGGACAGCATTCCCAAAAGCAAGTAGTTGTGTCAAGAGGGATGGTGATGCCAGGCTAGGGAAGTAACCTCTTACACCTGCAGCACAGCAGGATCTGTTAGGACTGCAGGCAGTCAAGTGAGCTGCTGGGTGGGCCCTGGCCTGTGCTAACTGATCAGAGCACAGAACACTGGATATGAATGACACATGGAACTGCCAGATGTGACATGTAGCAGTGTGAGCAGCTGGTAAAAGCTGCAGATAGCTCTGGGAGGCACGGCTGGATTTCAGCAGAGGTTAAGGATGATTAGACAACAACTGAACAGCAGAAACTGAACTACGCAGATAACTGGAGTAGTTTTGTGGGTCCTCTCAGAACTAGAAACTCACAGGGCCAAGAGTGCCCAGTAACTGTATCAGTATCTCAGTAATGCCACGTGAGGCCAAGACCGACCAAGTAATGGTATCAGAAATACTGAGCGTAGGTACAGATACAGCAGAACTAGGAACAACAATGAAAAGTGATTAGGGAAGGGTTATACAGGGGCAAAGAACAGGAGTTACAAAGGTAGCAAAAGAGATGGTCAAGAAATGGGAAAATAGGTAACAAGCTATGGAAATAATGTGCTTGGAGCCTCGCTGTGCTGGTAAAAATCACCACACAGGACAGTGGGATAGAACAGGATTTTCTGAATTAATACTGGCTTATTCATGGGGTCCAAACATGCCTGGTTGACAGCATTGGAGGCTGTTATTTGGTTGGTATTTATGGTGTCTTTATGAGTACTGGACTTATTTTCCTGGAGAAAACAGATTTATGGGATCTTAATACATAATAGTATTGTAATGCATGGGGGACGGAGGGGGACGGAGGGGGACGGACAGACAGACAAACATACACAGTACTTCAGTTGAACTTCAGAAATAACAAGCTGAGCTGAAGTCCCTGATCCAATAAGCTCGAGTCACTGAGCAGTGGGACGATTGCAGCAAGACCCCAGATCCCTGCATTTTCCAACAGAGACCTGGTCCTCAATGAAGTCAGTCAGACTCGGTCACTACTCCATGTCTTGCTTCGGGCCCCACCAGAGCGAGGGCAGCTGGGGGGGACAGCCAGCCAAGGCCGGCCCTCGGGGCGCCGGGCGGGGAGCCCGCCCGCACCTTTCTCAGGTGGGACGCGGCCCCCTCCGGGCCATAGCCCTCGCCCCGCCCCGCCCTGGCTCTCGGGGCGCTGTGTCACTCAGCCCCGGTCCGGCCCACATCCTCCGAGCACTGCTTCCGCCCGGCAGCGCGGGCGGGAAGGTCCAGCCCACTCTTTGCTAGCCCCGGCCCGCTCGGCTGGGGGAGGTCTCGCTACGCGCCCATTAGCGACTCGTCGCCGTCTGGCTCAGCCGGTCGTCGGCGCTGAGGTGGTTGCGGAGGCCGGGCCGCCGTGAGGGGGGACGGGATGGGCCTGGGGCGGGCCAGGCCTTGCCTCCGCGGCTGTGCAGGGGGGAACGGGCGCGGCGGGAGGGAGCCATCGGCCTGCAGCACGGGCGGGGCTGCGCCGGCGGCGGTGGTGGTAGCGGTAGCGGTGAGAATCCCAGCTGCCTGGCAGGCGGAGGAGCTCTGCCCCGGGGCTGGTTCGGGACGGGCAGTGGGTGCAGGGACGCACACACACACCCCGAGCCTGCGGTTAAGTTACATTGAGGTGTTTCCCTTTGAAACTCCGTGGCCCAGTGCGAGGCAGCCGGTGCGCGGAGGAGCTGCCGGCGGCGGGGTGTCAGAGCCCGCCTGAGCCGCCTCTTCCTCCGCAGGCCTCGGGACCATGACTTTTCAGTGGACGGCAGTTGCCGCCTTCCTGTACGGTGAAATAGGAGTGATCCTGGTGCTGTGCCTGCCGTTTATTTCTCCGCTGAGGTAGGACTTAAGTGTGCTGGCAACCCCAGCTCTGTCTTCTCGCCGGCTTGGGTCTCGTTTACACTTTTGTTGTTGCTCGTTAAACTAGTTGTGACCTGAACTGAAAGACTACTGTTTGGGTCTTGAGCATCTGGAGTCTCAAGAGCCATAAGCCTCTTTTGAAGAGTGTTGTTTGTTTTTTACACACTGCTGATTCATCCCAACAGCAGCCAGGGTGCCCAGGATGAGCCCCATTGCTTGCATCAGCAAGTGGGACCTCTTCTCTCCGGGGTTTTTGGAGAAGCCAGCATACAGGACATCTGGCTTCCCGTGCTGTGAGCTCAGCAGGAAATGAGGGTACAGCGCGGCTTCTCTAGGAGTTGTTTGTCAAGTTTGTGAGGAGCCGCTTTGCAGCCTTGTGGTATATGCTAGGCAGTGTGGGTGCTGAAGACAGAAGAGACATATCTGATATTCAAAGCTAGCAACATTATAGCGTGTGTAAGGGCTGTAGGAAACTTGTGATCGCGTGTTTAAAAAAAATGTGGACTTCAGCTTGATGCAAATGCTTCAGAAATACCGAAATAAAGCCCTCTGTAAATTTGTATGTAGCTTAATAAGATAACATTTGTGGAACGTGACACGAACACCAAGAAAAATAATCATTCTTGTAAAATAAGTGCTCTTAGTAAGGGAAGAAACAAAATGTGTTAATTATTCTGATTGTATGCAAAGGCCTGGCTTACTGTGTTACCTTGTTTCCTGTAAGTAGCTCTTCAAATTTGGTAATGTTACTTTTATTTCTATATGGGAAATAAAGCTAGCTTCTCTGCAAGAGGCAAGAGAAATGGTTATGATTTCTTTCCAGAAAACTAGTAAATCTTAAAAAACCAAACAAAACCACAAAAAAAAGGATGAAACCTTAAAGCTTAAAAAAAAAAAATCCACTTTGTGTTGTGTAAAAAAGCATGATGTCTTTGCTTTCTGCATTTTTAAATTTAAATTCATATTTAGGATGAAAAATGTAGCCTTTACTGTAATACTTTCAGGAACAAAACCTGGAACAAAGCCTTGCTGTGTAGAGAGTCTGAATTTAGCTGCCTAAACGTGTAGGAGAGTCTTAGTGATTGGATCCTCCACAGCCAATAGCAATGATTAGTCATGTTTCCTCAACTTTAGAATTTGAAACTGTTCTAAAATCTAAACTAACCTTTGGTTTTTGCAGACTGGCTCGGAAAGGCCTCAGCATTTCAACATAGCTTGTTGAGTTCTGGTATTTTCTGTTGTTTTCTCGTCAAAAGTGCAACTGTATGTAAAAAGTGAGAAGTATTTTGGGAGTTGTAATCATCAGATTATTAATGGCTTATATGAGGCAACAAGCTGCAAGAATTTCTGGAGGCTGATGACACATGCAGAGTATATTGGGAGTATTGGCTTCACTTGTGACATAAACAGGGCTAGAATCTAGCCTATGTCTGAAAAGCAAATTCATAACCTGAAGTGTACCAAAATGTATTCAAACACTAGACACAGTACTTGTAATTATATACAAAGGATAGATTTTTGTGCTTGGTTTACAGAATTCAGCTCTTCCTTTGAACAGTAGTTTCTGAAAGAGGGAAATCCTTTGTGACATGTAATTATCTTTTTAGTAAAACTGTTGCAGGAAACTTGTGTGGTTACAGATTAGATTTGGCTGCTCTGACAGTGCCAGAGGGCAACAGTTCTTAGTGGTCTGGGAGCTGGTTCTGTCAGTGGTAGAAACATGCACTATTAAAAGCAGACATGAAGCTGCTGTTCTCTGAAGTTTTGATTTACTTGCTTGTCAGCCTTCAAACAGATTGTTTGCCTCCTTTGTGCCTGCACATTTTTGAGTGTTAAACTCATTTCTGAATTTGCTAATGAGCTTTTAAGTTCCTGGGGAATAAGTAAATTGACAATAGAAAAATGCAAGTAAGAAAAAAGATGGAACTGTAGTGGCAGATGCAGTATATCTTTAGTTGTGGCCAGTATTGTAATTGGGAGGATTATATTTATGTGACTTCTGTCACCAAAAGGAAATGGGAGTGTTAGTAAAATGAATGCCCACACTTGAGGAAAAATAAGTATAAAAATGTAACACAGGAAGGCTTTGCATTAGAGATTTATTTTTTCTTTTTAGCCTGAATATAACTTGGCTGTGTAGTTGGCCTAAGATTATACCTTAGAAGATCACTTCTGAAGTGGAGATTGGTATGAAACTTGGAGAATTACATGTTTGAAGAGTTAGCAGGTTAGCTTTGTTTGAGTTGTAGCTTAGCTTAATTAAAGTCAGCTTTTTTGTTGACACAAACCGTGGCTGTCTGCTATGAAGAATTCAGATGATTCCAAAAGATTTAAATGAGGTTTTTGAGCATACAATGCTAAACACTTTCTTTCTGGTACAGAACCAGAAGGAAACATTGGACATGATGCAATGGTCTAATGTAAGTTCACAGTAGGTTAGAAACTGCTTTGTTAAAGGATGAATTTTAACAGCCTCTGAAAAATGTTAATACTCTTAACAAAAGTTGGAAATTTTACCTAAAATAATCAGATGGTGACTAGCAGGTGTGTGTTCTACCCCCAGTGGCATAATTAGTTATTACTTCACTTGTACTGTAGCAGTGATTCTGACCTGCAGCAAAGGAGACAAGCAGGTGTTCTGTTGTTGTCTCTGTGAGTTTCAGTTCATTTCAGCACATCGCATGCTTTTTTTTTTTTTTTTGTACTCCCAAGTGTGAATTTTTGCAGAGCCCTCCATGGAGGAATATTGAATAAGCAGTTGCATAAACAACAAAATGGTCTTCACCACCAATGGGCCTCTGAAGTTGCTTCTCTAGCCAACAAATTTATGCTCTTGAAAGAGGTTTTAACCCTTGACAAAACATAAACATGAGTTGTCCTTTTGTTATCATTTGCAAGATAGAATGTAATAACAATCTGTGTACTTTCTAATTATGCGGATTCATCAGTGTGAAAAATAAGCCTTCTGAAGAAGGATGGTAGAGATTATCTTAATTTGTGAAGGGTTTTTATTTTGTTTGGCAACAAGGGGTATAAGTGGATAGAAATAAAAATGTTGGAATGGGTTTTACATCTTTACCCCACCCCTGAATTTATTGTACTGAGTTTATTTGTGTTCAGGACTGAACACAAAGTAAGCTAGCCAAAGTAAAAACTAAAATAAAACACACCTGGAGAGTACCTGCTATCATGCAAGAAGTTTTCAAGCTGAACCAACTGTCTTTGCTTGTATTGACAACAGACAAAAAAGAGACAAGTTGGATTGTTGGAAAAGTTATGTATACCTAAATTGTGTTGCAATTAAAGCAGCTTTTTAGAGACCTTACATAAGTCTTGTATCAATAATAAAGCTCTCTTCTGTGAGGTTGTTATGCCTTTTTTTTTTAATGCTTAATTCTTGAATAACACAATGCTATTTTACAGATGGCAGAAGATTTTTACGATTCCTCTATGGAGCAAAGTGGCAGTTTTTTGGAACAAGATGTTCCTTACAATAATAGTTTTACTGATCGTCTTGTTTCTTGGTAAGTGTTCAATAATTTCTTAATGGAGAGTGAGGGAAATGGTATATGGAGTCCATTGCAGTAGATTAATTGAAAGAGTTGAAATCTAAATCATCTGATTTGTTTCATAGTTCTGCAATAGAATGGAGGAGCAGAGGGCTTATACAGCGTCATGTTCGGAGTCCAAACACAATAGTAATGTAGTAGTGACTGAGGAGGAAAAATGGAGCTTGGTCTAGGTTGTTGCTTGGTTTCCCTTTCTCGCACAAGTATGTGAACTTGAAATGTTTGAGAACCAGAATTGGCTGAGCTGTGCAGTATGCAGTAGATGGCACTCTTTCTCTTGGTTGCTGCTGAAATAGAACAGCAGAGGCATATATCAAAGCACTGGGCTATTTGACTACTTTTGCTTAGTACAGCTACAAAACAGCTGTTGGCTACATTTGTTACAAATAGATGATGAAGCCTATCAAGTAGGAGTAAAGCTTTAGTGGATGTGGAGCTTGAATGATGACCCTATGCTGTAACAACTGATGATGTGTCATGAAATGTATATTTTTGTTGATGTATAAGAAGAGACTTTAGGTATTGTGTTTGCCTTAATTATGTATATGATGACTTTACATTTATAGGTTGTAATAGGAACTTATAAATGGGTTTTGGATTCGTATGGATGTAAGTCCTAATTAATTATTTTGTCCTTTCAAAAATGTTGGCCGTGTATTGGCCCTTCTGCAGAACTATCAGGAGTATATGACAGGTGAAAGGAAATGGAGAGATGGATGAAAGGCATACGAAAAAAAACTGAGGTGTAGGTTATCCCCTCTTTTCTGTTCATGTTCAACACTGATACTATAGTATTCCTATTTGGATGGATGTTAAAAATAATTTTTTCCTTCTGTGATTCAAGCATAGGCACTTCTGTCATTACTAAAATACATGCTTATCTAAATTCCGTATGAGGTAAATACTTCAGAAGACATCTCTTCTTTTTGCTTTCTGTTTTCTCACTGTCCACTGACTGAATTTTAATTCAATTGTCAGCAGTAACATTTTGAGACTGCAGGGTCTCTGGTAACATTTGTAGAGTGTGTTGCTTTGGCCTGATCCTTGGTGGCTGGGTGCAAGTGTTGGAAATGACTGTTCAAGCATGGTTTGGGCAAGGATTTAGCATTATGTGTGGAAATGTCTTATATTGCTATAGTCGTTTATCAAGATCTATCTTTTAAATGTATGGGTAACATAAGTGATGTCACTATTTGTCTTGCGACTGTTTGCTGAGCAGAAAGTCCAAATACATATTTCCAGTACGATGTCGGGTTTATCATGCATGAATACCCACAGATGTGAATAAGAACAAATTTGTTTTGATTGCAGATGCTGTTAGAGAAGTCAAGAAGTACTCAGCAGTTCATGTGAATGAAAAGGCTGCAAATGTCAATTCCAGTGCCTTTGATCATATTCAGATGAAACTCTTCCGATCCCAAAGAAACCTGTATCTCTCAGGTTTTTCCTTGTTTCTTTGGCTGTAAGTATAGCATTTTTCTGAGTTCTACATAGATTGTTTCTTTAAAGGAACTATCGCACAAAGTAGTGCAACTATAAAAAAAGATTGGAAGATCAGTTTCAAGAGATTAAAGAATTAAGTGTGAGCAGATTGGCTATGAGGCATGTAAGCGCAAGGAAAATGATGTTTACAAATGTTTGAAGATTGGAAGAGTATGTGAGCAACATATGGAAAGAAACATTTTGAATGCTTGAGAAAACCTGTATTTTGCAGGAGAAGCTTCTTCAGGGAATACAAATTTCCTTCCTTAAACTTACGCCCTATATTCTGTTTGTTTTGAACTTGGAAAACTGGAATAAAAAACCCTCAAAAACTAAAACACTGTTTAAATAATCTTAATGTGTTGCAAGTTAGGAAGCAAAGCTTGAGTCTGACTTAAACCACTTTGTCTAAAGCTTGAAGTTAGGAACTGCAGGATAATGTTCCAGCTTCTGAGGAAAGTTGCAGATATTTTTTCAAATCAAGGGCTTTGTGACAGCTGCCTGCTACGATATCATGATCTTAATTGCGGTATCCCTTTCAGGATGTTTAAATACAGCTGATAAAACAGGGTAACAGAAAGGATGATTCTGTACCAGCCAGCAGGAGCAGCCAAAACTACCTGTGAATCTTCACAATAGCCACCACAACCTGCAAATCTCAGTTGGGCAAGGAGCCCATGAACTAATTGGGCACTATTTGTTCACTAATGTGAATGAATGGAAACAGACATTTGGCCCAGCTAGAATTAAACTTGGCTAGGGATGTGAAAGATAACAGGAAGGGATTCTGTAGTTACATTGCAAATAAAACACAGACTCAGAACAATGTGGGCCCTCTCTGGAAGCTATCAGGAGAACTGGCTACCCTGGATTTAGAAAAGGCTGGGGTTCTTAATGACTTCTTTGCCTCAGTCTTCTCTGGCAAAGGCTCTGACCACATCACCCAAGTCTTGGAAGGCAGACACAGGGACTGTAAGAATGAAGACCTTAGGCCCACTGTAGGAGAGGATCTGGTTCAAGACTGTCTTAAGAACCTGAATGTACACAGGTCCATGGGACCTGATGAAATCCATCTGTGGGTCCTGAAGGAGCTGGCAAATGAAGTTGCTAAGCCACTGCCCATCATATTTGAAAGATCATGGCAGTCAGATGTTGTTCCGATAAACAGAAAAAGGGAAATGTAACCCCCATTTTCAAGAAGGGGAAAATGGAAGACCCAGGGAATTACGGACCAGTCAGTCTCACCTCCGTGCCTGGCAAAATCTCAGAGCAGATTCTCCTGGAAGGCATGCTAAGGCACATGAAAAACAACAAGGTGCCTGGGGACAGCCAGCGTGGCTTCACTAAGGGGAAATCCTGCCTGGCCAATTTGGTGGCCTTCTATGATGGGGCTACAGAACTAATGGACAGGGGTAGAGCAGTTGATGTCATCTACCTGCACTTGTGGAAAGCGTTCGACACTGTCCCACACGACATCCTTGTCTCTAAATTGGAGAGACATCAATTTGATAGGCAGACCACTCGGTGGATAAAGAACTGGCTGGATGGCAGCATATTTGTAGTCAATTGCTCAGTGTCCGGCTGGAGACCAGTAACAAGTGGTGTCCCTCAGGGATCGGTGTTGGGACCAGTCTTGTTCAACATCTTTGTTGGTGACATGGACAGTGGGATTGAATGTGCCCTCAGCAAGTTTGCCAATGACACCAATCTGTGTTGTTCGGTTGATACGCTAGAGGGAAGGAATGCCATCCAGAGGGACCTTGACACGCTTGTGAGGTGGGCTGATGCCAACCTTATGAAGTTCAACCATGCCAAGTGCAAGGTCCTACACCTGGGTCAGAGCAATCCCAGGCACAGCTACAGGTTGGGCAGAGAAGAGATTCAGAGCAGCCCTGCGGAGAAGGACTTGGAAATGTTGGTCAATGAGAAAATGAACATGAGCCGGCTTCAGTGTGCGCTCGCAGCCCAGAAAGCCAACCGTATCCTGGGCTGCATCAAAAGGAGTGTGACCAGCAGGTCGAAGGAGGTGATCCTGCCCCTTTACTCTGCTCTTGTGAGACCTCACCTGGAGTATTGTGTGCAGTTCTGGTGTCCTCAACATAAAAAGGACATGGAACTGTTGGAACAAGTCCAGAGGAGGGCCATGAGGATGATCAGGGGACTGGAGTACCTCCCGTATGAAGATAGGCTGAGAACGTTGGGGCTGTTGAGCCTGGAGAAGAGAAGGCTGCTGGAGACCTCATAGCAGCCTTCTAGTATCTGAACGGGGGGCTTTAGGGATGTTGGGAATGGACTCTTCAAGGAGTAACGGGTTCAGACTTAAAACAGGGGAAGTTTAGATTGGATATAAGGAGGAAGTTCTTTGCTGTGAGGCTGGTGAGGCACTGGAATGGGTTGCCCAAGGAATTTGTGAATGCTCCATCCCTGGCAGTGTTCAAGTCCTGTTTGGACAGAGCCTTGGGTGACATGGTTTAGTGTGAGGTGTCTCTGCCCTTGGCGGGGGGGTTGGAACTGAATGATCTTAAGGTCCTTTCCAGTCCTAACTATTCTATGATTGTAAGTCAGACGATTTCCTATTCGTACGTTTTTATGGTGACACTGGGCAAAGAGTACTGCCCCTCTTCTGCATTCCTTCAGTGAGCTGTGTGATCCTGCCTAGATATGCGAGAGGAACACAGAACAAGAAAGCCTGGAATTGCAGAGACTTACGACAAACTTATTCCCCTTGGATGATGTATGGCCTTTTTAGCTGGTCATTGAGGAGCATTGTATGGAAAGAAGTGTCAAGGAAAAATTCATATAAAACTTAAGCAGGGATACTTTCAAAAAACAAAGATGTTTGTAGCTTTGCACAACAGTGATAGGAATGCATTGTGTTCTCTGGCTTCCTTCAGAAAGGTTAAGTAAATATGCACAAATCTGTTTGTGATCTCTTCTCAAAGAAAGGAATAGCTGGATTGTGTCCTACACAGGAGTTGGAAGCTGGTCCCCCAGGATCCTACTCCCACTTGGCTTTTAAGGAAGAAGACTTGTCAGGTAGCCCTAATAGTGGGTTTTGGGTTTTTTTTTGTGGATTAAAGCTCTGCTCCAGAAGGCTTAAGGCCTTTATTGGATACTGGCCTTTCACCAAGATTTACAAGAAATAAATATTCATATATTAATGGCTATACCAAAGGACTTTTCTTAGTAGAGCTATTTTGCTTATCCATCAAAAAGTATACTATCTGCTAGTGAAAAGGGGGATGAGTGTTCCCTGTGTTGCTTTATCCTATACTGCTACTATAATTGCCCAGCCAAGTTGAAACAACATGTAGGTGTGAGTGGGTACTTGGATACCTGTAGTTTATTCTTTCGGTCAATTTTGGTTCATTTTAGTGTATCAGTCAATAGGAGAATTCCAGAAGTGATAGAAGGAATTTTCCAAAATGGAGGAGGCTGGAAGCTTGTCATTCTGGCAACACAACAAAAGCTGTTTTCTCTCTGTGGTTCAGCAGTTGCAGAACACTGGGTACAGGCAAGGAAAATTACCTCCTATCATTGGAGGTATTGGGACCAGCTGAGACTTCATCCACCGAACTGTTTGGACAGAGGAATGTCATGGTTACCAGAGACTGTTTACTGGGTAGGACAGAGGCACCTGTTTGCTAATCTGACTTGATGTCCTGGAGAGCCTGCCAAGTCTTGTCTGGCCCTTTCTTATCCCATGCTGAACCAGAGAGGTATAAGAAGGACTGAAAACAAAAGGGAAGCTAAAGAAAACATGGGCCACTGCTCACTGAGGCAGGGGACCAAAGACAAAGGGTATGGAGAAGAATGAGACTTAGAGTGTCTCATTACCAACCTTACATTATGTCGTTTCTTGTTAGTAAGGTCTGCTGTTTGGCCTTCTAGGCCTGAGCCTTCTAGGAGAGTTGGTGGGGGATGCAACATTACCCACAAGTAGCAGAAGATGCAGCTAGGGAGTATTTAAGAAGATTGGGCATTCTACAATGGGATGTATCACAGTGCAGGCAGTGGGAATCGGTGAATGTCATTGCAAGGCTATACTCTAATCTTTGACAGATTGTGATGATCAAGGGGAAGGTCCTGCTGATTGCAAGAAGCAAACATCGCAGCTGTCTTCAAGAAGGACAAAAACCAGGAAAGGAGGATATAGGGAACTAGAGAGTAATCAGCCTCACCTCCCTGGGTAGATGATGGAGCAAAGCCACTTTCAGGGACATGAAAGATATGGTGACTTAAAACAGCCAACATAGATTTACTGAGGGGTGGATCATACCTGATCATCCCTGTTGCTTTCTGCAATGAGATGAATGGGTATATAGATAAAGGGCAGAGCAGTGGATGCTGTGTGCCTTTAGCAAGGCCTTTGGCATAGTCTCTTGTGGTATCCTGATAGCCTAGCTGTGGAGGGATATGTGCTGGAGAATTGGAGAAAGAAGTGGATGGAAAATTTCCTGGGCCTTTGGGCTTAAAGTATGATAATAATGCAAATTTCAGCTAGTGTCCCTCAGGGATTGGTACTGGGTTCAGTACTGTTTATGTCCTTATTAACAACATGGATGATGAGATTGAATGTGCTCTCAGCAAGCTGCAGACTACCAAATCAGTGGTTGCTATCTTGAAGGTCAGGGCTGCTGTTCAGAGGGAGCTAGACAAGTTGGAGAAGTGTGCTGCCAGAAGTCTTAACTTCAACAAAGGCAAATGCAAACTCTGACATTTTATAAGATGATCATGTACAGCATCCAGGCTGGCTGACTGGGTAGAAAGCAGCTTTGTAGAAAAGGATCTGGAAATCCTGGCAGACAGTCAATCATGTATTGAGCTTTAATAGCAAGGGTGTAGTCAGCAGATCAAGAGAAGTGGTTGTTCCTCTGTGTCTGGCTTTGATTTCCCAAAACACTGGATTATTGCAGTGGGGTACTGAGAAGGTTGAGCCTGAAACATAAGACTTATGAGGAGAGGATGAGGGAGCTTGGCTTCAGCCAGAAAGAGAGACATTAAAGGAGAGAGATCTATTGCCTTCTACAGCTGTCTAGTGGTAAAGATGAAGAGAAGATGGAGCTAGCTCTTCTCAGTGGATTCACACAGGAATGACAAGAGGCAACAGACCAGGAATCTGAGAAATTCCAGCTTGTGGTAAAGAGTACTTCTGCTGTCGAGAGCAGTCAAACACTGGAACAAGGACCATGAAAGATGGTCGAATATCCCATCATTTAAGACAGTGGGAACCCAACTAGACAAGCCTCTGAGCAATCTTCTCAAATTGTCCCTGCTTTGGGCAGGAGCTTGAACGTGATGACCTTTGGAAGCCCCTTTCAACCTACATGATGCTGTGATTCTGTTTTGTTAATGATATTTTACTGACTCCCAACTGCTGAATCTGTAAATCAGTAAGCAATAGTAAAACATGCTAACCCATAGAAAAGTAGTGGCATGGGGACCTTAACTTTTTTATTAAACCAAAAAAAGAATAGGAGCTTTCAATGAAAAAGCTGGGCAGGGAGGGCTTACTTTGAAAGGCAGAAGTTCTATTAATATGTTTTCAGTTAGAAAAAGCCAATTACTTGGATTTTCAAATAGCTTTTGAAGAGCAGCTGCATAGTTATAGTACAGGAATTAATTCAGTGTTGCTTTGGCCTTTACTTGATTCAGCAATATACTGCTTTGAAAGACTCCAAGGTGAATAATGAAAGTAGCGATGCAAAGAGGCAATCCCTAGATCTAATCAAACGAGGTATTTGCAGAGCTTAGATTTGAAGTGCTATATGAGTGCTGACATTGATGCATGTTATGATTTATATGGTATTGACAGAGTACTTTGAAGATTAATATGCTCATGTTGCTGATTTTATTCTTGTAAGGCCTTTTATAAAGTTGCAGGGTGGTTATTTGGGTTGGGGGGGTTGTTTTTGCCTTGTACTCATTACGATAATGTGTTGCTTGGGTCTTGTATTCAGAGATCCATCATCTTTAAAAGGATGGTTGTGTAAGAGCATGTCAGCCTTTAAGCAAACAGGTCTCTAAACCTTCAGTGGCTGTGGATTTTTGGGAGGAGGGAGGTTCTGCATTGGCTAAAAATGAGACTGAATTTTTTTTTTTTTTGATGGATGAAAATCTTTTCAGTCTATTTTGCTGACATTTGTCATTGATGAGCCTGGATGTTTCTCTTTGTGTGCTTAAACAGTCCTTTTATAGTTTTGTTTTCACATCTAATACAGAGGAAGAAAAGGGGTGGGAGTTTTGTTTGTTTTGATTTGTGCTGTGAATTACTATGCTGTTCACTGTGCTTCTTCACCAGTGTATTGAGACGTACTATTACCCTTCTTAATCAGCTGGCAAAAGAGATGGCATCTCATGCAGCTCTGGAAATGCAAGTGAATGATGCTACTGAAGCAGCCAAAAAATACCTGGCCAAGATTGAAAAGCCACAGGAGGTATCTCTGAGCTTTTTTGGTTATTTTCTTATACAGTAAGTGTCTAGTACAAAATGTATGAGGTTGGTTTGCAACTGAATAATGTTTGTTCATTTCTTTCTTTCTGGTACAAAAGGAAAAACAATGATTTTACAATATGTAATGCAGAATATCAAATATGGATTTCAGTAGTATTTTATTAACAAAGGAAACCAAATGAGCTTCTCTCTTCCCAGTACAAATTTCATTAAAATAGTAATATATTTTTAAAATATCTCTCTGAATTAAAGCAAAACAAAGTGAAGTGAGGCACTAATTTTGTTCTTTTTATTGTCAACAGTTGGCTGTTTAGGTCAGGGCTATAGCAGTCCAGTACAGAAAAGCCTACAGTATAGCTGTTCTTGTGCTGGCTGCTGCTTCTAAATAGGATTTGCTCCAGTCCTGAAATGTCTTTTCCAACGTGTAAAATTGCTCTTTTTGCATTTACTGTGGTTTGTATTCTTGCAACTGTTCTTAAGGTGGGTCAGCCAATTTCCTGATGCCTTCCTTTCTCAGTAAGGCACTGACGTGGTATTAATCAGGATGTTACCAACACTTCCTGACTTCAAAGAACCACCAGTGGACCAAAGATATGCTATTTTTATGAGAACAATAAAGAAAATTATCATTTGTCTGTTGTGGTTGTATGGAGGAAGGGAAGCCAGCAAAGATAATAAAGATAAATGTATGAAATCTCTCGTAATTGGTCAGTTTGACTTCTGTTGGAAGAGATTGAACCATAAGCTAGAGTGCAAATACCCAGGTTATGAAGACTTTTACAGCAATCTTCAGTCTACTACACTGTTAAAACAAAATTCACTGCAGGTGTGTACAGGTTTCCTTCCTGTTTGTCTGGAGCAGTGTCTATGGTTACCAGCACTGTAATAAATCTCCAGAAAAAGAGAACAGATTCTGGACAAACAGCACTAGAAGGGATGCAAAAAGAAAATCTAGTTGAGAGGTGTTGTAAACCAGTGATCACAAGAGTGTGTGTTAGCTATTTCCCAAGTATGAAATGATTACAAAATTTGGGGATTTGGTATTTTATCAAAACGATTCAGACTCCCTCCCTCAGCCATGGAATTTGTCTCTTTTCTGCATACTGGTACTTCACCCTCCCCACTGTTGGGATTTGGCCAAAAGTCCTCTTTTTGTTCTGCTCTCACATTCTCTTAGCAACACATTCTCTTTAGCTGCCTGTAAGTGATAGCCAGAAACTGGAAACTGTATTCCTGTCTGTTTCTATTTGTGTGTTTGATTGCATGGTTTGCAAAAAACAGTGGTAGCTGTTGCGGATCTCTATTGCACTGGAGATGCAAAGTGTTCAGAATTGGTTTATTTTAACTTTATACTGATACTATGACTTAGGTTCCTTTGTGGCTTGGTCACTGCATTTGTGTTCATTTACAAGTGTTTCATTCCAGCACCAAAGAGGCAAGAGCGATTACATATAGGGTACTGGATGTAAGTATAAATACTGTAAGTCTAGTGTGCTATGTGTGCACTGTCGCCTGTTCAGAGATTCCATAGAGAAGAGAAGATAAATGTTTTTAGAAATAACTATGTATGTATTAATAGGGAAAAGGTGGACACAAAGTAAATAAGGCAATTTCTGGCTAATTTCATTACAAATTGACTATGGTTTTGTTACCAGCAGTCAAATGCAATCTCTGCTCTTAAGTTAAATAGCTTCTGGAAAATTTTCCTAAGCTTTTTCTTTGGATCGTTTACCAGTCTTTATAAACAGTTATTTTCCTTCTTCCTAAAGTAATCTTTCCCCTCTGCTCCCACCTGTACCCAGTAACCTCTGATATCGTCAGATCATCAGTTAACAAACAGCTGTTCATCTCAGTTCTACTTTTCTTTTTCCCATTAAGCATTTACAACTTCTTTTGCTATTTTTTGTAACAAATGATGCTTGGTTGGGTAATAGAGGAAGCTATATGAGCAAAGTGTCGAATTATGGGGTCTAATCCTTAGCATTTAAGTCATCAGTAGCAATCGCCTTAATGATAAAAGCATACACAAATATAGTAGAGCCAACATTTTCAGAGTACAGGGAGTATGCTGCTGTTGTGCCTAGTACTTATAGGGCTCTTCCTGAGTCCTCCACTAGTTTATTTTGGGGTTTGGGGTGTTTTGGGGGGGGTTGGTGTTTTGTTGGTTTTTTTTTTTTTTTAATTCCAGTGGAAATATAATCTGATTATTGAGGCATTCTGAAGTTTGAAGAAGTAGCTGCAAACCTGCAAGGGGGGATTTGCAATGTATTACATGATTTAAATAAAAATAAACTGTTAGAACAAATTGCAGGTAAACATGGCAGTGTTCTGTCACTTGCAGTCCCAGTACATGTTTTCCGGAAAAGCCATTTATAACCTAAACCAAAGTTGTGGGCTTGATGCAGAGATACAAAGTACTCTGACATGGTTTAAGTCTTAGACAGGAGATAATGGCATACTACTGCAAGTATGCCATTAGTATCAACTTAAAGCATGGAGCATTCTTCCCCTCCATTCCTCCCCCAGCCTCCAGTGACTGAGTATCTGCCTGTGTCATGTTGGCATTTGATAGAACCTGTCACTTTGCAAGATTAAGGTGGATGTTCTCTGGTTGTTTGGCATTAATGTCAGACTAGTGAAAGCAAAATTAACTGTAGCAATTGTTGTTCTTAATAGGCCTTGAGTAAAAAAGGAAATGGTGCAAAGAAAGAGTTAACAGAAGCAACTAATGAAAAGTTGAGGAAGGAAGTTGAACTTTTGAAAGCAGACTTACAGAAGACATCAAATGGTAAGTATTGGTTAGGATTTCTTTGCAATTAAGAAAAAGCTGATTTTAACACTGGATGTCAAATTTTTTCAGGTATAGTATTAATTAACTCCATCAGTTTACAGAGCACTTGAGGTTTCTTCACATTTGAGTGGGAACTGGAAAAACTTACAATTGCCATCCCCGTATTTTAGTAATGTTTTCATTCTGAAAATGTGTACAGTGTAATTTGAACACCTTGGTTAAATAGTAATTATTAACAAATTGTACTGATTATGTTTAAATGGTGTTGACTTGTCTTCATCAGTGACATGACCAGGATATGGAATCAATTGCAGGTTGCTTATGGAATCATCGAATCAAAGAATAGGTAGGGTTGGAAGGGACCTTAAAATCATCTAGTTCCAAACCCCCTGCCATGGGTAGGGACACCTCACACTAAACCATGCCACCCAAGGCTCTGTCCAACCTGACCTTGAGTACTGCCAGGGGTGGAGCATTCACAACTTCCTTGGGCAACCCATTCCAGTGCCTCACCACCCTTATAGTAAAAAACTTCTTCCTTATATCCAATCTAAACTTCCCCTGTTTAAGTTTGAACCCATTACCCCTTGTCCTGTTACTACAGTTCCTAATGAAGAGTCCCTCTCCAGCATCCTGATAGGCCCCCTTCAGATGCTGGAAGGCTGCTATGAGGTCTCCAGGCAGCCTTCTCTTCTCCAGGCAGCCTTCTTTTCTCCAAACAGCCTTCTCCAGGCTGAACAGCCCCAGTGTTCTCAGCCTATCTTCATACGGGAGCTGCTCCAATCCCCTGATCATCCTCGTGGCCCTCCTCTGGACTTGTTCCAGCAGTTCCATGTCCTTTTTATGTTGAGGACACCAGAACTGCACACAATACTCCAGGTGAGGTCTCACGAGAGCAGAGTAGAGGGGCAGGATCACCTCCTTCAACCTGCTGGTCACACTCCTTTTGATGCAGCCCAGGATACGGTTGGCTTTCTGGGCTGCAAGCACACACTGCCAGCTCATGTTCATTTTCTCATTGACCAACATTTCCAAGTCCTTCTCTGCAGGGCTGCTCTGAATCTCTTCTCTGCCCAACGTGTAGCTGTGCCTCCAATCCAAGTGTAGGACCTTGCACTTTGCGTGGTTAAATGTAATAGGCATTAGATTGATCTTTCACACATATAAACTACTCTCCCTGTATAAAATGTGGGTGAGGTTTTTTCTATAAAGTGGGTTTTCAGTCAGGTAGAAGTTAAAATCCTTGAGTAGTATTCTAAGTTTGTATATCTCCTGCAGCAGAGATGTTAGCTGCTTCTTTTTTAACACCCCCCCCCACTACCCCCCCCCTTTTCTTTTCGTCTACCCGGAAACATGCCTTGGAATTTGTAACATAATACTTTTGTTAGCAGCTTCCGTGTTTAAGGTTTAGGTTGTCAAAACTGTTTTCTAGGCAACCCAAACTGAGATAGAAGCAGATTTTACCTGTTTGGTTCTGTTTTATTGGGATCTGTCAAGGTCTGTGATACTTATGACACCTGCTCATCTGAAATCAGTGTTTGTAAGATAACACTGCCAGTGACCTTGTAAGCATTAATCAGATGTTCAGACTGTAACAAAATACGGATTTTCATTGCACCAGATAGCATGTTATCATCAAAACACAGTCCTGCTTTCATATTGCATGGCACTGCTACAAAGCTGTAAGAATAACAAATATTTCATGACTCGTTTTTCAATGTCCACTGGGAAGATGAACAAGAGCTGTAGAATAGCTATTTTCAGCTGGGATTGAAGCAACAAGAATCTTTTAAATAGGGTCTCATTAGTTCACGTTCTCAGGCAGGTTTGATTGTGAGTTTTCCCCCTCCTGCTGTTTTCTTAAAGAAAGGGGGTGAAAACTGCCTTTGAAGTGGTAGGATCAATGGAAAACTTAAGTGCATATGTTTTACTTAATCTAACTGGTGGTATGTAACACTAATATAATGTAAGCTTTTCAGTCAGGAATGCTAGAGAAAGCTAAGGAATAAATAGATTTACCACCTGCTGCTACAGCTGCATTCTTCCTGTGGGCTGTTGTCCATCCAAAAGATGTATAAATTAAGGCATGCTTGGGTCTTTTGTTAACGGGGAAAGTGAGGGAGGGGAATGAATAGGAAAATACTTACAACCCTCTCTCTGATGCCATCCCCCTCATTGCCAAAACAGAAAAACACATGGTTACATTGATTGCCATAGTCAGCTAGATGGTGTTAAGGTATGTCTATCTTAATAACGACTACGTGTATAGACACAATTTTCTGAGGAGTGTTAGAGATTTAATGTGAATCAACTTTACAGTCGTTTTTATTAAACTTCTGCAGCTGAACATGTGAATGTTGAGTTTCATGCACGCTAAGTGTTAGTAATGTATTGCACAAAATCAAGGTTGAGACTGAAAAGCTTGTTTTACCTCTTTTTAACAAGTGGCTTCATGCTGCTGAGCTCACATAACTAAAGGAACCTTCGTGCCCACAAAGTCCAATCCATGAAATTTTGGGGTTATTTTTTGGGAGGAAGGGGAATGAAGAGTGTAGGGAGTGTCACCTTCTGTCATGAAACACGGCAAAACTAGTATGAAAGGGAAGACTTTACTGGTTTGGGTTTTGGGAGTGTGTCTGTTTCTTTTTTCCAGCTACAGTGTCAGTAAGAGTTGTAAGTTCAGATTTTGTTGTTGTTTGTCTGGGGCTTGGGTTTTTGTTTTTTGGAGGGGTTTTTTGGTTGGTTGGTTTTTGGTATTAGTTTTTTTTTTTTGTTTGTTTGCTTGGATGAAAAACAAGTATAATGTTTTTCACAGAACAGTTTTAGTTCAAATATGCATTGCTCTAGTCTGGCACATTTGTTGTGCTACTTATGTGTGGTGATAGGTGATCTGTTACTTTATAGTAGGCCACATGTTGAAAGGTGGGTTAATTCAACAGTGGCACCTAGGAGCTGAAATGTAAGTCTGCCTCCTAACTGTAAGTCTGCTTCACATTTAAAAAAACTCAGTTTAGTGTCAGGTAAGTGCTGTGGCTTCAGGGGAGATCCAATTTTTCTGTAAGAATTGAATTTATTTACAACTTCTAGCAGGGAAAATACTGTATGTGTCCTCTTTCTGAAATTACAATGTAGACAGTGATTATTGCAGACTTCCAGGAGACTCAACTCTAGTTCTTCAGCTTTCTACCTTTCCAGGAAACACAGTTTACCTGATTTTTTTTTTTTTATTATTCTTTTTTTGGTCTACTTAACCATGAAACCCGAAGTTAAGATGACATTTTGCCATCTAGTGTGCTCTGGACAAGTAGGAAGAAGAACCAAAATACAGGACAAAGACTGAGTAGTGAAATTACAAAAAAATTTGAGAAAATGTTGGAAATGAGGGACAAAGATTTCTGCAGAATTTGTTTTTAGACTTGACTTTCCTATCCCACTTGATGCCCTTTTTTGCTTTATTGTGGAAGTGAAGGAAAGGGGGCTGGTTCTTCACTACTTTATTGCAGTCGCACACACTCGGGGCGGGTTTAGGCACCCAGCAGTGGGGCTAGCACTCTCAGAGCCTAAATCCATTTTTGACATACCGGGACATGTAATAACATGACTGTTTAGAAATCTTCTGAGGTGGTATTTTATTGATACACTTGTATGTTAAGAAAAACATGTAATTGATACCTGTAAATATTTATTACATACATTACGTTTATTAATACATACTTGTGAGAGAACCCAGTGCAGATGTGAGAATGTTTCTCCTGCTACACATTAGACATATTTGATTCACATACTTAAAGGCTCTCAGTTTGGCTGCTGGTCTCAGACCCATAGGGGTTTTGGGGGGAAAGGAGATGCTATGATACTGTTTCATTTTGATAGTTTTGAAAGTAATGCGAAAAACTACAATGAAACAAAATATCTGCAACTGGGCATGAGGTCAGAGTCTGAGGGACATTTTATAAAGCAGCTGTTCTTACAGCAGTGCTTGGGTTGGGGGCAGGGGTGGGACTTCTGATGCATTAACTTCCTTTTCTTGCTCATAGATCCCACACTGTGGAAGTGCTGAAGTGTGAAATGTCAGTTTGTTATGGTACCCTTTGGGCAGGAGGGAGACTTCTGCAGTGCTGTACAATTTCACCTTCTATCTCAGGCCATTTTTTGGTAACACTGTCCTAGTGTATAGTAAAGGTTACAGCTTCGTTTACTCAACAGACTTTTATATGAACAACTAGTATTAATCAAGTCATGTAGCAGAACACAGTGGTCACAGATTCCTGGCCAGCTCCCTGACCCCTCACTCTTCTAAGGGTACTGCGTAGCAGATGACATGTGCCTAAAGCTTCTACTTGCACCTGATGTAGCATAATGGCCATTGTGGTCCCTAGCACCTCTGTGCAATAATTGAGCTGGAACCTTCTTGCATCTTCAAGCCGAGTCTGTAGTGCCACACTGAGACAAAATCCAAAGACTGTTTCTTCGTCTCTACCATTAGGATCTGACTTTGTGAAATGTGGACTGATTCACCAAAGCTGCTTAGGTGCTTTTGAACTTCAGTTCAACTTTCTCATAAAATACTCTCTATTTATATATTGTTGTCATAAGCATGTAGTGGGGCAGGAGGAAATTCTGATGGAACTCCCACACATTTTTTAATGAGGTTTGTTTTGTGGACAGAAAGTGTCACAAGTGCTTTTTGTTTCATGGTTGCGTAGTGGTGTAGGAGACAGTAAGAGAGCAACAATTCATCTGGAGGGCTGGTTTTGAAATAGCTTTTAATTGTTGACTATTCTAGAAAGCATGCATATGCAGATGTACAACTCTCACTTAAATGCTAATATTAGTAGGTGTTAGATACTAAACAGTGCAGACACTGGGAATACTTTTCATAGAACTGTTGCTACCAGAGAGAGTTCAGCTTGGCCTTTGTGTTGCCAGGCAGGCCAGTGCCATGTAGGGAAACTGTATTTGTGTTGAGCTCCATTGTAGCACTCTAGCTTTTAAAAACAAAAAATAACCAAAAAAGCAGCTATCAGCTTTCTTTTGTAAGCTGGGGATAAGCGATACAAGTTGAAAGAATTGGCCACAGTCTCATGTTATTTAGCCAGTGTTAGAGGGAGGGTTGGAGACAAAGTCCATAGTCCATCTTACTTAATCATAGCAGGAGCCATTGCACAGTGTCACATCCAGCTAGAGCTGATAGTCGTATTTGTTGATTCAGAGGAATGGCACTTCATACAGCAAGGATGGGTTTTTATGCAAGTGCACTTATGTCATCTAAAAACACTGTAACATCCCTTCCGTAACAACGTTTCATTTGAGGTTGTGAAAGGTATTCAGAGCAAATTTGTGTATGATTTTTTGGCCCTGCCTTCTCTTTTCGAACTTTATCTGACCATTACATCTTCAGAGAATTCAGAATTAGCATGGAATTATTTGACTGGAGTTGTGTTCCCAGCTTTACAGAGTATTTGTTGGCAAATCTTGTTGTCCTGTCAGTGCCTAAGTTCTTAAATGTGAATAGCTCTTTCTCAACTTTAGAACTCTTGAAAGAGAGAGATCTTTCTTACTCTTAAACTAGTCCAAATAATTTGGGGTTTAGACTTGTATTGTGAGCAATGCTAATTTAAGTTCCAGATCGTTTCCTTAGTAGCAGGTACTGTAAGTCAAGTGATTTAGTCAGACCAGGACTAGTGGTTGTGCAGGGAAATGCCCAAGGAATCATTGGTTGCTTTTGTTGCTGTTCAGTTTTGTTTTACTCTTTGGTTCTCCATCCTTGTTAAACTGAGAAGATAATAGAAATGCTACAGCTACTTGGCTCTAGTAACTTCAGAGCAATTTTATTTCTCATCCTGCCTCGACTGTAGAGGAATCTGAAGTAAGCTATCTATCCTGGAACAGGATACAGAGAATGTGGTAAGGGAAGGACAAGTTTTCTGTTTCTCCCAGACTGTACATGTTGTTTTAGTTTATGGACCTTCAGTCACACATTAAGTGTTTTAAGGGGTAGTTTTCCATAAATACCTTCTGTTGATATACTGCCCTAAGGATATTTTGTAGATTTTTCTTTGAAAGGAAGGGAAAGAAATTAAAAAGGATAGCCCACCTCTCACAGTACTGAGACTGGATTCCGGTTTTAGGACTTACTGACTGTTCCTCTCACTTGTTGCATTAACATGGAAGCAGCATTCTCGCCTCCTGCCTTCTGCATTTGTTTGCTGGGAGCAGTCAGCTATTGGGTTTTGTTTGCTGACAGTCCAGCTGTTCTGCCTCCTATGAGACAAAGTAACGGACCAGATGGAAGCCAGAAATAATAACTGACTGTATTGTGCACACAAAGGATCTTCTGTTTGCTGCTGGATCAGCGTTCATATGATATGATACGATCCATATGACCGACAATATACCTGTATGATCGATTGGTCTGCACTGCAGCGTTCATGCAGTGGCAAAATAGCTGAGCAGTGATGGATGGAGGGTCTCTGTTGCTTGACAGGAAGACATCCAGAGAAGTTGGTGCACTGGGGAATTCATGTGACAGATGCAATGCTCCTTTTTATTGTGTGGCCCCGACAGGAATGAGTCTGGGTTTGGTGGGGTTTTTTGTCCATAGCCAACACAGGTGGAAAGGACAATCTGTTCTGTGCTTCTTTTTCATCTAGGGTTAGGTGAGGTATTCTTGTCATACATCTGTTTTGGTCAAAACATTAAAACAATACAGTGGCTTGTTTGCTTTCTCAGTCTGCAGATACTTTACTTTGTTCATGTTTTAAAGATACAGGCGCTTTTAGTTGTAACTAAAGTACAGTGCTGCTGCTTGCAAACAGCTAAATAGTATTAAATCGATAACAAAGTTACAACTTATTCAGAAGTGAGCTATTGATAATTTTTACTATAACTATGTACAGGAATGTTTAAACAGGGCAAAATTTAGCTTTCTAATCAGCAGATTCTTGAAGAAGCAAAATGGCACATGCATTTGGTTTTTGTCTGCAGCTTAAAATTCAGAAGCTTATGAAATTGTCACAGGTTTATTTTAGAGTGATTTCCAAATTTTACTGTGGCGTATTTTAAACATTAGGAAGATCATAGAGAGATAATAAATGCAGTGGGGTTTGACTTGTCAGATGTGTGCAAATCATGGTTATTCCAAATACCAAAACCTTCAGAAAAGTTTTTTGTATTGATGCTGTCAAGGATGCTTTTTCTTTAAAGGGTGGATATCTGTGTAAGAGTATGGTTGTGAAATGCAGGATGTAAAGAGATGGGAATGTGTTTGACCATGTTGAAATCAATAGACATAAGTGTCATTAACTTCAGTAGACCAGAATTTCAGGCTAGGTTGAGGTCCTATTACTGGAATAAGTAAAGTCCTATTACTTGCATACTTTTAAAGTGAGAATCTATACATTCAAATTAATTTAAAATAGCAGAAGTGCTGGGACAGGGAGTCTTCCTTTTTGCATGTAGGAGAGTGGTCAAGTCTTGTGTCCTGCTATTACAGGAATTGGCACCCAAAGAGAAATGTGGTTCAGACCAGAGTGCTTGTAGCTAGGTGCTTAACAGAGAACACATCTAGCTTACCATTTGAGAACAGGATCTTACAGAGCTGCAATTCTTGAGTGTCTTGGAGGTCTTTGGGAAAGAACAATGTGTCTCAGAGAGCTCACAAAGGATAGATCCACATTTTTGGAACAAGGGAAATTGCAGATGTTTCTCTTTTATTTGTACCATCAAGATTTGTTTTTTAAATATGGCTCTGTGAAGCAGCCTTATGGGTCATTAACTTTTCTCTGGTTTAGCACAAATAAATCAAGTTTTAGGATATGCCTGTGCTGCTACAACAGGGAAGTATAAAGAAGCCCAAGATACCTATAGTGGAGGAATATAAAAATGCCTAAATGACCTTACTTAAATGCTTACATTACAGCTTAGGAGTAACGGCTTTATGAAACTGTGGTAATTTACCCTGCATTGTAAATTACCCTCTGTAGAGTCCTGGACTGTTTTGTGCTGCAGTATAGACATGCTCTCATTTATTGCTGTTGAGATTGTGAATACAGTAATAATTACTTTTTCTTACATTAAAAACCTATTCACAGTTGTCTGTCCTATACCACCATTTCTGCCTTCTCTTCTGTAAAGTGAAGCTTATAATGAATTAACTCATACAGTAAAATATATAACAGAGTGAAAGAGGGGCCTGTGCTCCTGTAATTGTGTATTCTCTCTTTTCCTTTTCCTTCCCCTTCCCCTGATGTCAGACAGCTGCTTTGCTAAAATCTTGCCCAGTGTTTTGAGTTCCCTCATTGCTTTAAGAGGGCTGGCAGTTTTAGTTTTGTAGTTGTAGAGTTTTGCTTTTCTAGAACTGTCTTCTGCAATGTGACAGAACACAGTAGTCATCACTAACTTCTCACCTTTGTCAGCAGTTTATTGGTCTTGCCCTTTCTTACAGCCCCTTCTGTCCCTTGTGTGACTATTTCTGAACACAAGTAATTCTTTTTTCCCCTCCCTGTCCCATACGTCTATATGTGATGCTTTTTTTTAAATTTAAGGATTTTTAGAGGAAGGACTGTCAAGTGCAGTGGAGTCCTAATACATAACTAGGGCTCTGAGGAACTGGAGGAGTACAAGTAAACCACTAATTCCTGTGTTTTACAGCTCTCCACAAGGCAAATACTGAAGTGGCTGCAGTTAAAAAGCAGTCTGAAGGCCTTAAAAGAGAATATGATAATCTGATGAAAGAATATGAACAGCTTCAGGTAGGTGGTTCTGGATCACTATATGATCACAATGTTCTGAAATTGTACGAGCAAAATTCTGCTTCTTGGGGGTGTTATGCAGGAGAATCTACAAAAATCTTTAATATAGCATAAAGTTACAATGGGCAGCACTCCTTAACTTCATTAAAATGGTAGAATTTTGTTTTTCAAGGACTGGATGGCAGAGCTATTAGTACTTTCTTTTTTCCACTTCAGGTGACAAAGTTCAAGTTGTCATTAGGCTATTTTGCTGTCACTCATGAAATAAAATTCAGATAGTTTTGCATGTGATGATTGTACTGAAATCTTGTAAGACAATAATAGGATGTGTGTGTGTGGTATATACATCATTTATAATTTATTTTGTTTGCTCTTTAAACATGCTTTTGCAATACTGGATTATAAATCTTGCAAAACTGTTGATACAGGGGACTGGAGGAGGAGAAAGAAATAAAAAACCAGCCTAGGCTAAAAACAGGCTATGATAAAAATTCAAACTGAAGTACAAAACAAACACACACAAAAAGACCCTCAACATAGCAAGCAAAAAGCTGAATTAGCAGTTTGATTAGCTTTGCATATGTGTGTGGCTTTAATACCCATAATATGTAAAGTAATTATATACTGGTTGTCTGACCAGTGTTTTTGAATGTTCCATACCTAACGTCTGTCTCAAAATTCAACCAAAATTTAATAACACTGAAAGTTAGCCTATTTACAAGTAATGATCTTGGGAGAAAAGAAAGGATTAATGTTAAAATTATGGTGACCTGCTTTCAAGAAAAGTGGTTGGTTGGTCCTGTAGTAATTAAAAAGGCAAATTTGAGCTGGTTATCTCTTTCCTGTACTCTGTGAATCTGCTTACTGATTCCCAGCCACACTCTTATGCTCTCACAAAGATTGTTCAACTGACCTCTGTGTTTGAATTAAGACCACCATGCATGTCCTGTCCTTGTTGTGCTTCCCTGTGTAATGAGCCATAGTAGTCCTGCTGCATTTCTAACAGTCTTGTGGTCTAGAACACACATCCTTACAGCTTTCTGTGTTTACTTCTGAATGGAAAGAACAGAAGGTACTGAGCACACAGTAGATGCAACTCCTAAAGATAAATCAGCTGATAGCAGAAAACATTTTCTGCCGAGTTTGTTGCACGGTTCAGCTGTAATGTGAACAGGGAGCAGAATTAGGCTGCTTGTTGTACCAGGACCAGAAGCACATGTGTTATGTGGGGTAGTGTTGATGGGACTGCATCTTTGAAGGGTGTGTAGTGAACAAATCCAGTGTGACTGCAAGGGGGCAAAATGTGTCATCTGGAGTCAAATGGTCTCTGATTTTGCCAAACATAAAATATTATTCTAATCTGTCTCTTTTCAGGACAGTTTAAATGAAGACAAGAAAGATCTGTAGGTGTATTCAAGACAGACGGCATCAGTACAGTTGCTTCAATGAGAAGAGCCTTGTGCTGTTTGGGCTTCCAGTGTTTTCCTGAAACAAAACTTGATTTTTCTGGAAAGCACATGCACTGCAGGTCACTATTCCAATTCCTCTAATATATATCCTGGTTGCCAAAATATTCTGTGTTGCAAATAAAATGTTAAGTGGCTTACCCAATTTACCATACCTCACTGCTCTTGTGAGGAGAAACTCAAAAATCTTTCAGTTCCATTGGGAGCAACTTGAATGTTCTCCAAGTTTTTTTTGCCTTACACAATGGTAACAGATCATGCACCATTTGCTTGTAGCATTTGAGCAAGGTTGTATATCACACTACTATCATAAAGACACAATTACCTAAACCTCCTTTGCAGCACCTGTTTGGAGTCCTCAAAAAATCAGTTACCAGTGGATTGAAGAAGGCTGAAAGCTTTTCATCAGCCATTCCACTTGAGTGGAAAATTGAATGACAATCAGTCTAAGGAAAATAAGGAAGGATTTAGAAATGTAGTTTTCCATCTATCTCACTGGCTTGTGATTTTCACTTAGCCATGTGGATGAGTGTATTTTAACAAATGATATTTTTGCATGCCTCTGGTTTATTGTTCTTCAATATATGATGTTATTTCAATTTTCATTATGAAAGTTTTTTGGTTGGTTGGTATTATAATTCTGTAGTTTTACACTGTTTACATCTGTTTACTTTGTATGTGCCACCTAACTTCTTTTGCCTTGCGAAGTAAAAATTCTTTCTAAGTGTAGATAGTTGGGTTTGTTTTGTTTTGTTTTCATGGATACGATACCTCAAATAAATGTGCACTGTTTTGCATAAGCCCTTCCTGGCATTCAGCAAATTGGTTTGAGTTTCTTTTTTGTCAGTTTGTTTCAGTTTTTATTTGAAAGTTGGATATGTTGTATTAAAAGAGTTGTTTAAGTTCATGAGTTTCTGGGTTTATTCATATAAATTTCTGAGTATACTATGTCATCAGATTTAATAGGCGTATGCTCAAAGAAAGAAGTACACTCCTAACCTGGTGATATTTAACTTTTCCTGAAGTCCAGCCTTCTTCATTAGGATAGTTTTGATTGCTCTGGAAATATGATTTGTTTAGCTTAGAATTTAAATGTGGACTGTCAAGTACTTTAAATCGTACTAGAATGCATATGTTTGTTAAAAAAATACTTCATCCTTGGTGAAGTAGTACAGAATGTGTTCTTGGAGATTCCACAACACTGGAGATTTGTTTATTCAGATCAAAACATTCATAGCCATATTTAAGCCTGCATATGCACAGCTCTTGGTGATGTAGTTGCATGCATTCTTTTTCCCCTCCCCAGCCTCTTTCTGAAATATTAAAACTTACGGCAGAGTGTTCTCTCCAGTCTGATCTCACGACTATGTTTGGAAGCCTTAGAGGTATAACAGTGAGTGCTGGCTTTAGAAACAGAACTCAACTTGCCTGTTTCTTCTTACTTTAAGGCCCAGAACAAAAGCAAAATTACTTATTTATTGCTGTTTGGTCATTAAATTCCAAGCATTTCTTCCTATAATAGAAGTAAATAATTAGGTAGATAATTAGCTATGTACAATGAAAGACATCATGCACTCACTATTCATCCCTAAAAAATTATCTTAGAAAAAATACCACTGAACAAAACAATAGCTAATGTGAATGCACTGATAGAAATGATACTTCTTGAGAAGAAGTCCAAATGCTTTACAGTCCTTTTTGCTCTAGAGCATGATGGAAGTGGGAAGGAGTGTGTGGTGGTATGTACTGCTCCCTAGGAGCTGAAATGATGCCTAGTATTTTTAAATGTGCAACATGCCTTCAGCATGTGGTACTTGGACACTGCCCTCTGTAATTAGATCAGTCGCCTCAGCCTAGCAGTTTCCTGCTGGCTGCTTGGAAGGTGGGAAGATCTGCTTGTTGAGAGAGTGAAAGACAACAGCTTAAACCCAAAAGCCCTGCATATCAGTCCACAGAGAGTATTTCCTTAACTAAAAATTACCCACAGACTTTCTGCTTTGCCTCCAGTCATTTCTTCTGTCACATTTGTTATTTGTGTCACCAGATTTCCCTGTCACAGTGTGGAATATGACCATCATTGTCTTTATACTTGTCTCTTGTACATGGTCACACAAACTTGACTGAGTTGCATTATTGCATACTCCGCTCATATGAGTCCCAGATTTGTTCACATGAAAGCAATCTTTTGTTACTCAAGTTGAAAGTATTTTGTAGTATTTGCTTTGTAGAACTGTATTCTTGGAAAGAGCATGTTTCTTTTGTAAAACCTGAGGTCTAGATAGTATTTCAGTAGATGGCAAATCCTTTAGAATAGTTTACACTTGCATTGTTTCACAGTACTTAAGTTCAGAGCCTGCAGGAGCCTGGGTTGATCGGGTTTAAGTTATGGTAGATATACAAGGAAAGAGTGGATCCAATTTCATGGTTTTAACTCCCGGGCTTTCAGGCTGTTTGGCCAGATTTTGGTCAGGTTTGCCTGTTTTGTAGGAAAGAGCTGGGAAAAAGAATTAAATATCCGCTAATACTGATGAAACAAAAATCACTTCCTGTTTGGCTGTTGATTTAATTCTGGGTATGTCTCCAGAAGTAAGAATTTAGAGCTCTTTATACTGTAAATAATGTCCAAGTAATTGCCTGGTTTTGAAGCTTTTTTCCCTCTTTACAATAGTAGGAATGTGCATTTTCAGTACTTTGGTGGGGAAGCATAGGAAAGAGTATTAATTGTAAAAACATTTGCACAGATTTAATTGATAGTAGCTTAAAAATTAAAATTGAGATGTGTTTTCATGTTTTTTTCATAAATTCCTTTTTCTGCTGAGTCAAGAAAGCAGTGAGGTCATGGTAGGTGCATGAAAACTGACCTGAATATTAATAGACCTAGCTACATGCTTTGGTGTTTCCTTAGATGAATAGCAGTCTTAGCTAGGCAGGATATTTTTCCCTCATTCTATTTTTGCAACAAACATATCTTCGAATGTCCTCTTGCATTAGCACTCCCTGTGTTTGCTGCCCCAGTATCCCTAGCTGCATAGCTTCATGGATGTGCTTTCCTAGCTTGTTCTAAAGGGTGAAAGCTCTGTTTTTTACTCAGCATCAAAATAACATTTGTTTTTCCAAATCCCTGGCAGTGTCCAAGGCCAGGTAGGATGGGGCACTACGCAAGCTGCTCTAGTGGAAGATGGCCCTGCCCATGGCAGGGAGGTCGGAACTAGATGATACGTCAGGTCCCTTCTAACCCAAACTATTCAGTGGTTCTATTACATGACTGCCTCAATTCTCAGGTGTTCCTTGAAACACTGAATTTACTTTTTAAGCTCTTTGGGACAGAGACACTCATTTTGCCTTGCTTTGGACAGTGCCTGTCCCAGCAGCAACTGTAATCTCGGCTCTGATGAAACCAGGTACCAGTCATTTTACAGATCTGGTGAAGCTGGAAAATCAGCTCTCAGTTATGTCTTTCCAGTCGTGCGGTACTCTGTGCTCAACATTGCTGTGTAAGTTAATTGCATAACGTCTAAAAACATAGCTCTAGAACTGAGCATCCCCGGTTCAGGAATATTTTATTTTCTGTGACAAAACATAATACTTTTGTTTCATTTCTGAGGCATTACACAAATAGTGACAGGCATTGCAAGGTGTGTTTGTGAGGAAAAGGAGAGTCCCTTGAGTTTTGTGCCCATCACTCTGAAATAAATTGTGCTCCATAGGAAATTCCTGTTACCATCCTACAAGGATGCCTGCCCTACAAGGATATTGCTATTCCATCTCCAGCTTTTGGGTTGCTGAGTAGAAGGGGAGCAGGCTACATTCCTACAGCCCAGGACTGTGTATGCTGGAGGATTCCCTTCTGAACTCTTCTGAGGTGGTTTCAGTCTACATCAATACACCAAGTCTGGGACATTCAGATTCCCAAACATACTTGGGTGCACCTGGGTTTAGCAAGTGGGAGCCTACCCACTGTGTTTACTGACTAGGGGGAGTTAGATACTAGCTATGTATCTAGAAACTAGCATGTCTATTGGAAGTCAGGAGACACCAAAGCCACCCACAAAGGAAAATGAAAATGGGAAGCATCTCTCAAAACTCCCTTGTCAGAAAAATGGACACCAATTGCAGCTGTGATAAAAGTATGTCTGCAAGACTTGGATCTTAAGCTATGACTATGTAAGTCATAGGTTAAATCCTTTCCTTTATTCTGCTGCCTGACATCAGTCTGCATAGTGTGATTGGGTTTACCCTTCTCTCTGAAAACACAGCCAGAAAAGGCCATAGTTTTGGTGATAATTTTGTTCGGTGAGGTAGCTGAATAGCTGCTCACCTGGAAGGTGAGACCGTGTTCTACATCTTGCTTAGCTTGAGGTTTAAATCCATATTCTTGTGACTATGGAGAAGAAACTAAGTTGGCTGGTGTCCTGGCTTTAGCAGTCACAGTAATTCTTCTACCTAGTGGCTGGTGCAACGCTGTGTTTTTGATTTTTGGCCTGGGAACAGTGCTGATAACACCAATGTTTTTAGTTGCTGCTCAAATGTTTGGTCTGGCCAAGGACTTTCTGAGCCTCATGCTCTGCCAGGGAGCAGGGGAGGCCGGGAGGAAGCAGAGACAGGACACCTGACCCAAACTAGCCAAAGAGGTATTCCATACCACAGCACGTCATGCCCAGGATGTAACGGGGAGTTACCCGGAAGGGCCAGTGGATTGCAGGGTTGGACGAGGTATCGGTTGGTGCTCAGTCGGGTGGGGTGGGGTGAGTTGTCGGTTGGCTGGTGGTGAGCGGTTGTATTCTCTTTCCTTGTTATTTCCCTTATCATTATTATTATTGGTGGTAGCAGCAGTGATTTGTGTTATACCTTAGTTACTGGACTGTTCTTATCTCAACCCGTGGGAGTTGCATTCTTTTCGATTCTCCTCCCCATCCCTCTGGGAGCAGGGGGAGGGCAAGAAGGGTGGGGGGAGTGAGTGAACGAGCTGTGTGGATTGGTTTAAACCACGACAGCTGGGAATGTACTAAAACACTCCTTTCTTTCTGAGTTTCAAACATGGTACAGAAAAGAGAGAATGTGAAAGGAAGGAAGAGAATGACTGTTATTCTTGGCCAGTAAACACAAAATCTTGGGCTTTTATTCTTCTCCAGACATGACTCAGGCATTTAGAGTTAAGGACTTGGAAACAGAGCATACAAGGATACTGTAAGCAAGGACTTGGAAACAGGCTGTGTATCCATCCTGGGTAAAAAATGAACATGAAGTCATTAGGAAATAGTAGCAAATAATAAGGTGATCAAAAGGATCTAGAAGACTGATGCAGATTTTAAGCTAACAAAAAAACCCACAATGACCACCAACAGCAACAAAAAGCCAAAGCTGAAAAAGGAAAGGAAGAGCCTGCCTTCTAGGTGAAGAGTTAGTGTTCCAGGGGAAGGGGATGTATGTGGAATAGCATCCTGAGATCATGAGTAGAGTCAGCAACATCACAATTCAGAAACTCAATGTTTCTGATTTCACAAAGACCTGCCTCTGTATAATGGACCTGTTCTGAGTCTGGTTTTGCGTTCTTCCTCCTCATCCCCAAGTAATTTTCTTTTCAAATTCTGGTAAGCGCATTGTTTTTACACAGATGGAGCTTTTGTCTTGGAACCTCTTGTCTTCAAACAGGCATATTTGTGCCTTTCCAATAGCCGTGCTCCTACCCAGTTCTCATCTGTACACTCTTTGCTGCTGAGCCTGTGGCATCCCATCACCTGAGAGGCTGAACCTTGCAGTTCCATTCAGGCAGACATACGCTGCAGGAAATGAATTTGCAAGGAGTGCAATTTACAGTCTCAATTCAGATTCTTCTGACTGTAGCCTTCCTGTGTTAATTCCATGATCAGTATTACTTTTCTTTCTTTTTGGTATCATCCAGTTCTCTTCTAAAATCCTAGTTACATGAATAAGAAGAAAGGTGTAGTTTTGTGGGATTTTTTCATAGCAAATAATATGTAATACACATCCAGTCCTGAAAATTGCCTTCAGTTTGTAAATCTCTGTTAGAATCATAGAATAGAATCATAGAATCATAGAGTAGTTAGGACTGGAAAGGACCTTAAGATCATCGAGTTCCAACCCCCGCTGCCATGGGCAGGGACACCTCACACTAAACCATCCCACACAAGGCTTCATCCAACCTGGCCTTGAACACTGCCAGGGGTGGAGCACTCACAACCTCCCTGGGCGATCCATTCCAGTGCCTCACCACCCTAACAGGAAAGAACTTCCTCCTTATATCCAATCTAAACTTCCCCTGTTTAAGTTTTAACCCGTTACCCCTTGTCCTGTCACTACAGTCCCTCACAAAGAGTCCCTCCCCAGCATCCCTATATGGTCCCGAGATGGGTTCCTGCAAATGTTTTTGCTATTATTCTTTGCCTTAATGATTAACCTAGAAGTCATCATACCTTCTGGAGTGATTTGTCTTTTCATTAATTTTAGAACCTAAGAAGATGTTATCACAACAGCTTTTCCAAGATAGTTTTTGAAACTACAATTCGTGCTACTCCTTTTTTATCAGGAGAGGATTCTAACTTAACCAGTCATTCAGTTTGAATGCCAGCTCAGTTTTCTGTATGTGCTTTAGTACACATCTAACTGAATTAAGCTACTTTTCTGTCTTCCAACATTAGTTCCATTTCCCCATGGCATTACCTGCTAGCAAAAAAATCTGAGAACCTTCCCACTCCGCACTGTGGAGTGAGTAACCATAAGACCACTTCCCTTGAAACACAAAGTCCTACCACTAGACATTAGCTTTCAACTTTTACTCACTCCAGTGCTGTGCTTACGAGCTTCTACAGAACTTCAGGACTCAGTTCAGGTAGCTGGCTGATTTGCTGCCGGATACTGCTCAGATCAAAGCATTTCAGCAGTTTACTCAGCCAGTTTTTACAGCACACTGGCAGGGGAAGCCTGCTCAGAGTTAGAAAACCTAGACTATGTTTCAGCAAGAAGCTCCTTTACAGTTTAGCGATGTTGGCTCCAACTTGCCTGAAGTCGACTATGCTAAGACACTTTGAAACCAAGGCCATTGAGAACATCCACACCTGAGTAGTTCATTGAAGAAGCATTGCTTGATGCAGTACCCTCTCAGTGTGTGCCCTCAGCACCTATTTGGTGTAAGCTGAAACACTGGCACTGATTTTGATTTCAAGAAGTCTCCAGGGTGAGGAGGACACATGCTTTGCTTCAGCCCTGCAAGACCTTTGCGAGGTTGTCCTCCACATGTACCATGGAAGAACTGCAATGTAGGCAGCAGCACACAGCACGCAGGATTAACTTTTTCAGCCCCAGCCCTATCCCTAACCCTCAACTACAGCAGCGCTGCCAAGGAGTTCATTCCCTCCAACCCCCCTTGTGCAAACTAGAAGCTGCACCCCAGCCACCTCCTGTCATTTCAGGTGTGACTCCAAGAGCACGAGGAGTCTGGAGCGCTTCTCCTTCCCGCTGGGGCAGCGGGGTGAGCCCAGGGACTGTTCGCAGAGCAGGTGTGGTTTATGAGGCACTTGTGTCTCTGCATGGAGCCGATTCCCAAAGCTCGGATCATGGGACGCAGCGGCAGGGCTTTGGAAACTGGAGGGAGGCTTCCGTGTGGGCCCAGCGCTGCGTGCGGCGGCTGCTCCGACCCCGTGCCCCCGGGCTCGTCAGAACACCGGTTGCCTTCGCAGGCCGCCGCCGTCGGGCACACGGTGGAGGGGGACGAGCCCGTCCGCCCGCCGCGGGGTCCGCGTGCGTGCGGGGTGCCCCGCTGCTCGCGCCGGGGGGCAATTCCCCCGACAACGACCCGCATCCCGCGCTGCCCCGGGCGGCGGCTTTGAAGTGCAGCCCCCGCCCCGAGGGGACGGGAGGGGACGGGGGGAAGGGCCCGGCGGCCCCCGCGGGGCAGGGAGGGTCTCTCCGGCGAGCGCCGGCCCGGGGCAGGGCTTGCGAGGGGCCGCCGGGGCTGGAAGGGGAGGGCGGACGGAGGCGTCGCCCGGTCCAGCCCGGAGCCGGGTCTCTGTGTTTCCCCGTAAATAAAGCGCCCGGCCGCGGCCGCCCTTATAAATGCCGCTGCGGCGGGTCCGGCTCGCCCTATCCCGCGCCGGAGAGCGGGCGCGGGCGCCGGTAGAGCCGTCGGTGGGCGCCGCCGGTTCAGGACGCGGACAGCGCTGCGCCGCGGGGTCGGGCCGCGCCCCGGCTGAGGGCCGGCGGGCGGCCGGGGGAGCCGGCGGCGCGGGCGGGCCGCCAGGGGGTGCCGGCGCGGGCGCCGCTCGCTGCCCTCCGCCTCAGGCGGGGCCATGGCAGCGGGCGAGCGGGCGGCGGAGCCGCTGGCGGAGCTCAGCCGGTACGTGGTGGCGCGGCCCATCTACAGCGAGGAGGGCTTCCGGGACGAGAACGAGCGGCGCCCGCCGCTGCCGCCGACGCTCCGCGAGCGGGCGCAGGCCGCCTGCAGGTGGGTCCGTCAGGCGAGGGGCTGGCGGCGGGGGGTGCGGGACGCGCGGTGAGGGGGCCAGTCCGCCGATAGACCCATCTCCGCTTCCCCTCAAGCCAAGGCGGACGCGGCTTCCTCCGGCAGACAGCGCTTCTGACCCCGACACTGCCCCATCCCTGCCTGGGAGACGGCACCGTGCCTGGCATCGCCGCTTTAAACGAGCATCGCCCCGGCTCGCAGTCAGCTTGGGGCTGTCGGGGGCTTCCCAGTGCAGCCCCGTGGGGTGTGTTCATCACTTGTTTCCTCGCAGATGTTCGAGAAAAAGGGCCTTTCAGATTACCAAGTCCTTCCTGCCCATCCTGGAGTGGCTGCCCAACTATCGGGTGAAGGAGTGGCTCATCAGCGACATCATCTCGGGGGTCAGCACCGGCCTCGTCGCCACCTTGCAAGGTAAAGCGCGGCACGTCGGGCCCCTGCGAGGGAGCTGGCTGAACACAGGGGTGTTATGCAGGTGGAATTACAAATCTGAGACTTGTTATTTAATACTAGATATTAGGTACTATTTTGCAATAAATAATTGATGGTTTTAATTTATTCCTGTTTTCTCTTTGCTTGGCTGGAAGATTTAAATTTCCTTTGATGTGGTCTCAAGACGTCCTTAACTTTTCTTCCAAGGCTTTTACTCAAAGACTATTCATTTTGATATTTAAATTTTTAATTACTTTGTGATAAATCAGATGGGTAATGTGGTGTTATTTCTCTTTCTTGGTTATCTCAGCCTATAGCTCTCCTTCAGCTGCCCACAGAAATCTACTTTTTGGCCCAGCCTTGATATCCACTCTCCTTTAAAATCTGGCCTATAAGGTTGCTCAGGTATCTGCAGAAAACAGCCCTCGAGGAGGTGGTATTCACACTAAAAAAATGTATAATCTTGATGGATAGTTACAGCACATGTCTTGTAATAATAAGTTTTCCTTATTTCCTTATTCCTTTTATTAGGAAAGAATTTGGTGGATGAACAAACAGAAAAGTGGCAGAAATAAAATAAGTTAGTTAAGGAAGACCTAAAAGGGCAGAACCATTTTGTCTGGGGCAGCTGCTAAGGTCCAATGTCAAAGACAAGACTAGCTATAACCCTGACGTGATCCAGCACATTCATTTCTTTCATCCCTGTAGTGTTCTTACACTATTTTCATCATTTCTCAGGACTGGGGGAGGTTAAGCTGGGTTGTCAACCCCACATTTTCCCTCAATGGAAATCAAGTGTTTGCACAAGGGCACAAAGCTTCATATGGGGAACAAGGAAAGGTTACTCATTCCCAATTGGCCACAAGTATTCCCTACTGTCTGTTCCCTTGGAGCATGCTAGGAAGGCACAGACTGGAAGAGTAAAAAACCTTTACAGACATCTGTTCCAGGCAGAGGGTGACCTGAGGGATAAGCAAGTGATTTGTTCAGACCTGTAGAGAGTCTGTGTCAGACATGGAATATCTCTGCTGAAGGCAGTGCCTCAGTTGCAGGAGTCCTGTGCATTTTTAAAGTGGTCTGGACTACACTGGCTTTTCATATGGCTTGTAACAGCTGTTATGCTCTTACTGTAGCCCCCTCATTTGTTTTTTTTTACACTGGGCCCGATTGTCTCACAATTAGATTCCACTTACAAAACTGATTGCTGAAATAAATGCACTGTTTGGTCTCCCACCTATGTATTAATAATAACTAAAAAAACAAATTAGTACAAATCTGAATCTAGTTGTATTACATAAAAATATCTGCAATTCCAAACGGTGCAATAAGGGGAAAATTGGTCAAAGTGTTTGCCAAAATAAGAGGCTTCTGGCATTTTGAGGTCCCTGAAGTCCCTAACTCCCAGCAACTGTGTGTTGCTTGTAGTCATCCCAACAGTCACAGTAGTATGACCAGGACTTAAATTGTTTTGAACTCTGATGGCTTTTGCAGTATATCTTTGGGACAGAACACTACTCTGCAGTGGGAGCTGACCAGGATATGATACTGAAAGCAACTTGTTTTTTCATTGTTTGTTGGATTTGACAGCTTGCACAGGTATACAAAGGAAGACTAAGATAATGATCAAAACTGTCAAATTTGTGTGATTTACTTTTGTTATTTAGGTTTATAAGCTGATACTGAGAAAAAAAGAGCAGCCTGATTTTCAGAAGGCCTGAACATGCTGAAGCATATTTGTAGTGCAATAATTCAGAGTCTGTGCTTGAAATTTCTGTTTATAACTAGGACACTTCACATATCCCTCTTTTCTCTCTAGGGGCTGATCATTCACTCTTGCTACACTTTCACCCACTTAAACTTCATACCTGAGCCTATGTTTTGAGCTACCTATACAGGAACGTCTTTCAGTAATTACTCATTCAACTATCAGTGTGGGATATGTAATCACGTACCGTCACATATTGATAATCACATATGTGCCTGCAACTGATTTACAGACAAAACACATTCTAAATTGTATCTGGACAAAAGGAGTAAACCTTTCTGAAAGTCTATTCTAGACAAGGTAGTAGTTTGTTGAGAGATTTTAAGTCTGACATTCTGATGGTCTGTCATTTCAGGTTTGGCATATGCTTTGCTGGTTGCAGTTCCTGTTGGATATGGCCTCTATTCTGCCTTTTTTCCCATCCTGACATACTTTTTCCTGGGAACATCAAGGCACATCTCAGTTGGTAACTGCATGTGTTCAAGTTACAGTGAATTATCTATTACAAAATGTTAATCCTGACTGTGAACATTCATATTTCATGCAAGTTAACTACTTTCTGAACTGAAGTGGCTGTGATGAATATTAATATTGGTGTGTTTGGGGTACTTAAGGCTTATTTCTTCTCTGTCCAGGCAATCATGCATAATAGCTAACTTCAGTTGTGCCCCTGCATGCTTTTTTGCTTGCATTTATGCTGAAGTTAAAATCTTGTCTTTGGCTATACTCTTTGCAAGAAATTACAAGATCAAGGCCTCAGTAGGCAGTGTGAACAGACATTTTGTCTATCAGCTAAAGCTCAAGATGGCTAAAACAGCTCCTTTAGTCTTCTCTACAAGCCTTCCTTGCTGCATCCTTTTTTGATCACTGTGGACAATGTCATCTTCCTGCCTGTCGCGAAGACCCAGAACCTGTGTGTCCACTCCAGCCTCGCTCTAGATCCTCACATCAAGGCTATGGGTAAACCTTGTTGATTCTTCCTGAATACTTTCTGTAAAAGATGGGGTTTGTTTCCTGTCAGTTCTCACATTTAAAATTCATGCTACAGCTTGATCACTGAAGTTTCTTTTTCTTCATTTTAGTAAAATAGAGTCTTTCCTTGTTCATATCCACTAAGAATAGATTGTTTTCCTCTCCCAAAGCTTTGGCATGATATTATGGTTTTCATCAACTTTCTTCTCTTCTGCATCAAATATTTCTGTATGCTTTCCCCACTTTCTTAGACTCTTCCTACCCTACCTATCAGCTCACATTTTCTATCCAGGTCTGAGCTGTCACATCCACTTATGTTGACATTACTACTTTCTAGATTATCAAATGCTCATCTATGCTTTTTTCAATACTCTTATTCATGAAGTGTCCCCTAAGGTATCTGTAACATTAATTTCTCCTTCTTTAAGACATCTCATGACATTTTCTGTGTAATGTTAGTAAATAACTAAAACAAATAAGATTACTTTTAGATTGCGTGTTGCCAACACAGTGATCACTTACTCTCTCTGTATCTTGCCCTAAGTATAGTTTCAGTCATCTTTAGCCAATGTAATACCACACTACTGCCAAAAGATGTGGTCCTACCCCTTGCTGCATGTTCCTGCCACCAACATGACCATGTAGCTGTGTGGCAACCTGGACCAGCTGAAAACTAACCATGATAAAAAAAAAAAAAACAACCCAAAGACAAAAAAAGAAAGAAAGAAAAATTAAGTAACTGTTGCTTGTAGCTGGATCACCGATCTGTTTTGTCTGGTTGTGGTGCTGATACAAGGGAGATGGTTGGAACATGTTGCCCCTTTTGGCCTTGGTACAGACCTAAGCTGGCTTAAACAAAGCATGAAACTGCACCTGTGTGAATAATGTAAGTTATTTAAGGAAGGAATTGCATCCTTCTGTCATGTTTGCAGTGCCTGTGGCTCCCTAATACTACTAATGTACCCCATTTAAAATATTATATGGATTTTCTGATTTAGAGTTTACTTGTCTAGTCTGATAAATGCTTCTTTTTATTGTATATTAAACTTCAGTGTGTTCTGTTTGTCATTACAGGTCCATTCCCTGTAGTCAGTTTGATGGTGGGATCTGTTGTATTAAGCATGGCCCCTGATGATAATTTTCTCATAGATAGCAGTAATGCTACAGGGACTAATGTTACTGGGACACTGATAGACACTGAATCCCGAGATGCACAGAGAGTGCTGATTGCTAGTACACTCACATTTCTGGTTGGAATTTTACAGGTAAAATAGTTGGCTTGAAGACACAAGGTTGATACAGCTTTAATTTTAATGGGATAACACAGCATGGAAATAAGTACTAGGGCAGTAAGACATTTTCCTGTAGTAAAACACACAAATGAAGAAAAGTAATCTCAAACTCTGAAGAGCTTTTGGGGGATTATTCTTCTTATCCTGGGCAGAGTCTGTGGCAGCAGATTGAAGACCAAGAGGCCTGAATGAAACTAAGTGCAAATGGTGCCTGTCCTGGAGCAGCCACTCACATGTTTCTCCAGGTCTCCTTTATTTCCTCAGATGACACAATATTAAGCTACACTAGGTGGCAATGGGGGAGTATGGTCCTAAGACTCTGTATCAACAAAAACAAAAGAACAAAACATAAGAAGTCACCAAATAAAAGTGTCCGCTTTTGTTGTTTAGCGAGCTGTTATTCTTCATGATTTTTCCAGGTAATATTTGGAGTCCTTCAGATTGGTTTCATTGTGAGGTACCTTGCAGATCCACTTGTTGGGGGATTCACAACTGCAGCTGCTTTTCAAGTGTTTGTGTCACAATTGAAAATAGTCCTAAATGTTTCAACAAAAAACTATAATGGTGTCCTTTCCATAATATATGTAAGTATGTCTTATTAATCTGTTTTTGTTTTGTGCCAGAATTTTTATGTGATTATCTTCTGCATCCATTTCATACAGGAATGGTCCATGTATATGGCAGTAAGTACAGGGCATTCCCTTAGTTCTGACTGTCATGAAGATCTGCTGCTGTTCATTGATAGCTGTGCAGGTCTAAGTAGCTGCTTCTGGTATTTCCCAGACAGAAAGTCAATTGTCATCTTGAAGTCTTTTTCAGACAGAGCAAGTTTTCACATAAAGTTTAAATGTAATTATCCAGCAAAACAGTTCTTCTTTGCTTCTGGAGACTACTTTCTGTCCCACCCCTCCTTTCTGCCTTATTGTGGAGGATATTCCATCATTTCTTAACCCTGTCAGGTCATCTCCCAAAGCTGATTGGTCCCAAGCCTCTTTACTCTTAAACCAGCAGGTCATTCTGGTAAAGGGCATCCTTTGCCATTCCACACTGTAGCCATACTTGTGAATACCTAAAGAAGGATGTGGATTCCCACCCTGAGGCCAGGTACCTACTGGTTAGTTAAGGTGAGGCTAAATGCTTTCACAACTCCATTTGTTGATCTTAGAGAAAACGATCAAATGGAGAAACGTCTTGGCTGGATTACAGAACTACTGAATTCCTGGAGGTCTCCTATTAGGGAATAGTTTCCTTCCCCAGAAAAATTAGAGAGTTTTGTCACTGACTTCAGCATGAAACTATCCAGGTTCACGGTATTTTAGATCTTCCATAGCACTTCATATCAGAATTACAGATTTCTGAAAGAGGTTGTTCTAGATGAAAAAATGTGTTTACAGATTTTACGTGCCCTTTCAGGCAACCAGACTGGCAAAAAATACATTAGACATCTAGATTAACAATAATAGAATGAATAGAACTGCAAACAGCAGAGCAAAGTTTAGGGAAAAATGGTTGATTATTTGGGTGGGGGGAAGTATTATGTTATTGGCCTTTTCAGAATTAATGAAAACCTTTTCCTTCAAAACAAGGAAAATAAAATGAGACAAAGTACTAACAGACTTTACAGCAGACCTGTCAGGGTGATGGACTTGTTAATCCAGCAGGTTTTTCTATCTCTATTTTTTATATTTATTGAAGGGTGATACATTTAGTAGAAAGTATTTTTGAAAAGGAATTACATGGTTCTTCCAGCTCCTGCAAGCCTGAGTGGAATGCTGACTTTTTAGGTTAAAGCTCAAAGCTTCTGAGTTCTTACAGGTAAGCCATCAATGTGTTTGCAGAAGTGTGTAGAGCAAAGAAATTGTGATTTCTGGTGTGCTCAACCAGTGACTTGCTGCACCAGCTTCAGCCAGTTTTGGACTTGCTTCAGAAGTGGTGTTTAACAAACTGCAACACTAAGCATCCAACAGTAGCAGAATCCACAACCCCAAGTGAGGAAATTACTGTTCCCCTGTGAACAGAAGCAGCGCAAATGATGGTCAGTGAGAATGGGATTCATGGTAAGCAGTACAACGGGCAAGAAGTGGCTTCAGTCACACGATGAAAGGCATCTGATTCAGTGTTTCAGGGAGGCTTCTTCTTTAGCTTAGAAAACATAGCTGATTAAGCACTTACTTAGATGTTTTATTCCAACACCAAAGAATGGTAGTAGTGGTACTGCTGCTGCAATCCTCCCCTTGCTTTTAAACTGACAGCTCAGTATTTGGGGAGCTAACCAGGATGCAAGAAATCTATTTCTAACCCATTTTCTGACAGATCGTTCTGTTAAAGCTGTTCCACTATGCATGGAATGATTACATTTTCTTGGAGATTGGGCAAGTGAGAATGACACTGATGCTTAGGAGAATGACAGAGGAGCATTTGTAGTTTTTCTGTAATGATCACTTCATGTTTTCTCTGTACACTTACTTGCAATAAACAATAGGACCAAGCAAGGGCATAGCAAGGGTACAGAAGGGAGCTGCCTATAGCAGCCCAGTTGTGGGAGTCAAGTCCTCCAGCATGGGACTGAACTCTGCTTATCCTCTAAGGTGAGGATTAGTGACTGCTTTTCTCAAGTGTGGGATTCTCCACAGCCTGGCAGGACCCACATATTCATGCTCATTCTCTGTATGTCAGCAGTGGAAATAGGAAACATGTAATCCACAGACCGTATGAACTAGGTATGCAGTGAACTAGAGTTTTGCCCATGCATCTGCTAGCTGTCTTTTGAATAGAGAAATAAAGATCTCCCTTGCTCCCTTGGACAAAGTGAAGAAGCTATAGATCTTCCCTTCCTTGCTCCAAGAAAGGGTAGAGGTAATAAATCACAGGCGGGACTTAACTCTTCTTACTTAGCATTGGTTTCCTAAGAATCAGAAAGCAGAAGCCCCCTGCGTGGATATTTCTTGCACTTGAGCTTTTTCAGTTAAATTCACCATTAAATCCATTCACTGATTCTGTAGCACCTTGACAGTATGTCAAGACAGGATACCTCAGCCTATCCTTCAGGAGAGAGTTACTCTCCTGAATGAACAAGTAACTCGGCCTCCTCCAAACCCCCATGCATCTTGGATCTTTTAATGAGTATTTTCACATCCTTAAAGGGGACATGGGCAAGTTTTATATTGTCATTTTTATCTTTCAGACTCTTATTGAAACATTTGAAAAAATCGGGACCACCAACATTGCAGATCTTGTTGCTGGACTCCTCACCATTGTTATCTGCATGGTAGTTAAAGAAATAAATGATCGGTTCAAACACAAGATACCTATACCTATACCAATAGAAGTTATTGTGGTAAGCAAAAGAGCGTAACAAAACCTGATAACAGGTAAAATAGATGGGGCTAGCTACAGGAACACAAGAACCCTTTTTAAGTTTCAAAACTGTTGTTTTATTTTATTACAGACAATAGTAGCCACTGGCATTTCATATGCTGCTGACTTCGAGAAAAAATACAATGCAGGCATTGTTAAGAGCATTCCAAGAGGGTAAGTGCCTTTGTTTTCTCGGAAATAGGTAATATTTTAATTGACTAAAAATGACAGTGGTAAGAGAAAAGATGTAAAAGAGAAATTGAGAGCTGCAACCTGAGTTTAGAACTCAGAGCTGGAGATTTCCTGAGTTTTGCTTCTGGCTCTGTCAAGTATGCCACCCAAATATGTTGCCTAGCTTTCCTTCATCTGTAAAATTGGCTTAGGAATGTCTACCAGATTCATGAAGTTCATCTGAGAATTAATTGCTTCATAAAGTGAATGTATGACTATGGGAAAGTGTAAAAAAAAAAAAAAACAAAACCAAGAAAAAGAAAAACCCAGGATTTTTACTAATGGAATTCTGCATAGATTTAGTTTCTGTAGACCCAAGTTATCCCTCCCACTGTGGTTCATATTCATGCTGCTAATATTATCCCAATCAATCTTGTTACTTCCGTAGTCATAAGAGCAAGGATGTTGAGGATTGCACTGGTAGAGACTTTCACTTGAAAGATTCAGAGCACTTCACAGTAGTAACCTTCACATTCCATTTGGTATTCAGGGCTTCATTAATTAAAATTTGAGGAAACACAGTAGGAGATAAAATGTTTTTGAGATCTTCTGAAGAAATATGTTAACAATAGTATGAAGTGTTATTAACATATTTATGTAATTCATCATACTATTCAATACATCCTTTATTCAATGCTTCAAAAAATGTACTTTTTCACTTTGCTATCATAAGGCCAAATCTCAGTCATGCTGAGAACAATGAGAGCTTTGTTGCTGATTAATAGCATCAGGATTTGGGAGAGCTAGATAAGCGTGTTCTGTATGTCAATGGGCTGTTTCCACCTTTTTATTAACTTGAAACATTACACTTCATATTATAAGCAACCTGTATGCCTCTGCCTCAAACTCCTTGACAATTCTAGTAAGAGCAGAATTTGATCAAAGATTATAACACTAATATATTTTCTAAATGCTAGATTTTTGCCTCCTGAACCTCCAGATGTCAGCCTGTTTTCCCAGATGATAGCAGCCTCCTTTTCTATAGCTATTGTTGCTTATGCTATTGCCGTATCTGTGGGGAAAGTATATGCAACCAAGTATGACTATGCTATTGATGGAAACCAGGTATGTATAACCAAAAGAGTTTATAGACATAGTGAATGTAAGTTCTGTTTCATGTAGCCAAATGAAAGAAACATCATCCACACACATTTCCCAGGCTAAAGCTGAACTGACAGAAGAAATTCTTTCAACTATTGAGAAAAATAAAAGCTGAAATGGCCATATATTACCTGACAAATTTACCACATAGAGATGAGCCAGATGTGCTCTATCTTAAGTATGTGCTTTTAATGAAATTAATTCCTTTTGTATTGCTTTAGTGACTCAAGTAGCTCTGAAAATGTAGCTAAAGCTAAGCACTGCATAGGGGATTTTCTGGTGATGTCAAGTTGACATGGCCAGCTTTAGCAACCTGCTTTCCATTTCCACTTGTAAGGCATATTTTGAGGTGTGCTCTGGGGATGAGGGACAATGTTAAGAAGTTCCTCTGGACAGCTTTATTTAGGCTTAGGCTCTGCGAAGGTTTTGTACCAGTTGAACTTTTCAGTTAGGGCATGATTTTATCCCAACAGAAAAAAGTTGTTGTGCTTCTCAGCATGACACGTTACATCAATATAAATGTACTTTACCTGTATACCTAAGTCCTGCAGCTTCACAGAAGTAAATGCTTACCGGCATATCAACATCCTTCAATAACTGTCTGCACCAAATGGCTGAATTGCTTTAATCATTGGTTTCTAAAGGCTAGAATGCCACTAGCTGTGCATTCATAAACTCTTAGAGCATTCCTGCAGTTGTTCAGTGTCTTCACCAGGGGTTATGTGACTTGCCCATGGGTGTGTGAGTGAAAATGTGAGAAAGCTTCCTTGTCCTGCATTTATGATAATTTTTATCATTTGAACAGATGAGAAAATGCACTCACTACAATAAGTAGATAAGCTGAGTACTTTGTTTAATGTGTCCTTTATTTTAGTACTAATGGATTACATAAAGATTGATTTTGGAAACACTTTTGCAGTATGTAACAAAACATACTTCTGAACACGATGGTCACTTTACAATACACGAAGCTTATATCTGGCAACACTTTGATTTATTGCCTCAAATCCATTGACTTTCAGTTTAATAAATCTGAAAGAGTAACACATGTTGCTGGAACTGCTGTTTACGCTGTTCTTTTGAGGAATATGCTGTTCTGCCAGCACTGATGTGCTTCGAAGATATTAATCAAATACTGTAGTAGTAGAATTACTGTCTATAAAAGCAAAGTGCCTTCCTTTCAATACTGTACTATTAATTTTACACTTAACAAAAGTTAAATGCAGACATGAATGATGGACAAATAGTTTACTTGAATAGGAGAAGTCAAAATAACATCATAGCAGCAGGTAGTGAAATAATTTTGAAGGACAGGTCAATACTATTGTCTGCCAGTGTTTATTTTGTCTTCATATATGCGTAGACCATTAAGGTCTAAGAATACTAAGAACAATACTTACAACATTTTCTTGCAGAGCACAGCTATTCACACAGGAATAGGTCCTTCTGTTAAAGAATATAACTTCAAAATCCTGCTCTTGTATTTGGAGCTTAATGAAAAGCTCACAGGAAATTTCATTTTGGAGAAAAGAAGGAAGAAAGCAAAAACCAAATCTTAAATTGTATGTTTAAAAATTTACAGTGAGTGAAAAGCTCTTGTGACTCTGTTGGCTTGGTGAAAACAATGTTTCTGTCAATTACATGGGGTTGCAGGCAGCTCCCAAATGCCTCATTTCCCAGCAGAAAAATGGCCCAGATCCCAGGACATAAAGGCCCCAGGGTCCTTGTCACTTGTGCAGAACAACCAGCATCAGTAGATGCCAGCATCTGTGACCCTGGGGCAAATCTATGAGAACACTGCCTGGGACTCAGCATGAGTTCATTGGGATGATCAGAGTGAAAAACTTCTGGCTCAATAACCTAGATGTTTTCAGTGAAACTGTTTTATTGCAAAGTTCCTGATTAGTTCTACTAATAATACAATACTTTGCATTAATGAAAGGCTTGTCTAAACTCAGACTTCTGCACTGATTAAAATTACTTGTTTAGCTGATGATGCTTGGGAGTTAAATTTATACAATTCCCATTTCTTGATGCAGTTATACCAGTGTAATTGTTAGAAATGTTAGGTTTGATGACATTGATGGAAATAAACTTTAAACATCTTTATATCACGATGAGTATGTGCATGCCAGGGAGGGTCTAACAATCAACTTCATTGTATTGGTTCCCAAACACAGGTGGTTACACTGGTACAAGAGGAATTTGTGTAAACATTTAACAGCTGTCACTAATCCATACTCTTCTCAATATTATTGTGCTACCTACTTTATAAACTACTGTAGAAAATACTGTCATTCTCCATTGCGGAATTGTCTTCAGGCATCTGTATTTACAGCATCATCCAATTATCTTTCAGGAATTTATTGCTTTTGGGATCAGCAACATTTTTTCAGGTGCCTTTTCTTGTTTTGTTGCAACTACTGCTCTTTCACGGACTGCAGTCCAGGAAAGCACAGGTGGAAAGACTCAGGTAATGACCTCTTCTTACTGGTACTGTGCACAGGTAGATTTAAACTTGTATAAGGCACAGCTTTCATATTGGGTTGAAAGTAGTCCTAAATTGATTGTATTTCTGGCACGGCGGAAGCCACAGGTATCTTAGCTAGCTGCTTGTGCTCTGGTAATGAATAATTTTTGTAGCCCTGCCGGAAGAGGGCAATCAAGTTTTACATGGCATGAATTTACATTAGGGGTCAGAAATGCTTCAAGCTTAATTCCCCAGAATTTCATTCCCAATTAAGGGACTGAATTGTCACAGTAGGAATTCAGGATGAGGGAAGAAGTCCTCTCACAGCTGCCTATGATGTATTTAAGCTCCCACGTGCTGGCCTGAGCAGCCCTACTATTTTGCCATTCATCATGTGCCCACGTGCTGTCTTTCTCATGTTGAGTAAGCTATGCTGGTTTACAGTACTACAGCTTTGCATTCTTTAACAGAGGAGAGCAACACCTTATCCAGCAGGCCCCTTTCTGGCTGACACACAGACTCTGCTCCTTTCATTTGTCTCTGCAGTGCAACCCTTCCAAGAGCTACTACCTTGCGTGCAGTTGTTTATTCTACCTGCTTAATTGAGTTCTGTGTTAGCTGAAGTGTATAATGATGGCCCACGTGTGCCTAAGCACAATGACAGTTTGGCAGGTCTCCTTGTTCCTAAAGAAATGTAACGTGAAACTACTTGTGCATTTTCCTGTGTAATCCTAGAAACAGAAGATAGAGTCTTAATAAGTTCATTTCCTATAAACACTCTGTTCCTCGCAGGTTGCTGGTATAATCTCAGCTGGGATTGTTCTGATTGCCATTGTTGCCCTGGGGAAATTGCTAGAGCCCTTACAAAAGGTACCGTAATTATCCTTTGCAGTACAGTCACCAGCACCAATCAGGCACCCAAATGCTCAACTTTGATGGGCAGGATTAATAGCTCTGTTTAAACTATGGTGACTGATACCAGACAAGGCTCTGGTTTACAGTGTTGAGCGCTATCTATCTTAATATGCATCTCTGCTTCTGAATAACACTTTTTCATCATTTTTTCCTCACAGTCTGTGTTGGCAGCTGTAGTCATAGCTAACTTGAAAGGAATGTTCATGCAGGTGTTTGACGTTCCTCGTCTGTGGAGACAGAATAAAGTGGATGCTGTAAGTAACCTATTTTTTTCTTTTTTCCTGAATTTTGTCTAGTTTTCTTTTTGCCTTTTAACACCATCCAAAATTCTCTTTACTACCACATGCACAGAATTTTTGTAGGGTTCACATCAATTAAAAATTCCCCAGTTTAGAGTTTTACCTAGTATTCTACTTATCTTTTTTATTCCATATACCTCACAGTAAGGGTTCCAATCAGGGTATTACTGTGCAGTGATGATTACTTCATAGCAATTACCATAGTTCACAGCACTCTTGTGTTGACATGGTTTGGAAATCACAATAAAGATGGCCTGTTGCCACCTTTACCATTCTGCTTTTATCTCTTGCACAGTTTAAATGGGTCAGAAAAGCTGACCTTTTCTTAATTCATGGACATATATTTATGTTGTTACCACACTAGCATCCCATTTCCCTGGATAATCTCAGCTAGTTCTCAGAAAATATGATTTCTTGTTGTAGCAAGACTAACCCAAGCTAGAATGTGGATTCATTTGGCATGCTAAGGGATATATAAACAGGCTTTTCTTACAATCCATTATACTTGCTCACATCCAACTGTTTTCTGTGGAATAGACTTTGAGTGTGGCTGTTACGGCAGGAAAAGATTGCATGGAAAGTAATTCCTCCATGCAGCCCTTACTCTGCTTAGTTTTACAGTCATTCAGCAGTACCTGTCTCAGGTATATTTGAACAGTTTTAGTCAATCATTTAGTAGTTTTCTCCATAGGCAAAAGATCCCACTGACTGCAGTGAGAAGTGCAGGCACTCGGCTTTCTGAAAGATTGGGTCCACTGGGTGTTCTGCCTGGGCAGTGACGCAGGAAGGAACTGAGGAGCCCACTTCAGCTGTTCTGCCTGAATATTCAGTAGAGACCTTAGAGAGTGCCGTCAACCTGTTAATATGAAATACCCCTTTTTGCAACAGTTCTGATTATCAGATACCATTGAGGAGCTCCCATCCCTCTCTATGTGTCTGCAGATGGGCACCTTACAGTATTTTACATTTTGGGAAAGTAAATTTTTTCCCATTTCTAATGAAAGATGAACAAAGACTGCCACCATTAAAAAAGGAAAATACATTGGTTACCTGCACCTCCTTTAATTTCACTGAAGTAACTGGGTCCTTGAGAACTGTTGGGAATTCTTTTGTATGGAAGTCAGCTAGTTGCCAGTGTGCTATGATCATCTCCATAGTTACATTTTTCTGCTACTCATATTGTCTGGTCTAGTGATTCTTCAGTGTGGCCAGGAGTTATAATTAAGAGACTTTACATTTGTCATTTCCTCTCCAGGTGATCTGGGTTTTCACATGTGTAGCATCCATCATTCTGGGACTTGATTTGGGATTACTTGCTGGCCTTTTATTTGGATTGCTGACAGTTGTGCTGAGAGTTCAGTTGTAAGTAACACAGGATCAGAAATAATCGTTGTTGTTATACCATGATAAAGGAAGACAATATACTAAAAAGCAAGATGATACGTGGCACAAAATCTGCTTGGGCTTACAGAAATTGTGAAATGGATAAAATCTGTTCTTTAGAATAAAACACTGTCTGTGTGCTGTCATTTAATTACACTGATAAAAGAGAAGCTACGTTATTTTACCATTATTTATTCTGTATCATGGTGGGTACTTTGGTGGTACTTAGCCATACGTTATTTATGCACCCACATAATTGAGTTCTAGAAAGGATAGGAATATTCCAGATCAAATATACAAAGATGTATGAAGGGCTTCTGTAATTAATTGATCATGATAGTAACTCTTAATATGTAATACTAGAACAGCATGTTGCATATACCAATAACTTTTTCACTTATTGCTTATACAATACTGAGTGTATGCCTGTGAAAGGAGGAGAAATCATGAGAATATGAGAAAAAATTGTTCTTGTGGCTGATGTGTTGCTGCTCAAAGAACACATGGTAGTGGAATGGTGAGAAAAGATGGCTTTGCAGAATCATGTTTGGCCATCATGTTACTTCTCATTGATCTTATCACTGAAAACGCAATATAACTCCTTTCCTTCAGTCCACAGAGTATGGTTACTGGCAATGCCAAAGGACAGTTGCACTGTCAGCAAATGCATAAAAATAAAGCCTTGAAAGTGTTGCCACATGATAGTAGATTATAAAAAATGGAATTTGAAGAGCCTCAAACCCCCCAAAATTCCCAAATTCAACACAGATATGTGAAACTAACATTAAAAGGAAGGTGAGGCTTTACAAACTTCAAAACAATTTGCTTCAGCTGTTAAAAATATGTACAGAGACTGCAAAATATTTTGATTTGTTATCGATAGAAGTAAAAATTAAAAGGGCTGGACAAAAAATTGTAAGTAATCTGAAAAGAATGTAAATGTATTGTTTCAGTTTATTTGAAAAAGAAAAAGGGATCATTTTTTTCAGAGCAAAAAAAAAAAAAGTCTTTTTCATTCAAACCAAACTAATCTGCTTTTAAAACATTTTTCTGGTTTGGGAAACAAATGGAACAAGTTCTTCATTCAGCTCTACATAAAAATGGTGCAGCAAGTAGGCTGAGACCACGGTACCTTGTCTTTGAAAAGGACCATTCACTACAAATCAGAAAAAGACACAGTGGCACAAAGCAGATACAACACTTTTGCAATGAGACTTAGTTTGACAGAAGGCAGCAGACTACAAGAGTCTAAGACGGTTTGTATGCAGCAATCCGTTCAATCCTGTGAATGCCTAAGCATGATGTTTACCTTCACCGTCTTTTCTTTTTGTTTCTGTTAGTCCTTCATGGGGTAGCTTTGGAAATATTCCTGGCACAGACATCTACAAGAAGGTCAAGGACTACAAAAATGTAAGTCATTGCTGAGTTGTTTCCATGCAGTCTACAAGCCACTGTAAGACAGAGTTGTGCATATTGTGGACAACTTGAATTTGGAAGTGGAGTGGTCAAAGAGAACAAGTTTCAGGACTGAATTCTGGATCCAGATGGTTGGTCCATATTGCATGCTGGGGCTGTAAGCTTCTGAAAACTACATTACCTCAATTATCAGCAAAGATATGCCATTATTTTGTGAACTAGATACGTAGCTGAATTTTTGAAACAGTTGAACTGCTTCTTATTAGCCAAACTATGGTTGTTGTTGCTTAACCTTATATTCTTCGGCATCAGGTTATAGAACCAGAAGGTGTGAAGATTCTCAAGTTCTCAAGTCCAATTTTTTATGCTAACATTGATGGACTGAAAAGCAGCCTTAAATCCACAGTAAGTGATAATGCGATGGATTTGGATGCTTCTTAAATGTCTTCAGAATTTTATCTAGGTAAAGTTAAATAATTCTGATACTTTTTCTGTAGGTGGGATTTGATGCAGTCAAGGTATATAATAAGAGACTCAAAGCACTGAGGAAGATACAAAAGCTAATCAAGAAGGGAAAATTAAAGGCTACTAAGGTAAGCTGGATTTTTTTAGTTTCTATTATTTCTCAAAGGATTACTGTTAGAGCTTATTACTTGAGCCTTAATTATGAGTTCCTCTGTACTCATCTCTAAAATAAAGATGGAAAAGTGTGACTTACTACTATGGTAGGAAGTCTAGGACTGCAGAAGACTTAGCAGAGCAGGACACCTATTGCCAAAGACCCCACAGATCCAGGCAGCTCTGACAGTCATAGTGTTAACAGGAGCGGAAGCAAGAGATTCCCTGATGTTACCTCTACCCCTCACCACCTCAGATTGTCTTTGTGCAGTAAAAATGCTGTCTTTTTCATGGGTACATGCTCCTGTTATCCAGCTTTTGATGCACATGTAAGCTGTATCAGTTGGCTGGTAGACATAGCTTTCCACATCCTCCTTAAAAGCAGCAGCCACTGCGGTATCACAGGTTTCACTCTCCAGCAGCAGTTCTTATCTGAATTCCCCACCTGGGACTTGAAACTGCTTTATTTTATAGAGAGTTCTCTGTGCACTGTTATGCTTCCCTGTTCTTTGATGGGGTCACCAACACCTGGTCTGCTGGGTGCTTGGGACCTTCAAGGCTGGAAAGAGAGTCCTTTCAGCATTGGTGGCCAGCAATCTTGAGGCTGGTAGGAAGCAAAAGGAGAAATCTGTTTGGTTTGTTTACTTGGTTCACAGGACCTTCATGGTCTGAAAATGAGGGGAAGGATGAATACGTGACTTGCTTAGTCACAGGGAATGGCTGCTTGCCTTATGAAGTGGTGATAGTTATGCTAACCACATTACCAGGGGTCGGAAGCAGGGGGTACTGGTCATAAATATCCATCTTGTTCATTCCTGAAATGGAAGGTATCCGAGGGAAGTTCTTCCTGTAAGTCCAAAACTTTTTCCATGGTTAAATACTATATTCCATATATTGTCTGTGCATTAGAATGGCATCATCAGTGAGCCTGGTGTTAATAATGAAGCTTTTGAGACTGATGAGGAACCCGAAGACAACCAAGATCTTCAAGTTCCCACCAAAGAAGTAGAGATCCAGGTGGACTGGAATTCAGAACTCCCAGTCAAAGTAAACATCCCCAAGGTGCCCATCCACAGTCTCATTCTTGATTTTGGAGCAGTAACCTTCTTGGATATCGTGGCTGTGAGATCAATAAAAACGGTAAGGGCAATATTTTTTCTGGGGTTCCATGAAAATGAAACTGGTCATTAGTATGTAAATCAAGAGCTGAAGTTAATTTCTGGGTTTTTAGAGGTCTGTTGTTGAAAAATACCTTCAAAACTCTACAGCAAGATGCAGAATATTGGTGTGTGCCTATTTTACATGGGAAAAAAATTAAAATGCATTACAAGAACAATATGAAGGTTGCATAGTCAAGTAATCTAAAATTAGAACTGCAACATGTGGTCCCCTTGTATGTATATGTTATGAAATACTTTAGTGATGTATTTTCTTTCCACATGCCTCCTGCTTTAAGCTGGGCACAGGATGATGCTCACTCGACACAGAGGTAGTAAAAATTTCATCCTACCATCACTTTTTAGTCTTTAACCACAAGATTTATTTATTCATTCAATATTATTTAAATTGTGAAGGAAGAATGATTCATTTCTTTATAGGGTTTTCTGTAGCTAATATCAGAGCACTTCATCAACATTCATTAATTCATCTTCAAGCATCACACTGTGTAAGAAGATAATGTTCTTAGTTTAGGGAAGGGTAAATGAAGTGAAGAGATCAAGGCCAAGTATTTCCAGTATTTTTTGGTGTCCTGTTGCAAGTATGTAGGACCAGATTGTTCAGTCTTTAGTCTTTTGTGATACTTTCTATGTTCAGATTGGATGCTTTCACTAACTTCATTTTGTAATTGGGACTGATTAACTTATCTATAGACCAGATCTTAGATTACCAAGACTCTAGTTTATCAATGAACAAAAGGGGATGGAATAAGCAATCAGCTCTGAAAACACTGTTCTAAGGACTGGCCTGGCACCAAGGAGCCAGGGGTAGAATCCAGTGTCCCACCTTTTAACTACCTGAAATACAAGAATGCTGTGTGCCTTGCTTCAGCTTTCTGCCTAGTCTTGGTTCAGTTCCAGCTTTTGAGTCAAACAAGATATGGGGTCCACAGACATGACTCTTTCCATACACATCTTTTTCATCCAAGAACAGGTCTATCTGGCGCATCGCACAAGGGAAAAATCTGTGTAGACAAATATGCATGTGCCAATGAAAGATTGTATCGTATCACACATACAGGGGGGAAATAAAGCTTGCTCAGGCCCACATGGTTCTTACATGATTATGCATATTATGAAAATAGAATGAGAACCTTAATAGGCAGTAATGTATGTATGTGTAAAATGGATAGTTCCACTTACACAGTTAAAAATAGGAAACTTCAGCAACGTAACTACTGATCTTTAAGCAAAGTATAGCAGTTCCTTATTTACCATGAATAGACAAAACATACAATTTGGAATGAAGACACTCAGAAACAAATGAAGTATGTATTTGTGTGCCTGTATAGTACTTATATAGATGCATATATATGTACGTATTTTCTCCTTACAGACTTTGCTGCAAACTTTTTCCTTTTTGTTTTTTTAGATAATTCGGGAGTTTGAGAGAATTGATGTGAGGGTGTACTTTGCTTCATATCAAGGTAAACATCCAAGTATTTCTACTACCATTCATGCAGAGAATAAAATATGGATGAGAAGGAGTGAGACAGGATCTTTACATGTGTCTGTGGGAGTATTTGTTTAATAAAAATGTGGATTATGACACTGATAAACATGTCAGGCTGTGGTGGCACACAAAGAATGGTAGGGTTTAAAGGAAATATGAAAAGTAAAAGTCAAGACAAAGCTATGATTGATTTATTTTGCTGTACTTTTGATTTCTGATAGCTGCAACCATGTATTTTGACATTTATTTCTTAAATTAGTTCAAACCGTATTAATCTGTTATGATTTTCTTTTATTCAGATAACCTTATATCTCAGCTGGAACGGAGTGCCTTCTTTGATGACACTGTCAAGAAAGACATATTCTTCTTGACTGTCCATGATGCTGTGCTCTATATAAGGAACCAAATGACATACAGTGAAAACCAGGATCCTATATTTGAAAAGGTATCCAGTAGTACATTTCCCTTCCTTCTGTCATTCATTCTTGCAATTTCCATTATAGCATGGCATGACTGAAAATTAGCCATAAAGCTGTAGTAAAAAACAAGTGGGAGTCTAGTAAACTGGACAGCTTCTGTAGTACATGAATATTTTGCTAGATCAAAGGAAGGGTCTATCGGTTGACAGGACCTTGTTAGTGGAAAGAACATGAGAAACAGGACATATGGAGAACACTTCATCCTAAGGCACATTTTCTAGTTTCTGAACACTGGCAGCTTAAGAACTGCCTTAGCTGGAGGTTTGAGCCATTATATTTAATTGACACAGATAGAGTTTTCATCAATGTGTCTGTCATACCCCTTCTGGAATCCCTTTACATGTTTTAGCTTGACACTATCCTGTAGAGATGGGTTCTGTAATTTTAAATGTGTTATATGACAAATATTTCCTGTTTGTTTTAAGCCTGTTGGATTTCTGGATTGTTAGCTGCAATGAATAATCATTCCCCGCTCTCTTTCCCACACTATTAATAATTTCATATACCTCTGATCTAAGCTGAAGAGTCCCATTCTGCTTGGTGTGTGTATGGAAGCTGTTCCACACTAGCGTTCATGCCTACTGCCCTTCTCTGTGCATTTCCTAGTTGCATTCTGTGTTTTAAGATACTTAACAGTAATAATCAGTTTCAATGATATAGGCAACACATAACTCATCATGTTTCTTAATTTCTTTCTGTCAAGATTTCACTCATGCAGGAGTCTAAACAGCCCATAGAATTCACAGAAACAAGCCGACCTGATGATGAACTTGATGTTCAGGAAGAGGTATGCACTTTAGAACTGAATGTGTCTATTACTGATATAATACTGCTGGCTTCATCCCTTTGTAGCACTGAGTCATGCTGTGAGACTATGACAGATGAACAGAGCCCTCAACAGTTTTTATCTCCATAAATATATAACCTCTCTGGGTACGTGAATGTCAGCACTTAGTGGAAGAAATCTTGAGATATAGTAGGTTATATGTACACAAGCATCTCCACTGTCATTTTAGGACTACTTCTGCCTTACCCAGGCTTACACATAGATAAGCATGAGTTAAGTGCCTAAAAGAAGACTTGCTAAGGCTTGAGGCTTCTGAGTCCAAAACTATGGTCAACTTCTCTCCTTCATTCCTCTTTTTAACACAATAGACACTTTCTCGCACAATCTGAACATTTTACAGGAAGCTGCAGCAAAGCAGTGTACTGAACACAACTACCATGCAACAACATGCAACAATACCATTAAAGCAATATTTTGTATTTACAGGTTGCTGCCAGAAAAGAAAGTAGCACTTACTGCTAAAATAACAGCCAATAAAATAGCACAAGCCACTTACTCAGAAAAGGGAGATTGAGCTAAATGCCCTTTTATAGCCTGAGGTGATGCATCAATACCTCAGAGCATTCCATGATTACTATCTGTCCCTCCTATACTGCTACTGTGATACTAGTCAGAACACCATTCTTAATTCCTGATCTAAAATGGGGTAGCACCCTGTGCTTGGCCTCTCTAATCCAGCAGCAGAAATGTTGTGATCCTTCTCTTGGTGATGCTCCATCAAAATGCTGCAGCAAGGTTGCTGTATGTGGGGGATGTAGAGGTTCCTGGAGGGAAGATGGTAAGAGGAGGTTGTGACTGAGTAGAGGTTCTCAGCATCACCCTGCATTGTAGTTTCTACTACAGCATGAAGTTCCATAGGAAATGTAGTCTTGGAAAGCAGATTGGTAAGAGGAGAAACAGACCCTAAGCAAAAGTCTTTCAAACTTCATCAGGGCTTGGTCACTTGATTGGGATACTTAGTATCCCTGATTCACCCCCTCCTCTTTTGTTTGGTATGAATATTGCAAGAGATGCAAATATTACTCTTTATCACTAACATCACTTGTGAGACGTCACCTGGAGTATTGTGTACAGTTCTGGTGTCCTCAACATAAAAAGGACATGGAACTGTTGGAACAAGTCCAGAGGAGGGCCATGAGGATGATCAGGGGACTGGAGCACCTCCCGTATGAAGACAGGCTGAGGAAGTTGGGCTGTTCAGCCTGCAGAAGAGAAAGCTGCGTGGAGACCTCAGAGCAGCCTTCCAGTGTCTGAAGGGGGCCTATAGGGGTGCTGGGGATGGACTCTTGATCAGGGACTGTAGTGACAGGACAAGGGGTAAAGGGTTCAAACTTAAAGAGGGGAAGTTTAGATTGGATATAAGAAGAAATTCTTTCCTGTTAGGGTGGTGAGGCACTGGAATAGGTTGCCCAGGGAGGTTGACTGCTCCATCCCTGGCAGTGTTCAAGGCTAGGTTGGATGAAGCCATGGGTGGGATGGTTTAGTGTAAGGTGTCCCTGCCCATGGCAGGGGGGTTGGAACTGAATGATCTTAAGGTCCTTTCCAACCCTAACTATTCTATGAACATAGGGAGAAGCACTTTCCACTCCTCTGTAAGTCACAGTACAGAAAAGAATGAAGGGCTAGAAAAACACCATGATTCTGAACAGAAGCATTTGAGAATGGAATGCCAAAGAGACTTCAATTCTGATTTCTATTAATGGGATTCATTACATGCTCATATTATTGTCATTAAATAAGAAACCAGGCAAAAAACTTCCAATCCAAGGCCAAAGAGTGTTTTGAGAGGTTTCTGTCCTCCACCTTTATAGCCACATTTTGAAGGTGAGAGGTAGTAACCTTCAGACCTGCAGCTCCCTGGCTGAGCTGTCCAGAACAGACACAAGTCAGAGAGCACCTGCCCCAGAATAGTTACTTTCTCTGAACTTTCTCTGAGGGCACATTGAACTTGGTAGTTTGTAGTTGACACATACATACACAAGCATTTCATTTTCCAAGTGGTGTGTACTCAGCACTAACCATAGCCTGTTTCTTTCCACCTTTTCAAAACCATTTCACTAGGCTATGCGGAGACTTGCTTCATGAAGATGGCCTGCTGGTATTGTCCTACCTGTGAACTCACAGCAGTATTTATCCAACGGTACTATATAAGCATTTTCTGCAATGAAACCAATCTTTGCACTTCAAGAAAAATCTGATTGTTTGTGTGAATGATACAGATCTCTAGAAAACTCTGAATTTTAGCTCATGTTATCCTGGAAATATTCTGGACCTTGATTCAGCAAGCACTTTCCCATATGATGTATTGACGAAAAAAATCATAAGACTTTTACAAAAGATGTACTCAGTTTTGGGACTAGTCAGACAGAAGGTGCATTACACTGTTTATCAGTGTGTACAGGATGAAAAACTGCTTTGTGGTCTGCCCAGGAGAACTGGAGAGACCAAAATCTTTGCATGGCAAGCCTTCTGTTCTGTATTTGTACCACACCTAATGAGAAGGCAGGAATTCTAGCTGGTCAAGGCTTTGGATTCTCGAACATTAGTGTGAGCATACCTGCTGACAAGTCTTGATGACCTTTTCCAAGCAATTCCTTAAGTTGCTGCAGGCTGTTTGATAACTGAAATGGGCGACAGGTGAAACAGTCCCAAAAACAGAAAACGACAATGAACTACTATAAAACTTTAAGTAGGATTAAGTAACCTTTGAATACAGGTTCACTAGTTCTATATTAGTCCCATTACAGTAAATTACGCACTACTATTAATGATCATCCCTAAAACAAAGTATACACAGAAGATTATTTTGGTTAGGTTATGTATTTTTCATCATGAGGCAGACCATGACATAAACTAAATTAAGGAAAACCTTAGTCCCCAAGTACTTAATGGAATCTGTAGAACAGGCTGCTACTGAGTGCAAGTGAGAAAGTCAGAACATGACCGAGTATAGAAGTTTGTGGGTTTATTTTTAAATGGAATTGAGGATTTTATTTAGTTAATAGTTTTATTTTTATATAGCATACTTTTAATCGTCTACATTAAACTGCTGCTGTTCTTTTACATTTCACAGTCCATAATGCACAAGTGCAATAATTTACAAAAGATAAACGATTTGACCTGCAAAACTTTAATCCTTACTTTAGGGCTACATAAAAAATACATGTAGGAAATCAATGTTCTTACTTTTAATAAAGAAATGTTTTTTGATGGAAAACAGACTGCTACCTTTAATTTCTTTAGCACTATATAATCTTCTAAATGCAGAAACCCTTGCATGGTGAGGGGACAGTAACAAAAGCACAAGAAACATCCAGGTATAAAATCCCTTTTAAGTTTCACAATGTGGGCTGACTGGTTTCAATATGTTCACATATTTAAATCTCCTTATGTGATTACATCAGCAAAATTTTCCTATATCCTGCTGCACAGAGAAGATTTTTGCTGCACGTAATGTTAGCAGAGACTCTGGGGTGAAAAGCTAAGCACTACATAAATGATTCCGTCCTAAGGACCTAAGTGAACTCCATCAAAATCAGTGAAAAAAAGAAAATCCAATAAACTGTCAGTTGGACAGCATCTTAGAGAGCAGGTAACAGCACCAGACTGACATCTGTACTCTTGAATTGAGGCAAAAATTTCAGCCTTCATGACAGACAGTGAAGTTTCTCATTTCAAATGCAATACAGGATTGAATTGAGGTGATACTGATGTTCCAGTCTAAGCCTGCAAGATGCAGGTCTGCATTCACAGACATGCCATCTGCATGTCTGCAGGCACCTCCACAAGGTAAGAATGTGGCAAACCAGGCTGACGTGCACCTCCTCAGATGGAAGCATTAATTTCTCTTTACACTAATGCTTAGGCTCAGCTGTTCTTATTTGACAGGTCACACTTTTAGCACTGCCTGTCCTCATTCTCTCCCTTTCCATTCGTCAGCCTAATGCAGAAGGTTGGCACTTCTGCCCACGTTAGTGACAAAACTTCCCTGACAGGCCATGGCCCCAGCTAAAATTAACCTGAACATAAGGTTCTGCTCCCAGTGCCCAAGGCCAGAAACAGCAGGACAAAGCCAGCCACGTTTGTCAGAGCCTGTATTGCTTTTCTAAAGTGGATGCACATTCCACGTAAAAAATAAAATATTCTGTCTGGGACTGATAGAGTGAGCTTTCAGCTCATTTTTGTGCAGAACACACACTGTGGAAAAGATGCAAGTGGAATTGTTTTCTCCTTAAGGGAATATCTGCACTGTGAAGTTCAAGTGTAGATCCTTACTTGACAGAGAATGTGGGCTTACACTATTTTTTGAACCTTCTCCAGTTCTTGTCCATATAGGTATTTATAAAAAGCAATTAAATATTCAACTGTCTTCCAGTTTCCTTTCCAAATGCAACACTTCAGCTGGAATTAATTATGATAAAATACTATCCAGTGCACTTATTCTTGGCCCCCATATTTCTTCCAGGCATGGTTGTATTTGTTGTCACAAAAACAGCATTTCACACAAAGCCTAGTTACACAGAATGGTACAAGGTGACATGCAGAAGGCATTAAAATGTCTTTCACAGTGCCTTGGCGGTATGTGCTTCTTGATTTTCTATGTATCGCTCAAAATGAAGGATACCAAAATAACGGATTTTGCAATGAAGCTAAAATTCTCCACAATGTTGTACTAACATCTGTGAGTAATGCAACTATATGTGCTCATCTTGTTCCAGCAGAATGAAGAAGTGATACTTTCGTATGCATTTTGAGTATTCCCTGCATGCCAGGTATTAAATTTGCACATGTATTTTAAGTTTTTTTACCAAAAAACCCTTTTAATAATAATTGTATCCATTAACTAGAAAATAAAGCTGTACATACTGAAAACACGCTCCATGCATCTGCATATTTGTTTTTTTAAGACTCTTCTCTTTGTGAATGCTTATTATGGAGAAATAAACCGTATTATTGGGGGGGGTGTGTGTGTGTGTGTGGAAGCGGGAATCAGTGTCAGCTTCCCTTGGGTCTGCCTTTTTAGGAACAGCAAAGACAAAAGAGAAAACCTGTTCTATCTGCCTTGAAGGGATAAGACAAACAATAGGCTTAAATGGCAGCTTTCAAATCTCAAGGCTATAAAGATAATGAGAGACTCCCTCTGTTAGGACACAAGGTCCCAGTCCTGGAGACCTTCAGTGAACCAGTCACCAAACCCTGTAACCTATGTTTTAATTGTATTTATATTTTTCTCCAGTGATAGACAGTATCCCGCTTAATTACACAGCATTTACAAACTGCCAAGTTTTCAGAAGTAACACAAAGTAGTCTCTTGAGATAATGAGCTCTACTGCTGCTGGCCAAGCTGGATAGGGCTTTGAGCAACCTGGTCTAGTGGAAGGCATCCCTACCCATGGCAGGGGGATGGCATTTGATAACCTTTAAGGTTCCTTCCAACCCACACCATCCCATTAGGATTCTGTGACGCTTCCAGGTGCCCTGGATGTTCACTGTTCCATCAAGTCAACGACGTTCCTACAGCCCCAGCTGTCGGGAACATGCCGTTTCCGTGGTAAAACTTTAGGCCGGCCAGCAGCAATTCAGCGAGCCCGTGTTCTTTTAGATCTGTCCCATGTCTTGGAATCCCGCACCACACAGCCGTCCCGCTGGGCCCGCGGGCAGCGCCGGTGCGGCTCCCCAGCAGAAAGACCACTCTTAATTCTGCCCTTCCCCAAGAAACACGGGGTCACGCTTCCTGTTTCTAACGAGCCTCTCCCTGCCGCGGCCCAAGGCCACCCAGCCGAATTCCACCGGGAGCCCGCTCCGGAGGGGCGGGAGCCCCCGGAGCCGAGGCAGGCCCCGATGACGACTCACAGCAGACCCGCCCGCGCCTGACCGGAGCGCGGATCCTGCCCGCCGCCAGGCAAAGCCCTTTTCCCCGCAGCTCCCCGCAGGGCGGCACCCGGCCCGGCCGCCATCTCCGCGGCCCGCCGGGCTCCCCTCGCAGCTCACAGAACTGTACCCCAGAGAAGCGGCCCGACCGCCTCCCTCCCGGCAGCCACCGCGGGGCAGCCGCGCACTCCTCCCCGGCCTCATCGCGGGGCCCGCTGCGCCGGTGGCCCAGTCAGCAGCGCTCCGCCATGCGCGCACCGTCCCGCGGCGGCACGGCCGCTCCGCAGACGCGCAACAACCACGTCCCCGCAAACGCTTCCCGACCGCGCACGTTTCCACGCTCCCCCACCCGTCTCCCAGCCGCTTCTGCTTCCGGCCGCGCCCTTCCGCTCCCACAGTGCCCCGCGCCGAGCCATGGACCACAATGGTGAGGAGGGGAGAGGCTGGGAGACCCGTTTATACCCGCTCGCACCTGCGCCCGTTCCGCGCTGCCGGGCGGGGAGAGGCCGCCCGCGGGGCTGCCGAGCGGGGGGCGGTGCCAGGGTGGCGGCGGGATGCGGCCTGGCGACCGGTAACGTCGGCGGGACCCGGGTTTGCCGCGGTTCCCCGCGGCCCGCGCGGCGCGGCCTAGTCCGTCCCCGCAGCGCTGGGCTCGCGTCCCTCGCTCCCCCTGGGGAGGCGCGGCCTCCCCGCCTCCGCCCCCCTCCGTCCCCCCCCCCCAGCTGACGGGCCGCCAGCGCCCGGAGTGGCCCTCACCCGCGCCGGGGTGCGCTGCGGAGTGCGGCGGCGGTGGGCGCGGCGTCCGGCGCGGTCGGTGGCGGCTGCGCGAAGCGGGGCGGTGTGTTTGCAGCGCCCGCGCCTGTGGCTGCTCGGGGGTGGCGGCGGGGCCGGTGTGTGACCGGTGTGTGACCGGTGTGTTTGCCGAGATCCGTGCTTGTGCTCTGGAGAGGAAACGGGCATAAATACTTAAATTTGGCTTTGTTGCTTTGCCGGTTGGTGTGCTGGCGTCATCCGACAGATAGATGAGTGGGCATGGGGCTTTTGATAGGGTGTTTTGTGCTTTTTCTTTGTTCTCCGCAGCAAAGATTGCGTTATAAATTTACGAAGTGTAGTATTTGAGCTATATTGGCGATTAAGAAATACCTGGAACACGCAGGTAAAAGTTAAGAAAGGTTGCTGAGCGTAGCTGTTCAGGAGGCTGTTTCACCTCTAATTAGAGCATCTCTGAGTAGTCTTAGCAATTTTGGGATGGTTTTATTTTGCTGGGTTTTGGTTTGGTTTTGTTTTATTTTTTTCCTGAACTTAGTTCTGGTAGTTCTGCTCGCACAGACTGGAATTTATTATCCTTTCATGAAACATGAATGACTAATAAACTTGCTAGTTTGGATTAGTTGATCTGCTAACTCATGTAAATACCCGTGGCTTGCAAAGGCATATGGAACAAAGGCATCAGAACTTAATTGTTTCCTATTGACAGTTTAATGGACTAAATAATACACAAGTTTGGTTGTTTTTTTGGTGTTTTTTTGTGTGTGTGTGGGGGGGGTGTTTTTTGGTTTTGGGGTGGTTTTTTTTTTTTTAGATTTGTTTTAGTTATTCCAACTTGCAAATGGATTAAGGCTCTGCAGAGACTTTTTCTGGTCTGTGGTGGTGTGGTTTTGTGTATTCTGGTAGAAACTAGCATTTCCTAACAAGTGGAAAATACACAGCTTTAGCATCATTAACTCTGACATTCTAGTCCAGCAACCTCTGTGGAAGGCTGGTGGGAGAGCTGTCTTGGCTGGGTCACCTCTTTACCCAGCAGGACAGACTAAGCCAAGGCAACAGATGAACAGAAGTAAAACCGGGCTTCATTGCTTTTACCTTTTTGCATGTTGCCTTTTAGCATGAAACGTGTAAACCACAGTGCTGAGAGGAATAAATACATTTGATCGTCAGGGGGAATTGAGGTCTCTTGATTTTATGGTAAAGTGACTGTCAGGTCACAGTTCCAGTTTGAAACCTTGTTGCAGTTCCTAGTTCCCCAGGGTAGCTACTTAAGGCAATCCCTTTTCCCCTTTTTCTTGTTTCTCCTCCTACTTGTATTGTGTGGGATGGTTATAGGCTTTGGGGGACAGTAGTTTGTGAGGCATTGTGCAGAGTTACACTAATGGGGCCCTAATTTTAGTGTCCAGATGTTACAGTACTGTAATCCCCTGGGGCCTTGATCATTCCAGTGCTGTGTCAAGTGGAGCGCAGGGCTCATGATGTTACAGCTTGTGGTACATCCGTTCAAGGCTGAGCTTTGAAACAGCTGCCAGAATGGCATTTTCCATTTAAGTAACAGTGAGCTGGGTAGATTTGTGAAGGACAACTTTGTTTTTGCGTGGATGAGATGCTATGCAGTGGTTGAAGGTGGACTCACTGGAAGCTGAGGGAGTTGTACTGCCTTCATTGGTATTGCTTATTGCAATACCCCCCTTTCGATTATCTCTCAGAGCATTGTATCTACTGATGCATGTGTCAGGCTACTTTTTGCTTCCTTTGCCTGGTATTCAGACTTAAGTCTGGTTAAAGAGAGTTCTGTGTATAGTGGAGAACAATAATGTTCAGTTTAGCAATGGTACTCATATGTATTCTTAAGTATTGATATTTTTGTGATGCTTTATGCTAAACTTGTAAGTGATATGTCAAGATGGTGAGTTAATAAAGAAACTAGTTTCCTTCCAGTTTTAATAAAGAATTTACATAAGTTGTAAAAATTACCTTTTCTCATAAGAAATTCTGTGTTGTCAAGGTTGTACAAAGAATTGACTCTTCAGTACTATTTATGCTGTGACAGAAGCTATACAATTAATGTTTGGGGTTATTTCATTTTGTGGAGGAATGACAGGCTTGCTAACTTTTTAAAATAGCTTTATTTTTATAACTAGATTTCCTAAAATCTAGTTTTCCCCAATGCAGGTTTTTTTGTCTTCTAGAAGAAATTGTGTGTGAAGATACTTATTTTGTAGTGGTTAAACTTTGATATGCTGTATGAGTCTTAAACAAGCTTTAAAAGTTATTTTTCTTAAAACCCTTCTGGAAACTATTAGATAACTAAAAAAATACATAACTTTTTTTTCCCCCTTTCATAGACAATGATTTGCAAGGAACAAATAGTTCAGGATCATTGGGTGGTCTTGATGTTCGTAGAAGAATCCCTATAAAGCTTATCTCAAAACAGACCAATAAAACCAAACCTGCACCTCGAACTCCAAGAAATATGAACAGGATGCCTTCGAAGACACAAGCTGGTGATGAAGGTAAATTGATATAAATACTAGCCCTGTAGGGGAGCATATTGTTCTGCAGCATTGTTCAAGACCGTATTCAGTCCTGAAGACTTGGAGTCCAAGGTTCTAAGTGCAAACAAATTTAAAATTCCTGGGTGCTGTTGTGCTATAAGGATTACATGGTGCACACTCCCAAAACAGTCTGTTGTAGTGTTTTGACTGTACCTTTCTGTAGAATGGGCCCTGCAGACTGGAAGTGCATTTCTTGATGGTTTCAGTATAGAATGATACATGCTTTTAGTAGCAGCTGGTGTCAGTTAGGAAAGCATGGCGGTTGGCTCGTGTCTTTCTTTTCTTTCTTCTTTTCACAGAAGAATTTGAATATAACAAAGAGGAGCGATACGAATGCAAAGGCGGTGAAATGTTTGGCAGTCAAAGGAGATTCCCTGGACCCATCTTTTGGGACTATAAGGTAAAGTCATGGGTGGGAAGTCATGAATCTTTGTGAATCATTCCAAGCTGTAGATAGTTCTGGTAGATACCTTCTTAAGTAAAAGTGCTTCCCTTATTTTTGACTGACTGATTAAAAATACGTACTCTGCTTTCTCACATTTCTTGCTTCCTTCTCAACTAATTCAGAAATAGTGAGTGTGTTGATGATAATTGAAATGAGAAACTTTGAGTGATGTTGGTTTTTTGTTTTCCCACTCCCTTCTCTATCCTATCAGATAAACTTGCTGGGGGAAAAGGATGATACACCTGTCCATTTTTGTGATAAGTGTGGATTGCCCATCAAAATGTATGGACGCATGGTGAGTGAAACTTATAAGTGCAAGATGCAGTCATGGCTTCCCTTTAGGTAAAATTAGTTTTTACTGTGTTTCTGTGAAGCCTTTAGAAGTTACTGTTTATTCAGACACCTGCTGAAATCAGCAGAATATCAGGATGGAAGCGGTGGCCTTCGTTGCTGACGTGTTTAGGTTTTTTTCCATTTGGCTGATATCACTTCACCCCCTGATGTAATAAAGTAAGATTGAAAATGTTAATCAAAAAAATCAGAACATCAACAAAAAACCCCTTCAAATTCATTGGGTTTTGACCTTACACCACTTAGCTTTAAAAGGAAGCTGTTTAAGAGTCACAGTGATGTTAGAAAACAGTTTGCTTATATGTCCCTTTTAAGTTAGTGTGTCAGAATCCCTGAGATTAAATTAGATTTCTAAGTGTGATGTAACAGGCTTCAGGATCTGGCTTAATGACAGTTAATGCTTTTAAAACTTTTCTTCCTTGCCAGCAAGAGAAATGTAATTAGATTTCATATGCAGCTTCTGTGAATGTTCTTGCTGGTATTATTGCAAAACCTAAATTTTTGCCTGTATTTTTTTGCCAACATTAAAAAACCCAAACAAACCTACCCCAAAAAAACCCGAACTCAACACAAACTGTTTTAGAGAGCTTCTATGCAAAGATGGTGTAAACTGCCAACTGTGTGTTCATGGGCTGCGCTTGTTCACCTTATAGGGAACTTAGTTACTTTTATTATTAGCTACCTTTATTGTTGTTATTATTATTTTGTACCATAGGAAGGAACTGTATTCTGCAGAATGACACAGATATTTATATACAGATAAAAAACAGGAAAAAAAAAACAGAGCTGTTTCTTTGTCTCTAGATACCTTGCAAGCATGTTTTCTGCTATGACTGTGCTATACTACATGAGAAAAAGGGAGACAAGATGTGTCCAGGGTAAGTTATCTCTAGACTTGTTATTAAAGGAAATGTAGGAAAGTAACTTAAATACCTTATTTTAGATACTGTGTTAGCAGTTATTTATGCAATTATTTGTGTAGTTTTTTAGCAGAGGCAGAAGAATACTCTCTACTACATCAGTTGATTATAGTTTCATATCTTATATTTTGAGATTTCAAGAGATCAGCATTTACTGTTTAAGTATCTGGGTAGATAACTTGTTATAACTCTAATTTGAAAAGGAATGAACAGCAGTTTAATTTACTTAGTGAGAGTGACTCTAGGTAAGTCTTAATGCACAGAGGGAATTTGAGAGAGTGAAGTTATCTATAAGTTTCCACCTCATGAAATTTTAATGGTCTTTCATAGTTGTGTTTGGAAGCTTAAAACCAAGATGAACTTCAAAATCAATGAAATGTTTCTTTCTTTGCTATGGTGGGGAAGAAGTTGTCTGTTCTGATTTGCATAATTAGGGTAAACTAGTTGACTTAACAAAAAAATACTGCAGATAGAGCTCTCTATGATGATTCTAAACGAATATTCTCTTACGATTTAGCTGTAATGAACCAGTGCAGCGAATCGAGCAGTGTGTACGAGGGTCTCTCTTCATGTGTAGCATTGTTCAAGGGTGCAAGAGAACTTACCTGTCACAGAGGGACTTACAAGCTCACATCAACCACCGCCATATGAGAGCTGGGAAGCCTGTTAGTCGGCCTCCAATTGAACCTGTACATCCTCCTATTGCCCCACCGCCTGCCGAAATTCCTGAGCGGTTCATAATGCCACCTGAGAAACATCATATGAGCCACATTCCGCCAAAGCAGCACATCATGATGCCACCACCTCCTTTACAGCATGTGCCACATGAGCATTACAACCAGCCACATGAAGACATTCGTGCACCTCCTGCAGAGATGGCAATGGCTCCACCACCACCTCGCCCAGTCAGTCAGGACACCTTCCGCATCTCCACGAGAAAACACAGCAACTTAATCACTGTCCCTATTCAGGATGATTCCAGTTCAGGTGCTCGAGAACCACCTCCACCAGCCCCTGCACCTGCTCATCATCATCCTGAGTACCAGGGTCAACCAGTGGTATCTCACCCTCATCATATTATGCCTCCACAGCAGCATTATGCACCACCCCCACCACCACCTCCACCAATAAGCCATCCACTGCAGCACCCTCCCCAGGCAGCAGGGACTCCTCACATGGTGTATAGCCAAGCTCCTCCACCACCAATGACCTCTGCTCCTCCTCCTATTACCCCACCACCTGGACATATAATTGCCCAGATGCCACCATATATGAATCATCCTCCTCCAGGACCTCCCCCTCCTCAGCATGGAGGCCCACCCGTAAATGTAAATGCACCCCCTCCCCATCACTATAATCCAAACTCTTTGCCGCAGTTCAGTGAAGATCAAGGAACTCTTAGTCCCCCTTTCACACAGCCTGGGGGAATGAGTCCAGGGATATGGCCAGCTCCAAGGGGGCCACCTCCACCTCCAAGGATGCAAGGGCCTCCTGCTCAGGCCCCGCTTCCTGGACCACACCACCCTGATCAAGCCAGATATAGACCCTATTACCAATGATACAAGCAACTATATGAATAGAGAGTGCTATGAAGAGGATAAAATTATATACAACAGCCTTTTAATTGTTTTGGGGTTATTTTGTTGTGTGTTTTTTTTAAATACTGTCATTTTGACTGTAGGACATTTTGGGGTTTGAATCTTAAACGAATTTTAAGCCTTGGCTGTAGGACTCTGACTTCAAATACTCTGTAGTACTAAAATAAGTGGCTTAGTAAACCACGGTTGCATTTTAACAGAACTTCTGTCTCTAGTGTGGCTAAATTGTCCTAAGATGAACACTTGTAATATTATTTCCTGGAGAAAATGAACATGTGTTGTACCATTCTGAATATTGTTTTTGTTAAATCCAGTGTTTAGTTTCACTTGTGATACATTTTTGTTAACCTGTGTACAATAATTAAATTGAAACATGATTGTAAAAGTGGTGGGTTTTTATATGAAATTAACACAGACATAGTTCTGGGCCACCATTTCAGCACTAATACTTTCCAAATGGGCAGTGTAATGAAATACTAAGGGAACTTAAATATTTCTCCTACTAACAGTTACCATTACTTGCAACAAATTTAGGCTATAACCAGGCATGCAGAATACCGCATTTCAGTTTTTTTCTTTCGTCTTTTTTTTTTTTTCTTTAAATTCATGCAGCAAGATAAGTTGTTCAGAGATACAACTTTGGGGATGACATAAAGCCATGTGGGGCTTATTGTGGGGTTTAGTGGGGATTTTTAATTTGGGTTTTGGCTTTATGGAGTTCTTGTTTTAAAGCTAGTTTCGATTTGAAAGGTTCTGTTTACATGTATGCTGTTCACTAGCGTTGAATTCAAACTTGTGTTTGCCTATGGCTATGTTTGTGCAGAAGTGGCTGTGAATTGGCTTGCCATGTCTGTGAGAAACAGATTATTTTAGGTAGGGAAGTGGTGTTTGCCTCTGTCACTTTATATAATATGTACAGCAGGAAAACTTCCCATTTGGATAACCTGGAAGAAGTGGTCTAAAAACCCATATGTAGATACAAAGAAATAAAAAGCTACACATCCTTCATCTGTTTCGATTTTGTGATAAAGATTTAACTGAACAGACAAGAGTTAGGTGTCTGGGTTTTCTTTTGTCAAAAAGTAGCAGTGTGAACAGGCCCTCGGGTCTCCTTTGGCCCAAAATTCATGTTTTATAGAGAGAAATGCAATAAATGACAATGCTCTTTTTTTTTTTTAGTGCAGCTGATAGGAGAACCAGCCTGTAAGATGCCAGCACAGTCTGTCATTTGGAGAGCTTATCTTTGCATTTTTAATCCATGTTAGTGCTGAACCTTTGTCTTTTCAAAACGCTGCATTTCTAGCAGTGGTGCTTTTAGGTGGAGAAATCTGTTGGGTTTCAGGGTGGGGTTTTTTTTTTTGCACAGGTTTGTAATTCCCTGCTGTTCTTGAGTAATCTGAACCATCTTAAAGCCTCAGTGTTACCATTTATTTTGTAAACGTCTTTCCCTGCCTTATAAGTGGTAAATTTATGAAGCTTGGCAGTGCAACACGCCAAATGTTGTGATTTTATGTATAAACTGCCTGGTTTTAGTTACCAGAGCAAGGGCTCTTCAAATTTGCTCTGTTGTTGATTGCCATGGATTTCCTTGTGACCAAGGGACAATCTTTTAGTCTACCTTTCAAATAAACACTTCTTTAGAGATGGGCAAATAAATTCTGGGATATACAAATAAATTCTGGGACATACAAATGGCTGGGAATTGTCACCTGATGAGAAGCCTGCTTAGCTGTAATACGCTTCTTCGAAGGAAGAGTTGTTTGGTTTGCTTTCTCTGAAAACTAAGTTATTTGTTTAAAAAATAAAGCACACTGGTAAAGAAAAAGGCTGGCTGTGGTAGTGTGCTGTGCTACTGGCTTGGCTGAAAATCTATTTCAGTATGTATGAAGGTGAAAAAGACTGTGGGTGTTATTTTGTTTCGGTAACTTAAGAATAAGCACATGAGGAACTTTAAAGGGGACCCCCTTCTGTCACTGTTAAATTGCTCGGCAGGACGTAGGCACGTTTATATTACACCATATAACTTCATGGGGGAAGAAATACACGTGTGAATAATATTCTTTGACTGCAAAGGCAGACTTAGGTCTGACATACCTGATTTAAGCAGCCTTACTGATGGTTCCAGGCTTTGTTGTGTTCAGGCTGAGAAGGTAACACATGGGGGTTTATGCGGGTACGATGTGGCAGGCTTTTGTGCAGGGAGTTACATCGACCTGCGCAGGGCACTCTGTGTTGGGATGTAAGACATTCTGCAGTGGGCTATTACCTGTTCAGTTGCAGGTGATGAGGAAATACTGTCATGCTTGTCTTTTAGAAATCAGATTGAACGCTTGTGTTACGTATCCAGTCAGTTGTGAAGGTTTCAAACAGAATTCTGGGTCCAAAGCTATTCTTGAAGTTCTTGATAAAGAGCTTATCTGAAAATGCTGAGGCAGTTGAATTAATTGAGGGAAAACAGCAGCTTTGCTCTTATCAAAAAGCACAGAACAAAATATATCACTGTAGAGAATGTACGAGAGTTTTTTTTCTCTTTATATTTGAGGCAAAGGTATGTTATACTGACTGTGATGTACTGTGCAAAAAATCAGTGGGATCCCTTGAATTGTTTAGTGATAACTTTGTGATAGAGGGCTTGGTGAAAAGTCATCTCAGGTAGTCAGGATTGGATCAAGTTTGTGTGTCCTGCTTTTGTAGGAAGACCTAAATCCTTTTTTTCTTTCATTTATTAAGTCTGAAGCATCCAGGGGTAATGAAGGGGACTGTTGATGCTTTCATAGTTCCGAAGTCAAAAAATGTTCATGTCGCTTGAAACCTTATGTTAACATTTAATTTATGGGGCTTGGGGTGTGTTTTGGTTTATGATTTGTCGTTGCTTTTGACTTGAAGGCTTTTTTACCTCAGTCAGTTAGTTGGGGTTTTTTTGCAAAATACCTGATTTTGGTGTGAAGTTCAGAAATTCATATATTGTATTTAACTGTGTGATTGACAGTCTTAGAAATGGAGAGATGTACTTGCAAGTTCTTTGGATTCCTACTTACATCTTCCTGTAAAGACAAACATTTGAATTGATTTCTGTTTATTGTAAATGAATACCCCTGTCTGTGGCAATGGTCTCCCTCCCAAGGCATAGCTGAGGAGATCTCAAGTTTTAAAGTTAACTCCTGACTGTATTTAGATATGTCAGCCACTGTAGGTTCCTCCAGTAATGTCACATAAAGGAATGAAAAGGAGTTTGATGTCCACCGTGTCATGAATGAAAGGGCACCGGGAGATAGCTTGAAAACATCTATGATTTAGATGCTTCTCTCATTATCTTCAATTCTGTCTGTAACGTTGCTTAAAGGATGGCCTGAAACCATGCGTGCTTTACCACAAGCAGGCTAATTGTGTGAACATGCATTTTATTTTTGTTCGGTTGGTTTTTAATGTGGTTGACATGAAGATTGGTGACACAGATGTGGTAAGTGATATTTTCTTGTGCCTCTTCACAAAGGAAAATGAAGGATGTGAATTATTTTTTCAAAATCTGATCCAAGGAATGAGACAGCCGTACTGCCTGGAGTTCCCACTCCTTTTCACCCACTGCTCTCAAAGGAGTGACAAATGCTGTTTCTTAAAAACTAAAGTGGGAGTAACTCGTATTCATTCCATGTCGGAGTCTGCACACACGGCAAGGGAGAAAAACTGCCTAACTACCTCCTGTCTTATGGGAGACAAATGTTCCTGAAAGCACACTTGTGGATATGCTTTCTCTGTAGGTGGACTCCGAACAGACCTCTCTGTTCTTAAACTGTTTTCTGCTCTGTAAAACTGGTGTCTGATTGCGAGTTATTTCTCTCTGCCTGCATTGATGTGTTGCTGACAGAAGGTGCTGCCAAGCTTGAGAACCTGGAGGAGCAGTGGATTGCAGCTGCAACCTAATACTGAATGTGAGGGAAGTAAGTTTGAACTTTTCCTGTTTGTATATATGACGCTACAGAGTGCAGTGCAGCAGAAAAATGCGCAAGGTTTATGTATTTTCACCCTGACTACATTTAAAAGAAATGTCAGTGTTGTAGAAGTTGTATTCCTTTTTTTATTTCATGTAGCAACTGTTAAATCATCTTTATGTAGTAATGCTGCCTTCCTAACTGTGAGGTTCTTCACTGTGTTCAGGTATGTTATATTTACACTGATGTTTTGTACTGACCAGTTTGTGAACTGAGCTAGCTGCCTTAGTTTGGACAATGTGAGTGGGAAGGATGAATATTAAAGTTCCTTTTGGTCCTGCCTTAGCCATAAGACAGGTTTTAGCAACTTTTCCTGCTCTGAATTGTATCCCCTTGTTCTCTTTCAATATGGTGCATCAATTTGTTCGTTTTTTTTAATTGTTTTCAGTTTTGACACAGTTCATGAGTACAAGAGTTTAAAAGATTTAAAAATCCAACATACATTGGGAAATTTGTGGATGGAATAGCAGCCGGAAGCTGGTAAATCTTGAACCTTTAGTAATTCATTTTGATAATACAATGCAAGTGATTCTGGAGTGCTGGTAGGAGCGGTTGTAATGCAATTCTGTTAATGGAAAGAGTGATAATACGTGCAAACAGGCAGGAGTGTTCTCATTTTTATGTAGTAATGTTTCACAAAAGAGCTTCATCTTAACTGCTTACAAACACAATGATGTCAAATAGCTGTGAGTGTGTGTCACTCGACACATGATGAGTTTTCTTCATTTTACTTGTGAAAGCCAATGCTGGAGTGTAGCTCCAAGATAATTTCTGGATCAGGTGAACTTTCAGGCATTTTCTTAGCAAGCAGAAGGGATCACAAGTGTAGAGTGAGAAAGAAAGCTGTCCACCCTCAGCACAGGAGTGAGGAGTAGAGAACTGTGAGCGACATTTCAGTGAAGTACTTAAAGATACATTTTCTTTAATAGAAGCTTAGTTTAAAATTGAAAAACCAGGTTTGCATGTCACAATCCTCACTCCATTGGGCCCAAGACCTTGAACAGCTGAATCGCTTCGAATTTATTTTTCTCTATCACACAGGCAATCTCTTCTGCACCGCCAAATGAAAGCCAGGTTTGAGAGTAGGCTTGACCATGGGCTTCTGTGTTGTCCATCCCTCTTGCTGGCTGTAAAATGCCTGTTACTTAGTTACCAAGCATCTGTGCAGTGCTGAGGAGAGATAGGCTCAGGATATGTGATGATGTATTAACACCATACCCATCTGCCCTCCAAAAAGAAAATGGGTATGAAATTTGCCTTTTAGCTTATTTTTGAGTAAAACATTTGAAAAGTGGTAATGGTATTGCTCTAACTAAGCAGCAACAGTGCCCAGTGAAGGACGAGTAAGTATCTAGGTTTCCAAATGTCCCTGTCTCAAGAGTAAGCTAGTAAATCTGCATCACCATGATATCCCACAGCAGAACAAGATGCATGTGCTACAATCTGTATCAGGGTGAAATGCCCAGAGGAACTTTAGTATTGAAGTAACAGAGAGTTGAATGAAGAAATAACCAGTACCCGGAGGGGCAAATTACATAAAGCATCAGAAATACAACACTGATGCTGTCAACACTGAAAAATAAGGAACGGGGTGATTTAAGAGGATGGTAAGTAGCCGGCAGGGACATGTGACATGGCTCTCTGGTTAAGGCTGTCCAGGTATCTTGTCCATTTAAGAAATGGTGAATATTTTTGGAAGGGGGATTTATGCTCTGGCCCACTGTGCTGTCAGAAGAGTCATTAGTATTGAAATTATTTGGTTTGAATGCAATTTAGAAAGAATATCTTTTCTTAACTTGGAGCTTGCCAGCAAATCCAATGTGGTTTTGAAATGCAGTATGTGTTGTTCCACCAGACTGACTTGCTTTTGCTAGGGATGTGTGTCTCAATCTGTATAGATGCACTTGAGTACAGGACTGGAAAGAACAGCCTTGAGTCAGAAAGTCCAGGTTTCACTGATGTGATGTGGTATCATGACTTTCATAAATACGTTAAGCCTCTTCTCAAAAGTAATTCAGGTTTTTTTGCTCCTCTAATTCTAACTGGAAGGAATGTTCCAGAATCTCACCATTGTAACAATTATAAAACATCTTCTAATATTGATATAGCTTATGTTTATGTTTGGCCATGTCGAGCTGCTTGTCAGCCAGCACCCCTGAGTCCTCCTCAGAGCTGCTCTCAATCCATTCTCCATCCAGCCTGTATTTGTGCTTGGGATTGCCCCTACCCAGGTGCAGGACCTTACGCTTGGCCTTGTTGAACTTCATAAGGTTCTTGTTAGCCCACCCTTCCAGCCTACCCGGGTGATCCTGTTCCTGGGGGACATGTGCCAGGTCTCATTGGTTATGAGCATCCTCGATGGTATATTGACAAACACAGCAAACAATGCAGAATTACCAAAATCCTTATTTAATAGTTCACTATAAATATATACTCTCTTGTGCACTTTATACCAGCCCAAACCAAATCAGTGAATCATGTTTGGATCTGAAAATGCTGTGTCTTTCCTGAACAATCCTCATGTTTGACGGGAGATACATTAGTCACTATGTACATTGTGCTCATGGCAGTGAGCTGAAAACAAGTTTAATATCTCAGTCTACTAGGTATCTTACAAACTATCAAGAAAAATATACAAGTTATATGCAAGCTGAAGATAAAATATTGTTCCCAACTATTAGTCTGTTATAAATTACAAGATTTCAAATATTCATATGTTCTCCAGTAACTGTACAGGTTGCCTACAAACTATCAGAATAATATATATACAAGTATATGAAAATAGGGTTAACATTACCTGCTTCTTCAACTCTGTGCTAAGCTGTCAACAAGGTATGGAATATCTGTGTGATTTTAGCCTCCATGTATGTACATAAATACATTTCTATATATACAGAGACACATAAAGACTAACAAGCACATTCCAAAACTTGGAACATAACCATATGTAGTAAATCCTTCTTAAGGTATTTAAAGGTATCCTTCTGTCTTCATGCTCATCACTGCATTTGCATTCAGCTTCTCTAAGTGATGTTGTGTTGCTGGAGGATATTATATTTAGAAAATCTAAAATTTTGTTTCTATTGGAATCTGTAGGAAATAAAAAGAAATAAATGTCACCCTCTGTAGGGAATAGCCCAGGTAGGTGCCTTCTGGCACTAAACTCTTCTGTAAGAGTTTATCCCTCTAAAGCGTTTGTGTGGAAAGACTGTGGTCTGACATTTTCTTCTTATGGGGTTGCTGTGTGCTGAATACTGCCCGTCTCTTCTAGTCATTATGAAAGGCTGTATGTGTCCCTTTTTTATCCCTGTCTGCAGACTCCCCTTCTGCCCAGAGCATTTACATAAATGGGACAAATGCTGGTGTTTCTGCCACTTGGACATTCTACCAATGAGCTCATCACAGGGGACCTGTGGTGGACAGGTGAGAAGACCAGGCGAGAGCCTGCTGATGTATCATTTGCCCACCTTTCCTCTGATGACTCTCAGTGCACAAGGCTTGTGAGCTGAGCCCTGTGCCTCTTACTCCTTTAAGGCTTTGCCTCAAGTCAAATCCCATCAATAAGCTGTTTGGCTGCTTTCTGCCCTGGCCTGACACAGGAGCTCAGGGATGAAGATGCTTTTGTTACCCGGCCTAGCAATTCCCATGTCAGCTTTTGGGGCTGTGTTTCTTGCGGTCGGAGTGCCACTAGTAGGGATGGGAATCTTACCATGCACTCCCGGCTGCGCAGTCCGTTGCTGGGGATGATGACATAGTTGTTGCTGTTACCCTTCCCCTGCAATGAACACAAATGGTGGGTTAGGAAATGGATTGCTGCTTTTTTTCCTTTTTCACATTCTTGCTTTTTTAATCTCTGGAACGAACTTGGAAAGTTGACCTGGAAGGAAGGAAGCTCTCACTTGTCAGCCCTTTACACCCCTACCAGGTCTTGTGTCAGTGTGGAAGAGCTGGGCCAGTTCAGCTAAGTGGGATTAGACAGTTTCCAGGTCAGTAGCATTCTGAGTTTGGTACTTTTAAACAGATTTAACATGTGGGATCCTTTCCTGCTCATGATGGAAGAACACTCCCAGAAAAGCCATCACCAAATTTGGATGTACTGATGTATGTGCACTCCTTTAGCACTCCTTTTGAAGGTAGACAGTTGTGGAAAGCCCACATGCAAGCAGCATGAAGTCTGCCTTGCTAGAGCCACTGCAGTGCATGCAGCAGTCCTTGTTGATAGATGACCACAGAGGATGGATGGGCTGGGATTTCATCCCACACTGTGCTCTTCCCAAGGAGGTGGCTTCAAGTGAAGTCAACAGCCAGGCCAGTCTTCAGTGGGAATTATTCACTCTTTTCACTACCGGTTTGCCAGGTATCTGGGCCAGGAGCCACTCTTACTCTCCAAACGTATTGGAGACCTGCTGAGTTGCAATCATTAGCCTTCTGGATATAGAGAAGGTGTAGGGCACATGGCTGGCTATGCAGGGCACTGCTGGATGCCTGTCAGGAATGTAAAGGCACTAACATAGCGAAAGGTGAAAGCTGTAGTGTTACCTCAGGGAGCTTTAATTCAGAGGAGCTGTCTATGTCCTTCTTCAGCAAAATGTGTAAAACTGCATCATGAATTGTGAGGAAAAACATGGATGGCTTGATCTCCTCATCAAAAAATGCACATCTCTCCAGTTTCTCCAAGAGGCCTTCTGCAGGGGAACAAAATCAAAACACAAAGTGGCCTGTGGGCCTTGAAAATGAAGAAGTGCATCCTGAGCTTGTCCACTGAGGAAGCATGGGAACTGCCAGTATACTGCACTGTTTTATTAAAGCAGATGGGTTCCTATTTAGTGACGGGGAGAGGATGGAACATAAATGACCAATCAATACCTTCTCTGCTCGATGCCAGGCAGAAGGAAATTTGAGCCCTATTCCTTATATAATGCCTAACGTGGGCTGCCCTATAGTGGGTCTCGCAGCCCAGAGCTGAACAACGCAGAGGTGGCTGTAGGTAAAACCAGCCTGCTGGAGACAGCACGGGAAGGATGAGATGTCCGCTCAGATGGATCTGTTTGCTGTCCAAGACTGGAAGGTAAAGTTGGGTCATCCTCTGCAGCCAAGCTCGTTGGTGGACAGGGAAGACAGTGGAACAAGGAATCTGTGGTGATGCTGATGGAAAGGCAAGTACTCACCATGTGCTGCTGCAATGTAAATGTCGATGTTGATCCGGACAAATTCTCTCAAAGTCTGTTAAACCAGAAAGAGGCACCATTTAGATACTGCTGGTTTTGCTGATAACAGCTATTATGGTGATTAGCCATTGCATTGTCCCACTCCTCAAGCCTATCTGTCAGGGTACCAACCCTTCCCTCCAGTATATCCCTCACGTAACTGCATTCATATGTTTTTCTTTCATATGATCACTGTTCATTTTGTGAATTACTGTTACCTTCTGGAGGACTCTCATGGCAGAAAAATCGAGGAAGGACACTGATGAGAAATCCAGAATGATGCTGTGGATGTCAACCCGAGGCACAGTTATGCTGGGAGGGAGATCAGCACCCCAGTTGATCTGAATGGGCAAGTCTGTCATGTTGGTGGGCTGGTCCAGCTCCTCTATCTTGTTGTTGTCTAATTCTTCGTCTGACTCATGTGTATGGTTTGCCATGCAAATCAAGCCTTTCTGTGTTCACAGAGAAAAGTATTATAACTAATACTTCTTTGTAAGACCCAGCCATGGTAGTAGTGCAGCTTACACAAGGGTGAGAGTGGTGACAATGCAAAGCTGAGGTACTCATGAGATGGAGCAGGACCCATCTGCACTTTACGCTAGGAAAAGTTCTGTCTCTGCCCTGGCTGAAGGAGTCTGGGTATGTTGGCTTTTCTCTCACCAATCATTTAATCAGAATTATAATAAGTTACTTATGGCTTTTTATTGCTCTCTGAAGTCAATTGTCATATTTTTTACTGTGGGGGTGGTGAGGCACTGAAACAGGCTGCCCAAGGAAGCTGTGGCAGTGTTCAAGGCCAGGTTGGATGGAGCCTTGAGCAACCTGGTCTAGCAGAAGGTGTTCCTACCTGTGGCAGGAGGATTGGAGCTAGATGACCTTGAGGTCCTTTCCAACCCAAACCGTTCTAGAATTCTATGATTCTACATGCTTTAATTCAATAATTTTGGAACAAATCAACAAAGAGCTTGCAGGATTTGGGGTGGGAGAAAACTGGCTTTATCCTACCACTAATGCACCATGGACATTGCCTCTGTGGGAGATGACCCTGCCATTTAATGCTAAACAAAACGCCAGTCAACACATACAAGTTCTGCCCATAGTAGAGCTGTAGGCTTCTAACTGTGAGAGGCATTTAAATCTTGTTTTTGAAATGTGTTTGTCATGAAGTGGCAGCCTGGGTATAGCAGATCTAAGCGGGACAGGGGACTGTAGGCACTTCTCTGCTGTGCCAAGCCAGGGAGCTGGGCGCTTATCCCCACCCCCTGTTAACCTCCCTCCCAGGTGCAGTTGCCTTACGTACAGGCGTCACTTGCAGCTCTCCTTTCTTCAGCATCTTTCTGACCTTCCTCAGAGCCTTATTGCGTTTCCTCAGGATTCTCTGTGGGTTGAAGCCAACCTGCAGAAACAGCACTTTGCATAATTAAAAAACCCAGTGATACCAGGGGGAGGACACAGCATCTCACATGGCTTTTCTTTACAGTCACAATGAGCATAATTTGGGCTTGATGTTGCCTAACATTTTTCATCAATTCAATTTTTCTTGGTTGGAAAGATGTGTACAGGCATGACTACAAACCAGGCAGGCCCAGGATTGCAGTCTCATAATGAAGAGGAGCAGAACATGCTCTGGGCTAGCCAGCACTGTACTAGCCTGAGATACCAACCAGTATCTGCTCTGTGCCCCGACTGCAGCATGGTTTGTATACACATTGTTTTGTTTTCTTGAAGAAGAAAATCCAACTTGAAAGTGCTGGCTGTGTATGTCTCTTGGACCTCTTAACCGGTTTTAGGAAAATTAGATGGCAAGAAAATTGGGCTAATAAGGGTTATAAAAATACCAAATTCCTACAAGTCTTTTGCCATCTATCAAGTGGTGGAGGAGAGAGATGTTAGAAGTACCCATATTTGTAAAGGGAGAGAGTGCTGTGAGCAACTGCACCCACAGAAAAAAAACCTTCAGGCTCTTCTGAGGTGAAAGCCAAGCACATGGAGACCCAAACATGCTGGATTCCCCAGTTCCTTTGCAGTTTCAGTCCCTCATGTGAAGAATGAGCTGCTCATTACCAGTGCTCAGGGTAGGCACTGCTTATCAACTCCCCCCTAAAAGCACATGAAGGGGAGGGTGTGGGTGCAAGGTTGGTCCAGTCTGGGGATGGTAGCCTCTCTGGCATGGTGAGGGCTCAGGGGTCCTGGCTCTCTGTGCTGGTTATGGAAAGAACAGCTGCCTTCACCCAGTTTGTCATGGGAAACATTAAGACCACTTTGATAGTGTGATTTCATTCAGCTGTTCTTCTGACTGGTGTGGTTACATACTTTGGGGGAAGTTGAGTAAACTAACATCTATTAGGTGTAAATAATATAATAAAATAAAGTAACGTCTACGCACTACTTTCCTCTAAAGGACTTAAAACACATACATACATTTTTATGGTATAAACTGTACATGAGGTGGGCTGCTTTTTCTCAGGGGTGTAGGATTACATTAGTGGCAACAATATTTGAATAAGTCATAGAATAGTTAGCGATAATCTTCTGAACTGTGGACTGACTGCATATATAGTAATGATTGGGAAATTGTATTCACCTTAATGCATCATGCAATTCATATGTTCAGAACAACAGCCCCAGGCACTTACAGCAGTGATGAGCTTCTCTCTGAAGAATTCAGTATTAGCAAAGAAGATAGGAGATGCGCATTTGAAAATCTTCACTCCCTCTGGTTCATAGATCTACAATGAAGCAAAGTGTCAGTAACAACATCTGCTACAGAGACACAAATGCTGCAGATAATAAAATAAACAAGACATTTCTTACGTCTTTGTAATCCTTCCTGTTTCTGTAGATGTTACTTCTTCCAACATTAGCCAGAACGGTGCAGCTTGGGCTGTGAACAAACACACACATGCAGTTATTTGTACCCTGTACCAAAACCTGGCAGAAGGAGTGATCAGAGAAAGCAACCTCAGCTGTGGTGGTAGGCTGGAGCGGGACCCCACATCCAAGGGTTTATGCCTGTGATTTGTTTTTCCATACCTGGTTGCAGGACTGAACAAAGCATTGGGCTATTGGCCTTCTCTGTGCAGGGAGAGTTAATTTATAACAGGAGATTCTAAGATATCATAGCATCCAACAAGTACTCACATCTGGGAGCGGATCACCACAGTCAGCAGCTGGAATGCCACAGCGGTTGCTAGTCCAATATCCAGACCAAGAAAAATGGCAGCCAAGAAAGTCACCACCCATATAACCTGTAAGGAGCAGGTTATGAGTGTGTCAAGAAGCTGGGTTGTGAGCTCAGGGTAAGAGCAGCAACAGATCTTAGATCTGGTCCAGGCTGTCCATCTGCCTTTGGTAAGGGGGTTTATATTTCCTAGGAGTTTTTTCTTGTAAAACGGGATCAGACTCATCAGCTAGCACTAGGGAGTGTTTCTAGGGATGATAATTTCTACAGAATAAAGGCTTAGAATAATGGAGTTGTGTATCTTTGGTAGGTGGTTCGCTAAATGCTCAATAAAAATCCAGCAGAAAGGCAAGGTTAAGCCCAAATTAGCATCCTGGTAAAGCTGAGAGTTGTAGGTGCTGCGAATGTACACAACTGGTAAGCACAAATTACAAGACGATAATGAGTATGTTTTAGCCACAGATCTCAAAGCATTTTCCTGTGGTAAATAACTGATCGGAACTGCCTGGAACTATCTGGCAAGACAAGGAGCTGGCCCATGAGAAGGGCAAAAGCCTAAATTTTCTGAGTGCTAGAGGTAAGCAGTCCTTCTCTCCAGCCATGAGCAAAAACGCTCATTTGGAGTAAACCCTTCAAGCCATGGCTGTCACTTGTTTTCTTACTGTGTAACTTCCATGTAACACGCTGCATGTGTGTGAGAAAGTGTCCCTGGATACATAGCCAATGCAGTAGGTACTTAGACATTTTCTGCAACTGCCTTTTGTATTTGACTTTATATAATGAACTGTGTTTAAAAAGATTTTGATTAAATGGATGAAAATGAAGTTAGGAGAGATAATCAACTCACAATGGGTGAAACAAAATGAAAGACACAAAGAAGGGGTACATGAGGAAAAAAGGCTTGCCATTACTGTACTTTCTGTTTAGAGAATTAAGGTGGGTATATATATACATACTTACATATATATGTAAAAAACAAAAGATAGCCTGTAAGTGAATTTGCATAATAGATTAGTTTTCCAGAGTGCTTCTTTCCTGAATGCCTGTGGGACTCAACTTACACAGTCATACTTGTCCTTTCTCCACAGGATGCCTACTTCTTTGAACTGCATGAGCATTCCTTTCAAGTTGCCAAGAGCCAGAGACGCAAGGACTGACTGTCAAAAAGACCAAAATACATGTTGAATTTTCAAGAAGCAAAGCAAATGTGGTACATTAAGACTTAAATTATTGTATAAATAGGGACAAAGTTCAGCTTAAAGGCCAGGAAGCATCTCCAGATGTATTGCTGCTGGAACCTCCCTAGCCATGGTGCAGTGCAGGTGTCTGACTTGAAGTTGCGAGTCCCACTTATTTTTGGGACCTAAAAGCTGGTGCTGTGGTGTTTGGGCACTTGTGCTCCCTTTGAGGGACCAGATGTAGTGGTCCTCTCTGTCATGATCTGAGAAGAAGAACCAAGCTTTGCAAAACCCTGTTTGGCTCCCACTGAAGCCTACAAACACTCCCAGTGACTCCTAGAGCAGCCTTGTCTTTGTCAAGCAGGAGGAGCTGCTTGGTGAAACCAGTGAATACCTTCTGTAATGGTGCCAGGAGAAACCCAATGGCCAAGATCACAATCAAGACGATGGCAGCTGAGATAATACCAGCAATCTGCATGAAAGAACAATTCCACCATGAATAAGCATCCACAGGCATTATGGTCAGCTACGAAAAAAAGAAAGCTTTCGAGCATTAAATACCATCATGATCTGTTGTTTTCTGTACCTGTGTTTTGCCTCCTGTGCTCTCCTGCACACCTGATCTCGACAGAGCAGTGCTGGAAGCAAATCCTTTGAATGATCCGCCAACTATGTTACCCAGCCCAAAAGCAATTAGTTCCTGAAATGAAATCAGAAAAGATTGTTCTTAAAAGCTAGTTCAGGACAGTTATTCACAAGGCAAAGTATTCTTAAAATTACTTATTTCCCATTGAGAAATGCACTGCCTTGATTTCTGTGTTATTTGCCTACCTGGTTGCTGTCTAATGAGTAGTCATACTTGATGGAATACACTTTAGCCACAGAGAAGGCTACAGCAAACCCAACAATTGCAATGGAAATGCTGTCACCAATGCATTTTTGGAGGATGCCTACATCAGGTGCAACAGGCACTTGAAATCTGAAAGACAAACAAATACTCATTGAGGATATGCCTCAGGAAACAAGTTGTCAAGCAAGTGAGCAAGGCAGTGATAAAGCTCATACTGAGAACTCTGGGGAGATGTGACACAGAACTGCAGGTCTGAACCCTATAACACTGTGGAGAATCCTTAACTGGGACAGCGACTCTGCTTATCTGCACTTGGCTCGGTTTGTGTCCCAGCAGATTCTCATTTACTTGGTCAGGACCAGCCACGGCTCATTTTGTCTGAGGTGCATGCAGAGTTCTGCCTTTTCGTTATGCATGGATGTAAGATGTGGTAAGGAGCTGAGGCCCTTGCACAGGCAATTTGTGCACAGCAGGATTTCATTTAACTATGACAAAAAGAAAAATCTCTGTGTGATTCATCCCTGTGTGAAGCACTTTAGTCAGCTAAATAAATATGTGTTCAGTCAGGTAATGCTGACTAGTCTCAGGCTATATATCTGCTGGGTGCTCTAGCTTTACCATTTCCTGCTCCTTTGATCAGGGTCTTTTGCACATTCTAGGGAGAATTCCTCTCTGGACTTCTATTTGTTTTTCTGTTTCTTTCTGTTTTTTTCAATGAACTGAAACCTGAAGAATGGAGACTCTTGAGCAGAAATAGCTGTTCCTCTGCAAACTTCATCCACTAAAACCCCCGGGCCTCCAAGAGGCAACCAAGAGCACCTGGGTGAGTAAATGGGTGCAGTCTGCTGTCCTAGTAGTGCTGTCCTGTCTTCCTCTTTTTAACTTAATGTGTGCCCGTTAATTCTTTATGCCAAAATTCTGGCATAGCTGGATGTACTGTATATATTCCACATGTGGATATACACTGTCTATATGAACATGTGCCTGGAGGAACAAATGTTGGGGCCTCTGGAGGATAATGGTCCCTGGGGAGATGCTGGCAACTGGTCACAGGACCAGCAGTGTCCTGGTGCTTTCCCAAAGCTGGTGGTGGCTGCCGAACCATGTGTGTGCTCAAAGGGAAACAGAGGGGTTCAGGAGTGAGTAGCTCAGTAAAAAGAACAAATATGAACCTTCTGCTCAACAGCTGTCTTAGAAAATGAGGCCTGTGATTATTTCACGTTCCCGTATATTCTTTGTCGAGTAGTACATGTGCTCTAGTGAGTAACTTTTACATATTAGAAGTGTGTCCTCCTATTGTCAAGAGCAAAATGTTTATGTACCTACTGAAAGATGATGAAGCAGATTAGTTTAATCAAACATAGCTGAACTGATTCAACACTGACAAACTAGAGAGAACATTTTGCTCCACCGGAGAAATTTAAGTAAATCACTTACCCTTCCTCTAGTTTTCCAACAACAGCTACATTGTATTTTTCTTCAAAGTTAATGAAATAGGAAATCAGTGCTGCTAAGACTGTCTGAAAGATAATAAACCCCACCTCCATTAGACACATTCAAGCAAGAGTGTAAAGAAACCATTAAGAATCATTATATTCCCTTTCCCACATGCCCTCCAGTCTTATCACTAGTGTCAGAATTATGCCATAGGTGTGCACATCCCTTTGCTGTTCAGATTCATTCTTGAACCGCAGTACAGGTATGCATTTATGTTCATAAATCACACAGAGCGTATATCAGAATGTCTCACTGACAGTGGAGAACATCCTACCCAATAAACCAGGTGTTTTCTAACAGGGTGCTGTACTAACTCTGAGGGAAAACAAGCACTACTTGTGTTTATAGCAACATCCTCCTGGACTGTAGGAGCTTGCTGCCTGTGTGAGGCTTTCTCCACTCCACTGCTGCTTGGGGTAGGCGAAAACCTCCACTGCTGGAGGGCCAAAGTACTTTGTGCTTGGCCACAGATGGCCAGGACTTCGGTGGCTGCTTGCAAGAGGAGTGCAGAGGGGCCCTAGCTGTGGGCCTGCAGCTGGTTGGTGTCAGAGCCAATTTCATCCAAGCAAAACAAATATAATTTATAGCATCTTACTTCCTACAGATATATTCAGTGAAGGACAGCTAAGTAGAGGTGAAACATCTAGGAGAGGTAAAACAACTCACAGTATCTCATGACTAAAATGATAACCCATCGTTTAATGCAGGACAAAAGAAGAAATAGTTTAAACTCTGCTCCCCATGTCACTATAGTGATGGAGCAATTGCAAAATCAGAGAGAAGTGACCCTTACCACAAGGAGTTCAATGGGGATGGGAGTTGGTAACTTTGCTTTGTATCGATCATTCATTTCTTTCACCACGAACACGATAAGCAAGACAATAAGGGATGTGACAAGGTCAGCAATGTTTGTGTCTGTGATCTGGCTAAAAACACTCTCCAGAGTCTGCAAAATCAAGAAGAAACAAGCAGTGCTTTGTCAATAATAGTGCTCTCGCACAGTAGCGCTATTCCTTCTGGAAGAGCCTGCATCTGAATTGCCGTAAGCAGGTGGGATTTATTCCCTGGGGCATGATGAGGATGGCAAGTTCCAATGAATATGCATGTACATCACCCAAATGATAAAAGTGTCCATGAAAGATCTGGCCCTTGAGCCTCTCCTTCTGGCTTCTCCCTGAGGGAGCATCCGAGCAACACGTACATATGTGATAGGAAATGTGAGCAATGGAATTACGGAGCCAGAGCATCTCTCTGCTCCTCCCTTCCTGTCCTTCTCCATCCTCCTTTCTCATCCAGCAGCCCTCACAGCCATATCCAAATTAAATATATATAATATCAATCCATTAAAAATGACTAATTACATGCTAGAGGCAAAGTTGAACACTTAATTCAAATATGCCAACACACAATATTATCTAATTAGCCCGGTGGGTGTAACTTGGTATTTGGTTATAAATTTGAAGATGGGCAATATGGTAATAACACATCTCTTATATTTTTCTCTTGTGCTTCCTGCTGCTTGGCTCTTGTTATGCTAAGTTCTGTCATTGCAGCTTTGTGACACACAGTCAGATACACATCACAGGTTTCAATAGCATTAGCTGATAATGAATACTTAGTACTTACATAGATGATGCCCAGTGGTTTATTATATCCAGGGACAGATAGCTGAAGCATGAATTTCAGCTGAGATACCACAACATGGACAGCGGCAGCCGTCGTGAAACCGCTGATTAATGATTGTGACAGATAAATAACAATGAACCCAAACTGGAGAATTCCCAGAAGCAGCTGGAATGCAAAATGACCATACGTCAGTGGGATTCATTTGTGCTTTTAAGCAATCTCTGCAACAAAGAGAACCATGTTTACTAGAAACAAAGATTTTCTCCTCATCCCATACATCCAGGGATTAAGGATTATACTGTCAGCAGACTTGCTATAAGAAAATGACACTTGGCAACAAGGGGCATAAAACATAAAGGAGCATAAGAGTAATTGCTAGAGCAGTTAAAACCTTTTCTTTTTATTTTATGGCTAAAATAGACCTCCTTAGTCTTAGGGTTTTCAGTACCTGTATTTTCACATGGTACCAGCGTTTCATGAAGCACAAACATATTATGATGTTAGGAAGGAAGGAACTGTTAAGAATTCTATATTAGGAAGTAAAGAGGAATTTTTGGGTTTCTTTCACAAGACAAATCCAAATATTTTATTATGAGACAGAGCTTTTATTTCTCTTGGTGTGTCTGTGTCATTCTCACAACTACTTTTTCCCTATCCAGCAGATTGGGTTTTGCTTTAGGTGGGGTGCAGCTGTGTGGGCTGTAAGCTCAGGTCTGGGCAAACCCAGGGTTTTCACAGCATGGATCAGTGCCTGGTCACTGGAAGGGCCCAGGTGTCTCCTAATCAATGAGACAAGGTCAGTTACGTGGGAAGGGGAAGAGAATTGCTTTGGTGACTACACCAGCAGAAACCAAAGAGGAAGGTCAGTTCACCATCCTTCTGTTCTCACACGTGCATATAGACACGTGTGGGCACACGCACATAAGTTTACCAACCTGAAAAACCCCAGAAAGGAAGGTTACAGATGCAGCCACCATCACCCTCTCTTCATTTATTGCTGAGATATTCGTGGAAGTGCCATTTCCAGTACTGTCATCAGGGACTAGCCTGACAACGGCTCCTCCCACCATCAGGCTCAGGACAGGGAAGGGACCTGAGCAGCACAAGGCATTTGTTAGTGACCCGCAGGGACAGCACATACTTCTTCACCACTGAGGAGGGTGGCTGGTGTGCCTCAACATACCCACTGAAATATGTCTGGATGTGCCGAAGATAAAATAGACCAGGACAGGGAAAAATGCCGCATAGAGTCCATAACCAGGGGGCACATTCACCAGCAAAGCAAAGGCAAGACCTGTAGGGACAGAGGCATAGAGAAGGTGATGTGTGTGTTACAGGCTGCAGACAGCAGTCCCTTTGTGCCTGATAAACAGGCTGTTCCCAGAGGTACCTTGCAGGACAGCCACAAGCCCCGTGTTAATGCCGGAGACGATGTCACTCAGGATCCATTCCCTGAAGCGGTACGCTGGCAGCCATGAGGCAACGGGAAACAAACCCAAGGCAACTTTTTTGACCCTTTGCGGGGAGCAGCTGTAAAAACACAAGAGGACAGAGCTCTGCTACTGAGCAGCTCGGCTGACTTGCAGCCTGTCTTTGGAGCAGAATTGAAGGGGAAGGATTCACGTTCAGGTTGCCAGAGGTCAAAATCTCACCCAGACACAGATCAACCTGCTCTGCCATCTATGCTTCAAGCAGCACCCAGTGGCCTCCAGGTCCTTTCCAATCAAAATACTCATGTCATCATAGAATCATTTGGGTTAGAAGGGACCTTTAAAGGTCACCTAGTCCAGCTCCTTGCAGTGAACAGGGCCATCTTCAACTAGATCAGGTTGCTCAGAGCCCTGTTCAACCTGATGTTGAATGTTTCCAGGAATGGGGCATTTGCAACCTCCCTGGAAAAAACTGTTCCAGTGTTTCACCACCCTTATAATGAAAACAATGTCTTCCTTATATCTAGTCTGAATCTCCCCTCTTTTAGTTTAAAACCATTACCCCTTGTCCTATCACAACAGGCCCTGATAAAAAGTCTGATCACATCTTTCTTATTAGCCCCCTTTAAGTATTGAAAGGCCACAATAAGGTCTACCCAGAGCCTCAGCTGCCAAGTATTGTGGAAAAAGAGAAGCTGTTTGGGGTAAAACTGTAGGAGGACTTTAATGGTAATAGCAGATAAAATTATTTAGAAAAATATAGCAGTGCATTTAGCGAATGAGTTTTCCTTTTCTTTCTTGGAATCTGAGATGGGAGTTGTCAGGATGGAGTTCATGTTGTCCAAGAGTGGCAGTTTGGGCTGTTTCTCAGATCCATAATTTTACAAAACCCAAGCAAATCTCCTTACCGAAAATATAGTTTCAGGTGATCCCCAAAGGTTTTATGGTATCTGTGCAATTTCTCATGCTCTTCATCGAATAAATGCTCTGAGTACACAGGTCTGGCTACAACATAGTGGTTGCCCAGAGGTTCAACCATTTCTCCTGAGATGTCAAGTGAGGATGGCGACTTGTGTGTGATTCTCTCTGGCCTTAGTCACTTAAAAACCTGAAATGGAGAACAGGGTTATGTACCGTGGGGCATGTGGGTGTAGTGCAGATGAGTGAACTCAAACTGAGCATTAACCACCTTTGAAGATCAAAAGAGAGATGGTTGAGACACCCACTTCACTTTGCCAAGATGATCTCTTGCGCTCCTCCTCCTCCCACTGCAGGGCAGTGTTTCACTGGAGCATGAAGTATTGCTTTCTAAAGATGCAGCCAAAAAGTGGACACGATGGCTTTTGAGTGCATTTATCTCTGAGTCAGCCATCTACAACCAAAACCTGCCTTCCTCAAGGGAGGCTAGCTTCTTAAAGAACAAACAAGTGGATCCCAAATGATTTCTCTGTGGCTCCACTGGGAGAGCTGGGAGCCCACTGAAACCCACCAACACATGATTGAAAGGCAGAGCCCAGGCAGGGCTCAGCCATCCTCTCTTGGACTCAGAGGCAGGGCTGCACCTTTGATGCTGGGTCTGTGTGACGAGGCTCAGTAGTAAAGCATGGTACTGCTGCTTGTCATGTTATTTGTGAGATTTATTTCCACAGGTTGTCTAGACTGCTTCTCTGTTTCTTGCTCACAAACAACTGTTGTAACATCTGACCTAAATGCTATTTTCTGCCTTGTCCCAACCCACATTTGCATGTTTGTGCTGAATAGAAAATGTCCTCGGTCATTCCAGAAATGACCCCTGAGGCCCACATTACACATGAGAAGGTTCAAGATTCATTTCAGTCAATACCACTAGGTATTTTACAGCAATTAACTGATGCTGTTAGTATGCTGCCCACTGTTATGTTACATTTCTTTCTATTCTTCATATTCTCCTACATTCAATTCACCAAAATAAATGTACTATCTAAAAACATTTCTCTCTGCTGCATCCATCATTAAAGATGTAATACAGTACTAGTCCTGGACAGGAGTCATGGAACTTGCTCTATGTATCCATAGCTGGACTAGATGAGCATTGTAGGACCCTTCCAACTGGATATTCTATCCTATACTATTTTCTTTGACTCAGAGATGGAAGAAGTTAGTAACAACTCCCTTGTGACGTTGATAGAATCATAGAATAGTTAGGGCTGGGAAGGACCTTAAGATCATCCAGTTCCAACCCCCGCTGCCATGGGCAGGGACACCTCACACTAAACCATCCCACACAAGGCTATGTCCAATCTGGCCTTGAACACCGCCAGGGATGGAGCATTCACAACTTCCCTGGGCAACTCATTCCAGTGCCTCACCACCCTAACAGGAAAGAACTTCTTCCTTATATCCAATCTAAACTTCCCCTATTTAAGTTTAAACCCGTTACCCCTTGTCCTGTCACTACAGTCCCTAATGAATAGTCCATCCCCAGCATCCCTATAGGCCCCCTTCAGATACTGGAAGGCTGCTATGAGGTCCCCACGCAGCCTTCTCTTCTGCAGGCTGAACAGCCCCAACTTCCTCAACCTATCTTCATGCGGGAGGTGCTCCAATCCCCTGATCATCCTCGTGGCCCTCCTCTGGACTTGTTCCAACAGTTCCACGTCCTTTTTATGTTGAGGACACCAGAACTGCACACAGTACTCCAGGTGAGGTCTCACAAGAGCAGAGTAGAGGGGCAGGATCACCTCCTTCGACCTGCTGGTCACACTCCTTTTGATGCAGCCCAGGATACGGTTGGCTTTCTGAGCTGGGAGCGCACACTGAAGCCGGCTCATGTTCGTTTTCTCATCGAGCAACACCCCCAAGTCCTTCTCTGCAGGGCCGCTCTGAATCTCTTCTCTGCCTAACCTGTAGCTGTTCTTGGGATTGCTTCAACCCAGGTGTAGGACCTTGCACTTATCATGGTTGAACTTCATGAGGCTGGCATCAGCCCACCTCACAAGCGTGTCAAGGTCCCTCTGGATGGCATCCCTTCCCTCCAGCATATCAACTGAACCACACAGCTTGGTGTCATCAGCAAACTTGCTGAGGGCGCACTCAATCCCACTGCCCATGTCACCAACAAAGATGTTGAACAAGACTCGTCCCAACACCGATCCCTGAGGGACACCACTTGTTACTGGTCTCCAGCTGGACATTGAGCCATTGACTACAACTCTCTGTGTGCGGCCATCCAGCCAGTTCTTTATCCACCGAGTGGTCCATCCATCAAATTGATGTCTCTCCAATTTAGAGAGAAGGATGTTGTGTGGGACAGTGTTGAACGCTTTGCACAAGTCCAGGTAGATGACATCAACTGCTCTGCCCCTGTCCATCAGTTCTGTGGCCCCATCATAAAAGGCCACCAGATTGGTCAGGCAGGATTTCCCCTTAGTGAAGCCATGCTGGCTGTCACCAAGCACCTTGTTGTTTTTCATGTGCCTTAGCATGCCTTCCAGGAGAGTCTGCTCCAAGATTTTGCCAGGCACAGAGGTGAGACTGACTGGTCTGTAATTCCCCAGGTCTTCCATTTTCCCCTTCTTGAAAATGGGGGTTACATTTCCCTTTTTCCAGTCGTTGGGAACTTCACCTGACTGCCATGATCTTTCAAATATGATGGGCAGTGGCTTAGCAACTTCATTTGCCAGCTCCTTCAGGACCCACAGATGGATTTCATCAGGTCCCATGGACCTATGTATGTTCAGGTTCTTAAGACGGTCTTGAACCAGATCCTCTCCTACAGTGGGCCTGGGGTCTTCATTCTCAGAGTCCCTGCATCTGCCTTCCAAGACTTGGGTGGTGCAGTCAGAGCCTTTGCCAGTGAAGACCGAGACAAAGAAGTCATTCAGAACCTCAGCCTTCTCCAAATCCTGCGTAGCCAGTTCCCCTGATAGCTTTTGGAGGGAGCCTACATTGTCCCCAGTCTGTCTTCTATTCGCTACATACCTATAGAATCCCTTCCTGTTATCTTTAACATCCCTAACCAAGTTTAATTCTAACTGGGCCTTAGCCTTCCTAACCTGGTCCCTGGCTTCCCAGACAACATCCCTGTACTCTACCCAGGCCGCCTGTCCTTGCTTCCATTTTTTATAAGCCTCTTTTTTCCTTTGAATTTTCCTCAGCAGCTCCTTATCCATCCAAGGAGGTCTCCTGGCCCTCCTGCTGCACTTCCTTGTAGTTGGGATGCAGCACTCCTGAGCTTGTAGCAGGTGATCCTTGGATATCAACCAACAGTCTTGGGCCCCCCTGCCCTCCAGGGCTATATCCCATGGAACCTTACTAAGCAGGCTCCTGAAGAGGTCAAAGTCTGCTCTTTTGAAGTCCAGGGCAGTGAACTTGCGGCACGCTCTTCTCACTGTCCTGGGGATCTCAAATTCGACCATCTCGTGATCACTGCATCCAAGGCTGCCCTGGAGTACCACAATCCTGGATTGCTTGTGCTGGGCTGTACCGTCCCTGCAATAGATGTCAGGGTGGTTGAAGTCCCCCATGAGAACAAGGGCCTGCGAGTGTGAGGCTGTTCCTATCTGTCTGTAGAGTGCTTCATCCACAGGTTCTCCTTGATCAGGCAGTCTGTAACAGATCCCCACAGTAATGTCTCCCACGGCTGTTTTCCCTTTAACCCTGACCCACAAACTCTCTGTAAACTGCTCAGCTGCCCCCAGACAGAGTTCCATACTCTCCAGCCTATCCCTAACATAAAGGGCAACTCCCCCTCCCCGCCTGCCAGGCCTGTCTTTTCTAAAGAGCCTGTAACCTTCCATTCCAACACTCCAGTCATAGGAGCCACCCTACCATGCTCCTCCTGGCTCCGCCTGCTGTGAGTCCCTGCTCTCATCAGCTGAGCTGCCGGCTCCTGGGCAGGTCCTGTTGAGGACTTGGGGCTCCCTCGGTGGCTGTTGCTGCTCTGAGTTGCGGCTCCTGGACGCTGATCTCTCCCCCGCTCCGGTGTTGAAGGCGTCCTCTCTCGAGCTGCTCACCTCAGCAATTCATAATAGAGCATTTCTCTTCATTTTCTTTCCCCTAGTGCAAATGTTCCTTGGCATGTGAGTAGTTGCTGATAGTCTTGTGAGAGATACCCAACCAGCACTAGTTCCCAACCCATGTCCGTTGCCTGCGTGCTTTTCTAACTCAGAAGTGTGTACTCAATACTTGGAGATATCACAGGACAGATTTTAAAGTGGCACAAAGCAGTTTGCATAGTTATGAACAGGTGGAAAGCTTTCTACCTGTGACAATTTGACATTAAAATGTGAATCCCATCCTGTTACTTTGCTGCAGCTCAGGTCCCAGTACTGACCCAAAGTTTCCTAATAGTTCATCCTAATTCAGTAATGGATGTGTAGAAGCCCAAATAACATCAGATGAACCTCTTAAACAGGCTGGTTTTGTTGATAAACTATTTTTCCACAAAGGATTCAATATTTTGGCAGTGGGTTAAATATTTTTACAATATGCTTTAACATAAAATACTAGATCTGTAATACTTTCCAAAAACTACTGGCTAATTATTCTAGCAGACTAATACCCAAAATCAAAGCTCATTCAGGACCCTGATCCAAAGCCAGTTAAAATAATATGCCAGTCCTGTAATTGTACACTATTGTCCCTCCCTCTGCTGGGATCAGATCTCTAAACCTGAGGCAGATGAGATTTCAGTGAATAAAATGGTTTATTTAGTTCTTTCTCTGATAAATTTCAATGTACTTAGAGTTTCAGGAAGAAGTTGTATCTACTAAAGATTTTAGAATTGCTCTGTTTCCTAGTCTGTATCTTTTATTCATGTTGCAGAGAGGAATGCTGATGGAATAATAGTTGAATAGTTTTGCTCATTACGTCGTAGGGCACAAGATGTACTATTTGTACCCTTTGAAATGGGTGCAGTGGGTTATTCTTTCAATACGGACTTTCCCAGCTGCACCTTTTGTGAATATTTTAGCTGTCACTCCTGCCTTTGCCCAGCCTTTGGTCTTCCCTCAGGCCATATTTAACTCCTCGATCTCTGGGAGTGTACAATACACCTCTTTACAACTCTCTGAATCTCCTTTTTATTAGTGCTGGTCTTGCTGAAGGTATATTTTACATGTGTGTTTTCCTCCTGATAGGAACCCCAGTTTACTGACTCCCTGGGTTAGCTTTGGGTTAATGGCTTTAGGGCTGAAGAAGGAGACCTGGAGCCTCGCCCTGAAGATCTCATTAAGCTGAACCATGTGAGGATGAGTTGGCTTTAAAGACACGTGGCATGACACAAGTTAAGTTTAACTAAGTTAACTGAGCACCTTGAAGTGCAGTGGAAGGTGCGTTCAACCTGTTTCCAGGCGGGTAAATGAGAACATATGGTGCAGCACCTCGCTGCAGCTAGATGTCCACTACTGCTAGTCACCCTCTAGCTGAGCTTTTCTTATCAACTTCCCTCTTCCATGTGTGCTGTCAGCAGCTATCAACTAGCATGACTTCAGCCAGTATTGCCTTCCTCTCAGTTTCATTTTCTTCCCATACATGTTTTGAAAGATAGGAGCCCTCTGCATTGGGAGGCTTTTTTGGCTGTCAGCACCATTACTTATTTTGGATGTTTTAAAGAAAATGGGGATACTGTGATGAGTACCAATGTGGTGGAAGCCAGCATCCTCAGAAAAGCCCCTGAAAGAGAGGTCTGTGCTCCAGTAACCCAAGCTGTCTTTCCGGAGTGCTCCCATTGGTAATCCCTGAACTTTCTGTGGGACAGGACCAATGAGCACAACTCTTCTGATGATTTCTGCAATATGTCCACCCACATGCAAGGAACAGGAGCCCAGACCAAGCTTACACTGCACAGCTATTGGGTGGTAGCAACTTTCACTCACTACTGACCAAGACTAGGTCTGAACTAAAACATCATGCTGAACTATAACATTCCATTTCAGTTTTATTCCACATAGCCTCTGATTCTGTTTTCATGGCCAGCAGTTAACAGCATTACTATCTCTTACACATAAAAGTCTCCAACTTCACTGCTAATCCCCCATATCTGTGAACCTTTAGTAATGCATATAATGATGTGTGTCATTTTGTTGAGGAAGACTTTTTCCCCTTTATTAATTTATTCTAAATATTGACCAAGAAGTAGACAAAAATCTGATGACTTTACCTGAATAATTAAATATTAACATGCTTCATCCCACCTGTCAATCCGTGTGTGCACACTCGCAAACCCTACTTCTCGTATATTTGAAAAATACAAACTCCACAAGGGAAACTTTTACATTTTGCAAGAAGTACAAAACACGATTAAAAGCATTTCATGTATAAACAACACGTTACTAAAAGCATTTCATTTGTAAACATCACTTTGCATATCTCACATCCAGACTGACAAGTCAGAACTGTACCTGAGATGCCTTCCAGGAAGTTCTTCAGGAGAAATCACACCGAGATTTTATGGAAAGAGATATCCTTGAAATCTTCAGAGGCAGTGCAGGTATCTTGTGCTGTTCTTCATTTCAGAACCTCCCTAAATACTGGCAGCACTTTAATAGCTAACTTCAGTTAACTTTTACAAGAAAAGGAAGATTTCACTGTGGCCTTGACCATTGAGCCTGTCCTCTGGAGGGATGATAAGAGTAATTTCTTAAAGTTCTCTGTGATATTGCTTAACTTTGGCAAACTGCTTCTGATTGGCCTGCAGAGACTAATATGGGAAAAGAGAGATGAATAAGAAGGACTGTCTGTTGCAATCCTGTGCTGTGCATCTGCCAGATTTCTGTTGAACATGGCGGAGAGTGGTGACCAGAGCTCAGCTATGGTACCCTTCATTCCTGAAGGAGCGTGAGCCAGTGGTAAGGATGATGGGGCCACGGGGCATGCCAGCTCGGAGCAAAGTGTGCCTCTATGAACCTTAGAGTCCTAGAATGGCTTGGGTTGGATCATCCTTTTCCAACCTCTTTGCCATGAGCAGGGACACTAAACCAGGTCACTCAAAGCCCTGTCCAGCCTGGTCTTGAACACTTTCAGGGATGGGGCAACCTTCATCTGAAGCACATTTAAGGGACCCTAAATTGTCTTTCCAGAAGCAAGTCCTGAATGCTCAGGTTGTTGCCAGAAATAGCCTTTGCAGGGATTTCCAAAGGCCAGCTGTGACTTGGTGGTGCTGACAGCTGTGTCATCCCATGACAGACAGTGGAGAGGTGCAGAACATTCGTGTGGCCAAGTGTTGGGGCACATATGTGGCGTTGGGCCGGTTGGACTGTCCTGCAGGGTCCTGCTCCCCTCCACTGCATATAGAGGAACCAGAAGAAATCATTTTCTGTAGGCCAAAGGAAACCTTTATAAGCATTTCCCTGGGACACCTGAAACTGCCTGATGAGATGGCTGAAATAGTATTTTGATGCCTCAGGCTGCAACTTCAGTTGCATGTGCACGTGTTCACGTGCCCTGCATTCAGGACAACAGCAAGTCTTCAGTGCTGAGCTGCTGAGGAAACCGTAGTTTCCGTAGAAACCATCAAAGTTCCCTGATGAAAAATGTCCTTACAACCTTTTCCTTAGGTCACGCTGCCATGAACACCTAGAATGCTTCAGCTGTTGGTACCCACAGTATCAGGAAGGCTGTGGGGTGCCAGGCTTCTTAGGACACTCCTCCAGGCTGGAAGCCAGATCTTGCCTTAGTCTTTGGAGGTGAAATCACAGATCCTGTCCCTCAACAGAGTTTTCTTCATCTGGTGAAAGGGCAGGGTTTGAGGGAGAGCACCCTGTGTGCTCTGGAGGGACAGTCACACACATGGGTCTAGGAGAAGAAGAGGCAGAAGGAGCCTGAGGTTCTGCTCTCAGGTGTTTTGCCCATGTTTCAGTCAATGATTAGACCAAGAAATAATGAAGCAAGCAGAGCTCCAATATCCGTCCCCACGAGGTGAGAGCTCTATGAAACCATTCAATCAGGATTTCTTTACTGTGCTTTAGCCCATGGCTCCAAGTTCCCTGAGAGTCTTTATGGAGCTCAGGAGCTTTTGGAATTTGGAGCTACAGTTCTAACCAAGACCATAAGATTCCCTAGAAGATCCCAGTGAAGATCCTAGGTCAGCTCCTAAATTGTCCAAAGTACTTTCTCCGTGACAGCAAACCCCTATTAAGTAACCCCTAACTGCTGTTAGGCTTAAGGGATTTGCTGTAGTTTGTAAAACTGACACAGAAATTACTTTTACCATTAAAATAACAAACATTTAAAAAGATGTAGAACACCTCAAACCAGAAAGCAATTAAACAGAGCTTTGAAGTTCCCTCCTCAAAGTGCAGGCATGAAGTGCTTCAAACCCCTTTGAAGTGTCGAACGTACTCCTAGTTTTTTGTGTTGGGGATACACCATGAGAAGCTGCAATGTAGAAGAGCAGGACAGCTTCTTTAGGACTAGGTTTAAACGCAGGATCTCTAAATGAAGCTCTAATGAAATGTTTTATCTTCATCCACCTGTAAGTGCTTTACTCTTGGATTATTTCCACTAATTCACTGAAGCATTAAGGTGCTACATGGAGTGTTAAAGGGAGTAAAACACTTTGGCCTTTCTGTTTGCAGTGGTAATGTTAAGAACATGATTTTCTCCTGGTAGTGCAGAAGAGGTTTCATGCACAAGGGTCATACAGGAGGCAGGCTGTCTTTATCTCACACTGCAGAACTTCAGCTGTGCAAAGCCCTCATCTCTTTACACCAGGTGCTTAGACACCAGCTAAACAGCATTAGCCAGCTGGGAAAGTGTGGCATTTTCTGCAGAGGCAGGGCGAAGAGGAAGGAATGAGAATTTCTTATTGCTCTCTCTCAGAAAGCCTCTTTCTTTCAGTGCTGTAAAGCAGTCACAGCCTGATCCTTTGCCAAGTCTGAAGTACCCTCAGCTTCCTCTTGCTTTCAAGGGAGCTGAAAACCACCACAGCTCTTGAAAGCCGCTTGGCGAGTTTTGCTCTGAAGGGCTTTATGTGTGCTGCCTCCAGCCCTGGCCAAGATGCAGAGGGAAGAACAAATGACTGGAGGGAGATAAAGCAGTAATAAATTGTCTGAGTGGCTTACAGCTGCAGAAAGAAGCTATTTTTCACAGAGAAAGAAGAAAACAGTTCTGCCAGAGATGCATTTTACTTGTTTTGTGAAGAGCTCCACATCTTTTTTTAGTGTTAAATAAACACCAGTATTGATACTGGGAGATTAGCTGGCTGAGAATGTGGATGACATCATCAGCCTGTGCAGATTTCTAGTGTTTCCCAATGTTTTCCTTCACCACGTGCTGTATAAAGCTTCTGTTGTCATGTAGCTTTCTGGCCATGACCTGTCTTCTGCTGCCCAGCTGGTCACCCTGCTGCCAGGTTCTGCCCAAAACCTTCAAGGAAAATACCATTCACAACACTATCTGCTGTGATGTTTCTAGAGCAAAACACCCCAAACCCAAGTTCTTTCAGCCCTTTCAAACATGACACTCTGCTCTACTTGGGCAGCTCAGTGGGTAAAAGAAGTAAGTTTTGCTCAGCAGCGTGGTAGTTAGTTTGGGCATGCACCACTGGTGGATCTCAGTTCCTTGCTCCCATCTTGGAGACCACAGCCTGTGGATGACATCCTGAGGAAGCCCCTACTGGGGACTTCCAAGAAATAAAAGGAAAACTGGTTGGCCCTGAGAGGTGAAAAAGCAGAGGTGTCCCTTGTGCTCACGGACTTAGGACACTGATGCCTAAGTCTGCATAATGCCTAACATTATGCTAAGAAACATAATGTTGTTTCACTTCCAGCTTCTCATACTCTCTAGTACCTTGGATTTTTTACAGCAAGTTTCTCTTTCTAATACCCTGAATCACAAACCAAATCAGCCATGCTACTAGGTCACATTCAGTGGTGACGCATGAAGTGTGAGTGAGGATGAGTGAGTTTAGTTAAGCAAGTGTGAAGCAGTTAACGTAAGACTGGCGAGGGCAGTGAGGTTGGGCAGGAAGGGAAGGTCAGTGCTATCAACAATCATATTTCTGGATTGCTCATTTTTTTTTGCAGAAAAAGAGGGTCTGAATTTTGCTTAGTGACTCAGGAAGAGAAAACACCCTGCTAGGGTGTGGGTCATTGAAGGTTATCACTCCTTTGTAGAGAGCACACAATAAGCTGGCACACCCAATGCTCTTACAGCACTGTATTGTGCAGAGGAGCTGAAAATTTTGAGTAAAAGGGTTATTGTGCCATGTTCACATCCTTCTCACTTTTTATTCACACTGATTTCATTTCTTCATTTTAATTCCATTTAATTATGGACTTCAGGGTTCTTGTGCCCTGAAAGCCAGCAATTTTGGCCTGGATGATGGGCATTTACATGATGTGCATTATTACACCGTAAAGAGCACAAACACTAAATCCTGCTCATTGCCTTTCAGATGAGGGAGAGTTCTGTCATCCTCCTCTTCCAACATTAAAATCTGGGCTTTGTGCTTCACTGGATAAGAAGTCCAACATTAATGTCATTTTCACTCTTACAAACTTTCCATATTTTGCTGAAGACAGAAGTAGTTCCTTTGTTTTTATTTAAAGCTGCCTGTCTCGTAATGTCATGAAGCAAATGAATTTCTTAAGAGATGTCTCACATTAGAGACAACCGACCAGATTAGACTTGTGGATTCAGCATTTAACTGTATGCTTACACTGTGGCTGAATATAGCAACACACTAATTGAGGCTCAGCCAGGCTAGTAATCACAGTGATGGATGATGCACAATCACAGAGCTTCTCCTGTGGTGATGAGTGAGTCAGGGAATCTCCAGTGTCACAGTCCGATGTGTTCTGTTCTTCAGTACACATACATGTGCACGGAGGTACGTTTAACACAGAGAGTAGTGAATGTTCAGATATCTGAAAACAAAGCAGACGCATAGATAGCCTTGCTTGTGCTGTGCTGGAATGGGACAGCCTTGCCTCTCCACCCTGAACTTCCGGATGGCTCCAAGAACACCTGCCTCAGTTGATACTTGTGGGACACCCATTTGCAAACAGTTTTCAACCATGTGAGGGTGTAAAAGCATCCTACATCCCACCAAGGTTAAAGGAAAGGCGTTGCAGGGCGTCCTGTCCACCTCAGACTTGCATGCAGCAGCTATGTATAACCCTATTCTAGGTATATCGTGTCTCTAGGATGCCATGGTGCCGGCTGCCTGTGGCTTTATACTGCAGCCCTGTCCTGCTGAGATTGTGCAGGTCTGTTGTGTGAATATCATGGAAATGTGATGCTGGCCCCAGGGAAAGCTGTGGTGTCTCCATTGGGTTTCCCTAGAGGGCTTCTGGCAAGTTGGATGGCAGAGGGAGCCATAGTTTATTCCTCTCTTGGAGGGAGCTGGTCAACTGAAGCCCAGGTGCTGTTTCATGTGTTGGATGGGGCCTGATACTAGTGTCTGCATCCAGCTCTTCTGGGCCAGAAAAAGCCCATATTCCCACCCCTCAGCACTGTGGGCCTATTTGCCCATGACTCCATCTCTAGGCCATTACTTTGATCCAGTTTGTACCTCCCCAGAAGTCAGTCAAGATAATGAACCTTGAAGACCACCTGAATTACTAATTACTGAATTACTAAGCCCAACGTATTTCTGTTAATTAGAAACAAGGTCAAACTGGCATGAAAGTGAAATCAAAACCAAACAGTAATTATAAATGGCCAAAGTGCTGCATGGCAGAATACAACAAGCAGCTTCTATGAACAGGTGCTGGTACTGCATTACCTAGTCAAGCCCGGGCCACTGTTCCCAATTTCCTCTTTATCCAGCTGAGCACACTTTGTTTTATCCGTTTTGAAACACCTTTAAGGGTACTGTTAAAAATAACATATATAAATAAATATGCAGCAGATATTTCTATGTAGCTGATGAAACATTTGAATATATTCAAACATTAAAGTCGTAGCCAGCTCCTTGTAATCATTTATGTTTGTGCTCTAGGTCTCGCTGTGTGGTGTACCTTTGCAGATAGCAGTGCAATAAAATACTCCATTATCTCCAGATACTTTAGACTGTGCCATTCCTTAAACTGTGTGAATTATGCCTGGAGTTTCCCTCAGGTTACACTGAAAAATGTATTTCCCAATATTCCAGCCGGTTTCTTGTCAGTTCTTGTGCTCCTATCAGCTTCAGCTTCATTTTGCAAGAATGTGCAAAATTAAATGACATGGGATTTTGCCCATGGAGCCACATTGCTGGGTTCATCTAGCAGAGGGGTTGCCCTAGCTGCAGTTTCTACGGTCCAGCAGATCTGGGATCTATGATCCCCCACATTGTTTCCAAGTGTTCCAGAGCTATTCAAGTGTGTACAACCCTCCTCTTTAGAACCCTTTGAAATCACATCTGGATTTGGGAATTTTAATCTAAACTCACTTTTATTACCAGCCTGCTCTTCTGCTAGATTTTCACAGACCAGCTGGTGCTGGGATATGAAGCATTTTGTCTTTTGTTCTTATATCATGACAGTTTCAGATTATTTAAGAAGCTTCACTTTCTTGAATAGTTTGGTAATTGTTAAGAGAGGGACTCCCAGTTCCTGCAGTGCCATGGATTGTCACTGAAATACTTGGATTTCTTTTTCATTTATCTTTCAATTTACTGCTAACATACTTAACTTTTTCCATTTGTGGGCTCACAAACATTCCCATACAAGTCTCTCAAGTGTACATTTCAATCTAACACAGAAAAGCCTGCTCTTCTTACTTCTAGCAGTAAAGCAGAAGGTTCAAAGACTGCATGCTGAAGATCAGTAGATTACATTAATTTTTGAGATAAACTTTCACTTCTTTAAAGTTTACCTCATACTAAAAAAAAATTAAAGTAACAATAAACAAAATATTGAATATACTTTAAATTTACTGTTATCATAAATATGAGCAGGGCAAATTAAAGGGAAAATTCAAGAGCTGAGTTCAGTTGTAAGCAGAAATTAATTTGTTCTTCCCTCCCGTTCTCATCCACAAATGCTGCCAAAAAGCCCCACAGTACCCTGCGTTGCATTCATACCACTGAATACCTTTCCTATCTGCTTCTTTGTAGACTGACACAGGGAAACCATGACATTTCTTAATGCGGATGAGCCGGTGGCCTGACCTGGCATGCTGTCTGCTCAGGCGAAGGCAGAAGCAGAAAACAGGTAATTGAGGACTATGAGACAACCCCAGCTGTAGCACTCCATACCTGCACTGCTTACTTGATGAGGTTTACAAGAAATGCATCTGAGAAATCCAGCAAAAAAAAAAAAAAAACAACCACAAACGGAGTATTTGAATGAATTTTCGGTTATCACTTGGTGACACAAAGAGCAGGGAACAGTGTCTGTGTTTCTGTGCTCACAGTCCCAGACCCACTAGCTCCAGGACTCCTGTGCTCATCCACGGCATCTCTCAATCAGCCAAGCCCTGACTTCTATTTTTGTTCCTTCCCCAGGCATGATGGTTGTAGCTGATACTTTGGCCTCTGCTTGTACAACAGGAAGCCTTGCAGTTCATGTGGCTTAGCTCAGACTTGCAAACAGCCTGTGGTTTCAGCCTTTTTGGTTTTTATATCTGCTTCAGTAAAAATGAGGGTAATTCGCCCCCTGTGCCAAGCCTGAATAGCTTGGCCACCCAGGGCTGTAATCAGGCCCAGAGTTGATTTTGGATCCCAAAGTGGCCACTATTGTGGCTCCTATCTGCAACATTATTGATAAAAAGAACTGTACTTCCTCCAGCTGGGATAAAAATATGCAAAGCCACAAATCCCAAAGCCACTCGTGCAAGCCCTTTTGCAGCCAGCAGGCATTAACAGCAATGGGAAAACCCTCCAATCTGGGGGTGAAGGGACCTTCTTCTGCAGCAGCTTCTGGGTAACAGACCCTGGCCACAGTACCCGCTGCTGGAACTGGTGCTCTACATCACTCCTTCACAGATTGCTTCAGGTTGTAGTTGTGCCAGATCAAACAAGCTAAATATATTGTGTCTAATCAGTTTAGAATAAAGGCCATCTTGGAAAGATAGTTGCTCCAGGAAACGAGCTTCTTTCTCAATAGCTGGCATCACTTCCACTGAGTCACAGAGGGGGCTTGGGGTGCTGGGCAGAGTCATCAAATGAAAAAGGTCTTTGGGTGAAACTAAAAATGGAATCTCCCCCACATTGAGCTTCATGCAAAAACCACCTAAAAATAAAAGTCAGTAAGGAACTGGTCAGCCTTGAAGGGGCAGCATTGGGATTGGGAAAAACAACTGTAGTCCTTGACACAAGTCCTTTGAGAACAAGCATTTGGGGGATTGGTGAATGCCAGGGGAAAGGGAAGCTGCTCATTTTTACCATCCCGTTATCAAAGTCAAGAAGAAGGTAATTTAGAGCAAACAGAAGGAGGATAAAATAAGAGCAAGATTTCCAGAAGGGCTTTCACTAAAGGGCAAGGAGGCAAATGCTCCTTGGGATGGGGCCAACAGCACCTGGAAGCTCCACAAACACAACCATCTCATTTCCCAGGATGTTTGCAAGAAAAGAAATGGTCACTTAGACAATGTGCTTGGAGTGAGCATATTTGGGTGATCCAGTCTTGTTATCAATTGAAATTAAACGCTTGCTCTTCATAATGCCATAAACCCTTGTATTCCTGGGGCTTAAAGCTCAAACCTGAAACTGTATTACAAAGTGCTGCAGAGTTTGAGGAAATTCTTCACTTGTGTTATATCCCTTGCAAAGACATTAACTATAACCAACTTTTAAGGATTCATCGTTATAAATATAGTAGTACCTTTTCATATCTAGTGTCTTTCATGAAAAATGCATTCAGGTATCTGTATTCTCTTTATTAGCTACCTTTATGATAAAAAATTAATTACTGTTTACGTACTGGCTGCACTTGCATGATGCAATATTTTCCAAGGTCTGTTGGAAAGACTTCATTTGTGACTCAGCACGGGCCTAAAATAAAAACCCCGGAAATGAGCTTCTAAATGAGCTTCATGTTTCTAAGTACATCTGATAAATGTGAGTCAGTTGCAGTCTGATGTCACTATCAGTACAAGCCCTGGTTAAATTTTGTCTGTCCTGTGACATGCCCATGGAAAAACAGCCACACAAACATGTACTACTTCATTTCATTAAACCACTCTGCTTTTCTAGCCTATCCATCCCTTTATATACTGAACTATGTACTCAAAGCCTGGTTTAAGCAGCACTGGGAAGTCAGTTGCAGCTTGGTTTGGATTGGCAGGATTCACCATCAGGCTCCTTCATAGGGCTCAGAAATCAGCCCCTCCAAGGAGGAGGAGCAGGGAGATGTCCTAACCACCCTGCTCCCAGCCCTTCCCCTCCTCCTGTCCACCCATAGGGAAGCAGAAACAGCTGAGCACTCCTTGCAGGCTGAAAACAGACAATTCTGAGCTTGATTTAGCCACATGAGGTAAAAAAGGAATTTATTAAGGACAGCAGATCGTACCTACTTTTGCCAACTCTTGCCTACAGATCATATCTTCTCTTGCCTGCATGTTGGAAAACAAAACATTATTTTGTATACGTAAAGCCATTGAAATCTAAGATTTTTCCAAACTGATGCAACCCAGTTGCAGAATATCATACTCAGCCTTGCCTGCCTGGTGCACTGCAGACTATTTTGTTAATATTTAAACTCTGTCTTTTGACTCCTATCCAAGAAGCCATTGCAAGGCTTCGTGATTTAAACAGGGTTGCATAAGCAAGACAGCATGGGCAGGTCTGAGCTGCTGAATGGCAGAGCTAGCATTCACTCCTGCAGACCAGGAGCTTGATGGTGCATGAACTGGACATCACATTGTATGATCCAGGCTTGCTGCAGGCAGTACTGCTGGTGAAGCTATCACACATGAGAGCTGACCTGCCAGGCGTCCTGGGAGAGTGACTTGAATTGTGCCAGGAAGGAGTCCTGGTGTGCAAACAGGAAACCTATTTGCCTTTGTCCCCGTGATTAGGGAGCAGTGGCAGTAGCAGGGGGAGCCAAAGACCTGGCTGGGGGTTGCAGGTGAAAGCAACTTTGATGGAGTGCTAGGATTATAAATGGTTGTGGAAGACCACCCACAGCTGTCCGATGACCTCATGTGCCCTGTGCTCACAGAAGGCAAGAAAAATATGGGCAGTTTAAATGTGCTGAAGGCAGGATGGAAAAGATGAAAGAGGATTATGTCTGTGGCAGAGGTACGAGGTGCCAGCAAAATGTGTAGAAGGAATAAATGATGTGCAGAGTAGTGGCTCTCTCCTTACGGCATTGACAAATTAGTGTCTAAATCTCAAGCAAGAAAGACTGAGGATGAATATCCCAGGCACCTGCTCCTGGTTAATGCAGATGGAACATCTGTTTTTCTTAAGAATCAATATGTGAAGTTCTCTTCTCACTTCCTAGACATCTACCTGTCTATGCCTGACTGTAGTAGATTCCTTATGTACATTTACGAGCACATGAATACCAATGATTCCACCACAACCATTAATCAATATTAACAACAATGAAACCACAACCATTAGATTGGCTTGATCATACACAAAAATGAGTTCGGGCTCCTGCAGCTACTGTAAACAATTCTTTGTGTATATATTTATATTTTACTATAGTGATCTTGATATTGATATATATATAAAATATTATGCCTTGAAAGTCTAAAAATACAGCATATAAAACACCATTGAACACTTGTATTCATGGTTTGCATTTGAAAACTAATCCAAAATATAATTCTTACTCAAGTATCATTTGTTAACATAAATCTATGTCGATAACGTTTACACTCTCTCTGAAGATAAAGTGTTTGTAAATATACTTCTTATTTAATCACTCCAATTTTTTGGAAGATAACGGTTCAATTAAAGGACCAGAATCTTGATTAGAGGAACAATTAATGCTGGTTTAAGTGTAATTTTTATTACTACTGCCTCATTCTACAGTTAAACATTACCCAGAGTATCTCATTATTAATGCATTAATGATAAAATAGCACTTGCAATTTTTTAGGGCCTTCCACTCAAGATTCTTGAATTGCTTTATAACTGTTAGTGTGACTTTATAACAGCCTTCCATAGTAGATAAACAGATGACATTTGCTTTACTTAAAAGAAAGTCAGGCATGTAGAAATCATTCAGTTCTGTATCAAAGGATTTTTTGTTGCTAGATATTTTGGAGACTTCGTTTGCAAGGGAGCCTTCTCCTGTGAGTGCCCAGGCAGCCCAGTGCAGCCCTTGTTAGAGGCAGAGATTAGCTCATAGCAATTGATATTATTCTTTGTTCTGGAATTAAAATAACTTTGGGAGAAGCCTTCTGAGAGCCTGACCAGGCTTTCAATTGTTTCAAGAGGAAAAACACCACCCTTGTGTTCTCTCATGCTTCGAGTCAGTAGCAGGTCCTTGAGAATATTCTAGATCTTAACATCCCTGGACTGAAAAACTCCGCACTAGAAATCTGCTCCCTCCTGCACAGGGGAGCAGGCTGTGACAAGCAGGATGGAGATCGTGCTGGCAGAGCTGTTGCTCTTGTGTTGCAATCATTGACATGGTTTTCCACCGCCCTTGCTATCAACCAGCTCAGAATCATGACTATGTCCCTCAGGAGTCCGCACTGATTTGCTCCAAGACTGACTAGCTCATACAGGGCAGACAGCCATGTCCTTGTGTGGGTTGCTGTGTCTCAGCTATGTGACCTGGCTGTTCAGGTGCTATTGTTCATGTGCTGCCATCCACAAGGATGTCTTGTCAGGTGTCTTCCTTAATTGTTTCCCAACAATATCTCTTTAATCCATTTTATTGATTAGGCCTCTGGCAAGCATTCTGGAATTGCACTAACTGTGGTTGAGGTTGTTTGGGAGGTCTGGAGGCATTGCAGGTATTTCTTATTAGTCTGTTAGACATTAATATGACTGTACTCAGCAAATACATTAAAAAGGCACATGTACTTCTGTGCAAAGGACACTGAGTGGGAGTTTCTGATCTTCCAAGCCGTCAATATTAGAACAAAAAAGTGTAAATGAAACTAGAGAGAGCCAAATTGAAAGCCCATAAAGGAAAACCTTTTTTTCCAAGTGCCCAATTCATGGTGAAATTCCTGCTATATGATGTCACTGAGGCCAGTAGTCCAAAAGGAATTTTGCAAGCGAACACCGACTGCCCCACTTTGCAGCTGCACTGCTCCGTGTTAAGCTGCAGGTCTTTGCAATAAGCTCCTGTGCATAGAATCTGCTTCAGAATGAATTCTGTGATGGTTTTAGGTTTAGGTATTCCTAAGAATACAACTTAGGAAGAATTCATTCTTTTTCTGTCAGCTTTTATCTTGTGAAATGTTTGCCTCTGCTCATTGACACTCCAACATGCTCCAGGCAGTGGTCCTCAAGGCTACAGATGTGCTGAGAAAGGACAAAACAAAGCCAGGTATCTCGTGGTTTATTGTTATCATTTTTTTTAAAGAGCCTAGAAACAAGCACATTTGTACTGGTGTCCAGTTCAGGATTTGGCAAAGTGGCTGCATTCAAGTGCATGAAGTGCTTTCTAGGACACAAATTAAAGACACAGCACGTGCCTCGTTGGGCTGGAGTGGGGCAAACAAAACCGCCAGAAGGGCACACAGCCCTGCTGCAGGCAGGCAAGTGCGGTACTCCAAAGTGCATTCCTAGGGCCTTCCCCTGCTGTTAGCCCCACTCAGCCACTTGCTTGCTCCTCCATCCAGTGGGATGGAGAAGAGAATCAGAAGGGTAAAAATATGAAAACTTGTGGGTTGGGACAAACAGTTTAATAGATAAATCTAAAGCTGTGCACACAAGCTAAACAAAATGAGGAATTAATTCACTACTTCCCATTGCCAGGCAGGTGTTCAGCTATTCCCAGGAATACAGGGCTTCACCACGTGTCATAGTTACTTGGGAAAACAAGCTCCATCACTCTAAATGTCCCTTTTTTCTCCTTTTTCCCCAGCTTTTATTGCTGATCACAACATCGTATGGTACGGAATATCCCTTTGGTCAGTTGGGGTCAGCTGTCCTGGCTGTGTCCCCTTCCCAGCATCTTGTGCACCCCCAGCCCACTCATTAACAGGGCAGTGTGAAGAGCAGAAAAAGCCTTGGCACTGTTTTCAGAGACCTGGAGAAGGACGGGATGTTGGAGTCTTGCTGAGTGCAAAAGAATTCTCTGTATTTTCAACTGAAGGAGAAAGGAAAGCCAAGGGAACCTAAGACTACCTCAACATTTTTATGTAAATTTTAGTACCCTGAAGGTAATAAAGAGATAAGCAATGATGAACAGACACTTTTCAAGGACAAACTTTATAAAAGTCATAAAATATTCTCTTTGATTCAGTAACCAGACCAGGGTAGATCTAAAGTAGATGTGAAACTTTCTAATGTTAACAATACTAGAGATGAGGAACAGATAGCTATCAGCATTGTAAAATCTTCTTGGAGCTCCTAAAGAGCAGGTTAGATAGCCTTAGGGATAGCTGGGCAGGTGAACAGCACCTGTGATCCAATTTGTGCCCATTGCCTTATCACCTTATTTTTTTGCATTGGGGAGCCAAAATTGGGCACAGATCTTTAGATGTAGTCCCACAAGCATTGAATAAAGGGAAACAATCCCTTCTCCCCACCTGCTGGATATACCTTTGGTCATGCAGCCCAAAAGGCTGTTGGGCTTCATTGCTGCTAGGGCAGTTTGCTGGCTCATGGTTAACTTGGTCCCCACCAGTCCTTCCAGATCCTTTTTTCCCAAGCTGCTTTCCCAACAGCTGGAACAGCATATGCTATAGGGTGGGGTTAGTGCCTCCCAGGTGCACGACCTTGTTGTCATGTACTATATTAAGACACAAGCACACAATATCACAAGCAAACACTTACGTTAATACAACTAATCTATATCAATTAGAGTTCCTCAAGGGCAAACTGCAGATTAGCACCGTGCGCGCACCTTCATTTTCATGTTGTCAGTTGATTCCCTCTGCTAGGTCAGGACATTCTCTCATCCAGATACCATACAGTGCTTACTATGTTAACACTGCAGCAATCTTCAGTATCAGAAATATGGTCTGTTTATCACCCTGCTATCACTGAGAAAGCTCAAAGATGCACAACAACACTATGCTTCAGGGAGAACTTTGACTTTCATGAAGCCAAGATGATCTAATAATGGGAATTTATTGCTTGGAAGATTTTCTGTCTAAATGCAGAAAATGTCCCTGACTCCTGGTACAAAACTTCCTGTTAACCACAAACTCCCCTTGCTCAGGGGATCTGAAGGCCAGATTCTAGATAGGAGAGCAGAGCATGAGAAAACCTATCCCTTGAGTAGAAATGTGCCACTTGCTTGAAGAATACATATCTTCTGAAGGCATCTGTGAGTTAATTGCCTTCTAAATTAGGTTCCATTTTTATTTTAATTACCATGTTTGCCAGAGCTTTTGGAATGGAAGAAAATTAAATACTGAGCAGTGACTGCATTCGTAATGGCCTTGTTTGAGGGAAAAATGTGACATTTTACTTAACAGGACAACTTGTGTGGGAACTTTGCACCTCAGTTTAGAATTACATTTTTTCCAACAATAGAACCAATGGATTTTGTAAGTGTTGAAGAAATATAAAATATTCCTAGTTTGGGGTTTGTTCTTTATTAAGACCTTGAATATTTGACTGGCAGCTTAAAACAAATGAAAGTGCTTATTTTTAATGTGAAAATTAACTGGCACTTCATGATGAGCTCTGGTAGGAATTATTAAGAAGTTTAAATGGGCAATGACAAATTGAGCACAGGAAAAGGAAAACATCAGTAATACATAATCCCATCCTAATTCTCATTGCAAAGACTTTGAATTAGGGACACTGCACAATTTTATCCTGCATTGAATACATTTTTTCTTTCGTGTTACCTACTAGAAATAATGCAGACTTTTTACCCATGTTCAAACCAGGCTTTCTTAGGCCTCATCTGTAATCTCCACTCCAGCTAAGAGGTCACAGATTTTCAGAGCTGACTAATGTTCAGGGAACAGAATTTTACAAGGTACACTGAGTTACTGATATGCAAAACCACTCAGTGCTATTGAGAAATGTTTAATACCCAGGAGGAAGTCAGATGGAAGGAAACTGCAGGGAAGGATGTAAAGCTTCCACTTTCTTTAGGCAGCACAGACTTGATAAAGTGAAGCAAACTGATGACTAGAGGGAGATTCATCTTTGCCTCCTTTGAGGGGCAGTAGTACAGCTGTGTCCCTGGGATACCCAAGGCAGTACCCAGTGGAAATGCCCAGCTAGCACCCAAGTTCTGCATGTCCACAGAGGCACTCCTTCGTCAATGAGGTGTGAGCTTTTTCCCCACTGGCTTTGACTATCTCGAAGTTAGATGTTTAACACAGGTCACAAACAGACAACAATGGTACAGTCAGCCATTGGAGAGCAATCCTTAACGCTTACCTTGGGACTGGATGAATAACCCTCTCAATTTGCCAGCCTTTCTGCATCTCTCATAGGAGCCCTGAAGACAAGCTTTCTATTAGACCTGCTAAACCACGTCAGACCACGACAACTGCAGTGAGGTAGGACAAGTCCTGCCTTAATTGCTCACTTTCTCCATGCAATAAAAGCAAAGGCAGGAATCCCTAAAAGCCCCAAAGAAGGTGTTGCTGGCCTTGTTGCATGCATATATGGTAGGCAGACAAGATCTCCTGGGTGCTTACTTGCAAAGGCACCTGCTGACTATCCAGGGAATTTAAGAACTTGCTTTAGGAGGACGGCTTCACTAGGTTCCTAACATGTAGATGCAAACAAGAGCACTCCCCCAGGTGAGGCAGTTGGATTGCACCTCGCTCACAAGCCACTGCCTGGGGCAGGGTGCAGGGTGTTTAACCCTGATGTATGACAAGGTGTTTGGTATGACATAGCTCAGCTTGGACTATTGCTCTTTTCTCTGATTGCCACATGGTGTGAGAGAACCCAAATGGGTCCTGCCACCAGACCCAGCCGAGGTGTAGGGGCTGAGACTTGTTTCTAACTCCCTTTGGCTTGAAAATGCAGTGCTTCAGACTCCCGTATGTCCTGCTTGCCTACGTGTGCTCCAACACACGTAGAGCTCCAACAAGCAGAGGAATGTCCTGACCACTTAACTTTCCTGCAAGCATTTTGGAGCCACAGATCTTTGTAAAATACTTCCAGAACAGAGAACATACCAGGATTCCTGATATGCTTTTGAAGCACTCGTCCTGCCTCTTCAATGAATCCGAAGTATGCTGCTATTTTGCATCTGGTGCTATCTCACTTGTCTTTCTCCTTCCTCTTTATACCATATTGCCTACATACTGGTACAGAAACTCAAACAGAGGTCATGGACTTGCTGTAGCTTTCTCTCCACTTCTCATCTTGCTTTACTGCTTGAGAGACAGGAAGCTTTTCTAAGCAGAACAGTAAGCTGAGCAGTCTGCATAACAGTATAGTACCCCGCCTTGGCCAAGGATGCAAAGCAAAGTGCCACCCCTGTCTCTTTCTAGAGATACCTTACCCTGCTATGTTGCTCACTCTCACCAAAGAAAGGAGTTTATTAAAGGGTTTACCAAAGATAGGAGGAATAATCTGAAAATGTGTTTTGTTGAATATGGCTTTGCAAAGTACAAGACACTGATGGCCACCATCCAGTCCTTGGATGGAGTGTGGTAGAGTTTTAAGTTCTGTTTCCCCAAATCAGAGCCAGTGTAATAGTCTGTCCAGATTTATAATCTTGATCTGTACAAATAAACGTGTGCATAGGCATATGTGTAAAAATGAAATTTGTAATACAAGAAAATGTTCAGGACTTCGAAGAATTATAATGCTCTACTTCTCTTTGAAACATCCTTGCGGATCTGTTGGGCTGTGCAGTTGTTTTGCCCTCTGTCGACTTCTGTATGTACCTGCAGCTTTCCTCCAGCTCGAAGTCAGAGCTGACTCTTGTTCTCAGGGCAGGTACCAAGGCTTCGTGATGCGGTTTACTTTCCTGACACAGAATCACAGATAATTGAGGTTGGAAGGACCTGCAGGGGTCACCTGGTCCAACCCCTGCTCAAGCGGGGTCACCTAGGGCCAGTTGCCCAGGACAATGTCTGGATGACTTTTGAGTCTCTGCGAGGATGGAGACTTCACAACTTCCGTGAGCACCCTCTGCAAGTGCTTGGTCAGCCTGACAGTGAAAAAGTGTTTACTGACATTCAGAGAGAGCCTCCAGTGTTTCAGTGTGTGCCCATTGCTTCTGGTCCTGTCACTGGGCACCACTGAAAAGGGCCCGGCTCCGTACTCTCTGCACACGCCCTTCACGTATTTCTATGTTTGGTTGATTGACTGACGGCTTGGCTGAGATCCCCCTGAGTCTTCTCTTCTCCAGCCTGAACAGTCCCCACTCTCTCAGCCTTCACTCACAGGAGAGCTGCTCCAGTCGATCGTCTCAGTGGCCATTTGCTGGGTGCTCTCCAATATGTCCACATCTTTCAAGTACTGGGAACACAGAACTGGACCCAGCACTCCAGTGTGTCTCCCCAATGCTGCTCAGAGGGGAAGGATCACCTCCCTCCATTTGCTGGCAACACTCCTCCTCATGTAGCCCCGGATCCTAGGGGCCTGCTTTTCTGCAAGGGGACATTTAAGGTATACTAATGAATTCAATAAAAAGCAGGAGTGTACCCAGGTACCATAACCTCCGTGTTCATGAAAGGGGTGCTGCAACCAAAGAAAGGTGAAATTGAGTCATGCCAGGAGCAACAGAACGAAACAGCACTCAGGCGATCGTGGTTTACAACTATCACAGCCCTGAAGGCAATCCACTAAGGATCTGATCTTCATTGTCTTTATTACTCAGAGATGTAAAACTTCAAGAAAGTATTTTAACAGCCTCCAAATTCCAGCAAAGTCCCCAGGAAGGTTCAGAAAGGTTCAGTCCCAGCCACCATGACCCCAAGTGTAAGGCAGTTAATAGCCAAGGCTGTTCAGAGGTGACTGCCAGGCCTGTGGCAAGTGGAATAGAGAGGTTGCCGCATTCCCCCCATGGCCCTTTGCCTTTCAACTGCCCCCATCCACCAAGACATGCTTTGATGCTTTTTGCAATCCCCCAGGTTCTCTACACCCTGGGTTCTGAAGCAGTCACCGCACAATCCACCTTCCCTTCGGTGGCAGCAATAATCACCAGCGTCTTCTCTAATTTGAGAAAACTAAACATGAACCCATGGCAGAGCACTCTGGCCGGGATACCAGGAGTGCAAAGAGATTTCCCCACGGGGTTTTCCCGCAGCTCCACCGGGGCCTCAGATTCCCTCTTGGAGGGATGCAGTGATGGGCAACCCTGTCCTGCTTCTGCACTTGCTACCCAGACATTGCTCTCTTAGCCAGACATGACATTCCCAAAGTGTGTCCTTCAGAGCCTCGAGTCAATTCTTATTGTCTTGTTCAGTGCTAGCAATAAAACATGCTCATGGCATTCAGATCTATGTCTGAAAAAGATTCAGTTTCCTAGAAATACTCATGTGCTGCTGAGTGCTGCCTGTGCAGAGGGGAGGGCTCTGGTACCCGGCTGTGTACCGGTGGATGGGGAACAGGCCATGGAGAATTAAAACCTGTTGGCTGGGTACTTTCAGTTAGCTACAGCTGGAGGAGTTTTGCTTTTTATTCTCTTTGGTTGGACCATTAGTGAGGATGGGAAGAAATGATGGCGCCATGATAGTTTTCACTGTAAGCCTATTGGACTATCTGATGTTTTCTCATTAGCTAGCCTAAGAGTTAGGGATTTAAATATAAAAATACCAGGCACATCCAGTCTCCAGTGTTGCTCGAGGTGCAATCAGAGAGATCCTTATGTAGAATGAAAGAAGAAGAATTCTGGTCACTGAACATGGCCTTTCATATTGAACCCAGGTGCTTTCAGTGTTAATAAGTACTGGCACGTTCATTAGCTAATGTACTTTCAACAGATCTGACGATATTTTATTAATGGGTGAACTTCTTCTCCCAGGTGGTTCTTCTAAATAATTAAAGCCTGCTTTAACAAAAAAGCCTGACATTATGAATATTATGCATCTCTTCTAATGGGTGTCCAAAATTTGTGCTCACATGATGGAAATCTTGATTGTATGCAAGAAATTAGAAAGTAGGCCTAGAAAACCTGAAAACTCTTTTTCACAGAAAATATTTTCACTTCCCAGCAAGATGAGTGGCCAATATCACGAGCTATGTTGTGTATTACTTAAAGCCACACTGAGCTTTTTTTTAGCATAAATGGAATAGATTATTGCACATGTTCTAAACCAGGTGGAATTCAGGATAGAAGGAAAATGGCCTTGGCCCTTTGCTGTTTCCCCTCAGGCAAAGAAAAATTAAGGTTTTCAAATACTGATGTGCTGAAGTACAAATAACAGAGGACTGCAGGGCATTCACCCTTTCTTCTACAGAACAAACAGACTGGAAGAACATAAATAGCATGAAATTTAACAAAAATGTCTCAGTATTCCAGTTAATCTTTTATCCCGACTAAATAAATTGAAAGAAATTATTCCGAGTCACTTAACATTCTTTCCAAAATGAAATACCTTAGATTTTGTGTTTTTAAATGTTTTAATATTGAATTTATATACATTGAGATGAAAGCGGTTTCATTCTGAAAAGTGAAATATTTTTACTTCCTCTGTCTGTTCCCACGGTTCATTTTTATCCATTTCATGTGTGTTTGGGAGCTGCTGCGATTGACCCAAACCCCCAGTTCAGCGCTCACCGCGCAGTCCCTCCCTAGCAGCGCGCTGCTGCTTTCAGAGGCTTATTTGCATGGCCCCGCCCCTCCGCTCAGGCCCCGCCCCCGAGCGCCGCTGTCCGTGCCGCCCGCCTGCGCTAGGCGGCGCCGCTCTCTCGCTCCCCCAGGCCACTGCGCGTGCGCGAGTCCGCGGAGTCCTTGGAGCGGCGGCGGGTGCAGGCCGGGGTGCGGACATGCAGCGTTGGGGACGCGTATCCTGTGCGCTCGCCCGGGTACGGCGCCCCTGGGGGGCGGCTCTGCCGCGGGGCTGGAGGGCGGCCCGGCGGCTGGCTGAGGCACGGCGCGCTACGCCACGCTTGGGAGCTCTGGCCTCGGCTTTCCTTAGGCCCCCCCACCCCTCGCCGGGAGCGGGCGTGAAGGCGGGCAGAGCCGGAGCGGGCGCTCTGCGGCGGGCGCGGGGCTTGGCTGCGCTTCTGCCCCTTCTCTGCTTTCGCCTCCCTCGCTGGGAAGGGGAGCCGCTGCTCGCCCAGCGCGGCCTCCTCTCTGCTGAGGTGACCCGGCGCCCGCGGCGCCGCTGGGCCCTGGCCCGCGGGAGGCCGCAGCCTCGGGGAGCGGCCGGGCGGAGGTGAGGGCGGTACTGTGGCTCTGCGGGAGCCGCGGGCTGTCCGAGCGCCGCTTCCCGTCTCCTGCGCGGCACCGTGGGCTTCAGGATACCTTAAGGAGCATCCTGCGGTTACAGTGATCAGCCTGAGACATGCGTACAGCCGCTGTGCTGTCCCGTTGCCACCTCTGAGGTGTTCCTACGCACAGGAGGTGGCTGAAGGGAGTGGAACAAGACTTCTAGTGTGACCTCCTGTGGGTGTCTAATTAATGTCGTTAAGTGGTTTGAGAGCTACGTCAAGGATTGAAGGTTTGTGTAGAGGCAGCCTTGGGCGAGGCTGAGGTGAGAGCAGGTGAAGCGATCGGCTCAGGCTGCGCAGCAGGCAGATGGCAGAGTGACTTGTACCTGCCGTACCAGTCAGTGCCCTCTGTGTCTGCCTCAGTCATGTGCTGTTTTAGTTAGCTTGTGGCTGTAACTGGTTTCTGTGTGGCCGAGTGCTTACTTGTCTTCAAAGGTAGACTTCAACTTTTAAAACTGAAGTTTGTTCCCTTTCTAGAGAAGCCATTTTGATCGAATTCATCATGGTCTCCAGCGAGTTGGTGCAGTGTCACAAAGGTCCTATGCTGATCAAGGTAATTAACTGGGAAGAATTTCTTCAGACAAAAAACCCCAACCTAAACCCTCCCAAGTAAACCCCTACAGAAACCAAAACAGTGCTTCCAACTTGGAAATAAGTCTTCAAGGTGACAGTGGAATCAGTGTCAGTGTGGAGATTTAGATGAATAGTGTCTTATTTGCCTTATTTGATAGCAGGCTAAAGCTACAAATAGAAGTTGAGCTTTACATAATGTAGGAATAGTGATGGTAATTAATATTTGAAAGGTAGTTGTGGCTTGAGATATGAACTACATACGAAGTTCATAGTTTCTGCTGCATTCATAATTAGTAGAGGTTCCATAAATAGCTATTTCAGCCATGTTTTCTCCTTTATAAACTACAGATTTTATGGCATTCAGTAAGCATTTATCTTTTGCACTAAATGTCAGTAGAATCTGTGTTAGAAAAATGTTACAATAAACTATCCAGACATCTTGGGTTAAGTTCTTAAAGGACTTTTAGCAAGGGGATGGGTCAGACAGAATTCAGTTCCTTCATTTCTTTTTACATTGTTTTTCCCTGTAAAGTTTGAGACTGGCTATTTTTATTGGATCATATAGGAGCAGTTCGGAAGGGACCTCAAGAATCATGTGGTCCAACCTTCCTTGGCAAACCATGGCTTAGACTATATGTTCCAGCACCCTGTCCTGCCAAATCTTTAGTGTCCAGTACTGGGGAATCTACAGCTTCCCTGGGGAGATTATTCCAATGGCTGATTGTTCTCTTGGGAAAATTTTTCCTCTAGTGTCCAAAGAGAATCTTCCCAGGCGTGAATTCCTCAACACAACCTTTGTGCAGAAGGTTACTTTCAGATGCGAGATGTAATTACCTAACCCAAGTTTATTATTGCATCATTTTAAATAGCTATTTTTCTTTTATCAAAAAATACCTTTTCAAACATGAATTATTTCAGAACTTATAAGCTGATATTCCTGCAGTAAGGTATTAACTGCTGAAACAAAAATAACTCAAATGTTCTCTGTTTCAGTTGATGCTGATGTCACAGTTATTGGCTCTGGTCCTGGAGGGTATGTTGCTGCTATCAAAGCAGCTCAGCTTGGGTTTAAGGTAAGATGAGATCTCACTCAGCAGAATATTCCTTCACATGAACTTGAAAGGTATTTTTGTAATACTGAAAACCTGAAATTCTTCTGTCGCATCATGAGATCAGATGCTGTTTATGTGGCAGTAATCTTTCTTTACCTTGCTTACCCAAATTATACAGAACTTGAAATGGAGATGTGAAGGTAGTATTGTCTGCAGCCCTGCTACTGACATATGTGCTCAGGACAGCTCACTTTTGATTGGAAGTTGTAATTGAGGTGGGCTTTTATTCTTGTGGAAGGTGGGAAAAGAAAGACAGTGACAAAAAGGGCACTAAAAAACTATCCTCAAGAACAGACTGAGGGAACTCAAGAAAGGAAGACCACTATTCAACTGATGTGCTTTTTGAATGTGGGTAGAGGAATTCCATTGACATGTGAGAATTTGAGGTGAAAATTTGTGTGTGGAAATACTGTGTATCTCATTTACACTTATTTATGTTCATTTCTGTTCTGTCGTCTTTGAGTACCTTTTGAGAGAGGCAACTTTATCTGATGTGTACTAATTATATGCATGACTAATTATTAATTGAGTATTGTGAGAGTTACAGGTGCATAATGCATTTCAGATTTTTTAAAGGTGCTCAGTGGTACAGGTTTTGAGATTGAGGTCTTCTGCCATGTAAGTTCATGCTTGTTTATTCTAAAGCTATCTTTTGTGGCTATCTGCCTGCTTTCCGTGGAGCAATGCTGTCCTTTGGTCCTTCATCTGTGATTAACAAAGGGATACCATATACAAGGAGGTTAAGAAGTGCCCCGGATTCTGTTTTCATTGTAGCAATAGTTTCCTTATGCTGCTTCACAGCTAGTCAGTGTGGGCAAATTACATTCATGCTGTCCTTGAATGTAAGGAGATGTTTTTGTAAGACTGTCAAAAAGATGGATTCTATAACTACACCATCCATGGAAGAACCCAAGTATGCTCTACTGGGTTACTGAACTTCAACCTTCAGTTTTAGTGCTGCATCTGCCAGTACAAGCTTTAAGCCTTTATAGTGCTACCACAGCATCCCATGTTATTGCCAGCAATATTTTCTGGCTTTTTAACTGTGCTTGGCCTTTTGGTGTGAAGCAGATAAGGCAGAACCTCCTTATGAGGTAAAGGTAGGAGCAGTTTGGTGTTATTTGATCCGTAGTGCAGCTTTTAAAGCACTTTGATCGTTTTTTTCTTGCATTTGTGTGCTAAGCAAACAGGAGGAAGGGTAGAGGCAGATCAGTGAGTTTCTAGGATTTGTTGTGGGAAATTCTGCTCTTCATGTTGCCATCACCTGTGCTTCAGCACAAAAGCAGCAACTTCAAGAAGTGATGAAAAGCTTTTAACCTGGGCAGTTACTTCTCAGAAATTGGAGTTCTTAAGAGTATAAACCAAGGAACTATTATTTTGAACATATGTGCCTTGCAAAAAAGGAGATGCCAATTCTTTTGCTTCTATAGAAAAGTTTTATGATACTCTTCCCCACCCCCCCCCCGCCCCCCCGAAATCTAGTTTTGTCAGTTGGTTTTGTGTTGGTGTTTTGTTTGGGCTTTTTTCCTTTGCACACTTTGATGTTGACAGGTTGATGAGAAGGAGATGAAATATTTTTCATCCCTATTGTTATTGACCTTATTTTTGCTTGGCTTTGCCTTATTTGATTTCTACTTTTTTCTTCCTAGGTACTGGCAAACTTTGTAGTTATATAAATACATAGTTATAATGGGTCTTGCAGGATAGCATGTTTAGAGGGAAAATTTTGAGGTTTGGGGGTTTTGTTCTGTTTTCTTTAAAGAAAAGGTTACTTCATGCAATTACAATGAGTGCTGGTCCATTTACTTGTTGTTTGCTTGCAATTAGTTGTTTTTAGGAATCTTTCGTGTGATTTACAGTTTTTGATTTATGCAGATGTGGTTTTTTCCTAATTGTCACGGGAACATCTTGCACAGACCGAGTGTTGTATTTAATTGAGGCAATGTATATTTTTGAAGTAGAACACCACCGTTTCAACTTGTATGAAAGTATAAACGGTGCAGTGGAGAATATGGCTCTTTTCTATTAGAGAATTTTGTTGCAAAGAGCCATTTTGTGGTTTTTAAGTTAGGAAAAAAAAATAAGGAAGGGGAAATCTGAGCCTGGAAATCAATCTAGGAATGAAATTAATGAGACACTTGTAAAGGAAGAGTTACCAGCTAAATGCCTGGTCTTTGTCACAAACTCTTAATATGTGATACATCCATTAAGGAAATGGTAGCATGGGATTGCTGAAATAATCTTCCCCCCCTTCTTTTTCCTCAGACTGTCTGTGTAGAGAAAAATGAAACATTAGGTGGAACCTGTTTGAATGTTGGGTGTATTCCATCCAAGGTAAGTGCATGTAGTTTGTTATAATTTTATTCAGAACAACAGGTATTGTATGCATCACTTGGAAAAAGATTAAGAAGGAGTTTCTGAAGTTCGAGGTGCTTTCTGTGAACATTGAAATTGTAATCCAGGTGAGCTGAGGATGCAAATAAATATAAGTAGGATTAAAATTTTACTTGCTTAATAGAAATGTTTTGTTTGCAGACTGCTTTATGGCCAAAATAGATAAATTTTCTCACTTTGAGCTGTTGAGTCTGTGGTGTGACCTGTAATGAGAACTGTTTCAGATGTTTCAGGCTAAAATTTTAACAGGGATTTCAGTACAGGTTTTTCTTATCCAGTTTTTGTGTATCCTCTTTTTGTTGACAGTTTCTTGTCTGAGGTGATAAGGAAATTCTCCTGTGAGTCAGTCAGAACCATCTTTCTTTCCTCTACTTGAAGTCTGTCCCTGTGGGATTCTTTTGGGGAGGGTGGTGTTTAATCCCCGTAGAGTCATTACCAGTTTCTCTGCTGAAATGAGCAAAAGGATAAGTGTGGATTTAGCTATTTTCTATTTTTGTTAAATATGTAACTTTTATAAAACACTGCGTAAGAGCTATACAATTTCTGTGTTTGAAATGCATCTTTAAATACATGGTGGACTTTCATAATACTGAGAGTATTTTGCAAATAACATGAGAATTTTTTTTTCCTGATGATATAATCAATGAAATTATAAATGCATGTCCCAGGTCACATTTTTCTGTGTGTGTTTTAGGCCTTGCTGAACAACTCGCATCTGTATCACTTGGCCCATGGAAAAGATTTTGCTAACAGAGGAATTGAACGTGAGTGTGAAGAGTAACTGGTCAGTGCCCGTTGACATAAGTGGCTTCCACCAGAAAGTAAATTTTATCACTCAAATGTGACTACTATAGTTTTCTGGTCAGGAAACTTTCTAGATTTACAAATAATGCCCTTTATCTGTCAGTTGGAGGGTTAGGGACATGTGTCTGCTCCTTGAATGGATAGATAAGCCAGCAGTATTATGCTTTATTTTTATTTTATTATGCTTTTCAGATATAACGTAGCAGTTGTTGAATGTAACCTTTAGCATTCGTGGGGCCATTCAACAGATTGTACTGTGGCAGAGCTATTACTTGTGTTTAGGTTAGCTCCTTTAAAAACACCACAATGCTTGATTAGAGTTGTTGGGGTTTTTTACTTTAGTTGCAGGAGTCCGTTTGAATCTGGAGAAGATGATGGAACAGAAGAGTGGTGCAGTGAAGGCCTTAACAGGTGGAATTGCTCATTTATTTAAACAAAACAAGGTTAGTTTGGATTATATACTGAGGTATATCCGTGGATTTTTCTCTCATCTGAATTTCTTTTTGCATTTGCGTGGTTTTGCATTGTAATTTGAGTGGATGGACTTGGTATGGGCAGAATTTGAATGCTTCTCTTCTAGGAGATGTTTAAAAGAACAGTTCCTTCATTCTTAAACTACATAAAAGTATAGTTTAAACTTACTTTGTGGTTTGTAGCAGATGGTGATGCGAAGGTATGTGTTAGCAGCTCTTTTAAAACGTTGATGAGATTCAGATTAAATGTATCATAACTTATGTAAGTTATTTGAATTTACTGTGTTCTCATTACTGAAGGTTATACATGTATCTGGGTTTGGAAAAATAACTGGCAAAAACCAAGTCACTGCAACCAAAGAAGATGGCAGCACACAGGTCGTCAATACAAAGAATATTCTGATAGCCACAGGCTCAGAAGTTGCTCCCTTCCCTGGAATTACTGTACGTATTTGAAATCTAAATGATACTATTTTTTAATGTGTTCTATCTACGTAATCCAATGTGTAACAGTTTTTTTGCATCTCCCTGCACTTCACCTTTTGTGTGTTTTATATATAATGTATAAAAGAGATCATAAACCTCCCTTTGTGGATTTGTCATTAGATTGATGAAGATAATATCGTGTCATCCACTGGTGCGCTGTCACTGAAAAAAGTTCCAGAAAAGATGGTTGTCATTGGTGCAGGAGTCATTGGTGTGGAACTGGTGAGAGGAAATTTAAACCACTTGGGTTTTAATTTATAATGGAACAGAGTGTTGCACTTGATTGTGTGGCTGTGATTTAACAGATGTTTGGCTGAGTGAGTTGTAATGAAACTGTTCAGGCGTTATAGCCTGCTGGCTCTTTTTTCTACCAGAAAAGCTGGGATAAGTGTGTGTAGGATCTGTGCTTTTTCAGCTGGTTAGGTACGCAGAGAATTGAGAGTGCAACTTACAGGTGTTGGGGTTTTTGCGGGGGTAAAGGAGGGTAGTGTCTTTCACTGAGGTTTGTACCTGCTTATATATACAGGACTTCCTGTTCTAAGGGAAGTCCATTTTAAGCCAGGACAAAAGCGGTTAATCCCAAGAAATGTTAATGTAATGTGATTGTACACATTCTATCTAACAACTAAAGGAGTGGAGACTTTGTAGTTCGTCTTGGTCTGAGTTCTTACGTCTCACACCTACGTGGCCCAAAAAGAATGTGTATTTGCTGCTCTTGCAACTGCTTGAAAACTTCTACTTAGTAGTTGCTTAGCCTGCTGACTGTTAAGCAGGGGAAGAGTAAGCAATGTGAAATACTGTGTTGGATGGATGTGGGTAACTGCAGGTAAATCGGGTGTGAAGCTGATTGTAGTGGTTATGGTTAAAAATACATGTGCAACCGGCAGTGGCTCCATTTTATTGCATAGTTTCCTTAATGTAGTATTAGAACACCCCAAGCAATTCCCTTTGGGTTTTCTGAGATACATTCGGATTCTTCGATTTGAATTTTTTTCTATACCTATAACCTAAACCGTACCTAATCTGTATTGAATTATTTTGTTAGCTCTAAAGGCTTATTTCTGTGAATTCAGTATTGAAGTTTTGGGTATGCAAACAAGCAGCAATAAATCCATTTTTGTGGGGAAGGCTGGAGAAGGTTGGATTTGTTCTATTCTCCACCGTAACATTTGTAAAAATTGATCAGTTTGCTGTTATGAATTACCCTTCTTTTCAAAAGTTTCTGGTCTGTGGTAAGTATTAAATCTGAAGTTTGCCTATCAAAACCTTTGTCCCTGTGTTGCTGTGACTGCAGGGTTCAGTTTGGCAGCGCCTCGGTGCAGATGTGACAGCTGTTGAGTTCATGGGCCATGTTGGTGGAATGGGAATTGACATGGAGATCTCTAAAAACTTCCAACGGATTCTTCAGAAACAGGGTTTTAAATTTAAACTGAACACCAAAGTCACTGGTGCAACCAAGAAACCAGATGGAAAAATCGATGTGGCGTAAGTGTTTAACAGAAAACTAGCCCAGGGAGGTTGTGAGTGCTCCGTCCCTGGCAGTGTTCAAGGCCAGGTTGGATGAAGCCTTGGGCGGGATGGTTTAGTGTGAGGTGTCCCTGCCCATGACAGGGGGGTTGGAACTAGATGATCTTGAGGTCCTTTCCAACCCTAACTATTCTGTGATTCTATGATTCTATATATATATTTTTCCTCTCAATCCATCAAACAGTCTGACATTAGTTTTTAAATAGGAAAAAGAAAAGTTTTGAATTAAACTTAAATCTTTAATGATTTTTTTTTTTTATCCTGTATTTACAGAGCTCATAATTTTGGGTTTGTTGAGTCCCACATTGCTTACCCAGGAGAGGTTCTATTGACTTGACTTGTACTTTGTGCTAGTACAAAACCAGTGTTGGTGTACTGAGATCAGTAATAAAAATTGTAAATCATGCTTTTCATAGAACATGACTGTAAGAGCAATCATGATATTTATTTTCAAGCCATTAATTCTTGGCTACTTACTGTAGGGGTTATTCTGTCCATACCTCTTCTTGTTTCACAATAAGCGTGGCAGAGATTTGATTGTGTTTGACTAGAAATAGATGAAACTACTCTGGAGTGTCTTTTAATGGCGACACTTGAGCCCATTGAAGACTTGGAGATGAACAGCTAATACAGAAACTTAACAGCAAATCTGTTTTGTGAAAGTCCATATGTATACGCTATTATTGTTCTTTCTCGTTAATGTATTCTCTATGCAGAAACTGAGTTTTAAGGAAATGCTTAATGTTACTTAACAAAAGCAAGTTTAAATGTTTTCTTTTTTACTGCAGTCTTAATATGGTGACTTGTATTTGCTGTATTGCCATAGCTCGGGATAGTCTGTCCTCCACTGAAAAGGTGCTAGATTTGGTCTTCTTTACCATGCTGATGATGGTTGGAGTTTCTTTCTGTTTCAGGAGTATTCTGTTGAAACACACTTCATGCTTATTCTCACTCTGTGCGCTTTGGTTCTTGTGCTCTCAGAGCATGTGAAATAAACTTGTTCCAGGTGCAATTAAGTCCAAAGATGCACTTGAGGAGTGCACCTGCTGCAGGGCAGCTGCTAGCAAATGTTTGGTTCTGTGTGCCAGAAGAAAGCTGGCTGTGATTAAATGGCCCACCGCCAAAATATATATAGTTTGGATGCTGCACCAAGTATTTTGCTGTACGGATTTGATCCTGTCAGGCCATGCCACTTGCTAGTGGAAATATACCCTGAATTTCTGTATTGAAGAGTTGTTAACAAGTGTAGCAAGAGTTACAGTCCCTTCTGCCCCTTGTATTCCTCAACTCTTGCAAGGAAGAAGCGTGGGGCAGGCCGAAGCAAAGTGTTTTGATGACTGATTCAGCCCATAGATCACTGTCTGGATTATCTTACTTAGTAGTGGGGGAAACGCAATGCTGAAAGTTTACAGCTTAACATTTTTGCTACTTGTTTTTTTTTATAGTCTTGAAGCTGCTGCTGGTGGCAAGGCAGAAGTAATAACCTGTGATGTGCTCCTAGTCTGCATCGGGAGACGTCCGTTTACCAAAAATCTAGGGCTTGAGGATCTCGGAATTGAACTTGATAAGAGGGGGAGAATCCCAGTCAATAACAGATTCCAAACCAAAATTCCAAAGTAAGTAAGACTAAGTATTTTCTATTATTTTTAAAAGCTTAACCTACTAAAGCAATTTTTTGCTTGGTTTTAATTGCAGAATGTATCTTTATTTTCTGAAAGGAAACCTCAAGACTTCTGTGTATTTCAGGAATGAAAGACTTTAGTCAACCTCTGAAGCTTTGTAATTTCAAAGTGACTACTTGTATTTCGTGTCTCTGGTACTTGAAGTGTGGTCATTCTGTGGAAACTGCTTTTTTTAATACTTTGTATTTCTCTTGGAATTCAGTATTTTAATCTATTCTGATCAAAGTTTTCAGTAAAATGTTTGAAACTGACTGTTATATAAGGTAGCCTAGGTGTGCTAGGATGTTTTTAAACAGTGTCTTATTCTGTTTCATTGGTCTGATAGCATCTATGCTATTGGTGATGTAGTTGCTGGACCTATGCTGGCCCACAAAGCTGAGGATGAAGGCATTCTTTGTGTAGAAGGGATGGCTGGAGGAGCAGTTCACATTGACTACAACTGCGTACCCTCTGTGATATACACTCACCCTGAGGTGGCCTGGGTTGGTAAATCAGAAGAACAGCTGAAAGAAGAGGTACTGTTTGTTTTCTTCTCAGGCAAAACCTTTTCCACCCTTGGGCATGGGTTCGTTGTCTGGTGGTCTGTCTGGCTACTTTTTCCAGGAGAATTTCTGCATCTCAATTTATTGCTTAGGGTCTGTGACTGAATGATTCCCTCTGATGTGCCGCTGTCCCAGGGATCACCGTTCTCTTTAATGACTTCTATTCTGTGAAGTTAATATTGTTTATTTGCTAATTTTTTTAATAGTCCCTTAACCCTTTGGTGGTTGTTCTTATGGATTGCTCTGTGTGTCATCTTACAGAATCACAGAATGGTTCGGGTTGGAAGGGACCTTAAAGATCATCCAGATCCAATTTCTCCCTACCTTACACTAGACCAGGTTGCTCAGAGCCCCATTCAGCTTGGCCTTGATCACTGCCAGGGATGGGACATTTCACAGATTTTCTGGGCAACCTGTTCAAGTGCCTCATAGCGAAGAATTTCTTCCTGATATATGTCTCTTACTTTTCTGTTGCTTCTGTTGTTGTACTTCCGGAATTGCGTTTATGATTCCATTGTTTTTTAGGGTGTAGAATACAAAGTTGGGAAATTTCCATTTGCGGCAAACAGCAGAGCAAAGACAAACGCTGACACAGATGGAATGGTGAAGATCCTTAGTCACAAATCAACAGACAGGATGCTGGGTGCTCACATTTTAGGCTCAGTAAGTATCATAAGCTGTTCTGCTGTCTTGGCCTTGTAAGGGTCTGCTGTTCAGTGTTACACAGTTGCAGGGTAGTTGTCAACTGAGAAGTGGTGCTTGCAGAAAGAAGGACCATAGTCAGTTTTATTTTCTCTTCTCTTCTGCAGCCCTGCTGCTTTCCCACTTTTCTGTTACTGTGGTGCGAGACCCAGCACTTATTTTTACCCCTAGAACTGGCAGGGTGAATTGGTTTCTCTGACCAGTTTTGGGTCGTATTTTTTTTCTCGGTGGTGGGGTGTTTTTAGTGGGATGTTTGAGTGTGTCGTAAGAATAGTGCCAAATACCTGAGAGAACAGCAGAAGTTGCTGACTCAAGTCCTGGAAGTTGAGGATGCTGAACAGACACGATTGGCTTTTTTATTGGTTTCTTTCCGTGCTCTGAAGTTCAGACTTCGGCAGAGCTGGTAACTTTCTGCTGCAGTCACCAAATGCGGGGTCAGTACCTTAGGGAACTTTGGTTAAAAGTCCTTTGTAAAAATGAGAAATCGGATAATTCTATTTGGGAAAATCATCAGTTTTTGCTGTCCCACACATTCCAAAGTTGGACCCTAATCTGTCTCTAGTTTGCTTATTATACAACTTTCCTTTTGTTTTTTTAGCCAAAGATGCTTATTTACAAGCTGTTACTCATTCAGGAGAACCCAGACAACTGCATAGAGATTTGTGCTAATTCCAAATACTATTAAATTCTAGGGTGCTGGAGAAATGGTTAATGAAGCTGCCCTTGCTATGGAATATGGAGCATCATGTGAAGATGTAGCCAGAGTTTGCCATGCACATCCAGTAAGTTTTTTCCTAAAACGGGCTGTTAGACAGATGTGCTATAGCTATTAATGACTATTAATGACCTATTAATGACTATTAATGACCTATTAATGACTTACACCTTTTTGTGTTTGCTTTCTACAGACAGTGTCAGAAGCCTTCAGGGAAGCAAACCTAGCAGCATCTTTTGGCAAAGCTATCAACTTCTAAAATGAAAGAGCAGATCTTTATATGTGTATAGTGCATCTCTGGACATGGACGGTGGGCCCTTATGCAAGCCTGAGTCGGAGGATTTTAGGACTGAATTAAGTTTAATCTCTTCATTCAAATATTTAAACAAGTAGAGTTTGGAACAAGTGGAATTATCCAGTCTCTGTAAATTAAATACTTAAAATTACACATTTATTTACATGATGAATGTTACAGAAAACAGCCTGACAGAACTCTTCTCTCTTTCAAAACCAAACATTGCGCTGCTGCATGGGATTATCAGGTGTGCTGGCCAAAACTTTGGATGAGTATCCAGCATGCCTGGTGTTTTCTTATTTGAAGTAGTGTATTTGAAGTAGTGATAGGCTAAACCAGTTGAATGCTGGCACTTAAAATGCCACTGTCACTCTCGCACAAAAATGTGTTTCCTTCTGAAAGGATTAACTTTAACCTACTTCTTAAAACAAGTTTTGGTACTTGTATGTGACCTAGTAGTGTTAGGATGCTGGGAGAAGAGGGGCTCGTATACATCAATTAAAACTATGTTGACTTTTGAAACTATGTTGACGTTGCTCTGTGTGCGATTCTCCACACATCATGTTTTCATATTGAAAACTCATCGAGGTAAAAATGAAGTGCTAATGGAGAAATGAAAGATTGAAGAATTGATCTTACTGCACTTTTTTTTGGTTTTAAAGCTTCTTTGTCCGGCTCTTAAACTTGAGACATTAAAACTGGGTAGTGAAGTAGCACTTGCAGTTAAGTGTTATGAAATGGGGGTTATTCTGCACCTTCCACACATGAGGCCTTCAGTGTCAGCTCTCCACAGAATTAAGACGTGCTTTCTTCTTTTGTTTTCTATTTTGTGCTCTCTTTCTGTCTCTTCTGTAATGAGAGAGCTCAATAAATATTTAACGTGGCTGGAGGGTGGTCTTGGGTTTTGTTTGCTCATCAGCCCCATTACTCCTTTTAGTGTTGAATACATGAAGAAACTTGTGAACAAATGGCATCTTTGGAAGATCCCCAACATCTATGTGGAATGTGCCCAATTCCAGTAGCTGATAGGAAGTTCTGTTTCAAAGGGTGCCTTTTACTTTGATTGATAGGCTTATCTGCCTTGAAGAAGACCTTAATACGTGCTGGGATTGTGCATGTCCTTTCTCATTATGCCAATGGAAAAAGAAAAGTACATGCAGAAAATGGTGCAAAAGGTACTTGGTTCTGTGTAGTCAAGGTTATATCCTGCCTTTAGAGCTTCTTACTCAATCTGTTATCAATCCATTATCTGAACTGAGTCATGGAAATACATGTCAATGTACCATTTTATTAAGATAGCAGTTAATCAGCAAGCATCAGTGATGCTGTTCTTCATTTGGGTTTCTTTTAACTCCTGTTTTAAATGGAGATGGGGTTAGACCATGACAGCCTGTCACCAGGATAAGAGATAACCTGATTCACAGTTCTGTTGGGTTAAGTGATGTGGATCTGTTTTCAGGCATTAGGTGGAAGCTGCTGAAGGGAAAAAGCAAAGGTGAGGCAATAGGGAAGAAAAACTTGATTATTCCAATAGATCCTGGCATTTCATAATTAATTCTAGCTGCTGCAGGTAAATGCTAGGAAGTGTTGATCTTGTGTTCTTCCTGGAAGCCCTGAAACAGTTGTGTCCACTCCCTCTGCCTCCCTCAATACTTGGGGCAATCTTATTGCAGCTCATGCTTGGGCTTCATCAAGTTACAAGTTCTCTTATTTTGTTCATGTTAAATGGAGTTGGGGAAGTCAGGGAGGCTAAAATTATACTGGGGGTTATAATTTCCCTGATACTTGAAAATAAAATTCAAGGCCTCAGAACTGTTAACTGCAGTTACTTTTCTTGCTGTCATTCCTGTTCTAGAGAATGTACAAAGAGTGTGTGTAAAGGTAAGATGTGTTACTGAGCCACCTGTCAGTGATGGGATGGCAGTAAAATCTGAATGCTGCAAGTTTGCAAACTCTGTTTTTTAACAGCTGGTACCTATAGTGGCAGTGAAATGGTGTCTGATGCTGGTACAGCGGTAACCAATTCCTGTGTAACCTATGGAGCTTGGGGATGACTACTTGAACATACTGCTCTTCACTTCGCTTAGGTAGTGATACATTGTGCCATAGTTGTCCTGACTGACTTTCACAGACATCAGTCAAGGTTAAGTAAGGTCAGAGTACATACACACATGTATTCCTCAGCTCAGAGTTAGCACTCAGGATATGTAAATGCACACTGCAGTTTTGGATGCTAATTTGTGTAGCTGATTAATCTGTACAACTGTCTGCAGGTGCACTGCTCTATACCTAGCTGAGATGAAGTATGATGAACTGCATGTTGCACTTTGACAAAAGTCTTGTGCTTTGTTAAGTGCAGCCGGTCTTAAGGAGCTCTGTGTGCAGCTCCTTCTCTGTTTCACATCAGCACCCTGTGAACTTCTGTAGTCCCTTTTACAGATGATAGGCTTGGTTTGCCAAGCTTGGTTTATGACATAAATTTGGTGCTTCCAGTGTAAATGACATTCACATCTTCAGTGCTGCCCTTTGTCCACGTAGCAAGTGTTTCATAATCAGTGACATGAAACTAATGTCAAACCTAAATGGGTATCCTGCAGAAGGTAAATAATCCTTTTTGAGTTACCATGACATAAATGCCAGCTAACCACACAAGGATGGTGTTTCTTCATTCCCTTGTAATTTTAGTGAGTGACCATCCACGTTTCATAGTAACTGGAACCCTTATGTAGAAGTACATAGTTGGAGCCAAGATTTTATTAATTAGATCTCTAAGCAGCTTAAAAACAAGACTTGCTAAAGGATTAACCGAGGTACCATTGCAGCTACTGAAAATACGAAGGAACTTAATGATTCATACTAGGTACATACAGTGATACAAAAGTGTTGTTTATTTTCAACATCAAAAAGTTACTTGTCTTTGGTTCTGTGACTTCAAAGTCAATATAAAACCTGTTCACTTTATCAGGTCTCAATCTCATGTCAAAAAGAACAAGTGTAATACTTGTAGACTCCATCCTGAACACAAGCACTTCCTGCTCCCATTTACAAGCAAGTGCTGTAAACGGCCACCTTCTGGCTGATTGTCTGTAAGAGGGAGCGGACTGTCTCCTCCAGCTCCACCAACTGCTTGGCTTTGTCTTCCAGAACTCTTTGATTGTTTTCATATGTATGTTCCAAGTCTGTCAGAAAAGGAAGGGGAAAACCAGCTTAATCAGCAGTGGTTTAATACAGTGAAATGCAAATCATTATGGTTAAGGATAAGTTACTATTCGTTTTTATTGCAGAAGAGAATCTGATTAGGAATTTTAAGAAAAGCAAAGGCTGGAATTTTTTCCTTAACGTTGGAATATAAAGCGACAAGGAAGTAATTGCCCATTAAGTAGAAATCCAAAAGTATACTTTGGTTCATGTTGAAAAGAACTGTCATTCTCTGGCCTGTGGTGGCTTTTACAAACAGTGAAATGTTATGGTTAATTCTATTCAGTGTGCAGGAGCAAATAAATGGAAGAACTGAGTTCCTGGCCTGGCAAAACCAAGGAAAACATAGCCCGTTCCCTGGCAGCTATGGGCAGATTGCTCCCTCCTGGCTTAATCAACTTTAACCAACAATAATGAATGTTAAATTAAGCTGTAACCTGGAACTAATGTATTCTGATCGCCTTTTGTTATAACAGCTTTCCGGGGTGGGGTGGGGAGCACTGTTTGAAGATGGGCATCTTACTTGAATGGGTTAGTCCTTGTCCTAAGCATTGTAGTTATGTTCCTTCCCTGCAGTGGTTCTTGAAGCAGTGATTGGTGTTCATACCAGAAGTTTGTGCCTCACTGGCTAGCTTTCAATTTTTTTAGTCTTTCGAATCAATAATTTCTATGTCCGTAAGAATAAGGAAAGCAGATCAAAGCTCAGTAACAAAGAATTAACTTCCACTCCCTCCCCTGCTGATGAATAGCTGGTATAACAACATTAAGCTGCTTCATATTCTAAGCTGACCACTTGCCCCTCAGACCAGCCTCACCTTTGAGCAGCTGGAGCTTGCTGTTTGCTTGAGCCAACAAGGCTTTAGCTTCATCTTGCAACATGGTGGCTTTCCTCCTAGCGTCAGCCGACTCTTCTGTCTTCTTGGCAATGAGATCTTCCACCGTTTTATACTTGTCGTTCAGCTCGGTGTCGAGGACCTGTTGTTCCAGATTGAAGCACAAGATGGAGCTCGTTCAAAAGACAATACAGCTGGGGTTTGCATTTCCTCTATCCCTGCTAGTGCCAAGTGAGGACAGACTGCAAAATTAGCTCACTTAAAAGCAGAAACAATGCTGGGATAGCTCGTACGGAGTCTCCTACACTGGAGATATTCAAGGCCCGCCTGGACAAGTTCCTGTGTGATGTACTGTAGGTTACCCTGCTCTTGCAGGGGGGTTGGACTAGATGATCTTTTTAGGTCCCTTCCAACCCTTGGGATTCTGTGATTCTGTGATTCTGTACGTAATATTCAAGACTTTAAGAGTTGGGGTGAAGATTTCAGCAGCTGAGCTGCCCTTTTGCAGATATGTGGTTGTTTTATGGCTTTAATACTGACAGTTGGCAAGGATTTACAGGATTCAGTTAGTTCTGTAACTAATAGAAGACATGGCCCCAGTACATCTGGAAAGCTGCACCTGATGAAGTACTGGCACTGCTTCTGGTGGAATGCTTGCACTTGGGGAGAAATAAATACCCTTGTTACCCTTTCAGTAGTGAGAACAGCTGCCTGGATTGTATAGGTGAAGTTGCTGGAGAAGTCATGAAGCTGGTTTCTCAGCTGTGCTTTGTGAGGTTAAGATTAAGAAGTCCTATGACTTCTATAACCGAATTCAACAAAGAAGCGAGCTAAGCTGCAGCAGTGCTGGGAATCTCTTGTGTTTACTGGACAGCCACCTGAAATACTACTTAGTGTTTGCAAATAATTGATTTGATGGGTAATACATCTCTCCTGGCAGAAGATGCCTCTCTGGAGACTGGTGGGCTAACCAGAGACAACAGATGGGAGTGATGAAACTTCCTGTGGCAGATCTGTCAACTGTTTTGTTAATGGGCATTCTTTTGCTATTACAAAGGTACGTAGCTGACATTGTGAGCAGTGCCGTGTGCTCACAGAGCAAACTGTGCATCTCTGGTGGTTAGAAATTACTTTGGGCTTATATTGAGCTAATGTTTTTTCTTTGTTGCTTGATTCTGTATATGCCCAATTCCAGACTGTCCTGAATCTGTCATTGTCATAGAACCATAAATACTCTATACCAGGGGAAGAAGATGAGCAGTTGTCCTGTGGCAGATAGTGAAACTGAGAACAGAAACGAATCTGTGAATGGCTGACAGCATGGCAGCGTGACAGGTTTCCTACAGCTATCTGAGCACCTCAAAACTTTGAGTGCTTTTTTTTTCTCTGTATCTGGTACCAAAGTATAAAGCAGTTATCTTTGGCAAGTGGGTTAAGTGCCTCCTCCACCCTGCCATGTACTTGAACAATAAATGAAATGGATCCTATGTATTCACTCATGTTCCTTTCTCCAAACTGGGGTGAGAGTTTTGTTGGCTTTCCTTTAGCATCTTTCCTGAGCCTCTCACCTGTTTAACTTCTTCAGCATTTTGTTTTGCAGTAACAATTTTTTCTTCTATGTTGTCCACATTCTTTGAATTTGTAACAGCCTTTTGCTTAAGGTCCTCAACACTCCTCTCCAGCTCAAACAGACGTAAGGTAGCATTGTTCAGTGTTTCTTCAGATGCTGCATTTTCAGATGCAATCTAATAGAAAGAGGGATGAGAGTTACATTTCCAAAAGACGCTGAACATTCACTTAACTTTCTAGACAAGCCCTGATCAAATAGTTTGTGTCCATAGGCCCGATACAAAAACCAGCATTTCAGTTTTGCTGCAAATGGCCAAGTGCAGTTAGGGTGAAAGAGCCCACAGTTTGAAGAGAGGGTACACATGGGACTGCATTACATCTGCAAGCGTTGCCTAATCCAGTCAAAACTTCAGACTTCCATCTGAAGTTCCACTTTCCATCATGTAATAATGGACTTGTGAAGCTGTGTATCTTCCAAGCTGGCCAAGCTTCACGGGTGTAGGCACTATAGCCTCATGAGGGCTTTGAGATGAAGTCTGAAAATACAGTATCTGACAAGAATACAGCAATTACTACTTGAATCCAGCATTCATTTTTGTCTCGTGCTGCAGTGGTAGGGGACACTGACGAGTGGCTACATCAATACACTACCAGTGTGGCTGACAGGTAGGGCTTGCCAGGGGTCCTGGCCCACCTGCGTTAGAGGGCTACAGTCCTGCTTGTTTAAAGTCACTAGTGCAGAAAAGCCTTTTTGTTTGGTTTTGGTTTGCTTTTGTTTTTCTTAAGAGCAAAAGGTCCCCTGGCATCTGTCACACTACCTCAAAAAGCTCACCTGAAGGCAGGAATGGTTTACATTCATTTTAAGTGCAGTCTTTGATTTGCAGTGCCTGGGAGCCTTCCCTAGACAGGCTTCCATCACTTTCTAAGTAGCAGAGTTGATATTGTTTCTACATCTTAAATACTCATAAAGAACATACCGAGGTCAGCAGGTCTTGAGTTCCTTTAATATCTTCATCAGCTTGTTTGATGGCTTTTTCAGCTGCATTTTGAGCTTTTTCTGCTTCTTCCAGTGCTGCTTTCACCATGTCCGCAGTGACTTTAACATCTGTTGCACCATTGCTGTGGAGCAAAACCTGTGTTAATGCTAAAAATGCTTTAACTTTGGAACCGGATAAAGAACTAGGCATACACTGCAAAAGGCCATTGTTGCCCCTTAGTGAAGGAATGAGAATCTGCATCAGGGAAAGTTAAACTCTGTGTTTTCTGATACAATGAAATGGAAGTCTGGTTCAAGCTCTTGGGGAGCAGGGTTGCATACCTCGCTTTTTTAGCTTCCTCCAGCAGCATTTCTGCTCTGGCAATGTCTCCAGCACTCTGCTGCAGAATGACCTCAACATCAGAAAGGCTTTCTACACGCTCACGAATATCTTCTGTCAGGGCTCGCAGCTGCTGGGGAGTGCTTGGCATCTCCATGTTCAGCACTTCATTAGCCACTGCCTCGATGCTATCCAGGTCAGCGCTGTCTTCTAGTGGAGGGACACAAAGGACAAAGATGTAAAAGCTTCCCTCTGTCAGGTCTCAGCATCCAAATTCTTGTCCAGCTGCTCCTTTAAGAAGGAAAACTGTAGGAAAACTTGTTCCCCCAGACTTATGGAAAACCAAGGTATGAAAACTGCTTCCTTAGGGTGAAACTTCCCTCTCAGGAGAGGCCCAGCTGGCATAAGCTCTCTTGGAAGCCATTTCAAGATCTCAGTGATTAGCTGCACCATGCTGGGGCTGGGGGGAGGCGTGAGCCCTCAGGAAAGGAAGCCAACAGCTGCACATAAATGTATTTGTGCTTAACAGTATACTCAGCCTTGTGTAAACAGGGAAGGAATGGGTCTGCCATGCTGCCGCTTGCAAGCGAACAAGGCCCTCATTTAACCTTTACCTGCCTTCTTACGGGGAGATAAACTCACAGTTCCTGACTTTCCTCCCCTTTAATAGTACTTTATCTTTCAAGCCAGAACTTACGAACACACTTGGCAAACTGCAGCAGTACAACAGCCTCAGCTGAACCGAGCACAAGAACATGTCACAGTTTGCTCTCACTTTCCTATTGTCTTGGTTTTCTCTCGTTTCCAGATTTCATCATACACGCTAAGGCTGGCTGAAGTGCAAGAGGAGACACAACTATTGCATTACCCCTTAGAGGATGATTCAGAGCTAAAGATAGTTCTTATAAACCCAGAATTAATTTAAATATAAGGTTTTTACGCATAAGGAAGTCTCTAATCTGTTTAATAAGATTTCTCAGATCTTCATTGCTTCTGTCCACTTGCTCTTTTGTAGCATTGGTTTTGAGCAAAACTGCTTGTGCATTCTGCTTTGCTTCGTCAGCTCTCTGTTTTGCTTCAGAAACCTAAAAAGAGAAAAATAGGACTGCATACTTGCTTAAGCTTTAACGCGCGTTTTAAAACAAAACATCAGCTGGAGGCAGAGGTACTAGTAATTAATGAGAAATGCTTTTTCTCATAAAACTCCCAGAACACTTTTAAAAGCTGGCCAAGAGCCATACCACCAATGCTAGTTTAAACAACTCAGGCTAATGCTTAGAGTTATCCATGGGGCTTCACTTGAGCAAGCTCCCTTTCTGAGGATCTTTACAAGCAAGATGAAGTTATGCAACTGAAAAGCAGGATTTTGAGGTAAGCCAGGCACATACTTTGTCAATTAGTGTCGAAACTTGTGTTATGAGTGGTTTTTTTCAATATCTAACAATTGGTTTGGCATGTTACCATTCTGGAGAGTTGCTCAACTTCTGCTAATGCACTGAGGATGTCTCTGTCAAAGTCCATGGCTTTCTGCCAGGCGTTGTGAGCTACAGTCACCAGCCCATCGCAGCCAGGTCCTCCACACTTCTTCTTGCCTTCAGCTGTCCGACAGCTTAAACCACCACACTCGGACTCAGCACAAGAGGCTCCCAGGGGAGTGCCACACGTCTGCAGGGACAAACAAGGGAAATGGTCACTGCTTTATTTCCATAGCTGAGCTGTGAGGGGGAAGAAGCAGGACAGTGCCTTACTGTGACAGAAACATGATGCTGATTCTGCCCCTTGCAGCAGTATCCCAAGTACCACAGGGAAAGAAGCTGAGGTAGAGCTGCAAGCTGGAGGTGGCTCCTGCAGCAGGTTGGTAGGCACCATGGTGGTAGGCACCATGGCTTGAATCTTTCTTCTGTGCCCCCCCCCCCCCCGCACCTTCCTACTTTAACCCAAATAGGTAGCTCTCTGATGCTGAAGCAGCTGGAGGTTTATGAGGGAAGCCTTGCTCTGCCTTTATCATCTACTTGTCCTGTACATCTTATTTCACTGGAGAGTTTTACCTTTAAGCTTTGGTTTCAAGGTGGAAGCTACTACTGTGTGCATGCCTTCTTTTGTTTGCAATCAGTCTTCATGACTGTTCGAAGAAAAACTGGCCATCCCAAGAAGCTATTTTTTAAGGAACAAAGTATTTGGTGCAAAGAAGTGTATTTTCCTTTGCTCTAATGCCCTAGAAGCAAAATAGAAGCTAAAATGCTCCAAGCTGAACAGAAAACTTTTTTCCATCTCCCTTAAAGTGCTGTCCCATTCCTGTCCACCAAATGTTTCCTCTGATTCCATCTTTCCAGAACACCTTCCAATTTGTGAATTACTGTCAAGGACGTGTTCCCATAGAAAATTTTAGGGTAGACCTTTTTTGTTTAAATAAAAAAGCAAAACTATTTCAGTCAGCAATATTGTACTGAGAATTATCCACTCTTGGGTCAATTGCTTGGCAATGAAATCACTCAGGAGTTGGTTTAGCCAAAGACAAAATTGGAAGGTTTCTCATTCTTGTGAGGTTCTCCCCTCCTCATCCCCCTTTGCCAAATGATAGTCACATATTTTGCTGCCAAAAAACCTCTCTGGGAAAACCTAGAGGCTGTGCCAAGCGAGCTGCAGCTGTCTCCCTTGAAGTGTAAATGAGTCCCTCTTACCTGCTTGGCATGCAACCCAGCAGGAACTAGAAAGCAAAACCCATTTCTTTTTTTTTTTTGTGTCCTGGGATTACACCTCGGAGCAACTCCGTGTTTATGGCCCTGATAAACATCTACCCAAGATTTTCAGTCCTCCAGAACAGTCGGGCAGGAATGTAGGGGCAGGGAAGCTAAACAAAAAGATGTCTTTTTTAAACCCTCCAGAGAAGAGGAGAGCTGGGGGAGTCAGGGGGATGACAGTAGTAATAAAGGACATGGGACAATTCAGCATGTGCAGAACTCATCCTCTGACACAGGCCTGGCAGGCCAAGGGGAGTTAATGAGCAGTCCCCTGCTGCCTGCCTTCACCAGGGATTGTTCTCTCAATGCAGCTGGATGACTTCAAAGTAAAGCTGAGGGAACACCCAGCCTCTCCCAAGAAATAGCCACCCTTGATTATGTTTACAGATGAGCAGGCAGCTTCAACAGAGAAAATGCCCTTTTGACTCCAGCTCCCTCTAAGTTCTGCTTTGTCCCAAGCACAAGGATGGGACCATGGCAATGCTGAGGAGGGCAGCCTGTTGGCGCAAGCAGCTGCACTGCCTGAGTGCTGCACAGGCATAATGTGTACCCTGTGGAACTGCAAGAAGGGAGAGAGGAGCCTAGAGGAAGCAAGCACGTGGACTGAGGACAGGCTTGAAGAGATGGCTCTCAGTCCAGCAGACTCACTGTTGTAAAGATGGGTGCTCTGTTGGGGCAGAAGCGTAGGAGAAGACCAGCATGAAGAGCTGAAAGCCAGTAGGTCTCGGAGCCCACCAATTAAACACCCCTGTTCTAGCCCACAAAATACCCCGTCACCCAAGAAACATGCATTTCTCATTAACAGACTGTGCATCTCACCCTCTTGAGCCATAAACACTTCCTTCCTGCCCATCGCTTCTTCACAAACCCAACTTTAGTTTTGCTAGAGGTTTTATAACAGCAATTCTCAGCCATGTACCTTCTCAGCCACTTCAGAGAGATCCAGGCTCTGCAGCTTGCCTGCGAGCTCATCCAGCAGGCGCGACTGCTCCTCTTGTTTAGCCTTGAACTGGGCCTCCTTCTCATTGATTAAGTCTTCCACTTCCTGCCGCGTCCGCGCTGACAGCTCTACGGCACTGTTGGGGTGAACAGTAGAGGCATTGACCCTCTCCTCTGCCTCCAGGGACATCTGGAAATACTTTGTGATACTGTCCAAGGCTCCTGCAGAAATCAAATGGAACTGCTCAGAAATCTTTTAAGTAACCCGAAGTAACTCGCATTATGGTGGTTGGCAGATGACATCAGGGTTAGTGATATGAGTATCAATGTAACTGATATGCCAGCCTCTGTGGCTGCACTCAGTGCTACTGCAAGGATGACAGCATCTGCCCTACTGTGGGGAAAAAAAAGGGAGTTAATTTTCTTTCTTGGTTGGCAGCGTTTGCTGGATTTTGAGGTTAAGCCTTTCTCTGACTCTAGTGACTGAATTCTGCTTACCCTGAGGGCAAAAGGAGATCCAGCCTCTGAGGTTTATAGGGCAACAGTCTGTGTTCTAAGGATTCAGTTATCCCATGAGTTGTTATTGCTTGCCCTGGGATGTCTGGCTTATGGAGTCACTGCTTGGAAGCTGGTCAGAGCTCTCCCAAAAAACAACCGCTTGATGAAAGATGCTGATTTATGGATCTGTTAGTTTTGGATAACTCTTGGAGAGGCCTTGAGTAGGTGTGAGGGATCTCATGGGAGTGGCCACACTCTACACCTTGGGCAGCTTTCCTCTGCAGAGTGCCACAAGCAGGGACTCCCCTGTTCTACATCCTACTTGCCTCTCTCTGTTTCCAGTGAACACGGAATTTAACAATCTCAGACTTCCTGCAAAGCAGGAAATGAAAGAAAAAATAATCCTTCGTGTCAAGCTGGAGTGAAGTCAGCTTTCAAAATTCCAAGGAATTTGGTGACATTCCTCCTTCTCCAGCAAATTTTGATTCTTGGCACATTTCAGTGTGCCAATGGGCACATGAGGCTTGGGTGGCTCCGAAGAGGCCCTTATGGTGTGCTCTTAGCCATAAAGACCCAGGTTTGCTGGTTTCAACCAGAAACAGAATTTAACAGAGGACAGAGAGCAAGGGAGATGTTCAGGTGTATCTTGCAATCTGTTGCACTCTGCTGTTGTGTCTCATCTAAAATATATTAATGAAGAGGCTTTAAGACAATTCTGTACCCCAATAACTTGAGCCCATTTGCAAGGTGCAGAGGGAGAGGGGGTGAGGGGGCAAAATAAAATTCCTGCTGCATCAGCAACTCTGCTAATGCACAGAAAGAAGCCGCGCTCCTAGGAACTGTGCTTTATTACAAGCTAGAAGATTAACCTCGTATTTAAAACCATGCACTAACTACATCTTTAGCAACCCCACTGCTTTCTCCCCCTCCCTGTGACACTTACCCCGAACATCAGAGATCTTGATGAACTCTAGCTGTTCTGCAAGTTCTTTCACAACATGGTCTAGGTTTTTGGCATCTGTTTCCAGTGTGCTCAGGTCAGTGTCTGTGCTGTTGCTCTTCACTGCTAAGGCTGACAGGTTTTCTTCTATGTCAGCTATCTTAACTGTAACATCTGCTGTCAGCTTTCTGTAAAACAGAGGCACAGGACTCAACAGTGGGAGATGGAAGGGTTGTAAGCCTCAGTGTTTCACGTCACTGAAGAGCAGTGGTTAGAGCCATGTGGAGCTTCTCCCACAGCGGGACCTGTCCTGCCTTGGTGGAGCTGTGATTTGTAACAGCACGCCTACCTAGAATACTGTTTTGTTTCCTTTATCATACAAAACTACTTTTTAATTTACAGCAGTTTATAAACTCCAAGCACCAAACTGCTCAGAAAACAGATGCTTTGTGTAAGATTAACTGAAGGCAGATTCCAGAGGGCTGCTGTAATGCTCTCGTATCGTGGCAACTGCATAGGTCAGGGTTGCCTACTATGATCCATACATAATTTTCTTCCCATCCCACACAGCAACAAATGCAGTTTTGATTACTACGAGCTCATGGGACAGATTGGAACTTCAGCAAGCCGGAGGGGGGAAGCCTTAGTTTTAATACAATGGATTCTTTTAACTCATCTATAAAGATCCCTCCTCTTCAGCCGTTTCTCTAGGGCTATGAAGGGAAACCTCCCGCCTTCAGCATTCAGCATGGCCTCAGTGAGCTACAGAGCAGTCTTAGCTAGTGGGATAACCCTAAAAGGAAAAGCAAGTGTATGTTACACATCAGTGCTGCTGCAGAGCACAAGTGGATATAGGAAGCTACTCCCATCCATGGTGATCCCACCAAACCCACTGTCTCCTCATTCTGAAAGAATCAGGCAGTTTTTAAGCTCTGAGATCAATTTACAGCTCTCTTAAAAGCCCAAAATCCTGCTGTTTTCCGAGAGTCCTCTAAAGGCCAGTACTACTTCTATACAGCTAGAGAGGAGCAAGACAGGTACATATATATATGTACATTAAGGAAAAGCAGCTTTTCAGCTGTTCTGACCTCCCTCAGCACACAGAGCCCAAATGCAGCAGCAATCCCCAGCTCTCCAGCTGGAGAGAGGGAGCTGCAGGGCACAAGCTATTCCTAATTGAGACATTTGTGCTTTAATCCTCACCCCTTTGCTTTGTGCAGTCCCCTTTACAATGCACAAGCAAGTTCGAGTGGTTGCACACAGGACTAGAAAGCAACTGTAATCCTGCTTGATGTTAAACTGCCCTATCTCCAAAAGCACAAACTGCCATCTTTTGTATGTCTTGCCCTAAAACAAAATACAAGGCTCCTATCCTGAGAAAAATGGAAACAATTCTTGTTATAAAGCTGGTACTTCCCACACACACACGCTCAGAGTGCAAAAGGAGACCAAGTTTCCAACTCATCAGCTACACTCGGAAATCCAGGAATTTAATCTCTCCCCTCTTCATTCTCTCACATAATAGCAGTGTTTGTCCTTTGCCCCAGGGGAGTGCAAGGCAAGCATGAGTGCCTCAGTGGTAATTAGCTGCCTGGTGCACAGCGGAGCAGGACAACCCCTGCTCAGAGCATGGCAGCCGCACCGCTCCTACCTTCCTGGCCAGGTTTTTGCTCGTAGGACGGGTGCTCACTGCTGGCACAGAGCATGGCAAGGTGCTCCACCAGCACTAGGAGCCACAGCTGGAGGAGCAGAGCTGGGTGTCCTCAGCCCAGCATGGGGCCACCAGTCACTCAAGTAAAACCCAGCTCACTGGCACTCACTCCCACTCTTCCCACACCAGACTTATCCATGTAATTGTGACTGTACTCACTCTGCTTCCTCAAAGAGATTCCCAATGTTTTTCAGGGGCTCAGCAGCTGGATTTTGAGCAATGATGGTTTTAATTTCACTGAGCTTCTCCTCTAGGGTGCTGAGCGTCTGCTGGTATGGGCCAGTGACTCCAGTGATTTTGAGGGCATTAGCCCTGTCCAGGAACTGCTGGGTCCTATTAGACAGCTCGCTGATGATCATGTCCCAGAGGGCGAAGCACTGGTGGCACGGCACGCAGTCAGGGAAGAAGCCCGAGTAGCCCCGGGAGCACTTGTCACAGCGTGGCCCTTCCACCCCTTCATTGCAGATGCACTGCCCAGTGGCACGGTCGCATTGCGGGGTCTGGATGCCACGAGGGTTGCAATCACACGCTGGGAGGAGAAAAAGGCACATGTGAAGGCTGTGGTGAGGGAAAGGACAGGGACAGGGACAGTGGCAGGGAGAAAATAAACTTCATTACAATGAAGTGGTGAAATGAGTATAGAAGGGGTCTGTATTTGGATTATAAAAAGCTAATTATGGATGTGCCTGCTTGGGTATAGGGAAGCAGGACTGAGTGTGAAAGGGGAGACAGATAGGGAAAGAACTCTAGGGGAGACGAGGATTTGCACGTCTCAGAAACAAGCACAGTATGGAGCAAGGATGAACACTTCTTGCAATGTTTGGATATCAACTGGACAGCAACTGAAGACAATATCAATTTCACACCTACAGAGAAGAGTAAGTAGAGCAAGGCTTTCCAGACAGGAAAAGAAATGATAGGCAGACACATAGAACAGGGTTTAAAGAGTAAAACATGAACGAAATGGGAAAAGTGAACATGGAACAACCATTAACAGTCTCCTCCAGCACAGGAGTAGGGGTGAACTGAAGAATACAGCAGATCAAAACCCAACCACCTTCTCAGGCACCTCCACAAACAGCTCAATAAAAGGACATAGTTGATTATGTGGCACTTAGTTAAGAGGCAGAGCTCCCTACTACAAGACACTGTGAGTGCTAAAAGTTGAGGTTGCTTCAAAGAATGTGAAAAGAAGAACACGAGAAATTTATGGCGTAACGGCCCATAAGAGATCTTCTGTGCAGAGGTACAGGGCCTGGCTCAGGATGTGCATCGAGGAGCCTGGCGCTGGGCTGATGTTTTGGGTATGCAGAAAACAAGAACAAAAAAATCAGGCAGTGAAAGGTAGAATAGAACAAAGAATGTGGCCATAGGCAGCCCTGTCTGAGGGAGAAGATGCTAATGACCAAGAGTCCACACACTGTCACCCTCAAGTGGGAATGAAGACAATGAAACAGGTATTTTTATCTGCTTCGCACTTTGAGCACCATCTCAGGAGTTACTATTCACACCTTCCTGAAATGGACGTTCATTCTTACCTTATTTCTGTAACTGTGAGCACCTACCTATCTTTATATATGCTAGTCAGGTAAGACCTTGGGGCTCCAGGTGGTTGCCAAATTGGAGTGATAGGGTTTGGGCACCACCCTTTTTTAACACACTTCTAGGATAAAGATGCACTTCTTTGGCACTAACCCACCAGGAAGGTAAGTTAATTAATTTACTGATGCACAGTCATTTCTAAAAGGACAGACAAAATTTGTACACAACAACGCTATCAGAAGTGTTTCCAAGCAGTGGTGCTATACTTCACCTCTCCTCCGCCTTAATTCCGCAGGCATCAGCGCCGGAGGAAACTACCAACCTGCAAAGCTTTTAATAAAGGAATGGCAGCAAGGAACAAAAAGAGAGGCCTTGAAAATATACAGGTTATCTACCTACAGTCATGGCAGAGTACACCCCAAGCATGCCACGCACACATTCCTTCAACAGGGAGAGGACTGTGATACCTGGTAAAAGCTTTTACTTACACATCCATTTACCAGGCATCCCTGAAGGAGGTTAATGGCTCAAAAAGGCCCATAAATCAATTCACACACCCCAAGCACATGCCCCCTTGAAAAAAGGGCAAAACACAAAGCCGTTTTCAAGATCATGCATTGTTTGCTTCAATGCCAAAACACAGTGGTGGTCTTCAGTTCAAAAATCACACAAAGAGCCTCAGCAGAACAAATCGCTCCTCAACAAAATGACTTTCTTGTACAATGTGAATATGATAGGCAAGAGACAAAAATAACTTCTGCTGCCTGCACAATTGAGCAAAATGGTCCTTTGTTCTTTGAATTATACCCTGACACAAGAGAGTGTTTTTACTTTACATCGAAAGTGCTTAAGTAGTCAACTCACCATGGAATATGTTCCCTGCAGGCAAACTGTTGAATTCCTGTTTGAAGGTCAGTTAACCCTTCTGTCAACTAATAAGGCCCTCAGTATAATGATGAATTGTCCAAATTCCTCTGCACAGAAAGAGGCTAAATGGCATGTGGTTTTTCTCAAAGATTCAGAGATCTGATCAAGTTACATGAATTCTTGCTGCTGGCAAATCAGATCGCTATATTTACTTGAGGATTTACAAAGCTTAAAGGGAAAAAACCCCACCCCAGCATGTTGGTAATTCTACTCCTGAATACCTGCATGTTCAGGAAAGGCAGATGACATGGCTTTAGTAGCATTTACATCGTAATGTGGATTCCAAAATCTCTGAAGCCAGAAAATACTGGGGAAGGGGAGAGGAGAATTTAAGTACTAACTCATGCGCAAAGTGAAAACCCAAACTCCACAGCTGCCTGCTGCGAGATGATAAAGAGCAAAAAAGCCATTTATTCTAAGCACAGCACAACAGTTGGAAGAATCATCAAATTTCTAGAATTCTACAAACCCTACAAATAAGCTTTGTGAGGCCCAAGAGAAAATTATACAAGGCAGCTAGAATGTGCGTTATTTCTCCATTTTAGAATTCTCTGATAAGCCCAGAAGCAGGCAATGCTGGCCCTGCATTACCTCAGTAGTGTGAACCCAACATGTAAAATAGCCTTCAAAAGTGCTGGTTTCACACTTGCTTTTTTCCCCTCATGCTCTTCCCAAGTCATTAACCATGCACAGAGCCACACCAGCTTTCAAACTAAAAACTAGAACAAGACAACTTTATCTTTAAGTAAAATCACATAATTTAAAGGAAAACAATAAACAGCCTCCCTCAGTACTGGGATAAGAAGATTCCAGTCGACTTTATTTTCTTCCCATTTCACAAATTTTGGAGGCATTTCCCTAGGTTGGTGGTATGGTCGCTCTAGCTACAGCTCTTGGACAATTCCTTGTTGTGGCACTTACTGAAACATTTTTTAACTCTCACAAAAGCATCACTGCCCCTCTTACATTTCACATACTGTGAGCAAACCTTTCATCTCACAAGTGACACACACATGCCAGTGTTTGGTTATATGGGATCTTTTCTGAAGTTTAGATGACTGTAGCCAAGCACTTCCACCAGAGATGACTGAAACCATCTCTGTTCCTTGCTAGAGTCAGTCTCTAAGTACTTCTACCAGAAGCTGATACCAAATTTCTGGACACTGCATTAATGACGAAATTAAGCCAGAAACCCACAGAAAATGCCCTTCAAGGTAGCGTGGAATAGGACTTCCAACATCTGCCACACCTCTAGTGGTCAAGTCCCATTTCCTGGGCCCCGGACACCACCACCTCCAGGCTACTTTACATCCCAGCAAGGAGCATGTCCAAGGTCATTGCAGAGACCATCTTCCCTTTATAGCATAGTGGGGATCAAACCTTCCACTGACTTGAGTTGCAGCCAGTTCTCAAGAGGAAGTAAGCAAGCCCAGGCCAAGACCATATAAGGCCTTCTAGGTAGTGAGGAGCTCCTTGAACACTGTAGGCCACTAGGCAAATAGCTCAGTACACAGGCTTCACCTCTCTGCCACCTACAACACTAAGCCAGCCTCAGTCTCTGTGAGATTTCAGTGCGCAACTTTGTCCTGAACTGACAAAACCAGCAACTTTGTCCAAAAGGGACAAAAGCACAGTGACAGTGGCAGGATCCATATGAAAGGAAAGGAGGACCTCCTAGCTGGCACAGGCTGGATAAGGCGAGCACAGGACTGGCAAATAGCTCATGGAAGAGTAACACATCCATCCACCATTCATGTGACATTGGATAGTGGGATGTGAAAATGGGAGATGCCTTGAATCTTATCACCTGGTAGAAAAAAAGTGAACACCATGCCAGCATGACCAGCAAGTCATGCCCAGCACTTGTTTTGGCCAGAGTATCTCAGCACCACTTCTAGCCACAATGGAGTTCTTGCTCCTCTAACACCTTCTCTGCTGACGTCCAACTATTCCTATGGTCACCATGTACGTCAGCTCCTACACAGTCCAGTGCTAATGATGCTGTTATGACTGTTTTGCTCCTGATGTACTCAAACAGGCTAACCCAAACAGAATCTTAAATTATCAGTTGGCTTTGGAGATTCTGGCTCCAACCAGTACACTCCTAAGTCTGATACAGCTACTCAGGTGTTGTATCACAGCTAATTCTAGCATATACCTGGTTAATCCAAATTTTTTCAAGAAACACAGAGAGAGGCGTATCTAAGGATGCAGAAGTGTTTCAGATATTACTCAGTAGCTAGCCAGGACATTATATTCCACTTAACACAGTAAATGTGGTATAGGGAAAGACAAAGTCCTGCATGCCCCTTTTAAATGCCTTGCCTACGCTTACAACACTAGAAACTGGGAAAAGTGGCTCATTTTGCCCTGCAAAATCACAGAGATATTGAGTTCACTGCAAGAGGTTTAGATGCCTTAACCAGTTTGGATTGGAAATGGCCTTCAAGACAAACGGTTGATTCCCTTCATACAGAAGGGTGGAGCAAGGCTGAGGTGAAGGTCTATAAGTTAACCCAGACAGGCTGCTTACTCTGAAGATCAGTGTTAGACAGGGGCCAGATCTGTCGTGGGCAAGCAAAGCAGGACACTGCAGTTCCTCCCATGGAAAATACAGTGAAGGAAAAAAGTATTTTGAAATGGTTGGCTAAAGATTTGAGGGCTTTCAAGGGACCATTTACTAAATTAAACAATAGTTGTCTGGTTTGAAATGTCATTTTGGAACTGGATGCGTTGCTTTCTTTAACCAAGTGTTTAACTCAATCAGACATTCTCCTGCGGCATACTTCGACTTAAGTGAAATAAATCTCTTTTTTGACAGGAAAATTAGCCAAATTCAGTCAGGCTCTGCTGATTATCAGTTTATGAGTATAAAAGATTGTAGCTGCATCTGTTCGTAAATGCATATGCAGTATGTGCGTATACACACAGAGTACCCATGGGTAACTTTTATACCACCTTGATCAATGCGTTTCTCTTTTAGTAATTTTTCCTGATCTTTAAGATACAAGTAACACTCATACGTGTTATTGAATGTAGTCTTAGAGAGACCTAAGGGGGGAAATTCTAAAGTAAATTACTAGCTCATATGGTTTGCTTTAAGCTCATGACTGTCTATGAACCACTTTATCTTTCACTTACTCTGACAGCTCTGTTACCTTTCCCTCTGATTTTAAGTATTTAGAACTGACTTCCATTTAAACGACTGTGATTTAATATGTAGCATATTTGCATATCTCTTCATTTAAACTAAGGTGTGCCCAAGTAGCTGATATGACAGCTGAGATGATAAAATGGATACTGAAAGGGCTGGTTGAAGATCAGTGTCAGTGTTTAATGCCTTATTGCAGGATGCTAGGAACAAGCAAGTGTCCTCCTAGAACAGGAGTCATTTTTGCAGAAATATTTTCTTTACAGCTTGAGATTGGAGATGGAAAGCATCAAATGTTTAACTCCTACGCAGAAAAGAAAACAAAGGGTTTGTTCAGACATGATTTTCTGGCACCGTTTCCCAGTGGTAGCGAGGCACTATGATGAGAAAACCATCCAGCAATTTGTAAGGTGGGAAGTTTTGCAGAGCTAGCAAATTTCTTCAGAATAACCAGCTATTGATTCAGATTACCCCATAAGCATATTGCTGACTCCTCAGTGTTACGATTTGCAGCAGGAGTGTTAAGACCCCAGCCTAGAATTACTAAAGTTGTGCCGCACTGTAACATGTTAGCAGACCTTGCCAAAAGGGCAATGTTGGGGGAACTATCAGTGTAGATTACAGTATTTTAAGACCACAGGTCAATTGAAATACTGAAACGCAAAGTGAAAATCATATTTTCTTTAGTGTAGAATTTGTCCAACTTCCTTTAGACACTTATGACAGAAGGAAAAAAAAATCTGCTAATCCTTCTCTCCAAACCATAAACATCTATAAAAGCAGCCTACATGACTAGCTTAAGACCCAGGTGTTAAATTAAGACTACAAAGCCTATTCTTAAATGGCAATGGGGTAATTTTCACAAAACAGATGTTCTGGCACCAGGTACATCACAAAGACGAAAAACTGAGAAAATCAACTTTCTGCAATGTCTGCAATGAGTATTGGATAAAAACATGACTTTTTTCATTTTAGTTCAGTTAAATTCTGTTTTTTTTTACAACAGGGCTTGATACTCAAGTTCAACACAGAAAAACAGTGATACAGGTATGTTTCTTGAAAAGGGGATATAGCAATACAACCTAACTTTCAATCTCACACCGTACCTTTCACTAACTGTGCTCTGTTCTGTTTGTTCAATTCATTAAAACAGTAATGACAGTAAAACTGCCACCTCCTTTATATTATATGAAACACATATATTGCAGATATCTACTGTACAAGATAGGGTAGATATTCTACTGTCTGAGCTGCATGTAGAACCACACTGTACCTCTGAGGCTTCCTGGGAGCCTGGAGCCTCCTGCCAGAAATGTGCTTTGTGGGCTGAAGCTGGCACAGAGCTGAGCATGCAGAGTCCTGCACTCTGGTTGCCAGGCTTTGGAAAAGCTCCAGCAGAACGCCTGGGAGACTAGAGTTTCACGAAATTTGAAATCCAATTACTACCTTAGCAAGGCTTCTTATACACACACACATGTTCATGTACAGGCTTGTGCAGAGCTGCATATAGCTCGTAACTGAAGCAACAGCCAGAAGGGGCCGGCACTGCTCCCCTGAGCAGGTGATTCTCGCAACATAGCTCCTCTGACTGTAATCCTCCTAGGGACCTGGATGAGGCCAAGAGAGACACGCTTTCCCCTGTCCTCTATGCTTGTTTCACACTTTATGTTAAATTAACTGAGTAAGCCTTGTGCTTTTTTAAAGCACAGGACAAGCAGTCTCTGAAGACCCAGTCCTACAGACTGTGGTGTGTAATTCCCAGTGAACATCTGTGGGTGGTGGGGGCATACCTAGTCCTGTGGGGTTGAGATGCTCCCCAAAGGTAGGCACCCACCTTACCTTGCCCCAACAGTGCGGTCTCAGTGACTCACACAGAGAAGAGTGTGGTGACACTTTCTCTCCACCACAGGGAGCACAGACTGCAAATCAAAGTACCCAGACCAGACACAAAAACCTGCCTCCCCAGGGTTCCGCTTCACCATCTCTGATCTTACGATTTCTAGAACACAAGTCACAGGCAGCAGCAAGCAATAGTCACTGCCACCAACGAGGATGGGATGGCAGGGAAGCATGCCCTGGAGCCTGGTTTCCAGCACAGTGCACTGGGACCCCTGCACCACATCCACAGCTCAGTGTTGCTGGAAGCACCTGGAAACCCAGGGGGCTCCCTAGATGGGCCATTTAGAACATCTCCATACAGCTGTTATTTGCAGGCACTTGTGTTCACATGACCTCATCTTTTCTTTTGTAATTAAAAAATCTGTTAAGGCTGTCACAGCAACATGGGCAGTACAGTCCCCAATTCTCAGCAGAAGCTCATGTCTCTTAGTGCCAACAGCCTGAAGACCTCTTGTGAGGGGATCATCCATTACTGCCTCTTGAGTGATTCACCCTGCAATTTCCAACTCTGAGCAGAAACCATGGGCTCTGGCCAGGGGAAAATCCCACCCTGGAGTCATTGGGACTGACATCCACACCGCCTTATCAGCCTGGTGCTCACAGTGAAGACTCTCCATACTAACCCAGTTCAAAGCTCTTCTACTTCTGACCCAGATCAGTTCGTATTCTCTCCCTGAGCACAGCACAAAACATGGCCGTACTGGCTGCTTGGGCCAGCACAAGCATGCTGCCAAGGGCAGGTAGCAAATGCCATGGCCAGGAGTCCATCTGTCCCCCTGCAACTGGAGCCAACTTCTTTGTGATGAATCTCCATCTCAGTTCTAGCTTCACCTTGGCCACGGGCCACATTTAACCTATATTCCATGGGTATTGCTCTGTAACTCCTTAAATGGAAGTTTTCCAGTTCACCTGCAAACTGCTTACCACTCAGAGTGGCTGCCTGCCCATGCGGTAGCGGCACATCTGCCAACTTGAACATCACCCCTCCGCTCACTGGGACTAAATGAGGGCTGAGAAGTCAGTTGCTTCTCTCCCTGATGAGGAAGGATGAGAGACAAGGCAGGAGGCACTGACTCCACGACACAGCACCATGGGGCTGGATATGTGCCACAAGCAAAAGCATACTTGAAGCCCATCCGAAGCATTGTGCCACAGGGTGCAATGGATCAGCACCAGCTCGGCACAAGCTCTCTCCACCTGCCTCAGATGCAATCCTGAAGGAAAATCTGCACTTCCATCCGAGTGAGTCTCCTGGCAGAAGAAGCGGCAGGTTGGAAGGAAAGTGTAGAGCTTGCATAGTAAAAAACAGGCTCAGAAAAATATACCCTGTCTTTCAGAAACATTAAAAAAGGTTTTCACATGCTCAAAAGCCAGCAGAAATTCCATGAGAGACCAGAAATGCTGGTATGCTGCAGAATCCTGATGATTAGGTATGCAGATGGTCTCCATCAATAAACCCTGATGGAGACAGCTGATACCAAGAGACAATTGCTGCTGCAGAGCCAGCAGGGTCAGCGCCCCTCACCATGCCAGAATACACACAGCCTCCCCGAAAGGCTGCCTCACCCAAAGAAACCCAATATGTACTCAGAAACTGGGACAATTCCCCACTCCTTTCATCTGCTGCATTAACCAAGTAGCTGTGACCTGCCTATCTGGTTAGATAATGGCCTCTAAGGTATCTCTATTGTAAGCGATTTATTAAAGACCACAGCAAGCACATTCCTCCCTGCAGGAAAAAATACCTTAATCTATTGCAAACCCTCCTGGCAAAGGTTCCTATTTGAACAGATCAGAGCTACAAGTTTGCTCTGGTCTGGACAGTGTTTGAAGTTTCTTTTCCAGCTAATAAGCAGACTTGTTTATAATGAAAGGACAGAGAGCATCCAGTTTTCTAAACAAGCGACCTCATGGTGCTCTGCTTTGTGGCACGTAGCTATGGCTAACCCACTGCATGGTCTCTGCTAGCTCCTTTATTTTCTTCTGGAATATAAGGGACACTGGTTTTGGCTGGGGCAGAGTTAATTTTCTTCATAGTAGCTTCATAGCATAGTACGGGGCTATGGTTTGGATTTATGCTGGAAACAGTGCTGATAACCCAGGGGTGTTTTAGCTAATGCCGAACAGTGCTTACACAGAGCCAAGGCCCTTTCTGCTCCTCAAAGCACCCCACCAGCGAGCAGGCTGGGGGTGCACAGGGAGCTGGAGAGTGACACAGCTGGGACAGCTGAGCCCAACTGGCCCCAGGGATATCCCACACCATGTGGAGTCATGCTCAGCGTGTAAAGGTGGGGAAGAAAGAAGGGGGGACATTTCTAGTGATGGTGTTTGTCTGCCCAAGTAACTGTTACATGTGATGGAGCCCTGCTGTCCTGGAGATGGCTGAACACCTGCCTGCCCATGGGAAGTGGTGAATGAATGCCTGGTTTTGCTTTGCTTGTGCAGCTCTTGCTTTACCCGTTAAACTGCCGTTATCTCAGCCCATGAGTTTTCTCACTTTTACCCTTCTGATTCTCTTCCCTATCCCACTGTGGGGAGCAAACAAGAGGCTGTGTGGGGCTGAGTTGCTGGTTGGGGTTAAACCACAATGTAAGGAAAGCCTACTAAACCAAAAACCTTACTTCTTCAGACCCAGTCTCCCTGACAGGATACAAGAGGAGACAGTGGTCTTCCACTACGTACAAACAAAAGGCAAAGGAAACTGGTTTCCAGATCAATTCTCCAACCCGAGCACTCGCAATATGGTTTTCTTACCACAGTGGCTTACCTGACAGGATTGCTACATAACAGTTAAAGAAGAGCTAGTTTCTAAACAGGGGTGTTTGTTTCTACATAATCAGAATAGAATCATAGAACAGTTTGGGTTGGAAGGGACCTTCAAAGGTCATCTAGTCCAATCCCCCACAATGAGCAGGGACATCCTCAACTAGATCGGGTTGCATCAGGATCATGGTGCATCTACCATGTCTCTGGACAACCTGTGCCAATATTTTACCACCCTCGTTGTAAAGAATTTTCTCCTCACATCCAGCCTGAATCTCCCCTCTTTAAGTTTAAAACCATCACCTCTCATCCTCTCACAAGCAGCCCAGCTAAGAAGTCTCTCCTCAGATAAGAGTCCTACAAGAAATAATGTAAACCAGGCAAGCGCTAGGCCAGGCTCCTGCTGATTCCATCCCCAGAGACACCAAAACTGCAGGGACAGACCCCGGCATGCCCTCTCCATCATTCCCAAGGCTTGTGTGGGCACTGGCGGGGGTCACTGGAGGGGCTGCTCCCAGAAGCGTCCCAGCACACAGAGGGTGACCACAGCCCACTGGATCATCTCCAAGGGGAGCAGGCACTGGGGTTGGACTCACCTCGGCACTCCACGCCTGGGTCACCCCAGAAAAGCTCCTGGCACTCGCGGCAGGTCCGACCTCCAAAGCCTGGCATGCACTGGCACTGCCCCGAGAACTGCCAAAGACAATGAAACAGGAGACGTGACCCCTCAGCAGTTCGGCCCGGCACCAGAGCAAAGGCCAAGTGGTCAGCGTGCTCCACGCTCCCCTCACCTCATTGCAGGCAGGCCCGAGGGAGCGCGCAGGGTCGCAGTCGCACTGCTCGCAGCCGGTGCCGCTGGCCAGCCTCCATGTGTGTGGGGCACAGCGGTCGCAGGTCTGCCCCACCACGTTGGGGAGGCACCGGCACTGCCCTGTGGCTGCCTCGCACCGGCAGCTCTCTGAGCCCTCGCAGTCCTCCCGCACGGTGCCCAGGTAGTTGCAGACGCACTCTGTGAGGGAAGAACATGGCAGCTGATGCCGCTGCCTGTCAGTACCAGAATACTCCCGATGTCTCAGGCTGGCCATCTCTATAGCTTCTGCCCAAGCACAAAGCAGGCGAAGAGCCTCTTGTTCAAGCAGCCCAGCCTTTCCCCTCTTCTTTCCTTCTTTGGTATTCAACCAAAGCCTAAGCCTGACCAGATCCCATCAGATCCCATCAGCTGCCTACAGTGGTGGATCCGGTTGGAGCGGCCAACGGCACACCAAGCAGAGCAGGGCTCTGCTCATCCACGCAGCAACCCATCTGCCCTGCCAGGCTGTGTCTGGTGCCAAGGGAGAGGAGGGTCTGCCTCACCACTGCCTGGTTTTGGCTCACACTGTCCAGCCAGATCTGCAGGGATACTGGTGTAGACAAAAGCCAAGCCCTCACCCTGTCAACCCCATCTCTGGAGAAGAGGCAAACAAGAAGGCAAGAAACCCCCCTCTAGCAAAAGCACATGTAAATGCTGTCGCTGCTCTCCCTGTCAAATGTAAAGGACTCCCCTCCCAGCCAGGAGCCCTATTCCAGGGCAGTGGCACACAATGCCACCTGGAGGTAATGAGGTTTCCTCTCCACCCGAAATGTCCCCCAACAGAAGAGTTGAGGCAGCCGCTGAACTGTTCATGGCTGGTGGAGGGGTTGTGGCCGCTGCCTCCCCACTCACTTCTGCAGTCCTGCTGCAGGGCACTCCCGTAATAGCCCTGTCTGCAGAGGTGGCAGTTTTCACCCTCTGTGTGATACAGGCACTTCATGCACATTCCCGTCTTCTTGTCGCAGGCCTCCGGGTCAGTAGTGTCGATGTTGTTGTTGCACTGGCACGGCTGGCAGGCGCCGCCAACCTCGTCGGGGCTCCCAAAGAAGCCAGACGCACATTCATCACATCGACTGCCTGTTTGAACAAACAGGCACAGTGAGAATTACCATCACGGCTCGCTAGCGGCCAGCCCCATAAATGGCAAGACTGAGGCAAGACAAAGGCCATTAATGGGGGGTGGGTGTTAATTGGCTTATGCTCAAAGCAACAGAGGCAGCACTGTCAGCACACACGTCCCCTTGGTTCCACTGCTGTCCTGTCCACCTTTGCCAGCCACCATGGTGACGAGGATGAGGTTCATGCAACCTGCTCTGCCCTGGCACCTTCCAAGTGCTGCCAGCCTCCAGCAGCAACACAGTGATGCTGGATCCCTTCTCATGGGGAGGTTCAACCCAACCAGCCCCCCTTCATGCACCCGCCCAGTACCTATGTATCCCACGCTACAGACACACACGACTTGCAGCGTGACTGGATCCTGGTAACAGCCGCTGGCAAACTGGCGTCCACTCTCAGGGCCATCAGGACAAAGGCAGGGGCGGCAGTGGTCGCCTGATCCCAGGACAGGGTCTCCATAGTAGCCAGCCTGGCACCTGCACAGTGGGGTTCATGGCATGCAAGGGACTGCAGGCAAACAGACTGCAGCCTTGCCTTCACTATGCTCAGATTTTCAATCACTGTGAAGAACCAAAGGGCAGAAACATCCTTATGGTTCCCCCCTGACGCTCACACTCCAAGTAGCTGTGCCCACAAAGGCAAATTTGTCTGGCTGCTGTCAGTGTAAGAGGAGATCCAAGGCAGGCTTGCAATGGAGAAAACCTCTCTGAAGCACTGGGGTTCTGCAACATTCGCTGCTGGGAGGTGCAGGGCCGCAGTCAGGGAGAGGGTGTCCCCGTTCCCATCCTCCAAGACCACCAGCACTGCTCTGGCTTCTGGATCCAGGGACTTCCCCCTGTGGCTTTACACCCGCCTGAGCACCAGTACTGGAGGGGAACAGCTCCTGCACCCATTCTGCTGTGGGGAAGGAGTGGGGCTGGGGAGGGGCAATTGTACCTCTCACAGTTGTGTCCCGCCGTGTGGTCCCGGCAGCTCAGGCACTCCCCGGTGTAGGGGTTACAGTCATCAGCATGGCCATTGCAGTGGCAGGGCTGGCAGCTAGGGAAGCCCCAGAAGCCAGGCAGGCAGCGGTCGCACTGCCGCCCATACACCCCGGGAAAGCAGTGACACTGGCCCGTCTCCGTGTCACAGAAGGCATTGTAAGAGCCTCGGACATGGCACTCGCATGCTGCAAGGAGAGAAAGAGAGGAGCTGCATTTCCACAGCAAGCCCTAAACGCAGGGCCCTGACCAGAGCAGAGCCCAGAGCCAAGGGCTTAACGTACGTCGGCATCCACTTGGCCCAAACCCGAAGGTGCCAGGGGCACATCTGTCGCACTGTCTTCCGACAACGTTGGGACGACACTGGCACTGTCCTCCGCTGGGGTCACATACCGAACTCAGGGAGCCCTGGGGATCACACTGGCATGCTGAGTGGAGAAAAGCATTGTGGGGAGTGAGTACCATGGCACAGGACATGACTCACCTGCCACAGCCCATTCACACGCCTTCACCATGCAAACCACTCTGCCTGCAAGCTCCATCCAGCTTCCAGTCACAGTTTGCCCTCCAACTTCATGGTTACGTACATAGTGCGGTCTCGTGTAATAGTGCAGAAATGCTGAATATGATGTTCTTGCAGACATCTGTCATGGGGGTTTTCACAACACTCCTGCTGTTTTCCAGACACCGGTATCTTTGGAAAGTTTCCCAAGCACTGTTTGTGACCACATCTTCGCCTGAGCCTCCCACTGTGAATATGTCCAGTGATTTGCAGTATGGCATGAGAACAAGCTACAAAACAATTTTACAATGACAAAGTGTCACCATTATAAATGGCCTCCACCAAAACTGTGCAATTTCAGTATTATCCTGCTTTCTATCATCCTTTTTCATCCACAAAGCAAATAGCCAAATAGAATTTGGAAGGGAAGTGATGATATTTCTCTAGTTTTTGGTGGAACAGTTCTGGTATCTACCAAATTCTCACCAAATCTGTATTTTATCCATTCAAAAGAAAAAAGATTGACGTTGACATTCATGATATGCATGGCACACATTAATCCCCTCAGAGAAACTATAGGTCTGGGGAACTAGTTGCAGTCCTGTAAAATACAGCAAAAGCCTCTTAGCAGAACAACCCACATACTTTGAGACTGAAGAAGCCTATGCTGTTTTATATTGTTCAGTTACAGTCTGGCTTCAGCCATAAGCAACAATGCTGTAAAATATTATTTTGGATTTTTGGATGCAAACTTTCTGGCTTTTAAATACACTTTTACCCCAGAGCACCCCTGAAATTATTTCTGCTCACAGAGTCAATCAGTGTGTACGGGCTCTCTGTCTCTGTATCCACCGAGGAGTACTGGGACAGCTCCAGACGGATGGTGTAATTCAGTCCCTTCTCAAAGCAGACAGGCCGTGGAAGAACAACGTATCTGGATTAGGAACAGGAAACAATTCTTACTTCAAACGTCCAGGACCATAAAGCATTTCAGGTGGCCCTATAAAGCAATCGAGATAACGGAAAGCAGCCAAGACCAGGCAGAACAAAAGCTATGATGTGAGAAAGGCAGTCTGAAGCCTTGTGCAAGTCAGAACAGGAAAAGCTTATCGGCAAGGTAAAGGGTCATACCCATGTTCACTCACAGGCTGTGCAAACACTCCCCACTCTTTACACTGAACAAAATACATCAGAAAATGAGAATAAACCTTGAAGTTTTAAGGCTACAGATACAATGCTGAATATGCTTCTATAACCCACTGGAAATGACATTTCATCCATGCTCATGGAGGCCACGGCAAGCTGAAAACGTGATATTGCTGTTTCAATATTTAAAATGTTTTTTTATTCCTTTCAGCCCATCCAGCTTTACTGACCTGGAGCCGGGTGACAGCGAGACAACTTGATTATCATCGTCAGGAACAGTATTGCCACAGCGGCTACCTGTGGGAATCCTGCCCGGGCGCGAGACGCTGATCACAGCTTTTTCCCACTGATCCGGCAACTGGGGGACGAGAAGGCTGATCAGCATCAAGGAATGGCTATCAGCTCCTGGGAGCATCCAGAGCTCAGGCCAGGAAAAACATGCACACAGACAGGGTGGTTGGTGTGCTTCAAGGAGGATGGGGCTGCAGCTCCAGCACCAATGGGGCATCCACAAGCTGAAGGGTTGGCTTAAGACAAGGCAAGCGCCCTTGGCCATCCTCCAACTCGACAGCCTCTCTCCCTCCCTCCCTTTGTTTCCTAGGTGTCGGCCAGCAGCAGTCCCATTGGGCATGGCATCAGCAGGGCTTTAATGACCCCCTCTCCCCCACCTCTGGATACTGCATCTTTCATTGCAGTCAATTGCTGTCAAGCTCTAGGTAAGGAGCTGGGGTTTTTTTCCTCTTTCCCTTCACCCTACAAATTATCCTTAGGCAAAACCAAAACCAAACTGCTTGCAAACTCTTGGCTGCCAGCATTCAACATCTAAGACACACAGTTTGTCTCCTAAGGTACATAACTTAGTTTTTTACCTATTAGAAGGCTGCCTGGCCTGAATGCTAAATTTCTATTCTAACCTGTCCCAATAGGACTTGTCATTTTTTAATTTGCTCATTAAACAGGTGCTGAAACAACATAGTAATAAATGAAATCGTGAAGCAAACAGTATCGGTAATAGTCAACGTCTCCTTGGATTTTCACTCATTTCAGATATTTAACTGAGCATCTACCCTTGCCTTTGAGCCCTGATGACTCCTGGAAGCTCCAGACTCATGTCAGTCATGCACTGGAACAGCCAGCACTTGCTGGGATGCAGTAATGCCCATACTCACAGACCTACCTGCGGCTCATAGCGGACCAGGATATCGTACTCCATGGAGTAGGGGATGTTGTCGACATAGAATTCCAGGTATGCCCCCTCAGGGACTCTTACAAATCCTATGCCTGTCCACGATGGTGTGCGGTCCGGTGTGTACTGACGCTCTATTATGTTTACTCCCTACAGAAACAGGGAAAGGAGATTTAATACAGATACATTAAATTTGTGAGTCCCACAGGAGTATATAAGTGATGAGTTCTGCTGATGGATCACTTCTGGATCGCAGCATCCATTGTTTGCATCCCAGAGAACATGAACTCTCTTTTAAACCCATATATGCGCACACCATTGCCCTTCCACTTAATATACAAAAAGCAAGAAAGATAAAATAAAAGAACACTGCAGTGTTCATCCATTCCTGTTATGGTGGAGAATCAAGTTTAAAAACTTGCTGTGAGTAATACACCAGCTACAACATCTTGTTCACCATAAGACCTTTCATATCATACTTGCAGCAGCAGGATTTACTGCAGTGGCACGTAACTGCTCTGTTAACTGCCCAAGTTGAGTGCCAATTACTTCCTGATTGCAGCAGGCTGCTCCAAACCAAACCACTGCTCAGGATTACATTTGGAAAGCAGATCATGGCCATCACGAGTAGGATGTCACTAAATAACAAGAGATCCTAATCATTGTTAGATATTTAATAGTCAAATCAATACGTGGTCGCTCCTTTCAGTCTGAAGTGCCAGGTTTTTGTGTGCTACAGAAAGTTGTGCAGTGCTTTAACTTTCCATCTAAATGTATCTGCATCCATGCATAGTTCTCTCCATAGAACAACATCCTGTGCATTCCTAAGGAAGTTGCTTCAGTAGAGAGGGATAAAATATAAGGAAATGACTATATATATACACATACATCACCTCAGGATATCCCCTCATGTATTCTCACACTCTTTGAAGAGAGCTTGGCTATAAATTGTTACTCTTTGGCTTTGCACAAAGGGCTTGAGCTCCCTAGATATGGTGGCAGGTGAGATGTGAGTGATGGTATGCAGCTATGGGGAGCATGGAGTCTTGGCACCACCTGAAAATCCCTGCAACTCTGTGCCACTTAATTTTGTCTTGTGCTGAGCCCCTGCCTGGGGATTCAGTTTTCAGTCTGCCACCAGATTTGTGAGGAGGGTCTTCAGTACTGGCATTTAAAATTGTTTGTTCTGAAGCTTTCAGAATGCGAACTAGCCACACATCCCCTCACTTTGCTTGGCAAGGCTGGCTTTCATGCCGGATCCTCCATCCCTGAGCCATGGCAAGGTACTGGGTACCACCTCTCCAGTCAGGGAGGCACAAATGCACCAAATTCCCTGTGCCAGCTCGCATGTCCTCTGCTGCAGCCCAACTTGTGCTCTGCACTGTCTTCACTCTCTGCAGTTACTGAAGAGCAAAAATCTGCCTTGTCTGAAACTGCAAAGTGGCTGCATTTTGCCTTAAAGAAATGAATTAGGACCAGGTGCCCCAGATGCAGGCAGACAGACAGACATCTGCTGCTTTAGAGGAACCATTATCTCATCTCCCTGACTCTTTGCTGGAGGCAGAAATAATTGATGTAATCACCTAGCTGCTATTAATGAATTAAAAGCAAGGCTGTGCAGTGGTGAATAGAAAGAGATGGAGACCCTGATGAACCATGCTGGTGGAAAAACAAGCCAGAGGCAATCTCACCTACCAGTTTTTTGCACAATGCAGTATGGTTTTAGCCATTAATAAAAGAAATGTTACTGATGTACAGAAACTCTAAAAGCTGTGGCAATGTGCTTATGTGTGCTTTGTTCCCTTCCAGTTTCAGTGCCTCCAAAAGGAAGGGCCAGTGTTGGTCTCCCACCGCTCTAGAGATAAGAGGGGAAGGAGAAGTGGGTGTGGTGAGCGCACACGTAGCAGGGGACAAAGAGGGATGCTGACAGGAAACTGACTGCATGGTCATGATCAAAGAAATGGGTTTCGAAAGAAAAATGGCAGTTTCCCCCCTTAAATTACCACACTATCGATACTAAGATTGAAGAGCTACAGCTTGATGGTTTTCTGATACAATTCAGTATTGTTTTCCACACTTTAATTGCAAAACACTCAGGGTATGAAACAGATGCTTCCAACACCCAAATGGTGAAAGAACTGTCCCACAGCTGCTGTCCAGAAACACCAGCCCATTAAAACTGCTACTCACGGGACCCAAGCTGGCTTCCTCTGCCTCATAGATGTAATGATCGAGTGAAATGAAGTAATAGCCAGGCTCCACCTGGTTGCACTGACGTCCAAACATGTGGGGCCGGCATTCACATTGGCCAGATTGACTCGAGCAGCTAAAATGGAAGAGCAATGAATTTACAACACATCTTGGCTGTGCTAAGACAGTGCTAGAGCTATCTTCCGCTTTAACATTTTAGGACAGGAGAAGCCCTTCTGGACACAGCTGTGTCTAGACACAGGATGTTCTCAGGCTTGCAGTTGGATCATCTGCACTGCTAAAATGGTTCAACCGAACTATTATTCTCCCAAACAACTCCTAGGCTCAGGCTGGGAATAAGCATACACAAGGGACCATTTCCAATAGGCAGCTTTCATGTGGTTTCCTCTATTTGAATGAAGAGAGGATTTCATGCTATGGATACAGGCAGTTCCCTGGGGTCAGACAGCAGTCTTAGGAGAGCTTCACTTGTTACCATAGACATAGTCAAGAGGCATGTCTGTCCTGCAAGCCAAGGGCAGCCTTCAGCTCCAGGCTTGCAGGCCAGGCAAGCAGCATATCTCTTTGTCTGGGCTCATGCAAAGCAAGAACATGCATGACCCTGCATGTCCTGGGACGTTGTATGCTCTTGTATGCTGCAAAGCGCATCTTCAGAGGTCACCCACCAGCAGCTATACACAGGGGAAAACCACACCTGACTGCTTTAAAGCAGGGCAAACACAGTCAAAGACTTGGGACAGACAGAGCCATCCCTGGGGCACACAGAACATCTGTCCAGGGTGACATACAGCAGCTCCACTTCTGAGCCATTTCCTTTTCTCAATACAGCTCTACCTCCAAACTGCCTTTTGGTGGTTTTATTGTCCCCAGGGAGTCTGCCCCACATTGTAAAGAACCCTTGGGCACATTGTTTTCATACAAAGGTTTTTTGGTCCACCAAAACATGCCCTTTTCTTTAAATCTGAGTGCAATTTAGGATCACTTTCCAAAGTCAAACCCCTCTCGTGTCTATGGAAAATCTCCAGGCTTCTTAAGCCCCCATGCTAAGAGTAATTTTTAACTAAAACCATTTCTGAAATTACAGAGATTCACTTTCAGATTCCAGAAGTGCCCCAGGTGCCCCAGAAGGGGAGCTGGGGAGCCTCCCCTCTGGGGATGAGGATGGTTACAGCACAGAGAGAGGATGAATCTTGGGCGAGGTGCAGCTGTGCCAAGTGCTGCATCCCACACCCTGAACCAGAGCCAGGAGGCAGCAATTCAGCTGCTGAGAGGAGCCCCGGGTAGTGCAAAGCTCCCCCTTCACAGAATCACAGAATCACAGAATCCCAAGGGTTGGAAGGGACCTAAAAAGATCATCTAGTCCAACCCCCCTGCAAGAGCAGGGTAACCTACAGTACATCACACAGGAACTTGTCCAGGCGGGCCTTGAATATCTCCAGTGTAGGAGACTCCACAACCCCCCTGGGCAACCTGTTCCAGTGCTCTGTCACTCTTACAGTAAAGAAGTTCTTCCTGATGTTAACGTGGAACTTCCTATGCTCCAGTTTACACCCATTGCCCCTTGTCCTATCACTGGATATCACTGAAAAAAGCCTAGCTCCATCATCCTGACACCTACCCTTTACATATTTGTAAACATTGATGAGGTCACCCCTCAGTCTCCTCTTCTCCAAGCTAAAGAGACCCAGCTCCCTCAGCCTCTCCTCATAAGGGAGATGTTCCACTCCCTTAATCATCTTTGTGGCTCTGCGCTGGACTCCTTCAAGCAATTCCCTGTCCTTCTTGAATTGAGGGGCCCAGAACTGGACACAATATTCCAGATGCGGCCTCACCAAGGCTGAGTAGAGGGGGAGGAGAACCTCTCTTGACCTACTAACCACTCCCTTTCTAATGCACCCTAAGATGCCATTTGCCTTCTTGGCCACAAGAGCACATTGCTGGCTCATGGTCATCCTCCTATCCACCAGGACCCCCAGGTCCCTTTCCCCTTCACTACTTTCCAGCAGGTCAACCCCCAACCTGTACTGGTACATGGGGTTGTTCTTCCCCAGATGCAAGACTCTACACTTGCCCTTGTTAAATTTCATCAAGTTTCTCCCCGCCCAACTCTCCAGCCTGTCCAGGTCTCCCATTTAGGTTAGAGAGTGAAGCTGGAGCTGAGCTTCGAGGCTCTCCTGCAGCTGGAGGAAAGCACAGCTGGCCCCTGCCCACGCCAGGACATTGCATGTCCCCATCCCCACGAGGTTTTGCAATCACTGGGCTCAGTGCATGGGAAAGATGCTGCAAAGTCTTGCTGAGCCATGCCCCAAACCTCTGGAGGTGACTGTGCTGGGGCAGCTGTGCAGAGTATGTGGGCAGGGAGCAAGCACGGAGGAGTAACTAATCACCAATAGCCAAGCCACCCCCAAGGAAGGGGTCATAATTCACTGAGGAGCAAGGGGAGAGACAGCCTGCAGGGTGTTCCCACGGCACTCCCTGCTGCAGAAGGGGTGTCCGCAGGAGTTATACTGGGACCAGTCCCAAATTGCCCCGGTGTGGTCTGGTGGGTTTCAGTGGGAAACAGTTCATCTACCCCCTTGGGAAACTTCTGTAGCTTTGGACAAAAGCAGGATGTTTCAAAGGACTTATGAAAGGAATGGCAGGGGGAAAGAGAGTGAAGAAGCACGCTGCTGCTCCTGAAAAACCTGGGGTCAGACATGCACTTAATGCATGCACAGAAAACTGCTGTGGTCAGAGGAGCTGGCTGCCCAGCACCCCTCTGACAAGGCATTTAAGCCAGCACTTTCCATGCTCTTACTGATGGATGCACTTTGAAAACTACACACTTCTCTGAAAAATCTCCACCTTCCCAATGGGCATTTCCCACCCTACACTGCAACCCTAGGGCAATGCAGCAGTACAGTGCTGCCAGTGTGCGGCCCTCAGCACTGCTAGACAAACAGACAGACTTGCCAAAGGGCCAGTTTGAGAGCAAACCAAGAACCAGGCCTATGTCACTGCCTGATTCCTGCTTTGATCCTGAGGGCAAAGCTTTGACATGGACCATACCCTAGCTTATGGCCAAGGCAAAGCTCCACCCATGGCTAGCTCCCTCCCTGACTGACCAAAGGCAAAGCTACATTAAAAAGTTTCACATGTCCATCTGTACTGGTGGCACAAATGGAGGCTGCTCAGCATGGAGAAGAATCAGATGCCTCTGTCACTCCTTGCTGCAATCAAGACCTGCCACTTTCTGGAGCAAAAAGATGGTCCCCGACATCCTCCTCCAGAGCACGTTGAGCCCTGGATGTTGTGGTTGCAAATGAAGTGGAACTCACTGGGGTGAATGATTACATAGAGAGTAACCAGGCTGAGACTCACTTGTTGTTCAGCGCTCCTCCCTGGTCGCAGTCACATGGCCGACATCCATCCATGTCATTGCTCAGGCCCCAGTGCTCAGGCTGCCAGAGGAAACATCACCAGCACTGTAATTGGTGCCAATTTAACCCCATCTACCCCAAAGGCGCATTTTAAAATACTCAGCATAAGCTACGCAAGACTGTCCCCAACCCATGAACCCTGCTCCTATGGTTGTGGTCTACCCCCATAGCCACCAACACAGCTTCCCCACTAGCTCCTCTTCACCTTGTCAACCATCTCAAGGGCTTGAGAAGAAAACCCACATCTTTCCACCTAGCTTTAAAAGCAAGACTCAGGAGGACCCAAGTTCAGAGACCTCACTCCTACTGCATCATTTACACCACTTTGGCCCCTGACCCATGAAGGGCTTGGATAATCACAGCCCAGCACATCACGCCACAGCAAAGACCCGTATGTGGGGCAGTGGGACTTTGTGTAGGCTAATGCCCCTGCAGGGCTGCTACTCTGCAACTTGCTTGTTGGACAGGCAGCCTTGCTCAGCTTTTCCATGTAGTTCACTGTTAGATAAGACAGCCTGCCAGTGTTTATACAAACATTCAATTATCTGACAGTGTGTTTCTACAACACTCCAGCACACATAAACACTAAATGGAAACGTATGCGCATGAAATAACCCCTGCCTCAAATAACGGCCTGTATAGAAAGCGATTTGGTTTTGCTAACACTGCTTCTCTGACCATTTCATCTTTCGCCCCAGAGACGGCTCCGGCAGATCTGCCCCAGATCCTTTGTTTTCACAGAGCAAGCACTACAGGAATTCTAATGTCTCCCTCCTTACAGACCCAGGAATTAATACGGATGCTTTTGTATGCCTTGATGTGCCTCCCAGCTCCCCGTAACACTGCATGTGTCATGGCTCCTGACACTTCAAGGTGCCCGCTCCAGCCTGACTGCCAGATGCCCGCTGACAGGCAGGCAGAGACAGCAGCCAGCACCTTACTCCATGCTTTCCACACGCCAGCCTCCCTCACACCAGCATCTCCTCATCTATTTGATTATAAGCTACTTACCAGGCAGTCACTGCACTGCTTTCCTGTCACCAGGCGCTTACAATAGCAGTTTCCCGTCTCAGAATCACAAGGATTCCCCCCGGGGTGGGTACCCAGAGGATTACATGCACAAGCTAAATTGGGAAATGCAAAGAAGCAGGTCAAAACAGAGGTTTTGAATCACATTTTAGACAGTACCCAACTTAAATATTTACATTAAGGCTTCCCCTGAGTTCCCCAGGACAGAGATTAATTGCACACTTTGCTCACCACCACTAAAACTTCCCTGGCTTAGAGACTTATAACTGAAAACAAATTAGGAGGATTCTCCTATTTCCATCAAATACATTGGAAGGGAACTGAGTTTTAAGGGTGGGTGGAACTCCAAGCTATGGCAAACCTACAGGAATGTTTTCCCCTTAGCAAGAACACGAAACAAAGGAATAAAGAAACCCACCCCACAAACCAGCTTCTCCCAGCTCTAACAGCTCCTTCAAAGAGCTTTTGATCACACATAAAGGAACATATGTTTTTACTTACACTGACAGCCCGCTGGGTCATCAGCACTCAGGCCATAGAAACCTTCTTTGCAGAGGTCACAACGCTCCCCTTCGACAAATAATTTACAGCGGCATTGTCCAGCGATGAGGCCGGTGGAGAAATCAGTGTAGCGGTCGCAGATGCCACCATTCTGGGAGCCAGCTGGGTCACAGTCGCAAGCTAAGAAGGAAGAATCACATGTGTTTTATTAACTGCTTCAAAAGGAAAGGCCAGGTCTCACACCAACTTATTTGAACTCAGCTGTGGTGTAGAGAGTGTATCATTCCTGCAAGTATTAGACATGGCAGGGGTTGAATAAGTAATGATCACATAAACTTCCAGATTCTTGAATAGAAGATAAAACTCAGCCAGGCTTGCTCAAGACCTTCAAGACAACCTTCCCTTAAGGATCTTCGTTCAGCAGCTGAAAGAAGGCCAGCAAATCCTGCATTCTCCAGGGAAAGCCCTGGTGTGGGGGCATGGTCAGGATTCCACGCCATTCCCACTCAAGGAGTGTGACTGCACTTACGCTCACAGACATCGGGGTCCCTCAGATCTCTCTCTGGGTGCTGGAAGTAGAAGGGCTTGCACTGCTCACAGTTGCGTCCTATGGTGTTGTGCTGGCAGTCATCACACACTCCCCCGCTGGTGTTCCCCGTTGTCATGTACACAGCCATGTCAAAGTGGCACTGGCTGGAGTGGCCATTGCAGTTACACTCTGTGACAAAGACAGAAAACAAAGTAAGAGTCTGGTCCTAGGGGAGATGCAAGTCAGCAGAAAAGACACGCCAGTGTCAACCGAAGAACAGGCAGGACTCCATGTATCGTCACCAGTTCCCAAGTAACAGCGTGTAATGCTCACACCAGATCCAGCTCTGCACTTTACTCAAACTCACTTTTGCATGCGTTACTATTGCGGCCTTCCGCGGGTCGCCAGGGTAAGTCATGGTAGAAATCCAAGCACTGTTCACAGTTTAACCCTTTGGTATTGTGTCTGCACATGCAGTGCCCATGGACCTGTCATTGAAACAACAAAAAAAGAATATAAAAAAGTTATAAAACAAGCAGGGAAAAAACCCAACATGCTCCGAGTAATGCAAAATATAGCTAGTACATAAAGGATATACTTTTGGAGACTTTAAGACCTGTCATTGCATGTAGGGAGACATAAAGGTCCACAGAAGTGTCCTTTACCTGCTGAGGTAAGAACGTCCTCATACAAATTTGTCCTTTCCTTACCAGAACTAATGCCTGAATAAATGCTTTCAGACACAAGGAGAGCACAGTTCCACCCCAATAATCACAAAAGCCTCTTGGAACTAAAAGTTAGCTGTTTATTAGCGTTAATTAGCTATTAACATGCATCTAGTTAGCGGTCACTAGCCCAGCACCTTCTTTCCAGCCCTACTTTGGTTCTCAAAGCAAACATAACAGACAGTTTGGATGTATTTTATCCACCAGCCCCAGATTCTGCCTTTGACATGTACAGAACAAGCACTAAGCAGACCAACAGTGATTTTGGACAGCTGCTGCCATAGACAAGAGGGACTACCAACACTGGAGCCATGATTTTAAGGGCAAAGCCAGTTTTGCTGCTGCTCGGGTGGAAGCACCAAAAATGCAGGGCAATTGAGTATACCTGCTCATCGGCATCCTGCAGCCCCTGGGACAGCCCACACAACCTCCCTGTATGCCTCCACATTTTCATCCAGTTAATAACTCACTCATTAACAGGGGTGCTACTACTGCTTGTCAGGCAAAAAACCATAGGGAAAACCAGAACCAGAAGGGATGTGGCACTTGGGCAGCAGTGTACAACTCGGGCAGCAGGATTTTCCTTCAGATCCTGCTGTTAATTAGTGCTACAGCCTCCACTTCTCAGCTGATAACCAACACAAATGCAGGTCGTATGATTCACAAAGGTGTTTTATTCTTTGATGCCTCTAGTCCCTTCAATTTTAGGGTAACCAATTCAACCCACACACTCATCTGGCCCCATACACTCCCTTTCTGCATTCCTGTCTTTTAATTTCATCACGCCTTTAATATAATTAGAAAAGGAATGTTAAAACAATTTTCACCTACTCTGAGCTCTCTGTGCTTGATTAACACCAATAATGACAGAACCTTTGCTGAGGAGGAATAGTTTCAATGTTGGGGAGTGAGGAGAAAGTATAATCTTTAAATTTGGGTTTAAATCAAAAGAGGCACAGACAAGCATAGCTTTCTGCAGAAAAATGTGAGTATTTACCATTCCTTCCACTTCTTCATTAAAGCCATCCACTGGCGCACACTCACTGGCATGTCCATAGCAGAAGCAGTTCCCACGAACCACCATGTCGTAGATGGCATAATAGTACTTCTCTCTGATCTCCATCCTAGAGTCCAAGAGATTATCTCCCAGCGTGTGCAGTTTGGTGAATTTGACTCTCAGATTTGTGATCTTTAATAGATCTGCAGGGGACACACAAAAAAATACAACAAACACGATTTAGAATCATTTACCAGGTACTGCATTGAATGGGAGGAAGTGAGGAGTGACTTCCGAAGCACACTTCCTATGAGATTAGATCAGATGTAATCTCAATACTCACATGCTACACATCACACTCCCAAATTAAAAAAAAACACCAAAAACCACTCAAACATTATTTTACTACAGGTTAATCACTGTATGAGTTGGAGCTTAACTAAATGCTACTCTATTTTATTATACGTAACAGACACAAACATAAATATCAAAGGTACACACACCAAAAACACACTGGTTCTTTGGGGCTTTATATAATGCAAGATGGGCAAAGACCTGATACTAAAGAACTGCTGACAAGTGGACCAGGAGCTTTAAGAATTACAAGCCTTTTGGAAAAAAAAAAATCTTAGTTTGAAACAAGACAGAAATAATTCTTTCTTCTAAGCCCAACTTTCCTAGCAAACATAATTAGTTACATTTTGTTGAAAGAAGCAACACCCCATCACTGGCCAAATACAAAGTAGTTCTCAAGGGATAATCCATAGGAAGACAGTATCATAGTAATTAATTCAGGCTACATGTTCACTTTGATATTATGAATCCTAATTTCTTACAGCCTTGAAACTAGGCTTAAAAAGCACTTCAAGCCCATGAAAGCAGAGTTTCTCCCTTAAAATGTTGGTTAAAAAAACCCCAAACATTCAACTGATACAGCAACTAGCAGACACTATTCTATGGCAGATATTTTCTTCTGCTCCAGTTAGTTTTATGCTGAAGGACATGAACTGAAACTGAGAACACATATTAAATCAGAGGTCGAGTTTAAGGCAAATCACTGCAGTTCTCAAGCCAAATGCCTCAAAGAGGTTTTTTCTCTGAGCAACAGATCCCTCTACCTTTGAACTGGTCCAGCCACACAGTGCTGTGTACTGTAAAATTATGGAATCACGTTCCAAGGTTTCTCTCAGCAACTGCGTATATTTTGGGGAGAAGGTGTCTTTAATGAAAATAAATCCCTGATCAATTAAGAAAAAGACCAACTACAATGATGCATGTAAGAGCAATCACTTGAAATGGCAACACATCATTATTTCACAGCACGTCACCATCGGACGTGAAAGAAGCCACACCACAAATATATTCACATGATTTCAAAATTGTTACCGAGGCTAATACGTGGCTTTATTTGTGGTTTAAGTACAAAAATGCTTTCAAATGAGTCTGGAAGGCAACTGCATACATACTTTGAATCCTTGGACTGTATGGATCTTCAATTCGAAAAGCAGGATCTAAAACACGATATATTACCTGGAGGAAAAATGGTGAAATGAAAGATTCAGCTTTAAAAATAAGGGAATCTAAATTTGTATGGGAAAAGTCTACATAACAATTGTAATAGGGAAAAAACAACCCCAACCCTCTGACCTCTCCCTCTGTTGAAGGTTCAATGTCAGAGTATCGGGAATCACAAATGATATCATCCACTTTCTTCATGGGTCCAGTTGAAATCCCAGGAAATGAGCTCTCACAGTCATATGCAAAATACCTATATACTTGCCACGTTTTTCCAAAATCAGATGATCTTTCTATCAACATTGCAGCAGGACGGAATGTCTAACAGAAAGAAAACCAGAAGAGATTTTATTCAATTAATTATTACTTGCATTTACATGTGTTTCTAAGCATGAGCAAAAGCCACATGCTTGGATTTTAATCTCTCTCCCTGCACTGACTATTTCCAGTTTTTGGAAACACTGGAAATGGTTTTCTGCTAATATCCCACTTTCTGCTCAGAGGCAGATCTTTGAAATAACACATATCAAATCACAGACTACTCATCTTTAAAAAGTTGGCACTCAGTGGCCAAACACTTAAACATGCTTACAATAAGTAAGCAAACTTGTAAGCTTTTTGATTCCAAATCCTTCTCAAAACCTGGGCCTTAGGGATTCAAAAGGACTTTTTCCACTGCTTTTGGAAAGCAACATAGCCTTCTTCCTTGCCTGATCTGCAAAGGACCTAATGGGCCTCCTCTTCTGCCCTGGGGACCAGGAAGCCACTTTCAGTGCTTCCCCCTCCAGCTGACACCCAGAAGCTCTTGCTGAGCAGTTATCTCTGCTGCTCAGAGAAGCCTTCAGGTTGCTCACCTCTCTTTGTCTGACCACACTACCTTTTGCACCCATCTCTGTCATCCATGCCAGACGTCCTCTGTGCTGCATTAGGAAAACCTTCTTCTTTAAAGAATATTGAGAGGTTCAGCTTCATCCACTCTGCTGCATTTGACTCCCCCAATCCCCAGAGACCCTCCTCCAGAGCCCAGCTGGCTGCATTCGATTCACACAGACCACTGTCCTTCTTACCTACATGTATTCAATGGCTGAACAAGGAGCTAATGAGATTTAAAAATTATTCTTAATCTCTCTGACCTAAAAATCTCATGTTTCAACTTCTGCACTGCCTTTCACAGAGCAGATATTAATGTAACACCTGGCTTCCTCTTACCAAGAAATGCAAACAATCTCTTTATTAGTTTTATGTATTCAGAGGAGGCCCTCCGAGAGCCAAGCACAAAAGCATTTCAGTTCACAGCTGGGAAGAAGTTTCTTTCTGCTTCCTGACTGAAAATATCACTCAACTTACAAACGGGCATCTCACCCAACAGATAATGTAGCAACTGAGAGAGAGGTAAAGCAGCTCAAGTGTCTACCACACAGTCAACAAACCCTCATTACAACGACCTTTTTCCTGCAGTCTTCCTCCCGACAGCTGACCAAGCCCAGTGGCACAATGGCCACAGCACCTGCATCAGGTCAGGGGTCTCTCAGGGGCCCTTTGCTGCTGAGGTCCACCAGAAAGGACCCCCTTCCACCTCAGGCACCACCCTGAGGCAAGGGCAGAAACTCAAGTCGATGCCAAAGGAAAGAACCAGCTCTCATAGAAAGCTAATAGGTAAGAATTAAGAGATTAATTTGTCTACATGTGAAGAGCAGGGATTTAGCCCTGCAGTAAGTGCAACCTCTGAAACCTCAGCTGAAGGTTGCCACTAGTACTTGCCTTTGTGAGATTTAGGATATACAGGACATAATCTGCCATTCCAAGACATCTGTTTGTAAAGAAACAAAGACACTTTGTGTACAGATGTTTCTTCTTCCTGAAGACCTTTCCATTTGCCAAATGAAAAATGATACCATGGCCAATTTTTATGTTTTGCTTTTCTTTTTTTAAGAAGAAAAAAATCCTCACTACTATATGATTTAGCTAATGATCTTCTAGAACACAACCCTCAGAGAGAGACACCAACACAAAGCTCAGCTTCAGTATAACTCCTTCTGCATCTCATTGGGGTTCAAACACAACGCAAGCCACAAGTCACAACTCAGTCTTCCTGAGCAACGTCAGCAGGAGCTAATGGTTGGGAGCTCTAAAAATATTAGGCAAACCAGCTCAAAGGCAAAATCCCAATATCAAATAGATGTGAAGGACTATAAGACCTCTCATTTCCTTGTGTCTTAGGGTTCAGGGTAAGCTGCGGCTGCCTTACCTTGAAGGTCATAATGAGATGAGTGAAGTGAAACTCGGCCTCCAGGTTCAGTTGGATTGTCACATTTTCCAGACCTGCAGGGGCAGAGAAAAGAAGCCGTGCAGCATACAAGGACACCCGCCAGCCTCCACCTCTAGATTCTGCCAAAGCTCTTTGCTCCACTGGCTCAGAGACTCTTTATTTTGCCACTTGGGTCTGTTGTCAAAAAGGGTGAGTACGTTACTGAGGTATGAGTGGGGATACCAAGGACCTGCTGAAGAGTATTGCACATGGGATCCTTATGCATCATCTGCTACACTCAAAGCGTGAGCCTGCAATGCTGTTATTTCAGGCTGCATAACACGGCTAACATCACTAGATGGAGGGTAAGGATGGGGACTGTTGTGGGCTAGATCCAGCCACCAAAGCACCCAGCGGCTGTTTCAGCTGGGGATGCCAAGCACGGACCTGTGTGGTGACCCCAGACTATCCTCATACCCTGCAGTCCACCTGGCACCAGCAGAGGCTTGAGCTTCTACAGCCCTAACACTCTAAATATCACTGACAGCTGCTGGGGGCTGTTTTCCCCCTTTCTTCACTTGCTCTGGCCTCTCCTGACCATCCAGATGCAGGAACAGCTCCTTTACAACCTGGTTTGGAAATACTCCTAAAGCAAGTATCACAGCCCTACTTTGCAATCATGAGAGCTAGGAAACTGGTGAGAAGCAAAAGGCTTTCCAGCCTCTGCTGTGTGACTACCTACAGTCAAGGACTCTATGCAGAAAGGAAGAAAAGGTTACAAACATTATTTTGTCATGTGAAAAGGCCTCTCACAACAGCTGGATGCTCATTATGCTGTAGTTAGAAATTCAAAAAGATAAATCAAGATACACAGAGAGAAGAAAGGGTAAGAAATGAAAATAATAAACCCACAAAGCACTTCAATTTTTGACCAGCTGCAACATTATGCGGAGCGTGCAGCAATGCTTCCTTGTGCTCTATGGCTGAATAGAAGAAAACATGAACTGGACAGAAAAGAATCATTTGGTTTTTATTGTTGAAGGACATTTTCATGACCTTATGAGCTAAGAACTTTTCTGTGTGGATGCTGCCAAGCCTGTTGTAAAAAACATGAATTATCTGGAATGCTACAAGAGAGCTGCTGGAAACAAGAGGCTTCTAGGCTCATCCAGCAATGGTCAAGAATGAGTTAGTGAAAACCTTTCTTTACTGGCCTGCAGAGATGTTACAAATATTGCCATTTCTTTTCATATACAGCAAGACAGCTTCTGCCAATGCATTTGCAGAAATCCCATCCCATCCAGCTGGCTTTAAGGCTTCAGGGTAGGACTGCTGTTTGAGAAACCTCAGTGCCTTGTTTTGTGTATGAAGGCATGCCAAAGCATAACCATAAAAGTAAAAAGGGCAGAGGAAGGATTTAAAACAAAGCCACCAAACGAACACGCAATATGTTGGGTTTTGTTCTAACTAGGCTGGCTTGTTTCTGGCGTTCATTTTACTGTCTGGCATATGGACGCAGACATGCAGGGAGCCAGGAGAGAGGCCGTTTGCTGGGTGAGAGATACCCCCGGCTTTGCTCTGCCAGGGTAGGAGGGGAAAAGGGAGGTCCGCAGTCCCAAACCTCCTCCTTCCCTCCACACCCTTGTCCAGCCCAGCGCCGGGGAAGCCCTGTGGTGCTCCCTTGGCAGCGCCGCCACGGGATATTTCTCCTGGAAGGCTGCTCCGCTCCCACTGCCCAAACACGAGGGAGATCTGGAGCCAGTGCGGGAAACTGTTCTCTTTAGGAATTCCTGCGCAGTGGGCTCATTCCAACACTCCCAGAGGGATGAGGGGACTGCGGAGGGGGCTTCATTATGGATTAAGGACTGCTCCAGGGCACACAAAAGCAGCCAGTTTTACTCAGTCCTCCTCGAACAGCATGATCTTTCCCAGGGCAATAATCAGCAGGCCAGAGATAACAGCAAACCTGCAGGTACCCTTAAACAAAAGGAAGGGAAGCAGCTTCCAGCCCTGGAAATGGCTCCCGCATGGACAACCCCCCTCCATACCATTTTCTGACTGCCACCAGAGCTTCAGGCGATTGGGAGCGAATGTGGTGACAACGTTTTCAATTCGATGACTGTCAGGATTGAGAGTGTCATGGAAGGGATCCTCAGAGTCACATATGAAACATTTTTTGTCCTCCTGAAACAACAAAATAACCAGCATTACTGATTTTATCCGTGGGGCAATAGTTGTTTCCTGCAGATAAGAGTGTTTTCCGTCCGTATCACTTTCCACTCATTTTGCCTGCAGGAGTCATCAAAGGGGATTTTTGTTGAAACGGTAAGTGTATTTACCTTTATGAATTAATGCAAATTGCCAAATGGAAAATATGCCCACAATTCCACAAAGTTCATTTTTAGGAGAAGTCTTTTTCTATCAAAATTGCAGTTTCAGGAAATCTCTCTAGCTCAAGAGATTCTCCAGCAGAAAGGCAGAACCAAATGCAACATCTACAGAAAATTGTTGAGTTGCTTCTGCACAAACACACACGTGCAAAACTGCATCTTCAACAACTTGTCGGCTTTTGGGAGCTAGCTTGGAAATGTAAGCTCTCGGCATTAGGGATACCCCCAGTGAGCCTCAGTGATTTAGTGACTGAGCCTTTCCAGCACAGTGTTGATTTTACCCTGAATCCTGCTTGTCAAGATCCTACCTAAACCTTGTATCCCCACCTGCCATTGCAACACTCGTAGCTATGCACACAAACTCAGTTTGCACGTATTACCAGGTGTGCCCATAAAAAAACAGCTGGGTGCAAATCTGGCATGTGCTGCTTGGGAAAGCTGGATGCTCCTTCACCAGGAGGACAAAACCCTGTCATGACTATTACTACGAACAATGCTGGCTTAGCATTGTACTGGTGCCTAAACCCACCAGTTTCCAATTTTGCAGGGCAAGATGCAAACGGAACCAAAGGGAGGGTTCCTGCCCAAACCACCTCATGGTTTGGCAGAGGAGCACATCACATTGCAGTGAGGGAGCCCCCACACACCAGCAACTCATCACTGTCAGAAGCTACACAGGCATCATTCCTCCAGCGGGTTTATGGAGACAAATGCAGCGCTTTATCAGCCAAGAATGCGAGGGCTGGCAGGTCTGCACCACACAGGACTCCCACTTCATCAATTCCACCTCCTCCCAAGCCCCACGCTTCACCCCCCATTAGCTCCTAAAGACTCCTCCAGCAGAGAGCATGACAAGAGCAGGGTCCTGGAAAAGATATCCCCTTCTCCCCCACTCCAGGCCCCTCTCTGCCAGCACCACAGCCCCTGCCTCATGCCACGACTTGCTGCTTCTCCCACTAAAACGCAATCCTAGAAAGCCCAACCCTGCAAAGCACTCATCCCGCCCAAGCCCAAGAGGATACTTGGCACCTTCCTGCGATTTCAATACCACCTTACTATGCATAAGTAACCAAGGACATCCCAAATGCTAAACTGGGGCTGTGAGGTCAGGAGTGAAGTTCTGAAGTGATGCTTTTTACTACAGCACTTTGGCAGTTCAGAAAACAGAACAAAGCACCTTTGTTATTTTGTTCTACCAGAGATGCTCATGTTGTTAGAGTTAGTCCTGACAGAGCCCGAAAATGTCCCAGAGAAACTTCAGTCAAACCAAGCACTAACTCTGCTAGACAGAGCAGCACAGTAAAACTGAAGGGGAAGGAGGAGTGGGGGTGGAATTTGGTAACTTCAGGGTACAAACGGGCCAAGTGCTACAGCCCCTCTGGCAGCACTCCTCCTGCTTCCCGTGGTTTTCCTTCCAAGTGCCAGAATCCGGCCCTATTGTCTCCACAGTAAATTCGGCCGGAGATTATCCCTTGCTTTCAGTTCAACAGAGTTCCACTTATAACTGATACTTTATTCTTTCCAGAATCCCTTCTGTCTCTGAAATTAAGTCTGGTGAGCTGCTTCTGGCTCAAAGAGTAACGAGTTTTGTGTTTTCTACCAGATGTGCAAGGCAAGCTTATTTGCATCCCTTCGCTTGGAAACCTTAGAAATGTAATTACATTACGGTAACAGTGGCCAAACATTACCCGGGTCCTACCGACCCCTCTCAATCAGGAAGCCGTCTAGACGGCTCCGAGCAACTCTGGAAATAAACTAATTGAACTTCCCGCGGCACATTCCTCCTCTCTAACCTCGATAAGGGACGGGGGCAGAAGCAGAAACCTGCGAGGGGTTCCCTGGACCCGGGCTGCTTTGGCGGGGCACGGCGCTCGCCCCGCTCCAGCCCCGCAGCCGAGCGCAGCGCCCCGGAGCGCGGTCCCGCCCGGGCTCACCTGGAGGTGGCTGACGATGCAGTAGGGCTCGGGCTGGCGGAGGCCGCAGGTGGAGGAGGCGGACAGGCGGGCGGCGCGGCCGATGAGCAGGTCGCCGGTGGCGGGGTAGCAGCTGCCCTCGGCGCACCCGTAGCTGTACTCGGGCTCCTGCGCGGCCGCGGACCACAGCGCTGCGCGCCCGCGGAGAGAAGAGAGGAGTGAGAAAGAGAAGCGGGAGCGCGGTCAGGCAGGGAGCCCGAGCCGCCCCGGCGGGGGCTGCAGGGGTCGCCCAGCCCACCATGCCCCGACGGCGGCGGGAGCGGAGCGGGTCGGGTCGGGAGTTACCGAGGCAGCAGCAGAGGTACGGGAGGAGGCGGCCCATGGCGAGGCGGCAGGCACCGACGGGACGGGACGCGGCGGGACGGGGCTTCCCCTCCACGCTGCCGCCGAACGCTGTGGCTCCTGCACGCAGGCGCTGCAGCTCCCCACGGCTCCCGGGGAGCGGCTTCGCACCGCCGGCGCCCCCCGGCCCTCCTCCTCCTCCGCCCCCCACGGCCCCGCCCGCCCCGGCCCCCCGCCCCGCCGCAGCGCCGGGCCCGCCGAGGGGAGCGGGTGAGCGGCTGCCGTCGAGGAAGCGTAACCGAGCCGCTGGGGCAGGCTGCGGGAGAGGGCCGCCCGCCCTGCTGCACTGGGGAGCTCCGAGGGGAGAGCAGGGGAACTGCGCACCACCACTGTTACAGATTGTGCCCTCCTCCCTGCTTCCCGGGTTTGGGAGCGGGCTCTGGGCAGGGTACAGCAATCGGCGGGGTGGAGGGATATCACCGGAGGGGCGACCCGTCTCTGCTTCTGTCTGTGGGGAGCTACGGAAATGGGGGGTTTGACCCAATCCTGACTTCTGCTGGTGGGGCTGGGCATCTGGGAGGGAAAGAGGGATGGATGGGTGGGTGGGTGGATGGATGCATGGATGGATGGATGGAGTGAGCATACCCATGTGGCAAGGCCCAGAACCCAGCAAAGGGCCAAAGGGTTGGCAGCTGTTGTTTGTGATGATCAGTGGCCCTGAATCTCCTGGTGATGTGGTGCCAACAGAGGTGGCTCCTAGTGCCATTCCCAGGCATGGCTGGGTCTGTCCCTGGCAGGGCCGTTGAGCTAGGGTCAGCTTCTTCCAGGCTGTTTCTCATTGTCTTGGAGCATGCAGTGCTACTCCCTTCCCAGGGGTGGCTGCAAGGGGTCAATGGCTGTGCTGGAGCTGCTGGAGCTGAACCCACTTCAGTTCCCTGGGCTATGCCAGAGACACAATGCTTCATCGGCTGGTGGCAGTGTCTTTGGCACCAGGGGAAAGGTTTACTGGTAAATAAACATCAAGGAGCGGATAAGAAGGATGGATGTGTTGGAAGATCGTGGCTGCAGCTGGATGCAGGCTGGGACACATCCCTGGGTTTATACACTGGAGTTTTGTCTGTGCACGTGCAACACTTAAACTCGTGTAAATCTTTACCAGGTACCAGTGTCCCTCAAGAACACTTTGCCCTTGCTATTTGCAGTGCAGTGGAAACACACCGCCGCCTGTCCATCCAGCAAACCCTGCCGAGGTAGGTAAATATGTTAGTTCTCATTTTACAGATGGATAAGCAGAAACAGAGAGATACCGAGTGACTTGCCCTAAAGGTTAAACACCAGTTCTGAAACATAACCCAGGACTCTCAATTGAAGAACTAGTGGGGCTGTTTCATTAAAGTTATCCAGGAAATTAAACCATTTCAAGTTGACATGGCAGGTATTGTAATTCTAAACCTCTTCTGCAATGTCGTCTTCTAAATTCACAAAACGAATTCAGCTTCACAATCCTGTCGTGTAAATCACAGCACAGTTTTGTTTTTAAGCTTCAGCACAACAAACTTTTTCATCCCACTGACAGAAACTGTTTGCAGTGGTTAGGAACTCCTCCAGGCCATGGCAGACAGGCAGTGGCATCGCTCCATGTGTGACTGTACAAGGACAGTGTTCCATTGCCATTGGATTTTTTTCTGTCCCATATTTTTTCAATTTTTATCAGTTTTCTGATCTTTTTTCTGCTTCATAGCTGTATAGAAGTCCCATCCTCCCCTAAACCTGAAGTGGGCTAATGTTGCCCTCTGGAGCTCCTTGCCCTGTGACTAGCCTCCTTTTGTGCCTTGCTGCAGATGGAACGCACTGCATTCCAGCCTAGGGATGACCCTGCTGTGTGGCATCAGGGATCGACTTGGAATTGCAGCCATAGACTGGGGTGGCCACTGTCACCCATAACTGAGGTCACCTTTCAGAGGCAGCTGAAACTACCAGCTTTCACTGTGTGGGTCATTAGATGCAGTGAACTTGTTTGTCCCTCTCTGCAGTGCTCATGAGCAATAGTGATCAGTGGGATGGCTTTAAGCTGACAGAGGGGAGATTTAGACATTAGGAAGAAATTCTTCCCTGTGAGGGTGCTGAGGCGCTGGCACAGGTTGCCCAGAGAAGCCGTGGTTGCCCCATCCCTGGCAGTGTTCAAGGCCAGCTTGGACGGGGCTTGGAGCAACCTGCTGTAGTGGAAGGTGTCCTTGCCCATGGCAGGGCGTTGGAACTGGATGAGTTTTAAGGTCCCTTCCAACCCAAACCAGTCCATGCTTCTAATTCGATTTTTCAAATGATAAAAATTCAGTTTTGTGTTATGTCCTATTCTTGTGGTTGGTGAAGCAACTTTAGAGTCCTGGGTGTCTTTGTGCTGCATTTGGAGTCTTCTCAAAGAGCCAAATTTCAGAATTTAACCTCAGTGAGACCCACTTGATCATCTCTTTTTTTGTAACAGTGCAGAGGTTGAATGCCTAACAAAGAGAGCTAATGAAGTAACTTTTGATTAAATTTATCTTGGATTATACGTAAATTTGATTGTTGTTTGCATATTGATTAATGTCACTGAAGTCAAAATGCTCTACAGCAAGATACTGAATTCAGTATTTTTTTGTCAAGAAAGTTTTCTGAAACCACTTCTGCCCACAAGAAGGAGGGTCAGGGGTAACTAAAAATAGGTATTTTCGATCCAGATGCAGCATTTTCCCACAAATTAGCTTTGCAAAACCACTTTAAAAGCTTTTGTGTCACTTTCAGTGGGGAATGCTACACAGCTGTAAGTGTCGGAAGCTGTCACAGGATGGATTTGGTGTTCTGTAGCTTCTGGTCTGCTCACTTTGTGTGTCTGAGCATGCTTGGAAGAAGGCAGGGGAGCTTAGACTCCATGCTGGCTTTCTTCTTCCTGTTTCCGTTTTTATCCAGCAATCTCTGTTTTCCCACATGGATACATCTCCCCTCCAGGCCTCTTTAACTGTTTACAGACTTTGCATCCTTGCAGCTTGTCAAAAGCCATATGGCAACTCTCACAGCCAACAGCGATTTTAGGAGGACATTCTCTTTCAACTTTCTGCTTGAGAATTCAGATTGTTAAAGCCGTGAATGCTATTGGGAATTTATCTAAACACTTCAGGTTGCCTGTTTCAGGTGCAGTGCATTGAAACCTTCATTACCTAGAGACCCATTTGTGAGCAGCTTGGTGAGTTGTGTGCTCTGAGTAAAACAGAAATGCTCAGTTTCATTATGGCAGTCAATCTAAATACACTCATCTGATTACAGCCTAGGGATTTATAAAGAAGCCGCACACCTCACAGGTGAGTTTCTAAAGTGCTAAAAATCAGATAAAAAATCAAATGCAAATGATGTGCATGCTGCATTCAGGTATCTTTGTTGGATTATATCGAATTACAATTTGATTCCATCATTTTCACAATAGAAGCTATTAGATGGGTAACGCGTGTTGCACACTGCCCTGGAGCACAGCTGGTTTGAGTTAAAGGAGTATCTCTGAAATCTTACTCATGCCAGCAATTCCCGTGCAAGTCCCCACTGCGTACAAATGCTACTTTAGCTCTTCTAAACACAGATTGATAACTGTGGATGATTTATCTCCCTTGGATCAATAAGGATTGTTTTATGGATGCTGCTGGCAGGAGGATGGGTAAATTATAAGAGCCCTGTATTCCTGCAGAGCATTCCTCGTTTTACAGATGTGCTCTGGGCTGCACCCAAGCTCTGAAGCAATGCTGGGCTGCTCCTGCGATGCTTGCTGTGGGACAATCCAGCCAGGAATGACACAACTGGTTTTAACTGAGGAAGAGACATTGTCAGTCTGTTCAGCATCCTACAGAAGTGTGTATACCAAGGGTGCGATTTTAGAACCAAGGCATAGCTCCCTTCGGCCTTTTTAAAACTCTAGCACTTCTGTAGCAATTGCTTAGCCCCATTCTCCTTCTTTATATATATATATATATATATATATATATATATATATATATAAAGGAATTATAAATGAAAATTTAGGACAATTTCTATGTTCTTAATGGCTGTAAGTGAACTCTGAATTCTGTGAGATGCTGCATGTGGGAGAAGAGCTGGAGAAACTGCTTTTCAACATTTGTGGGGCCTTTAGACTCACTGCTTAAACCAAAGAGATGGAGTCATTTTACAACTGTTAGTTGCATTAACTAAAAATGACTTAGAAGCATAATAAAAATAGGTACGGAGGGGCATTCACAAAGAATGATTTTGAAGTTTTCAGCATTAAACATCAGTGCGCTGCCATCCAGTGGGCAGTGCGGAATTGTCTCCCTGTTGTCCACCTCTGATGGTTCAGTATGCATGGAGGTATGTGTGCATTTTCAGCGAACATAGGGGGACCCCCACATGGTCAGGGATTCCTAGTGCTCCCCCTGCTCTGTCTCGGTGAAGAGATGGGGTTAGGGAGGAGTGACAGTACCCTGAGGACACTGATAGTTGTCAGCGATGGCTATCAAAGCCTGCAGCCCTTCATCTGCATTACCACATCCCGGTCTGTGCAGACTCATGCAGGGCTGTGGCACAGCCACAGGTTATTGTGTGGAGTCTGTCTTTGAGGCAGTTACTCTCTGAGCAATCCTTCTCTTGCATTTCCAACCCCCTACAACAAGAAGCTCTAGGCTGTGCACGGGGGTGTATTACAAAGCTCCCTTAAATACTACATCCTGATTACTTAATCAGCTGGTTTATTAAAAAGTATTTCTTATTTTCATATAAACTCAGCTGGACAAAAAATACCCAAGAGAAAATTACATTATTCACTGCCAAAATACTGTAGGCACCTTCAGATTTATTTAGGGAGGACAGCCCCCTGTGCCAGGAAGCTTAGGAGGTGGTAAGCACGGAGACCAGTTGCATTTTACCTGATGGTCTGTTCAGACCCTAACTTTTGCATGTTGCATACTTGCTTTCCTGCTCCATGATTTCATTTTTAATGGCTATCACTTGTTCCTCTAGTTGTCTCAATTGCTCTGCCTTGTCTTGTTTGGTTTGATTCAGATCCTGAAGCTTCTTCTCCAGATCTGGAAGAGACATGCAATGATCCTTACATTTATTGTGTAAGTAAAATCCATGGATTAACAGCATTTCTTTTCCCAGGAGTTTAAGAGGCAATATGCCCATTTCAAATAGGGAATGTTATATATGCAACTGGAAGGAAAAGTCTGGCTTCTGCATAGCAAGAGAAATGTTGACAGCCTTAAATAAATTAATTTCTCAGCATGTGCTTTTGTCTGTCAGCTAGGATAGGGTAGGACATGGAGTTCTTAAAGGAGTTAGTTTAAGTGGAAACACTTAGAGGAACAGTGTGCCCATTGATGTGTGTAAAGCCTGAACAATTTGGGCATAATGAGGTTAGGTCTTCCTCATTTACAGGAATGTTTTCTGCTGGTCCCTGTGAAGCTACACCAGTGTAAACATACTGGTAGTGAGTCAAAACCACATTATTCACTGCCTGTTTCCAACACACTTATCATCTGGGCCTTTGGAGTGACTCGGATGCTCTTAATGCTTTTCGTCAAGGTATATGCTCAAAATATTTCAGATCCTGTCCTGAAGAATTTGCTCTTGGGATGGAGAAAATGCTTCAGTTTTGGTGATGTTACATAGTATTTTTGGACATTGAGCCTGGCAGGATCCTAAGCCAAATGATTCCCAGTGGGAATGCCCAGACCTTCACTGCAAGCAGTTCCTTGTGTGCAATTAAATGAGATGTGTTCTTCATTTTTGGTGACCCTCTAAACCCACCCAAGAGGCTGTGTGAGAATCGGTGCCAGTATGATGACAGCAGCCACAGTCTCCACTGCCCGTGACCCCTCTCAGCCACAGCCCTGCAGCCCCAGGGCATGTCAGCTTCAGTCTCCACAAGCCAGTATTTGTATCTGGTTAGCTCTGCCGTTGCTCAGAGAACTGACGGAAGTATGGACTGATGGAAAACAGCTATCCTGCAGCTCCATGACACAAGACATCACTTGGGTAAGAAAAAAATAGAATGCAGAGGAAAGATTTGAGGTCCAAATGCCCAAAGCAAATGCATAAATCAAGGCTTTCAGCTAAATCTGGAGCAAAGTTTTAGTAGATTTTGCACTTGTCCTGCTTTTAAACTGACTGAATCTAATCACTGCAAGTCCCTGTGTGTATAGCTAGCAATTTATGTCAGAAAAAGTACATAAGCCAAATCAATTCAACTACTTTTAAACTGATCGAGTAGCTTCAAGCAGAGATTCTCACTAGTTAAACTGTTTTAAACCCTATTTCAGGTGATCCTGGTCTGTCACTGTCTGTGGGCAAGGGCTTCAGCTGAATTCATGGCTGTCACAATTTTCCCCTTTTGCTATTGAAGCAATAACACCACCTGTTATTCTTTTAATTTTCTTCTCAGTCTCCTCAGCCAGTTTCTCTGCTTCTTCTTTCAGCTGCTTCACTTTTTCTAGTGTTGCTTTTGGAGGTCCTTGGGCTTTCAGCTTTTCTTGAAGAATGCTGTACTTTCTTTTAATGTCAGCAAACTCCTGTAACAAAATGATGTTACTTGATTTATGAGCATCTCACAATTAATCTGGAGTACTGAAGGGCACATACTTTCTTTGTATGTCCTCTTTGAACCAAACTTGAAATCCCTCATTCTCTTAAATAAAACATGCATAATGAATGTACATGGAACAATGCTTTACAAAACCTCATAGAAATCAATTAAAACAAATAGCCAGTGGAGCAATCTAAAGGGGAGGGGAGGATGTAAAGTAAATATTGTTTAAACTTTTTAAAGGGTATGCTATTTTTACTTCTTTCAATAGGGCTTTTCTGTAAATTTAATTTTGCCAGGAGGCAAATTATCTGTAGCAACACTGTAGGAATATTTACTGGATAATCCATTCTCTGCTGATTTAGGTGCTGTTGAGACTGCAGTTTAGATTTTGACTAAGTTTTTTTTGACCTGGAAGCTTGGTCATGCTCCAGGCTTGCACTGTGGGTACCTGGTTCTTGCAATTTTAGCACATCCTCAAAAATTGGAGCTATTAAAGAGCACCCAGCCTACCAAAAACTCCAGGTAACTCCCAGAACAATTTCCTCTGAAGGAGAATGGCATGGGATGAATGGCCAGTCTGCTTACATCACTAGCATGTTTTAATATCTGGTTTTGTGATTTGTTCTGTTGTGTTTACTGGTGCCCATGGTGACTAAGTCTTGTACACAGTGCAAGGAAGAATATCACAGAGTAGCCAGAGAAATATGTATGTTTTCATTCAAACAAACAGAAGTGTTATATGCTAGAAACCTTAAAATAAATATAACTCTTACCTATGACATTTTACACTGCATGGCATAAGGAAAACATAACAGTTTTGAGGAGAGGGGGGTAACACAATGGTACTTCTGAAGCAAAAGTACTGTTAAACATTAAAGGAATCTTTTTTTCCCTTAACACATGACAGAAAGGCTTACATTATCAATGTTCTGGGCTCGCTTGTGTGCTGCTTCTGCCCCTGCTTTTGCCTTTGTAGCTTGATTCTTGTTCATCAGCATTTTTGCCTGCAGTGTTGCAATTTCATCTTCCATCTCAGACTGTTTTGCTGACAAATCATTTAGTTTGTCGTTTGTCTTATTCACTTGGTTCTCAGCCTAAAACAGAGCAATTGTAGTTTCTTATGCAACATCCAGCCAGCTTGGAGAGTGTGGTAATGGGGGAGATTAATGTCAACTGATTAAGAAGGAGACCTTTAAGCATTATGGAATCTGTGTCAGATTTGCACCACATTCTGGTTTTATTTAAGTTTACATTAAGGAAAATTTGAAATTAAGTATCTTTTTCTATAATATATGTAGTAAATAAAAGTTTTACGGAAGATACCTGTGAGATCTGTGTTCTGATGCCTTGTATCTCTTCATTTAACTTTATGATGGTATTTTTGGAGTGTCCTTGGGACTTCACAACATTTTTAAGTTTATTATTAATTTCATTCACAGGTGGAAGAGCTGTAGCTGCTTTGCTGAAATAGAAAGATAGAAGCATGTGTAGAATTGTGGCATGGAGAGCAAAGCAAGAACATGTTTCAGATGCACCCATGCTTGCATGCAGAAATGTTCCCTCAAGTTCAACAACAGCCATTAAAATTGTGGTTCTTAAGTTGGCAAAGAAAAACCTTGTTAGGGGACTTTGTGTGGTAGCATGTGAGCTGCTGTTTTAAAGGTGAGTCTGGATACTGCAGGCTGCCTGGTGGTGAGCTGCTTTGCTAGAAAAGAAGACTCAAAGGTAAACATGTTTTCTCCCTCCTCAGTTCTTTTTAGTTCTTTCTCACCCATATTTAAACCTCCCACTGAACCAGATGTAATGCTTCACTAGGTCCAATGTGGAAGTAAGTAGCTGCTTTGGGCTCTTTGATTCAGCAGGAAGAGGAGTCAGGAGCTGGCGGGAGCTGCCTCCTTGCAGCATGTTGACTCCCGCAGCCCAGTGGTCAGTGCCTTGTTCCTGCTGGAAGTGGCAAGCTGAAATCCTCTGTCATCTGAACTTTCCCTCCAGTGTTACTGGGATGCTGCCTGGGGTATGGAGCAGTCCTACAGGCACAGTGCCACCCCGCTGGAGTTGGCACATCAGTATGAGAATACCCTACTCACTCAGCTTCTTGTGCCTCCATCAGCAGCATCCGAGCTTCCTCCCATTTTCTGTTTCTCTTATGTGCATCCAGCTTGTACTTCTCACAGTGGTCCATAATGCCAAGCATGCCCGTGAGCTCTTGTGGAGTCAGGGGAAGGTTTATTTGCAGAACGTAATTTGCCACCTTCTCAATGTCTTCTGGAGGCACACTCTCATCTGCAATAGAAATGGAGCTGAGGGTATCCTGAAGCAGCTCTTTTCTCCCAGTGGAATGTAAATGATCATTATGGCTGCCTACCCTTTTAGTTATGTGGGAGAATAAACTGACAGGCACAGCGAGGGGGGAAGAGAATTATTTCCAATGTTTTGTGATTTAATATTATGCTTCCAGGTACTGCTGTTAATGTTGTCAGAACTGGCTAAAATGAGGATTTGAACCCACTTTGAACTGAGTTATTAAATTTTTGATGTAGAACTGAGCCTGTAGAAGGTTTTAAATCAGTGCACAGCACAGCTAGATGTGTCAGAGCCCATTTTTCCCTTGGCCCTCAGATCAAAGAGGAGCTGGAGAGACTGGGGTGTGAATGGAGCTTTCCAAGCTGGCCAGTGGGTGTAATCCCTTCCCTGGAGTCACCACAATATTGAGAAAGTGGTTCCTTCCGTGGTTAATGAGAAGGGCTAAAGTACAGAGGGAACTTGGGTCAGACATGGATAGGATGGGAATTTACAGTAGAAAAAAATGTATTTTGACAGCTCCCCTTATAAAGAGCTTTTCCTAGTTCTTTACAAGGAGGCACAGGCGCATGCAGTTAGTCAATGCTTTGTGACATCTCATCACCGCATCTGTTTTTTGCTCATTTCACTTTATAGACAAGACCTTCTTCAGTGATTAAACAGTTGAAACATATTAAATGTTTGTGCTAATGTTCCAAAGTAACTCACCAAGAATTAAAGGCATTTACTGTGCAATCAGTAGTGCATTCCTGAGAGCTATTTTCTGTAGAAATATATTAAAATTACCATTCATGTCAATGTAGAACTCAGCAGATTTAATGTCACTGCACTTGTCTCAGCTGCTACTGTTCTTAAAACTTCAATTTACAAAACAAGAATTCATTTTAAAAAATGCTTTATAATTGTCCATAAATTCTGTATGTCTGCTGAGAAACAAAGAAGAGCCAAAGGTAGAATTTTCAATCGCTGTCAAATAAAAATCTGAGAATCTTAAGGATTTAAATGGAGTTTTTCTTCCAATTCAACAAAATAACTTAAAATTCCTAAATAAAGTCCTGTATCCTCTGCCCTTGCTCTCATATGGAGATAGAGGTATGAATGCCAAAGGACTGCCAACATGGAATCCTTAGAAATTTATGAGATGATTCTTTTAAGAGATTAAAAGAATCCCACCACATTTGAACTCTTTTGATGTGCATCTGGTAAAAAAATCTAAGGGTCTGTTTCTTACAGCAGTTTTCTGCAGTCATGAGGGTGGAAAAAGTTTTAGTGTATGTATGGTTGTTTGGTTATTTTTTATGAAAGCTATGAAGTTCTACCAGAATCCTTTGGTTCCTCGAGCTACAGCTTTACGGAGACGATGGAGTGGTATGTGTCCTAATTCCCACGCTCCCTATGGAGAGCCTCTATTTATGGGCCTGGAAGAAGGGGGTGGAATAACAATTTGAGGATGTATTGGACATTCCTGGTCTTGATATATTGTATGAAATTATCTAAGTAGTCCTTTATTCAGACAAACCAAGAGCTGAGGGAATTACTTGATGTTTCAAATGAAGTGCATTAACAAAAGATGACAATCAGAATGTAACAGATCTATTCGGAAATGATAACAGTGTACTGTCACCTGGTAGAAAAAAGCACTAGAAAAAAAAGGGATTGAAGAAGATTGCACAGATCAGGAGGTAGACAAGAAATCTTTTGTATATGCAGTTAGATAATTTTCTGGCCATCTATTACGTTATATTATATTAGAATATATATTAAAAATGAGTCAGAAAGAACTCTGTATATTTACCTAACAAGAAGTCTTTCACTTTTCGGATGAACTCCTTAGTGATCTCTCCACCCACTTCAATTTGATTCTTAGTCCTCTCCAGTTGCACATTAAATTGTGAGCCTTTCAACTTGCTGTCTTCTGCCATTTTTCTAATGCTTTCAACCTGGAAATGTTATTAGAAATAGCAGAGCCATTTTCTGCAGGTTATCTATCATTGCTTGGCATGTTGAGCTCTGGCAGAAAGGTTATTTTGATCTAGGCCTTAGCTGGAATCACTTGATGTGGCTTTGAAAAATAGTAGGAGTCCCCTTTGGAGGACCCCAGAAGTTGCTACAACATGGCCTTCATCTGGTCTCAGGAAAAGCCTAAATCAAACATTATTTTCTCTTCATTATTTTCTGCTAAACCACAGCTCCTTCTGTTTCTAAAAGAAGGAGCTAACTGTTATCTGTTGTAGTACTGCAGTATGTTAGTGATCAGATTCAGCACAGAAAAGGCATGCAATTCCATTTGCCTTTTCACATTGGACTTGCTGTTAAAAATACACTTAAAAGGACACAAATAAGGAAGGTAGAGTTTAAGGCTTGTCTTTAAAAGTTACATTTTACTATTACATTAGTATTCTTAATAACTTAAATGACAGCTTTAGATTAACCATTGAATTCCATCATTTTGCTTTGCTGGGGACTATGCTTTGCCTTAAGGAAATGCACAGGCATTGCCTCTCTGCAGTCTGTGGAGGGAAGAGGTTCGCTGTTTCCCCATGCAACATGAAAAATGGTGATGTTTTTAATTCCAAAACATCTCAAAATATTTCACCGATATTATCACAAAGCTGCCTGAGGCTGGCGAGCACCAAGGACAATGTCTTCGCAGCCTGGTGCTCACTGCCTCAGCAGATGCCTTTTGCTGCTGCCCCTTTGTGTCCTGGGGTCCCAGGCATGTGTCCTGACGTTTCCAAACCGGTTAGTTGTGATGCAAAATGGGTACATTTTAAGAAGAGGAAATGGATGGCCAGGCACCCTCCAGGGACAGGACAAAGCCACAGCAGAATAACATTTCTGTTGGGAAATGTGTGTGTCTGTAACTTCGACAGGTATCAGCTCTGATAGTTAATAAAAACAAACTGTCTTTACTGGTGTTTTGGGATTTGTCTATTTTGTTTCCTTGGCACATGTTGCATCGGCCACACTTTGCTTGAGTTATTTTTCACTACTACTGTGCAGTAGAGCTGACTACTTGATCCCCTTCTAAATATCACCAGGGGCAGAAAAGCTTTGTCTTGAAATTATTTGCAAAAATTATTTAATGGTAAACCTAAGAGTAATATGAAGCTGTATAAATAGAGCTTAACGCTATGCACAGCAGTAACCCCATTGCAATAAGCATGGGCCATACTGAGGCTACTGACAAATGGTGCCAGTTGAATCTTTCCCTATAAAAATATAGACAATACTAGCCTGATGCCACCACATTCCATAGACACAGGGCACCGTGAACCATAAGATCTTGGAAGCTCTGAGGAAGAGGAAGTCATAGCTAAAGCTAGTCTCTTGGTGGGACTGGCGCTTAATACTACCAGCACTGAACCGTGATAGGTCTGTGATGGTGGGACAGGGTGAGGTTTTGTAGATTTGTGACCTCCCAAATCTCATCCTCCATCCATTTCACTGAACAAATGTAGGTTAGATATACAGCACCTGATTCTCAGGTTCCCGTAGCTGAGTAGTCAAGTTATGTAGCAACACAGCAGTCTCCTCAGCTTTTCTGAAGGCTTCAGTGGAGAGAGGAAGAGCCCCACTGCAGTTTGGGCCACCGCACTGCCTGAGTCCATGACTGTCCCGGCACAAAGCTCCCCCACAGGCTGCTGTGACACAGGGCTTGTCTCCTGGCACACCACAGACCTGAAATAAGAAAGGAAGATGCTTATGTCAGGTCTCTTCTGAGGGCCTGAGATATGCTCCTGGGGTAAGGAAAATGCTTGACATCATATGAACACTGAACATAGGAAGGGATTTTTCCAAAGAGACAGTGGTCTGGTCTCTGCAAAGATGGTGCCACTGCCAGTTAGAGGTCCCCCTCATTTGACTTGAAGAATACAATGGCAGCCCATAGCTTGCTGGAGCCATTTGTTGGGCTCCATATGTTGCGCTAAGACCCTTGCTTTGCTCCTCTACGGCAAAAGCATTGAAACTCTTCCTTTGGCCACATCCAGCCTATGTGTCAATGGCCTGTTCTAAAGCACACCACCTCTCACACACCATAGTACTATGTCTAGCCTTCTATATAGTTTGACACAGATTTTAAGACTAAAGACCTAGATGGATAATATCTTCCAGATCTGTCAGGGCTGGCTGAAGGTGCTATCAGGTACTCATTGCTGCCCCGCAGAACACAAATCCCTTCCTGTTCCATGGTGATGCAAAGGATATGTGAGCACTCTAGGGCATCCGCTCCAAGGCAAAGTTGCCCTGCTTAATTTAAGCCTCCTTACTGAAGAAGGAGGCTGGGGTTAATCTTTCTGAATTTACATTGATGTCCTCTTGAGACTAGAGAGTTCTTAAAGAGTTCCTTGTGCTGGGTCTGTCTTAGGAGCAATGGCTTCCAGAAGGCTGGTAGTAACTGCAGCTGAGAAGTGCAGCTGTTTCTGATGTGACTGCATGTCATGCCAGGGAAGTGTCATTTCCCAGATTTAAAAAGGCATGTAAGCACACTTTTAAAATAAAACCTACCAACAGCATCAAAAAAGAGAGTTTTCTTTGGTCTCCTATCAAAATTTACAACACCCACCTTTTCATTCAAGTTTCGGACATCATGGCTCTTGATCATCTTGAGTTGTTCCAGCACATTGCTTGCTTTCAAGGCCTGACGGCCCAGCATAGTAAGCGCACGGTTCCTGGTATACTCTGAGTATCTTACAGTAGGGGCTGTCTCACTGGTCTTCTCTTCTGCCAGCAATGATACTTCAAAGTATTTCTTAATGTTGCTGATGGCCTCTGTAGCAATAGAAATAGGTTGCATTTAATGAATGTATTTTCTTGAATTCTGGACAAATGGTGAGTGACTGATGGTTAAGTTTGTTGCCACTGGTGCTTGGTTTGGGACAGCAAGGAGGAACAGTCAAGCTTTTTAGTGCTTAGCCAGTTGCTAAACAGGAATAGTTATTGATACTCATAAAACCCTAAAATAGATGCAAATACAGTGGATCCCAAGGGTCCACTGTGCGTGAGAATGAAAGATACAAAGATAAAAAAGTATAAAGGGGATCCCATTAATAACATAAACTGCTACTGCATTAATAACATAATCTGCATTCATCCATTGGTGCTTGTTGTTGATTTGATAAAGTTCCTGTCATTTATGCTGTTTTGAAGTTTAGGCAGGTGAACTGTTTCTGCCAGTTGTAAAACCTATGAAATTATCAGCTCTCTGATTATGAGTCAGAAAAGCATTTGTCCGGCCTGTTCAGCATAGCACCCAAGAGTTAAATGGTCTACTAAACTGAGGCCAAAATTTATAATACAAATAGGAATTTATGAGTTTTCTTTGGCTCTGGAAAATCCAATTTCAAGGTTGATGCATTAAAAAAAAGCATTTCCATGATAAGCTTGTAGGCCAGACAAAAAATGCTTTCCAGTGAGAGTCTTGTTTGCTTAGTATAAGCTTTCCCTTAAACAGACTCAGAAGGGTTGGAGAATATTATATTTTTGCAGATTAATGGCCTAAGGAAAGCACTCAGACCTTTTGCAAAACACATAATTTAAAGTTACTGCTGTTGAGGCTTCACAGATCTCCAGAGAACCCAAAGCTGTCCCCAGATACCCGGGCAGAAGTATGTGCAATGAGCCAGAACTGATGTGTGGGCAGTGAAAAAGCGTTAGAAGTTATTGATTAACGTCCTTCTTTGTGTCGGTAACTGAATCAGTTACTAGTTGAAGTCAATAACAAGGCACTCATCAAGTCCTGCATGCTCTGAATCAGACTCTAAAGTCCTTGGCCTTGTTTAGTTGAAGCTGAACAATGTTTAGTTATATGGAACTAGGGCTATTTATTTTATCTTGTGACTCTTGGAAACAAGGTACAGTTTAAAGTTAGCTTCTAATCCAAAATACCCGGCGAGAGGCTGCTGTAACTCCGTATCTAAGCCAGAGACTGTCTTCTGTGCAACAATTCCATCACAGGAATAGTTTACAGTAGTTCAGCTCTCCATTAAGTATCCCAAATGCATTTTTCACGCCTGGATTGTTATGGAGCTGTAGAGTTCTCAAGTTCTTTTACATTAAACACTGCTTCGTAGCACAGGCTTGATTTACAGCGTAGGAAGTTGTACTCAGTGCATTACCATACCACCATGGCTTCAAAGTCAGGGGCCAAGGCTGGGAAGCCATAATTTCATGAGCTTTCATAAACTGCAAGCATTCGTTTAAGGACACTTGTGTCTTGTTTTTTCCAGTGATTTTAATCCATCATTAGCTATTGACATTTCCAGGTCAGTCAGCTGAATGTATGCCTAAAGGGAAGACTCTGAGTCCTGATTCTCTGCAAACAGAAGTAGGTAGGAGCCCGTTCCCTGCATGTATCTAGAGCGCAAGTGCCAAATGTGCCCCAGGTGGTGTATGTGGCCATATCCTGCTCTACCGCAGCAGAAAAGAGAGAGGAAAGCACCATGCTAAGGATGTGCTGCTGGTCCTGAAATGGAGATAGGGTGAGGGAGCCAGGCTTTCTCCTGGATATCAGAGAAGCTGGTTTTCTTGAGGGAAATGTTATTTCTGTGCTGTTAAATGCTTGGTAGCAGGACCAATGAATATTTATGGGCCTCAACAGAAATTCAGCTTAAATCCAAGGTCTTCCCCTCCCCACACTCCCATGTGCTTTTTATAGGGCTGTTTATCCATCTCCTGAGGCCGAAAGATGAAGCGGGTTTGGAACATGACCAGAGAGCACCACAGATGCTTCAGCTGTGTATCCACTGACCTCCCTGGGATTTACTGTTTCTTTGCCTTCCTGCCTTTCTCAGAATCTGCACAAGATTCAGTTGAATTGGGAAGTGGAGCCTGGGAGAGCTGTGCTGACTGTGCAAAGAGCTGGCCCTGGGAGCACTGCTAAGTACAACAGAGCAGGGGAGCCCCAAATTTTAATTAGTCCCTCTTTTCCCCTCTTCCTTTCCCTCAGATTTGTATTCTGTTGACTTTTCCTTCTTTTAATCTTGTCCAGGCCAATTTTTTTCTTGCCTGAATGAAACACAGAAGAACTGTAAATGGGAGACACAAGCCTGTAGCTTGTGTCTTGTGCAGTGCACACTTTATCTTCTAGGGGTTCATATCTCAGCAACCATTTCTCTAGAGAGTATGCAACTGACAGTCTCCTGCCATTGTGGATGATCTGGCATCTGTTTGATATCGCCAACTGATATATCCCCATCTTTCTTCAGAAACCAGTCTGTGACATTGTCATTACTGCTATTAGCAGCTGATGGAGACTGTACTTAGCTCCAGCATAGACACTGTAATTCTTTCAAAAATGCCAAGGAACTCATCTCTGACTTCACATTTTTTGATGATGGAGAGCTAGTTCGTTACCACGTAAAGCCATGTATTTTCCCATGGGAACACTAAGAATTTGTGCTATGACTCTCTAATTAAACAAACCATTGCTGTACAACATTCTTTAAGTATTGCTAAGACCAAGAGGAGTCAGGAGTGGGGAAAAAATCCTTTGCTGTTCGTAGTGTGTGATCTGTGAGTCTATACTGTGAAACTCAGTCGCTTTTCAATCCTGGTATAAACACTGGGATTCATGAGACTTCTGACCAATGTGACCTTAGCATATACATTTGAATGCTAGATGCCGTCTATCATGGCATTTTAAGATAAAAGGGAGTTAGGAAAGCCAGTGGAAAATGTTAGTATTTCCATTTTTGCACTACTGTAAGAAGCTAAAATCTAGGGATCTTTGGAATGTTGTATGGTTTTATGGTGAGAAAAACATTCCGAAATTTCATGGAAAATGTCCCCCTACATCAATTAATTGCTGGCTGCCTTACCTTTGAGGCTCAAGTAATGAAAACTTCGGTGCAGATGTATTTTCTGTTGTAAAAGTTCATACACTAGGTCAGCTTCTTCCCCAATGTCTTCTATGCTCTTATTAAGATCAGGAAACTCATACTGTCTACCATGAAGGGGATACATTTCTGCAACTTTATGTCTGAAAGAGAAATAGCAGTTATGCGGAAGTCAGGCTGGATTGTTCTTAAACTAGAACCGAGATGCACAATATTTTAGAGGACAAGAGACAGATAAATTTCTAAATGAGCAGAAACATTTACTTGTAATGGCTTATCTATAAAACCCTTAGGAGGAACTGGAAAATTCCAGCATTTAAGTATCTGCTGTGGAGGACAGATAATATGTATAAGGATTATTTTGTTCATAGATATATTGAAAACAGTGAATTAAAAGTCCAGCATCTGTGTGCTGATAAGAAGTGAAGTGAGACTTGATGTGTAGGGATGGCTGGTGGAGCCCGGGGGAAGACTGCTTTCTGAGCCAAAGGAATTTTTTCAGGAGCAGTCAAGCTCTTACTGAACATAGCCCTGGAAATCCTTGATGTCTGAGATGGCCTCCAGTGAAAGAACAGGATGTTTTAAAATTCTTTCCGTTTCAGAAATGGCATCTTCAAAGGCTTTGAAGCGCATGTCACAGCTGGGCATTTGTCCCCCTTTCTCTTCGAGGTTTGCAGCAAACCTCATTAAACCCTGAACAGTCTGAGCGAGGGCAGTAATTTCAGTGTCCCACTGATCAAAACAAAGATGACACTGGCGGCAAGAGGGGAAGTCTTTCTCAAAGCCACGGCCGCACTGGTTGCAGAACCGGCCCGTGACGCCAGCACGGCAGTTACACACACCAGTGGCTTTGTCACACGTGGGATGGCTGGTTCCCTCCAGGTTACACTCGCATGCTGTAAGAAAGGGATAGCAAGTTACATCCAGTCGTTCCTTTTCTGTGGGATTAACACATGCGAAAGGTACAACTGTGCATTTCAAGACATAAAAGCAAACCAGTATTCTAGTTAGAGCAAAGTGGTCTGCCTGGTTAATGGCTCTTCTTCATTTCTAACTTCCATGGTCCCATCATAACCATAGAAGGAACAATACAGATAAATAATATAAACACTTTTATCCATTTCATACGCATAAATGTATGAAAGCCTCCTTTTTTACATGTATGTTCTGTCTTCCCTATGAATATAAAAGACAAACATTTCTTTTGAGGCAGTTTCTAATCCGGTTGTCCCCACTCAGTAATACTTACAAATGCAATGCGCCTGGGGATTGCCAAAGTAGTTTTCCTCACATTCATCACAACATCTTCCACTGTAACCTAGCTTACATGGACACTGGCCTGTAAACTGTAAAGACAGTTAGGATTAAATAGCTTCCTGCTGAATCATATGGCTGGATATACATTATTTACTGGGGTTCTTTTTCTCCCTGTGACTTATGCCATATAGATGTATGGGGACTGCAGTGACACTGCTCGCACATGGTCTTTGAACACCATGGTTTATAAAGTATTGGCCCACCTTTCCCATATTGCTCCTCAAGGATGTGAAAACAAAATGGACTTTGAGAAGTGGCTTTACTTTACTAAGATAAAAGTTTTTGTGTGTTCCAGTCTACAGATGCTCTTTGAGAACTCATCCTCTGACTATGACTTAAGAGAGAAGATTCTTTTCCTTAGCAAAACAGATTAATTTCTTATTCTTGCTGGGATAAAGTACTCAACATTTCAACATTTAACTACATGATATATTAACTGTACCTGAAAACCTCAAGGGTACATTATGCACATTGCCCTAGAAAATTTATTTTGGAATTCAGCTATTAAATTAAACTTCAGGGAATTACAGCTCTGGTAGTTGGTATAGCTCAGAAAAGCAGTAGTAGTTCTTTGAGGTTAAGAGCTACATTTGCTAGGAAAAATAATAAATCTACTAATTAAACTGGAACAAACAGAAAGCATATTGAAAGGAAAATGTGAAAGCACATCAGCAAGAGCTTGGGATAAGTGCTCTGAAATCAATAGAGAAATTGCTGTTGACTCCTTGGAACTGCAATTTTACCTCTCTATTCTAAAACTGTTTTATTTATGCCATGTTCTAGCCCTAAAAATTGCACAGGAATTGAAGATGAGAAAAATATTCTAGCAGTCTGATAGATGAGGCACAATTAATTTAATGGCCACAGCTGCTACTGTATTAAAGTGTTTACTTTAAAAAATACTCATAAGACTCTTGGGTCCAAGCCTGGACTTCCCTCTTCCCTATACATATACTTGCAAGGCAGTGTTTTCCTATGAAGTTTTCCTACTAAGTATTTCTAAGATTCACTTGACAAAGAAACACACAGGCAAAGGGAAATTGCTTACAAGCAGAGCCATGTTACAAGAAGAGCACATTTGACCTAATGACTCTAAGGGTGGTTGCACCAGCTGCAAACTTCTAAAGACTACTTGTTTTGAGGCAGCATGACATAAAACTATCCTCATTTATAAGAAGCACGCCCCCACTGTGCCACTCCGAAACACCACCACCCAGGTTCCCAGAAAGCAGAGTAATTTTCTCGCCTGGTTGCACTGGTTGCTTTGGGAGTTTTTTGGATCACAATCACAGATCTGACATCCTTTTCCACTAGCCAGGTCCCAGTAGCCAGAGGCACACTGGTTGCATGTCATGCCCACTACGTTGGGCAGGCAAGGGCAAGCTCCTGTGGCTGGGTCACACAGGCAGGCTGCATCCCCCCCGGGGCACATGGAAGGGTTAACACCTGACAGATTGCATGTACACCCTGCAAAAAGAACAATATAGACAGTTGATGGACAATCAGAGCTGTACATAAAGTCCATGCTGTAAGCTTACTTCTAGTAATCTTGAACACATTTTTAATCTCATGCAGTTTACCTATCTTTCTATAATAGCTTCTACATTGCTTCAAGCAAACTTACTGGGAGTGTTCAGTGCTTTTGATACAGGCACAAAAAAGGAAGGCATAGTGAATTTTGAATCTTATTAGAATGAAATGTTAAATATGCTGTGTAAGGAGAAGCTGATTTACAGTAGGCACTATCCAGCGTGGGAAATGCCAGTAAGATAAGCAAGATAAGCAAGATAAGAAGCCCTCCTTGTGAGGAGCCAGTTCTTGCTCAACCATTTCTAATGGACATCTTCCAAGAATGAACGAGGAATGGGCTTAACTGTGTTTTAGAGACTCTCAACAAGAGTTTTTTGAAAATATATGTCACTGTCTGGCCTGAAGAAATTAGAGCCTCAGTCAGGTACATTTGTGGAAACAGTCCTTGAGAAACACTGGGAAGAAATATATGCCTTGCTTTTTCATACACTTCTGCCTTTCTGTTAAAAATGAGGAGTTACTGACAGTGTCATGGAGCCTATTAAATTGCTTTAACAGTCTCACTCTAGTAGCCACTTAATGGAAACAACTGGTAAGGCAGGAAGCTCAGCAAGGCACCATCTGGCTAACTGAGCATTGCTTAGCTGGCATTAGCCAGCAACATGGATAAACAATCATCTTTGATTCCTTTAGTTTTGATTCCTTCCTGAATGGGCTGAATGCACATTTATCTTTCTAACAGAGAGTAACAATTTAATTTTACAAGTAAGTGTTTCCTAGGAGTGATATTCAGTACGAGATTTAATGAGACCTGGATGACAAAGATGCCATATTAACAGTTACTTGTATCACTGATTTATATATTTTGTATATATAGAAATATATTTGGTATTCTTGTGTTTTGCTCCATTGATTTGCTTTAGTTTTACTGTCCCTCCAAGGGCAAACCCCTTCCTGTAGCCTAATTTCTTTACTTTTTTGGGGGGGTAGCAATACACAGTTGTAGTGTTGTTGCTTACTTACTTTGACAGTTTTGATCAAGGGCTGAGCCAAAATATCCTGGTTTGCAGAACTGGCAGTTTGTTCCATGGGTGTTGTGTAAACACTTGGTGCATTCCCCAGTGATCCTGTTACAGGACTCTGGGTCTGTCAAATCAATGTTATTATTGCAGGGACATGGTGCACAGTCAAGACCAGGGCTGCCTAGGTTTTTGTAGAACCCACTAGGACACTCGTCACACCGACTGCCTGCCGGAGAGGAAGGTAAAAATATTTGCTGGCTGATGGGAACTCAAGTGAAACATGTAATTTGCAGTAATACTGTTAAAAGATTCAACCTGATTGTTCAAATGCACATTTCCAGTAGAAAATATCCACCTGCTTGAGACTGTTGCCCTTTAATCCTATGATCCATCTAAATTACATCTCTTACAATAAAATCTGATGGAAACGCTCTCTTCATCCCGAATTGTTTTTATCAAGGAAGTTCTTTCAGTAATAGTAAGTAGGTAACCCCTCACACAACACCTCTAAACATTTTTTTCCAGCAAAGTCCTTTCCATGGCAGCAGTCAGGGTTGGCCATATTGCATGATTTTTCCTGGGGCCTTCACCCTGACATGCAGCATGGGAAGGTGGAAGGTGCCCTTTTCTGGAGTAACCCAGCATCTGGCAGACCTGCCCTCCTTTCTGCAACACAGTGGAGGATCCCCAGGAGGTCATATGAATTCTGGCATGCTCTCTCCTTGTTTGTGGGCATTGAAATTACTCCTGCACACCACCCCAGTGTCTGCCCTGAGTGGGGTGCTACCTCTCTGCATCTCAGAAACCTTTCTGGGCAGGCTGGTGTTGCTAAGACCTCATCCACTGGTTCATCCTCAACCAAGGACTTTGCTCCTTCACCATGCTACACAGGGCCAGACCATGATCTTTGAGGAAGTGAACACAGTGCCACAGAAGTGATGACTAATGAGCCTTGCTGGGAAAGAGCAGGAGGAAGAAAATGCAGAACTGAGGACTGTGGTGGCTTGTAAGGACAGAAGTCCCCTGGGTGAGAACCAACAAGGATCAATTTGGCCCTACAGCAATTATTCAAACAAAACTGCTCTTGACTTATAAAGGAACTTGTCCTAAGTAAAGATGACAGGATTGGTTCAGGTTTTGGCAGTGCTCGCTGTTAGGGTTTGCTTCTGTCACTGGAGATCTTTCTATAGTGACCATTTAAACAGTGAAGCAGTTACTTTTGGGCAAGATGTCTCTATATGAACAAAGACTTTCTCTGGTTAGAAAATCTTTCCAGATCTTTTTTATGCCCTGTTCTTTCTGATTTGGGCTTGCAGGGCCTGTTTTTCAGAGGTAACAAGCAACTGCAGTTCTCCCCCTCTCCATCATGCTAATATAGTGCTCCTGGAAAGGTTTCCACAGAGTGCCATCAGATAAATTAGTGGCTTCACTGTATTCATGTAAGTGAATCTCTTTTTCAAACACTAGTTGCACAATTCCAGCTATTCTCGGTCAGGACTTCCCCACCTAATTTCAGTAAATCTGAGTGTTAACTTTTCTTATCTATTTTCTTATCATAACTTCACTTGTCATTTCTGAGCAGAGGACGGGTGGAGGATGGTAAGTTTTCTCTCTTACATTAATTTTAATAGAATCAAACTCAGACCTTATTTTGCTTTGTACCTGAATATCCCTCGAGGCAACTGCAGACTAGTTGTGCAGACTGGGAATCCTGGTAACAGGAATGTGCAAAATACCTATTGCTTGTAGGTTCCTCTGGGCACATGCATGGGTGGCAGGGTTCTCTGTCCAGAGGGTTTCCATAATAGCCATCCATGCACCTGTCAAAGCAGTCAACACAAAGCAGCAGAAATTGCCAAGTGCTCCATTCAGTCTCTGGAAGTGAATTAATTTATATGTATGTATAGTTAATTTAACATTCCAGGTCATTGTAATGCTATCTCATTAATTGGTACAGGTATAGCAAGCTTCAAAGGTGTTCTAAAATGGAAAATCAGAGCTGCATTCCCAAAATCTGGAGAAAAAAACCCAAAAAACACAAAACACCACATTTTGTTTTCAAGGAATATTTCTGAAGACTTTTACCTGCTCTGGAACCATTTTAATCCAAATTATAATATATATATATATATATGAAATATCACACATGCTTTGCACAGCTAAAAGCTGTCATGTAAAAGATTCTGTATATTCCCTTGTCACCATATATATTCATTTATTTCTACACACACACATAGGAAGAGTGGCTGGCATGACATTAGAAAGTCCTGGCACGGGCAAAAGAGCAATGATTCATTCAGACCATTCAGAGAATATTGCATATTTTAGATGCAGCATATGTACTGAAACTAGCCATGTTCTGCCTGACATGTTCTGCAAAGCCAGAGTGATGGCTGTTTTGAGGTGGTGGCTGTGCTGTCACCCAGACAAGCAAGGGTGATTCTGAAGGCTCCCTGGGGGCTCAGCCACCCCTGCTACCCTGCCTGCCACCACAGCCTCTAAGTCGTGGATCCCCATGGCCCCACAGCTGTGGCAACGCAGCAGCTTCTGAAGCACCCTCAGTCTTTGATCTGCTTTACTATGGTAAATGGGAAGACAATTCTCTGTATGTATACAAGCCAGGCTAAAAGTCTTGGCTATTCAACTATCCTCATCCTGGGGTCTGGAGCTCCTGCAGAGGCACAGGGGAACAAGTATTTCAGTCTCACACTTTCTGTCTATTTGCCACCTACAAGCACAATAGCCAAAGGCTGTATTGTCCAAAGCACCGCAAGAAAAGCTCAATAGGTTCCCTGGGGAAATCACTTTAAAAGTAAATGACAAGGTACAATCCAGCCAAACTAAACTAAATAGCTAATGAATTTAACTCTGATGTCTGTGTTGAACTCTGATACTGCTGCCAGCATATAGAATGAAAAAGGGGAACACAGTTTTGAATGGAGCTGGAACACATGGGAAAAGTCACAGAATCACAGAATCCCAAGGGTTGGAAGGGACCTCAAAAGATCATCTAGTCCAACCCCCCTGCAAGAGCAGGGTAACCTACAGTACATCACACAGGAACTTGTCCAGGCGGGCCTTGAATATCTCCAATGTAGGAGACTCCACAACCCCCCTGGGCAACCTGTTCCAGTGCTCTGTCACTCTTACAGTAAAGAAGTTCTTCCTGATGTTAACGTGGAACTTCCTATGCTCCAGTTTACACCCATTGCCCCTTGTCCTATCACTGGATATCACTGAAAAAAGCCTAGCTCCATCATCCTGACACCCACCCTTTACATATTTGTAAACACTGATGAGGTCACCCCTCAGTCTCCTCTTCTCCAAGCTAAAGAGACCCAGCTCCCTCAGCCTCTCCTCATAAGGGAGATGTTCCACTCCCTTAATCATCTTTGTGGCTCTGCGCTGGACTCCTTCAAGCAATTCCCTGTCCTTCTTGAACAGAGGGGCCCAGAACTGGACGCAATATTCCAGATGCGGCTTCACCAAGGCTGAGTAGAGGGGGAGGAGAACCTCTCTTGACCTACTAACCACACCCTTTCTAATGCACCCTAAGATGCCATTTGCCTTCTTGGCCGCAAGAGCACATTGCTGGCTCATGGTCATCCTCCTATCCACCAGGACCCCCAGGTCCCTTTCCCGTTCACTACTTTCCAGCAGGTCAACCCCCAACCTGTACTGGTACATGGGGTTGTTCTTCCCCAGATGCAAGACTCTACACTTGCCCTTGTTGAATTTCATCAAGTTTCTCCCCGCCCAACTCTCCAGCCTGAAAAAGTCATTTGCTGGTCATATGGAACTAATATGAACCAGCAAAATGGTATGTTTATTTAAGCTCCTCAGAGATAACTGCAGGTGTTAAAATGAGTATTCAGCATGAGGTTAGCCCCTTGGCAATTTAAAAGCTGGCAGAGGTCAGTGTATGTCACATGCAGTGACATGGTGCCACGGCACCCATGTCTCAAATGCCTTGTTGCAAGGAGCTTGTTGCAATGCTTCATGCATGCTGTGCCTGCAGTCCCCCCATAAGCATTACATGCACACACATTTCCACGTGCATTTGCCAGACCAATAGGTACCTGCCATTCAGCAGCTAGGCCTAGTTTAATCCTAGGTTTAGGTATGTGTTTTCAGTTAAGGTTATCAATGAATTCACAGGGGTGCAGATGGGCCCCAGGTACACATACGTTTCGGGGAGCACTAGCGTTTGAGTGAGCTCTGAAGCCCTGCCCATCAACTTACCTTTCACAGTGGCTTCCAGCTGTAAAACCCCGGCAGTTCAGGCACACACCAGTCACTGGGTCACAAAGCTCTGCAAAGCCATTACACACACAAGGACGACAGTGGGGAAACCCAAAGTACCCAGCCAGGCATCGGTTGCAGCGCTGGCCATCCACCTCCCGGCGGCAGGAGCACTGTCCCGTCACCTGGTCACACAGCGTGCTCAGCGAGCCTTGCGGGTGGCACTCACATGCTGGAAAACACCAACAGCAAAGCTGTGTCCTGAACATATTCCCACCAGCTCTGCTCATTGCAGACACTGCTCAATGGCAGTGTGAGCAGCGGGGATTGAAAATTCAGTATTTGTGGAAATATTTTTTATATTGCTTCACACATAATCATGGATTCAAAGCCCCAAAAACCTGGGGTATGCATGAGCAGCCAGGTCCTGGTTCTGGTTTCGGTGATGGCTGTCAAGTACTCACCGTAGCAGCCGTGGAAGCCGAAGCCATAGCTGCCTGCAGAGCAGATGTCACAGCAGCGTCCCACGACGTTGGCTTTACACTGACACTGGCCCCCCAGTTTACTGCAGCTGGCATTCAGTGACCCTTGGGGATTGCACTTACAGGCTGCCAAGTGGAAAGAAAATCAAAAGAGGTTTGCTTATAAAGGAGAATGACTGCAGTCATAAACTTGCAGGTTTTACACTGAAAAGTAGTAAGGAAAGAGCTTGATTGTTCTCATTAGGGGTTCATTAACCACTGATGGCCATGCACTGGATTATTTGATGCTGTAGCATTGATGGTGATGGTATATTGGTGTTGGAGCTGCTACATTCAGGGCACTGCCTTCAGCACATATTTGGGATAGGACAGAAAAGGGCATACCAAATGCAGATCCAAAATGAGGATATCCTGAAGTCTAGAAGGGTTTGACATAAATCAATGTCTGGCTGCAGCACTGGACATAACCTGTAAGCAGAGCTTAGACAGCCTTTATATGTGTAGTTTGTTGCTTTCTGGACACCTTGGACTAACTTGTTGAGCGTAGCTGGTCTGCTAACTCACAGAGGGTGTTTGCCTGGGACGCTCAGATGCTAGCACTAGAAAGCCAAATTGCCGTGTTTCACTGGGAGAATCCCATCACTATGGGAATCAGGCTGATGAGGAGTCAGCATCGGCACAACTCAAACTTACATGAGGGGGGTCTGTGGATGCATAGCCATGACCACATCACATGATGTGTGAATGAGGCATTGGTCCTTCTAAAAATAGCCCAAACCAAGCAGATGCTATCAGGTCCATTGGAAGCAAGGCTCCCTTAAAGGAGCTGGCCACTGAAGTTGCCCAGAAAGGCTCCTCCTGTTACTGGAGGTGCAGAGGAGCTCAATTTCTCTGGGTCCAACACCAGAGAAGTCTCCTGAGCCACTGATCCTATCTGCCCTTTCTGCAGTGGGTCCAGAAGAATGCCTGGGGCTTCAAACCTCACCTGCCACTACTCTCTTGCTGGGAGAAAACTAAGGTTTTCTTGGTGAATCTCTTCCAGCATGTCAGTCAGCTTGTGTGCCATCATGCCTGGGGTCCTACCAGGCATTCAGCTAGCCTGCAGCATTCAGGGACAGGGCTTAAAAACTCCTTTGTCATTTTATAGCAGCTGGAAAAGTAGGAAAGTTACTGCTCTGGCCATCTGGTGAAGCTGCATCTGATTAAAATGCTCTTCAGAAAACATGCAAGCACTGCTATGCTCCTTGTCATGCTGCTCCATGAAGCTCATCAGGTGTGATGGACTCTGAAAGCCATGACAACAAAAGGTGCTTGCAGCACACTCAGGGTTCAGTGGGATTTGTCTTGCATATCCATACCTACCACATTTACCTACAACACCAGGGGCTGAGAGCTTTCCAGTCAACATATCCTACAAACTCAAGGGAAAACCAGCAACTGTCCAAAAGAGCTGCCTGTGCAGGTTACTCCTTACCCACAGCGCCGTTGTGGATGCGGGCTGACATGCTCACTATGAGCCGTGCACACGCTTCGGGCAGGACATGAGGTCCAACTTCTGATGCAATTTCAATACAGTGATACTTCTGGTACTCATCTAAATCCTTTTCACTGCATAAATTTTCCATGGAGCTGATTCTGGGAATAAGTCCAAGCTTTGGCATTAAGGGGGAAAAGAAAATATTTTTGCTTAGATATACTGAATTTCCCACATTCTCTTACTGTGCTCTGCATTGCAAGGACACAGGCCTGGGGTACTGTTTCCAAATCTGCTGTTGTGCTCCTCAGTCATCTGAATTCACATGTATTCTGAAAGTCTAGACATTCCCTGAGTTCTTCAAATAAAAGAGACTGCATATAAAAAAGTCAGATTATAATAAGACCTCGGAACTGGTTTTGCTTCCAAGAGGTGCCATGTTGATGACTCCAAAAGGAGTATCTGGCCCAAATTTTCACTTGTATTACCGAGATAGAGAAAACTCAGCTGAAGGTTCTGTATCCAAGTATGGCCAGGCCTTGTCAGGTCCACTTCTACAGAAATAATTAGAGGAGTAGACTTAAAAATATTTTTTTCAAGAAGGACTCAAAACGAACACCCAGTTCCTGACTTGGTGGAAACTTGGGAACTGGCTGGACCTGATTCCCAGGAAACTACAGAACTAATTTTAATTTTCCAGTGTAATCCTTAAATATATCCATGATTTAACTAGATTCAGATAAATTACTGAGATGCTTTTAAAAAGCTAAGTGATGAAGAACTGCCTGAATTTATATCCCTAGCCACAGCATCTTGTCAGCGTATGTTGAGTGTGCTCATAATAAATGAGCAACAGACAGAGATACATACTCTGACCATTAACACATGCAACAAGTATGATTTGATGAGCTATTTTGGTACTGCTCCATGAAAATCAAAACAGATGCAATTCTGTCTTGCCATACAAAACCATGCAAACACAGTGCCAATGGAGGTAAGCAGAAGCACACTTCCCTGATTTCTATTAGCACACACTATAGAATTATAGAACCATAGAACAGTTTGGGTTGGAAGGGACCTTAAGATCATCCAGTTCCAACCCCCTGCCACAGGCAGAGACACCTTGCACTAGACCAGATTGCTCAAAACCCTGTCCAACCTGGCCTTGAACACTGCCAGGGATGGGGCAGCTCTAAGTGTTTTTAAAATATCTTGAGTAACTGTAAAAAAAAAATCACACTGGTATAAATACAGCCTCAAGGGCATTGTGACAGAACTACTCACAGAGTCAATCAAGATGAATGATCTGGCCTTTGGGTCAGAGGCAGAGGACTGAGAAAAATACACATCCACAAAATACTCTGTTCCTGGCTCCAGGCAGACTGGAGTTTGCAGAAGTGCAACCCTGTTTAGCAGAAATAAAGCACAGTTATAGCCAGGAGTTGGGACAAAGCAAGTTTACAGGGTGCTGTGAGCTCTCCTCTGTGCCTGCATCTTAAGGCCTGCACCCCCAAGCAATCCCTGCTGCTGTGGGGAGCACACCCAGCCCCACTGCTTGCAGGCTTTAGGAAAACTTCATGACTTCTGCCTGGATGATTAACCAAGAGCAATTCAAACCTGCTGAGATTAAATAGAGAATGGCAGGGTTTCCTACTACAAGGAAAGGAGTTTGCAACTCACTGTTCATATTTGTCCTTTCCTGGCCCTGTTTGATCAAGACTTTGGTCACATCCTCTTGGTTCCTCTCTATTCTTTACATAGGTCCAAGATGAAAAGCTGGTTTTGAAAACAGGCCAGGACAGTGACTTTAAGTCAATATTTCCTTTCTACACTGAAATAGCTGCAGTTGGATCTTTGTCAAAGCGACCGCTAACCCCAGTAGGATGTCAGGCCACCTTCCTGGCTTGGACAAAGCTTTGCCAGGCTGAGGACTGGAGCATCACTCTTCCTTAGAGCCTACATGGTGTTGTTGTGTGACAGCAACAAGAAAGGCCACGCATATGTTTCTAATATTCCCAGTTTCCCACATATTTATTATTCAGTGTAATAAATACTGTGCTTCAGTAAAGGATTTGTACTAGAAAATCTACAGGCAAAAGGACAGGAATAATCAGACCTCTTTGTGGCTGGGAGAGGCAATGTATGGGGCTCCCGTGAAAGGCCCTTGTTTTTGCAGCGTTGATTTGACAAAGTACCAGTGGGCTGGATGGCAACACTTGCTAGCCAGTCTTCCAAGGACTATAAACAAAGGACAAACATTATGGTCATTTTTCACATCTGAAAAACTTTCTCTTTGCCAGGGTTAATGAAAGCCATCTGAATGATTGCACACTGCAGTGACAAAACAGATTCTCTTTGTTCTTTACGGGACTAAAAAAAAAAGTTATTTGTGGAAAATGCATTGTATTTGCAATAGCTATTGAAGAGTAGAGACGGAAATGGGACCTCAGCTGGTCCAAATGGAAACAGCTCTGTTAAAGTCATTGGAGTTGTTTCCTTTCTCAGTGCAGTGTTATCCAGGAGATATCCTTCATTATTTGCCTCCTGTCACATCTAATATGGAATAATAAACATAAAAGACGTTGTAATAAGTCTTTAAAATTCAAATGTTTAATTCTTAGAAGGAAAAAACTCATCAGCAGCAGCCAGCCCACTGCAAAATTGCTCTCATGTTTCAAGACACTGGGAGTTTTGTTTGACTTGGAATGACAGTAAGAGAACAGAATACAATACACAGAAGGAGGATCTTGAGTGATGGGACTGTCCCATGGAGCTGAAAGCAAAGCATGTACAAACACTGGCACTAATAAAACACTTGCCTGTGTTTTTAAGGACATGAGTGCGGTCTTGGGTTTAACCAGATTTGGGTTAACAGGCTTCCCTAGACATGTCTTCATCACTGAGAAACTTTTTCCAGGCAAAAAAAAAAAAAAATGACATTTTGGTTATTTTTCTACAATTTTCACACATCTCAGAGCCCATCTGGAGCAATCACGAAGCTGGATGTCTGCAAAAGCTCTGGAGTAATATCTACTCAAATCACTCTGGCCTGTGCACATTTTCCTGCCCAGAAAATCCCAGCTAGAAATACAGCTGCCCATCTACAGGAAGATGCATTTTGTTTGGACCAGACTTTTGTTTACAAATCAACACATGCAAAGGTACTAAAAGACGAACTCCAGAAGCTGAGATCTTTACTGATGCTTAGAAAACACTTGTAGTGCTGATTTTTCAGATTTGACTGGAGAGGGTTAAAGAGGCTCAATGGAGGCCATGTCACTTGGTTGATAAGGACAAAAAGACAAACAGTTTTAATTTTAAATATAAAGAGTGGGACAAGTTGCTGCATCCTATAACTGACAAAATAGACCGTGCATCTAGCACAACATCATAGGACACACAAGACATCACAAGTACCTCAGGCTCATAACGGATTGCGATATCAAAATCCATAGCAAAGGGAATGTTGTTGATGGTAAATCTCAGCCCAGCTCTGCTGGGAACGCGGGCAAAGCCAGGTCCTGTCCATGTAACAGACCGACCAGCACTGGGATGCCTGAAAACCACCACCACAGCCGAGTCCTGTCCAAACTGCATCGCACCCTGCAAAGACATACTGGCATTTTCAACAACTCACAGAGTCAAATGACAAAAAAAAACAAACTCAGAGAAAAAGAAAGGAACTATTTTGGCCATGTTATTTACTTATTTTGGACATCAGTCAGCCCCATTTTCCAAACAAGCTTGAGATCAGCAGTCTAAGAACACTCTCAAATGTAGGATGCTTAGGGTAACAAACAAAGAAAAGCCTCCTATAGCTTTGCAACAACAAAGGGATTAGAATAGTCCATCCATCTCTGTATATATGGCATCTCCAAGCATTCACATTGCAAACCTTAAACAGATGAAGCTTGATTTCATACATGCTGGACTTTTCATTATAAGCTGAAAAAAATAAATGTCAATACTTAAGAGTGACAAAGCTGACAGCATTTAAATGCATTAGATATCATGTCAGTGTCTTGGCAAACTTGTTAGAAAATGGAAAACATTGGAAATGTCTTACAACCAAAACAAACAAACAAAAATTGTCTTTCATTGGTGCTCTTCCGAACAATTCATTAAACCTGAGTCTAAAATGGCACTGGACATGGCAAAGCAAACCTGTCTGTATGAATTATAAATTGTCTGCACAACTGTGTCAGGATTGTAACATCCAGGACTGTGAATCCCACATGCTTAGAGATTTCCTTGCCCTCTGTTGCAATAAAATTCTAGTATTTGGGGTAATCTTAAGTAACTGCTCAAGAACCAATTTACCTGTTCCAGTCCAGATTTTCTTACGCTTCGTATCTTGCTCCTGTTTAACACAATCTTTCCATTTTCAATCATGAACTCATAGCCTTGCTTCTGGAAGTAGATGTCACACTTTGGAAGAGTGTTTGGTTTAACCTATGAAGTAATGAGAGAGGGGCAGTATGGTCTCAACAGTTCTGAAGGGTAGGTAGGCTGTTACATGAAAATCCACATTCTTAAACCAAGCTCTATTCTATGTTGGATGAAATTCTGCTAGAAACCCTTTTCGCTCACTCCCTTAAAAATAATTTGCACTTCCTTTCACAAGCTGTCTCAGACATCTGCTTTCCATTTCATTTTTGGACTGTAGGCTGATTACTGATTGTGATTATAGCTAAATATTTACGGATGTGACCTGCAAATAAACATATTTTTTATTATTCCTTCTCTATAACTTCTGGACAACACTTCGAAGAGGAAATGTTAGTAAAAACATAGGCATCAGAAGGGATGCATTCCAGACTTGTACTCTGCATAGGGAACAACTACCTCCATGTTGAGGGCCAAAAAAATAAATAAAAATTATTTTTTCTAAAAACATTCCAGATGGATGCCAAATTCTTGAGGAAATTGGGCTGCAATCAGTGCCATTATATAAGGCAGCAGGAAGGAGTCCAATGGAACAGAGAAGAATTTGATTCTTCCTCTGCTGGAGATTCCCAGAAATATCACAGTTCGTGATAGCTGTTGGCAACTCAAACACTTTCCTGTAATTTAGATAACTAACTTGTTTTCTCTAATTCATTCTAGACCAGCCAGCACTTGAGAAGCAGCAAGGACAGCTTTGTAGGTCACGCCTGTTACCTGTGACTGTCCTTTGGTAAAAGCTACGGTTACAGAATAGTCATACCCATGAAGAACAAGGATGAACTGAGGATGGTCAAAAGACCTTCCTGCTAAAACGCTGCTCCGTCTGTTCCATGAGCAAGGGCTCCTCTCCTCAGCCTTGGCTCCTGCGCCACCATCACATGCATCCCCTCTCAGTACAATGCCTAAAAAGCCAACTACTTACCAAGGGTGCTGAGCCAGAGAGGGGCTTTGCGTGCTCAGCTTCATAAATATAATAATCCAGGGGCAAAAAGAAGTAGCCCGGTGCTGGCTCATTACACTGGCGGCTCACGATGTTGGGAAGACACTTGCACTGACCATCCTTTGGTGAGCACCTGGGGTGAGAGTTGGTAAAGGGAGGACATCAGAGTGCAGCATAGCTGGCGCCTAACTAACAGCATGACAGCAGCTCAGCTCTACCCTTGCTTCAGCTTTGCTTTGTTTCTTCCATTGTTGGATCGCCTGTCCTGTTAAACGTCTTCCTACCACTCAGCCTCTGATTTCCGATGCTGGATTTATTCAGTGATACTTTTTTATTGCTTGTGAGACATGACATACTTTGTCTTTCTCTGTCCATTCCACAACTGAAGCACAGATTCTTTTGTTTCCTGAGCATCCATTACTATCTATCCCTGTATCCATTTCTTGTATCTGTTTCTGTATCTATCACTATCCTTAATCATCTATCACCTGCAATTTTGGAGGTAGGACATGAGATCAGAAGGCCCTTTGATTTGATGTGATATGGTAGTTTTCATATACACTCTTATTTAACACACCAGATGATTACTAGCTCTGATTTGCCTGGTCACAAGGAGCTGCTGTACAGCACTGGACTATGTGCTCCTGCGCCTAAAGACCCTGCCCAACAGACTTTTGGAGGAGCCCAACTGAAACCAAGCTTGCTTCTAAAATTACATATTTTGAATAGGAGCCTATATGTAAAAAAAAATATAGATATTTCTAGCCTTCAAAGTAGATGTAGGAACCTAAGTTAAAAATGTCACCTCTAACTTCTATTAATATTAGGGCCTCTAGTTCTCTCAAGTCACGCAGTTTATATTTTATATTAAACAAACCCTGGCTTAAGCTGATTCAAAGTTGACTTCAAAGGAAGAAGATAAACCCCTTTATCACAAGAAATTTACAAGGTCCTAAACTGATTTTATACTGATTATATATGATAAAATTATGTCTACAGTCTATTTTCCCATTTGTACTGAGACTGTATTAACCTAACCAGAAAATTTAGCCTATGAGTTTGTAAAAATCAAAACCAAGAAAGAACTTCAAGAACATTAACTTACAAATTATTCTGGGATCCACCAATATCACAGTCACATGGAGAACAGCCATGCAAACTGCTGCCAAGACCCCAGTATCCTACCTGGGATAAAAAGAAAGACTTTTTACAGCAAATATTTAACTATGTGAAGTACAGCAGAACTTGTTCCCCTGGATGAACTCTTTTCTTGAGCACTACTGTCCTCTGCCTGTGCTTAGCCATGCGAGATCGCTTCTCTTCCCAGATTGTACTGGGTGCTCAGCCACCGCAAGAAGAGCTAGATATTTACCGATTTGTACAAGCGAGCTGCTCTCTAAACAGCAAAAAGATGGCTCGAGGACATGATTTTGCATTTCCTTTCCTTCCTGGAAGTTCTCCTCCTAGTGCAGTTTGATTGCACAAATGTTTGCAAGAGTTCAAAAGATTCAGATGTGCTCTTTTGCAAAATGAGAACATGGAGATGCAAAATTCTTTTGAATTTTGACTAACTTTTTACTCTGCTGGCAATGAAAAAGTGGGAGATGTCAAAGGAGACTTCTGAACACGCATACAGAGCTAGTAACAAAAGCTGAGTACGTACGAGGCATTTCTCACAGCGCCGTCCTGTGGTGAACCGCTGACAGAGGCACGCTCCTGTGGCAGGGTCACAGATGGAGAAAGGCAAACTGCCGGAAGGACTACAGTTGCAGGCTACAGGGAGGGAAATACACGGTTACTTCTGCTGGCCCCAGTCACGGCAGCAGGACTGGCTTTTGCTTTAGATGTGGCATCAACATGACAGTCTTCATCCTCCAGACAGATGCTCTACAGATGGACCTGCCCTGTCACCCTGCAGCTCTCAGACTGCCCTTGGGGAATGGTCTGTTTCCTCAGTGGATACACTCTCTCGGGGGAGCAGGGGCATTGGCAGAAGTCCAGTCTGGTGGTTTGCCATGTGCTGTGTGCTAATCCACACTACACAGTCCTTGCATGTTGCTTAGTGCTGAGTACCATGCTGAGTACCTAACACGCTCACAAACCGGCAGTGAGCCTGAGTAGAGGTGGGGTATGTTTGTCAGTGCATCTCTCTCAGAGGAACGGCTGGCTGAAAGCTCCCCTGGCAAGGCAGCAGCTCCTACCACCTAGACACTGCACTGTGCAGTGCACAGTCCAACTATCCTAACAGCCCAACTGTGGCTTTTCATTCAGCCTTATGCTGATTTTGATGGTAACATAATTTTCATGTGTTTAAATCTCCCTTTTCAACTAAATTGCATATTTAACAATCCTTCTACTGACAAAAGTCCGATTTGTTATAGTATACTATGTTTTCTGCAAGTGATTTTGTATCTTTTCAGTCTTAGATGCTGAACAAGGAACATTAAATGACACAAACAATAAATTATAGCAGGCACCTGGGTATTTGTGAAGCAGGTAGTGCATTACTGTGTGCATCCAACTACCTCCACCTCTTAAAAATATTTTGGAAAAAAGAATAAAAGGTGGTTTACATACGCTGGCAGCCCAGAGGGTCACTGCCGCTCAGCCCATAGTAGTTGGCCCTGCACTGGTCACAGTGGACACCCTCCACATTCTCCTTGCAAGGGCACCGGCCTGCGACCGTTCCTAGGGCAGGGTCAGTGTGGCTCTCGCACATGCCGTTGTACAATGTACCTTCTGGGTTGCAGTTGCAGGCTGCAGGCATGGCCAAGGAGACATAAAAAAGCACATTAAGATATAAGCATGAAAAAGCAATGACAGAGCTGCTGGTAGACAAAAATTCAGGGTTCTTGTAGAGATGTTCATCTGTGCTTGCTGTTGGATGCTTTACAATTAATGCACAGCAGCTGTTAAGAAATATTATGATAATGTTTCCAAGATCTGCTTTTTCTCTGGAGAAGAGTTACAGTCTTCCCTTTGGTAGAAATATACCCTTTGTTTGGGTAGAAATAGGCATCACACACCCACTCCCTACCCTCTTCAGAATACTCAGGGAGGAGTGGGCCCCATACTTTTGGGGATGCTCTCATGAAAGCTGTAGGATTGCAGCTGTACCACACCTCCTCACAGCTGGTCTGAGTTGGCTATGGATGAATTATTTACTGGAAGCAATGGATTCAGCATGGAACACTGCCTTCCTGATGCATCCCATTTTTCCCTAAGGCACTACCCATTTCTCACAGCAGAGCTGACCACACCACTCCCCTGGGTAATCAGCCCTTGGCTCCTTAAGGACTTTGATGCCAATTAGTTACTACAGTGAAATTATACTCAGAGGATTTTTCCCATCCTATGTTAATACCGAAGTTAGCTCATCTTCCAGAGAAGGACTTTTATGCCTGAATGACTCTTTTTCTTGCATATGGCAGGTTATCTAACAACAGTTATTGCTCCTCCCATCATTTCACACCTCTTCTGTAATCTGTGACTACCACAGAAGCAACAGCACTACTGCTATTCATATTTATATTGATGTTGTTCAAGAAAGGCGCTAGCCCTGCTGGGTTTCTAAGCTCAGTTTAGCAATGAGTTGGAACATGCAGCCCTTTTTACAATGCAGGTTCAAGGACACTGTCACGCAGTTACTTTATAAGGCAATTTGGATGTTACAGGTTTGATAACACTTTCACAACCATATGAACATTTAAGCTTGGGGATGTCATAGGGTTCAGAGCACAGAACCACCCTGTTTTGAGTCATTCTTACAGAAGGTAAAGAAGGGAAGCTTACGGAGGCATGCCTGAGGGTCTGAGATGACTTTGAGTGGATCCTGGTAAAAGAAAGGTTTGCACTGGTCACAGTGTTGCCCCGTAGTGTTATCCTGGCAGTCCTCACAAACACCACCACTGACCCCGCCACTGGCCTGGTATATGGCCAGGTCGAAGTGGCATCTGCCAGAGTGGCCGTTGCAGTTACACCCTGAAACCAAAACAAACAGTGGGGTATTTTGCACCACGACTCCCATTACTGTGGTCTTGCCACTATTGCTGCTCACCTTTATCAGAGGGTTGTTACTTCCATGATCTCAGTGCCCAGCAAGATCATAGCTTCCCAGGCCTAGTGCTTTACAGCTGGGGGAAAACACTGGAGACTTGCAACACAGCTGGGCCCTCTACTTGTAAGTACCCATGTGGGTGAGTGTGCTGGATATTTAGGGGAAAACACTGCTCTAAAGATCTAGCTGAATATTCGTTACAGACCCTAATATTCTTGTATATCCAACATTACCCATTATCATGGAAATAAATAATTTAGTCTTGTCTAAATTTTTCTTTTATTCACAAGAAAGACCCTATGTAAACCAATGGATGATCTGTTTTTGCATTAGTTTCTTTTTCCTCTCTTTATTGTTTGTTGGGTTTTTTCCCTCTTATCTAAACAAAAAACCATGAAGCTCTCCTTCTTGTAGGACAACACAGCACTAATGGCTACAGGAATCCATCTGTATTTAGAAGAGGCATGGAAAAGTCTCCCTCCCAGCAATCCAGCCATCCCATTATGCACTGGGCTGGGGCTGTCCTGCACCCTCAGCTATAAAAACGGAAAAGAATATGTTTGAGTTACGTTTGCAAGCATTATCCTGTGTCCCTTCAGCTGGCCTCCAGGGAGCATCACTGTAGAAATCTTTACATCTTTCACAAGACAAACCTTCAGTGTTATGGTGGCAGAGACATCTCCCGTGGACCTGCAATGCGGTGAGAACAGAGAGGAGGTAGGGTGAGACGACTGAAGAGGGGAGGAGAGATCTGCTTCAGGTAAACCAGCAGGATCAGGAAAATCCAAAGCTCTTTGGCTCCCTCAGCTGACATAATTCTCAGTTATGTGAGTAAAAGGTCTGAAGAATACCTACAAATTTTAACCAAATTTTTTCAAAGCCATTGAGCAACATTTTGGAAAAACAAACAAACAAACTTCTAAACATGCCAAAAGAGACTTCAACCTTTTAAATTCTCTCTCTTCCCCTACATTTCTCTAAATTGAGATACATATTTTCCAGGAGGAAAAATAAACCTTCTTGTTCTCAGAGTGAAAGTATTCACAATCATGTTCCTCAATTTTTTAAGAATCCATTTTTCATGGGTTAGCTTTGCATTATCAGCCATTCTTTATGCCTATGGTTCCTCTCCTGCTGCAAAGCCCCTGAGCCCAGCTGGAGTGTGGAATGCACCCAAGGACTGCCCATTCAGGTCTGCACACACCACAGGCTGCATTACATTTGCACCATTACAGCTCTGGTATTTTTCTGCTATTATCAACATGTCTTGTCCCAGCTGCTTTTGAAACACCAACTACTGCCAACAAAGCGCTAGAAACCTGAGCAGTCCAGCCCAGGGTTTTAAAGGAAGAAGATTCATTGAAACATTTTACAACTTAGAGTTGCAAATGGTCAATCCAAAGATCATCAGAGATTTTTCCTCCTCTCCCTCCCCCCACCTCCTTTTTTCCCCAAGATACGAGGTAGGGACTGCCCTTGTTGGAGACAGAATTAATGACGCACCATCCCAGGCTGATAGAAGACATCTCCCCGCAGATTCTGCACGGGATCACACTGGCTGGCATGGCCATTGCAAAAGCAGCTGCCCCGCACAACCATCTCATAAACAGCGTAGTAGTACTTCTCGAGGGGATCACTGTGCCTTCTTCCAAGCAGAGCATCCCCAAGGGTGTGGAGTTTAGTAAAATTAATCCTTAGGTTTGTCAATGTAATGAGCTCTGGAATGAAAGAAATAAAATTAAGAGGCCAAGTTCACTTGAAAATGAACAGTATTAAATATTCAGCTTGGATCAGTCATCCAAGAATTCCCTCATATTGAAGAAATAGTGAAAATTATCTGATCTTGGCTGAGAGCAGTAACCTGGACAGTGCCAAGGCATGGACCTAGTCCTGGCACACAGCGGCATAAGCATAAGCACCCTCCTTGGTGTGGCTCTGGCCAGAACCAATCTATTTTCCCAGGCTTTGTGGGTTCATGGACACCTCAGGGACTGTTCCCAAAAAGCAGTGTGGGTTGGGCCACCTGATCCCAGAAAGACAGTTTAGCTGCATGGATGAGCTCTGCAGAGCTGTGCGGTTTGATATCAGGGCTAAAGAACAAGACTGGCCCATTCTACTTATTAACACAGATATCTCCTAAGATCTTTAGCTACTTTTTTCTACATCATTAACTTTCACCAACTGAGTTGTTGACCTATTCAGTGGACAAAAATGCAACATCAGCAAAGTATCACTGGAGAAAAGCTGTACTGTCCCTACCTTGGATATAAGGCACATATGGATCTTCGATTTCAAAGCTGGGGTCCAGAGCTTTTAAAACAACCTGCAAAACAAATTAATGCAGCTCTATAGATCACTGAAGCTATTCTGTTTGGATATAAAGTCTGTCACCTGAGACCCATTAGGTACTGATGAGCACCTAGAAGAAAAGAAGGCCGCTGTGGCTCTGATTCAGCAAGTGCTCTCATCCTTTCAGCCTGGCCTTGGCTAAGTGAGGCAAAGAGACCTTTTGGTGGACTGATGTGTCAGAAGAAAGTAAAAACAGTGCCCTAAAGTGATGTAGAGATGGAATGAGCTCCCACCAAGTGTATCAAAGCCTTTAGCAGTAGAGGCAGATGGGGACTCAAGGTCTCTTGTGAGGGGCACTTCAGTGTGAATTTGGAAACCAGGAAAAAGCACTATAAGGTTCTGTACAAGTTGTTTTATGAATTCATTTGGGTGTGAAACTGAGGGTAAAATATGGTGCTAATAAAATAAACACCTACTTCAGTAAAGTTAATAATACCTCATGTCTCAGAACGTGTGTAAGTGGATTTGATGGATGAGAGACATTCAGCTCCAGAAACCCAGCCACATATGATCTGAACTTATACAAACACAGACACTTGGCAATACCTCGCCTTCAGTGGAGGGCTCAATGTCTGAGTATCTTGAATCACAAATGACATCTCCCACATTTTTTGCTGGACCAGGAGAGATGTTGGGGAAAGAAGCTGCACAGTCCTGTGCAAAGTATCTGAACACTTTCCAGGTGTGACCAAAGTCAGTGGAGCGCTCAACCAGCATCGCTGCAGGGCGAAATGTCTGCAAGAAACAGAATTTCAAGAACCCTTTAACCAGGCACTGATAAGACATCTCAGGAGTTGTTGTTCTGACATTCCTGTTTGTGTGATGCCAACAGCTTCCAACTAAAATTCTGTGTTTGGGAGATTGTAGGCCCACTACAGTGCTACTGTGCTGGTTACATGCCTCTCTGAAAAAGCCAGATTCTTCATGTGAACCACACTCTAGCAAAAGGGAAGGGCAACCTTCCACATAGAGAGAAGATCACCGTCTAAGTAAGGAAGTTTACTATAACAGTGTGTTTTATAAAAAAAATTTGTAACCATCTGGACCATAATGGGTACGCATGAGAAGGCTGAACTAATTTGAAAGAACAACAGTTCAGAGATGTCCTACATTTTTAGGGCTTCATTTTGCATTTTTTTTTTCAGCATTAGTTCTCAGATTATAGAAAACAGAACCTGAAGGCATATGAATAGAAAGCTATTCGGTTTATCCTCCTCCCCTAAGGCAGGATCAACTATAAGTTAACCACACTTGACAGGTGTTTATCTAACCTGTTCTTACAAACCTCTCTAATGATGAAACTTTCACTGCCTCTGTAAGCAATTTATTCCTGCGGTTAAGTAACTGGTGTATAACATTACATAAAAGCTCTGGTAAAAGACGTACCTTAAAAGTCAGGATAAGATGGCTGAACTGGAATAAGGTTTCTAGGTCCAATCTAATGCTGACGTGGTCTACGCCTGAAAAGAGAATAAAAATGAAGAGCACAGTGCACACTTTGGAGGGGTTGCTGAGACAGCTTTCCCCTGGGGAATTTAAAGACACCTTTTCCAGAACAGCAGCTTGACTCTTTAGGGCATCCCCTGTGCACAAACCCAGCATGCGGCTGGATTGCTCTCTCAGGTCAATGCAGTGTGTAGCCTTTCCAGCAGCAGCACTGGTGATGCTGCACATCACTGAGAATGCAGGCAATGGTTAAAGGTCCTGTTCAGACCATTTGGACTGTAAGTAATGCTGATGGCAAAGTTCTAGATTTATGGCTTCCTCTATCCAGTTAGAATTTTTTGAACTCCAGGCAAATTGCTTATTTCTAAGAATAAAATGAAACTCAATAAAAATATGGGGTTTTCTTCATGCTCAACAGATCTGTTAAACTCTTCTATATAGCCAGGCCTGAAACCTGTCATGAGCAGAGCTATCACACCAGGCATTGTCCAGAACTGTAACAAGTATAGAAAAAATCCCCACAATTCACACATTCTCTGTAGAGAGTTGAGGGAGCTCAGTTGATATCCCCATCATTTACATCTCCATGCAGCTTCCTAGGCCTCCTGCTCAGCACGCACTCAGCTCAGTGCATGAGACTCCATCCCAGAATAAAGGTGGTGAGAACAAGAAAAGATCCTCTCACAGCTGGCCTACAGCCTTATTGGCAGTGATACCCAAAGCTGGTGACAGTTCCTTGCTACACTCCATGAAAAAACAAGGCTTATAAATTCTTAGTTGGATACTCAAAATAGAAGTAACATATCTTATTTTTTCTATGCCTTCATAGAAATCAGTCAAATATTTTTTTACATGTTCACTATATGTCAGATAAGATAAATGCTATTCCTCCTAGCATGCCTTTGCAGAGAAGCTCTATGGATAATATCTTCATCTGTGACATAGAATCAACTAGCTTGGAAAAGACCTCTGAGATCATCAAGTTCAGCGTTTACCCAGTGGGACTGAGTGCACCCTCAGCAAGTTTGCAGATGACACAAAACTGTATGGTGTGGTTGACACACCTGAAGGACTGGTACTGTACTTAAAAAGGGGTTATAAGAAAGATGGGGACAAACTTTTTAGTAGGGCCTGTTACAATAGGACAAGGGGGTAATGGTTTTAAACTGAAAGAGGAGAGATTCAGACAGGATATATGGAAGAAATTTTACGATGAGGGTGGTGAGGCACTGGAAGAGGTTGCCCAGAGACATTATAAATGTCCCATCCCTGGAAACATTCAAGGTCAGTTTGGACTGGGCTCTGAGCAACCTGCTCTAGTTGAAGGTGTCCCCACTCATTGCACAGGGGTTGGACTAGACCTTTAGAGTCCCTTCTAACCAAAACTATTCTATTGTTCTATGACATCAGTGAAGAACTATTAGAGAGAAGCCTGTGACAAAATTAAATGAGGCAATACGGGTGATCATAGAAAGGCTTTATTTATTCGCTAAATTATTATATCTTTACATGGCAAGCACTGTCTTTTTTAATGGAAATTTGTGTTTTACACACTCTTTCATTACCCATCTGTAGGCAAATGTACCTTTTGCTCCAAATCACATTTCCCCGAAAGGCAGACACCCCATTATACATGGCCACCATGTATAACACAGCACTGTCACAGGTCCTCTGTCCAGCTCTTGGAGATGTTGTGCTTAAAATTGGTATGTGGAAAACCAGAATTTCTAAACTCCTGTACTGCTACACACAAATAGGTTTAAGTCACTCAGTATTACCCAATCAAAGAATAGATGCAATTTTGTTTCATTTCTTCATGAAGGCAACACGGTGAATGCCAATGACATAAATAACTCTCACAGTAACATTTGCAGTAATATATTCTCAAAGAAACTTACCATTTTCTGACTGCCACCACTTCTTTTTTCTATCATGCTCAAAAGTTGTGATAACATTTTCAACCATGTGACTATTGTGCTGAGTGTAGGGATTATATGGGTACCTGGAATCACAGAGAAAGCACTTCTGTTCAGCCTAAAAAACAAAATGAGAAGAAAGATGGACTTGGTCTCTTCTCTAAAGATCAGATAAATCTGCAAGTATTTATGCCATTGCAAGACTGTAACCTGTCATGTTGCTTCGGATGTCTGTACTTTCAGTCACTCAGACTTTCATATACAAGGGACAAGCCCAAGAAAATAACCATATGCACAAAGCATGCATATAATAAAGGTCAGCCTCAGTTTGCCCCAGGTGCACTCTATTAAAAGTGCACTTTTTCAGTGGAGAAGGGATCTCAGGAAGAGCAAAGAAAAAAGCTTGTCAAGGTGTTGATTCTTCCAGAGGGTTTGTTTTGCAAGAGTTTCTCAGGAGAATTTTATTTTTTAAAAGTTGATCTTTTATTCATGTCTCAAAAAGGCTGTAGAAACTTTCAGCCAGACAGCAGCAAGGAGGCAGAGGGGATACAAGAGAGAACTGGATCTTTCAAGATCTGAAGAAGCCTTGAAGAGGAACATTCACTAAATCATTTATACATTTTTCTTCTTTCCCTTTTGCTTATTTTCTAGCAGCTTGGAGACCCAGCCAGAGGCAGGAGGCAGATGCCATTGTACAAATGGAAGGAAAGGATGGATCCAGGTAGTGTATAAATAGGTGGTCTGCGCTGACACCACCAGTTTTGTAGGCACAGGGAAACTGAAAAAGTTTAAAAGCAATGCAAAGGAAGAAAATCATGATGTCAATAGGATGAAAGACTCTTGTTTGAAAATGTAACAAGCAGAAGATGAAGGTGGCAGTGATTAGCCAATATCTCAATGCTGAATGAGAGGTTTACACCTGTAAAAGAGCTTTGAAAGTGAGGACAAGGAACTCCTGAGGTGCTAGATGGGGATTGAGTGGGAGATGTAAGGAGAGGTGACAAGGCAAACATGTTGGGCTGGGAGATGACCCATGCAGCATACGATCACAGCTGGCAGGGCCACAGGGCAGCATATGGCAGGGTGAGCAATGGCAGCTGCACTGCATAGATGTACTTTACAAGTGAGCAATGGCGGCTGCACTGCATAGATGTACTTTACAAGATTTGGACAGAGACTGAGTATGAGAGCTCAGGAGTAAGCCAAAGCTGAAAGGCTGATACGGATGCTGCTGAAATCAGAAAGTAGAAGGCAGTGGCAGAAGCTGGGCTGGAAACAACCCAGAATGGGATTGATGGAGCGGCACCCTGCCCTCTGTAGATGCTCAGGATCTACAGAGAAGCATTAGGAATGATTTGCATGTCTTTATATTGTGAAATCACCTGGGAGCTATTCACATTTAAATAAATGAAGAGATACAGATTTACAGGTATAAGCCATGTGTTTTAAACATTATAATAAATACAGAATATATTCAGTCATTCTATACCACACATGACAAGTGTACAAATGCACAATCTAGAAGATGGGACAGAAATACAAAAGATAGTCTCATGCCATCTCATTTCACAAAGCTCTGGTAAGGTGAGCTCAGGTGATCTAAGCATTTGGCAGGACTGCACACATCCACTCTCTGGTTTTTATAGAGGCATACAATATAATACTCAGTCAACTTATGGTTAAGGTTGCTACATAAACATCCTTCTGTGCCCCAAAGGACAAACTCATACATGTTCACATAAGGCAAATCTGTCAGATTCCATTTGCCTCTGAAGTATGCATCTTTATACTCTGCTCAATACTGAGCGTTCTTGTTTTCTTTTTAAAACATGTGTAAGTAGTGAATCCAATCATAGAGCTAAAACCCACTTAACATACATTTGGAAACAGTAAGACACATTAAAGACTGAAAATGATTTGCAGTGCTGCTTTTCAAACACAAAGCAGTTGAACTCTTAATTTTTTTTTTCAGTCTAATTTCCAATAGGACATCGCAGCTGAGCCCTGGCTCTTGACATGTTGACAAGCACAGACTTCCACAAGAAAGGTCTGCTCTCTTCACGATGCCTGACACAAGTCACCAGGAGGGGAACTGGAGGAGGAAGAACTTTGCTTTGCAAGACGCAAAGCGTCCTGGCCTGCCTCCAGCAAAGCCTTTGAAATGTGCTAGTGAGAAGGAGAATTAGGTTCAGTGGGACTCTGATGTACTGAAGTGGACACACACATTTAAGGTGAGCTGATAGAGCAGGACACATTGCCAGAGCATAAGCCTCTATCTTTGAGCTCTGCAAAGCAGCAGAATTTGTAGCTCTCATTCTCTTCAGGAGACAGTCACCAGGGGTCAAGATACATTGAAGCGGCATTAAATCACAAGGATTACTGTGGAACAGCTGCTCCTTTTCATGAATCTGTACTTACACAATTCAAAGCATAAGTACAGGCAAGTGAAAATCTTAATTTTTTTATTGCTCTTTGATCTCAAAAAGCAAAAATAAAAGGCAATCATCTGGCTTAGGGCTAGAAAGATGATGTCTCTGAGATGACTCTTTATGCCCATCTCCCAAGCGGTGCCAAAACTCAGGCTCTTTCAGAAGAGTAAAGAAACATTCACATTTTGCAGAAATCCATAGCTGCAATATGTGACTTGGAGCAGTGCTTGGTGCCATCTCAGTATGGCACAGCTTTACTCTGCAGATGTGTCACCCCATTTTGCCAGGAGGTCATAAACTGTAATTATTTCAATTGCTTATAAATTAAGCTGTATTTTATTAACCTCCTCTTCAGCCTAAGCTGGTATTTAGTGAAAATATTTCTATTTGTGATAATTTATTAGCTCAGCCAGGCCAAGTCCTCCAAGATGTGTCTCATTTCTGCCTGATGCATCTCCCACACATCTGCTGCTCCCCCACAGCCCCCATCACTGTAGCCAGGGAGCAAGAGGGATCCTTCTGATCATCCACGGTTTGGCTCTGCCTACCCACCAAAGACTGGACTATATCGTTAGGTTTTCCCTCTGCCAGACATGGTTTTCTGCTTTTATCAATACTGTTCTTATTTCAGATCAAAAGATATGAGAGGACATGGTCTGAATCTCTTAAGAGGATGCCTGAGGTCTTAATACTGCATGGGACATGTACGTCAGTGAAAGTCCATCAGGGCAGTGTCCACAGCCCGCAGGATCACAGTCCTCCTGCACTCACACACATGCAAACTGTGCTCTTTACCTCTGAGGTATGAGTGCGAAAAGGACTTGCAGAGCAAAGCTCCTTCAGAAATCCCTGTGCTCATTTGCATCTCATGGATGCTTCTTCCTCTTGAGAAGCTATACATCACTGCGGAGGCTCTTTGCTGCCAAACCCTCCATAGGTGCTGCAGTAAGGCAGAGCTTCCACCAGATTTATGTCACACTGTCTAATGATTATTCAGACATCTCCAACAGAAACTTCTTAGTCTGAGCAAATTCCCTTTACAGATGAGAATATTGTTAGTAAGCAGACTTCAGTTTATTAAAAAAAAAAGAGCTAACCAACCTCTAGGTAGCCTATAATGCAGTACTTCTGAGGGCTATTCATGCCACAGGTTGATGAAGCTGTTAACTGCTTGCTGCGACCCAGGAGAAGGTCCCCAACAGCTGGGTGGCAGGATCCAGCATCACAGTCATCCTGAGCATGCTGGAGTCTTATCAGCACTGAGAGCAAAAGAAGATCAAAGACTGATTAAATGGCTTAGTGTACCCATCAGGATTCTCCAGACAAAATCAGTTAAATCCCGACATCAGCAGAAAACTCAATTATTCTTTGCTGTACTCCTTCTACCCTTAATAATATAATTTGGTAGAACCTCAAAGAGCTTTGATAATGAACAGTCCTGCGATAAAATCATTGTAAGAAATACAGCTGGCATATTGCAAATCTATGCTAAAACTGAAATTACCAGCACATTATTGCACAGTAAACAAGCCAATCTGCTATGTGCAATAATTTCTTATGATTCCTACCCTGGCATACCCACAGCCAGCACTCCTGCAGCAGAATCACCAGCATTTCGATTGACTCTGTGAGCAAACACAGATTTGGGTTAATTCTATTGATTTCTGTTGATTTCAAAGTGCTAACGGTGGAAATGAAACTGGGATTGATTTACTGATGTCAGGGGTCCCTCAGATTTTCTGATGATTTACAATGAACCCCAATGTCTGGTCCCAGAACCCTCTGTTCAGCCCCCATGGAATTACACATTAATTAATATTTTTAATTTAATTTTAAATAATTTCTTTATAATTAGTTTATTAATAATTAATAGCTACATATCAATTATATAATTATTTACATATTAATTAATAATCACACAGAATAATTAATAGAATAATTAATAGAATAATAATAAATATAAATAAATATAAATATATATAAATAAATAAATATAAAATAAATAAATAAATAAATATAAAATAAATAAGAATAAATAATAGAATAATTAATAGAATAATTAAATAAATAGAATAAATAGAATTAATAGGGTTGGAAAGGACCTTAAGATCATCTAGTTCCAACCCCCCTGCCATGGGCAGGGACACCTCACACTAAACCATCCCACCCAAGGCTTCATCCAACCTGGCCTTGAACACTGCCAGGGATGGAGCATTCACAAATTCCCTGGGCAACCCATTCCAGTGTCTCACCACCCTTACAGTAAAGAACTTCCTCCTTATATCCCATCTAAACTTCCTGTTTAAGTTTGAACCCGTTACCCCTTGTCCTGTCACTACAGTCCCTGACGAAAAGTCCCTCCCCAGCATCCCTATAGGCCCCCTTCAGATACTGGAAGGCTGCTACGAGGTCTCCATGCAGCCTTCTCTTCTCCAGGCTGAACAGCCCCAACTTTCTCAACCTATCTTCATACGGGAGGTGCTCCAGTCCCCTGATCATCCTCGTGGCCCTCCTCTGCACTTGTTCCAACAGTTCCATGTCATTTTTATGTTGAGGACACCAGAACTGCACACAATACTCCAGGTGAGGTCTCACAAGAGCAGAGTAGAGGGGCAGGATCACCTCCTTCGCCCTGCTGGTCACACTCCTTTTGATGCAGCCCAGGATACGGTTGGCTTTCTGGGCTGCGAGCGCACACTGAAGCCCAGAGCACACTGATATTCATTTTCTCATCGACCAACACCCCCAAGTCCTTCTCCTCAGGGCCGCTCTGAATCTCTTCTCTGCCCAGTCTGTAGCTGTGCCTGGGATTGCTCTAACCCGCTGTAGGACCTTGCACTTGGCATGGTTAAACTTCATAAGGTTGGCATCAGCCCACCTCACAAGCGTGTCAAGGTCCCTCTGGATGGCATCCCTTCCCTCTAGTGTTTCAACCGAACCACACAGCTTGGTGTCATCGGCAAACTTGCTGAGGGTGCACTCAATCCCACTGTCCCTCTCATCAACAAAGATGTTGAACAAGACCAGTCCCAAAACTGAACCCTGAGGGACACCACCATTACTGGTCTCCAGCCAGACATTGAGCCATTGACCACAACTCTTTGTGTGCAGCCATCCAGCCAGTTCTTTATCCACTGAGTGGTCCATTCATCAAATTGATGTCTCTCCAATTTAGAGACAATGATGTCGTGTGAGACAGTGTCGAATGCTTTGCACAAGTCCAGGTAGATGACATCAACTGCTCTACCCCTGTCCATCGGTTCTGTAGCCCCATCATAGAAGGCCACCAAATTGGTCAGGCAGGATTTCCCCTTAGTGAAGCCATGCTGGCTGTCACCAAGCACCTTGTTGTTTTTCATGTGCCTTAGCATGCTGTCCAGGAGAATGTGCCAGGCACAGAGGTGAGACTGACTGGTCTGTAATTCCCTGGGTCATCCATTTTTCTCTTCTTGAAAATGGGAGTTACATTTCCCTTTTTTCAGTCATTGGGAACTTCACCTGACTGCCATGATTTTTCAAATGTGATGGACAGTGGCTTAGCAACTTCATTTGCCAGCTTCTTCAGGACCCGTGGATGGATTTCATCAGGTCCCACGGACTTGTGTACATTCAGGTTCTTAAGATGGCCTCGAACCAGATCCTCTCCTGCAGTGGGCCCAAGGTCTTCATTCTCACAGTAATTCTGAATTCTTTAAATAATTGCAGGATTTTTTTTTTTTGTGTGTATTTTGCCTGAAACAACTTTAAATATTTTCCCCATTATGTTAAGACTTCCCTTACAGGGCTTGTTCTTTTAAACAAGTTCTGTCCTGAAACCCTGAACAGGAATGGGCACCTTGGAGGCTTTATCTGTTCAATTTTACCTGGCTGAACTTGTTATAAAAAGTGTAGTTAAAGAAACCTCCAACAATTGATACATGAAGATCCCAGAGAACACTAGAAACAGTCATGCAATTTTAGCAGTAAAAATGCAGTATTTTACAGCCAGATTTCAGTTTATGGCTTAGGCTATACTTCAGATGATGAGTGACACTTGACTCTTAGGCATAAAACAACACATAAGTTTGGTTAGCCAGCTCTTCTTTATTTATGCAGACCCATGCTTATTATTTGTTAGCAGATATTGATTGCCCCTTTCAGGGCCTGATTCAGACTCAGTTACAGCATGTATCTTTCCTTTATACTTGAAGGATTCGTATCACTCATAGCTCCTAGGCAGAATAGTGGGAAATAAGTACCCACTGTCACATGTGTCTTAATGTACTTAAAAAAAGCACTTTAATAAAATCTTGCAGAGATGTGTAAATCACATGATAACATTTCAACACCGGCCTGAGTAACTGTAACATCTGTACTTACTGAGGTACAACAGGATGGCCAGCCCCAGCTTCATGCCTCCCATGAAACTCAAACTGGTACTGCTGCAAGAGAAGAACTGATGGGTCACTTGGTGCTCTGCCTCACCAAGGTAAGTCTACACACCCTTGTGCGTAGGCTTACCCCGAGCTAGCCTTTAGTAAAGTGACAGTCATAAGAAAAAATATAAAAACCAAAATGAAGCCCTGGCTTTGATTTCGTTGTAGCAAAAATTTCTCATCACAGAAATCTCTGAACTGAAACCAGGATGAAAGCAGAGGGACATGTCACAAAGGCTGTCGGAGAACACTGAAAACACATTCACACTTAGTGTAAAATAAAAACATAATGCTATCAGCAAAAACATTATAGTATTCAAATACCAGCTATTGAATCTTAACTAGATTCAGCAGGGCTGTTTGGAGAAGTCTAACTCCTTCTCTAGAGGCTTTTATTTCTTTTCATTAACTTAAAACAAAGACTACAGTCCTAATGAAGATGCCACTGAGAAATGCCTGATGTCAGGTGCTATGAATTTTGGCAGAAACAAGATCACAAACACATCTTATAGTGAAGAAAAAAATGTTGTATCAATGAAAAAACTCATACAGGGGAACCAGAGCATGAACCCAATGGAGGTTTTACTGTGGCATTTACTTCACACCCATTCTCTTTCCGCTTACCAGGAGGAAAGCAAGACTTGCCACCACAAAATCTCTGATGGAAAAAGAGAAGGCAGACACGGATATAAAAGACAATACAGCATCATGCCACCAAGCAGAGCTCTGAAACAACAGCCTGTTCCCCATCTTTGCACCTTCCAACTCTTTTCTCCATCTGTAGGCACCAAGGAGGTCAGCACACTGATGCAGCTCGAGTTGCTGGGGAATCCCTGTGTGAGCATGCCCAGAGTGCCACTTTCTGGCTCCATTCTTGTTCCTCACCTTCATACAGCCATCTCTGTGCTAAATGTGCTAAGATGAAACACCCTGAATACGGGCAACATAAGTAAAGGCATTGAAAGGATTCCAGTAGGCTGCATGTAAGTTTGGTTCACACAGCTTTATACAACCCATGACACGACAGCCATACCTACATGGCTATTTCAGCAACCACAGGTAGGGAAAGCTACCAAGGGCCACCAGCCTTTCATGCTGCTTCAGGTCCTCTCACCTGTCACAACCACAGCGAGCCTGGGGTGTGACAGGGAGACAATGTCAGTGAGCATGGAGCAGCTGAGCCTGGCTCCCAGCTACAGAGAGATGGTGGTGGAACCAGTGTCTGGGCAAAACCAAGCAAACAATTTCCTGTTGCATTGTACTTTAAATTTTACACTCTGTCATAATAATGGACAGACTCAGAGATGACTTAAGCTGCAACCACTGCGATAGCACTGCAGTGAGTATAGATATCCACAGTAAAAATAACCTCAGTCCCTATGCTAAGACCGTGATGTTCAATACCAATGATACGCTTTAAACATGACTCCCTTTAACAGAGAAACAAGGACTGGCCAAACCCCAACATACTTTAGTTTCATGCTTAGTAGAAAAATTAAATATTGAAGAGGTCTTACCTGGGTTTCAGACATCCAAGTGTTTTAGCTGGAAATGAGCACAACTGACTGAGGAAAGCAAGCAAAGGCATACCTGTGTGCTTCAGCTAGAGAAGACAGCATGTCCCCTGAGGCACCAAGGTGGAGGTGAGAATGAGACCCAGCCTGCAACCTGCCAAACACTTGATTTGTGAAGTCTTTCTGACGGAGCTTCTGGCATCAGCAAATATGTGCAGTGAAAGAAAATTGTGACAGGTTAAGTTCACAGCAGAAAAGTTCATGCAACTGAAAAGGCTAGGATTCTTAAAGTGCTGGCAACAACTCTTTGATTGTTTAATTAATCAATTGCTGGTCCAGTTTGCAATCAAACATCAAAGTCGTGGCACTGACTTATCTGAACATTAGCTAGAATGGACAAGTCCTCCCAGCAGGGGTACAAATGGTGTCGAAGTGCTGATTTGGGGTTTTGCATCCGGTACAAAAGCAGAAACGCTGATTTGGGGTTTTGTGCCATCCACACAGGTGCAATCAGATGAGGATCACACCTGAAAGATGCGATCACACCTGTGTGGACATATGGAGCCAGCTTCAGATTAGCTCAAGCTCTGGATCCCCACCAGGAGCACTAGGTTTTTTTCAATTTAAGGCTAAAGACAACAAGGCAACTTGAGTCACAGTCGCCACATTTCAGCATAAGCTTTGCCTGTAACTGCCTCCAGCAGCAAGCATGGGGAAGGGTGGTGTGCAGAGCACAGTGTGGTCATGGGAAACATGGTGATGGAGCAACTTTAAAATGGCATTCACCAGCTCGTGCACAGAACTGGCCACTGGGTTTTGGTGCCTCTGTTGAAACCTGTGGCACTTCGATTCCAGTCTTTAGAATGGCAGGTTGTGTTGGGTACACATTCTTAGTTGTGATATATTTGTTACCAGTTCTCCTGTGACAGCTTGTAAGGCTTAATTCATGATTGCCTGTAAAGTACCATCACACCCTCAAACAAAAGGTTTTCCGTATGTGCAAAATATGTTTTATAGACTAATCATCACTTTTCTTTTGGTAGCTCCTATTCTTTCAGGAAAAAATAAATATACATGTTCTTTAATCCTATTGCAATGCTCAGTATGAAGTGTCCTCTGCCATTACTGATTGTTCACTCCAGCAGGAATAATTCATATACTTTTATTTTCTGAAGTCATTTTCCTCAAGTGCATATGGAACTCACTTGTGGGAGACTTTTTTCAAGCTAATTTAATCTATATTTGTTTTGTATTCGTTCATGATTAGTTATTGTACAGATGGTTTATATTTAGTGTATTTCAATATTAAGAAATAAAAGACTAAATAATGTATTAAGATAATAATATTACTTTTTATGTGTAAGCACTATGTCAAGTGCTCTCTGAAAGTAACATATAACTGAAGTAGGTGTTATCATTGTGATGCTACTAAATTATACCAGGGTTGACATTTTATTAGCATATTTGGTAGGGGATTCAGATTTTGTTACAGAGAAGTTATGTGAGACGTAAATATCAAGGAAGATTTATTTGCAGAATATAGCCAGTCCTGTGTTTTGATTTATGTAGGACCCCAAGCAAGAGGGAAGTTTTAAACCGCTTGAGGCAGGGATTAAGAAACCTCTTACTTGCTTTAATCTCTCCACTGGTAGAGGATCTGGATTTATAATGCATCACTTGTCCCATGCCGGCTGGAGGGCAGATAGCATTGGTGTGTGAGTTTTCAAGTCATCACAGGTCCTATGGTTGTAATTTCTTAAGCCCAAGGCATATCCGTAACACACACAAAGGGCAGGAATTGTTAGCACTTCAGAGACACCAGCCAGCAGTAAGGGAAGAGAGCAGGGGTAGAGGAACCAGCCTGCTTCAGAGCCTGGCCCCAGGATACTAGATGATGGGCAGCTGGCACAAGCACCTACAGGTACACATTTTCCTCCAATGGACATTCGGAATGAGAATGTCTCCTTGGATATATGGATTTATTCCCCTGTAATAAAAATGTGAAAAACATCAGAAAAAATAAAAAATAATTGCAGCTTTCCTTACTGTTTCAATAAGAAATAAAATCACTTGAGCATGGGATTATCCTAGTGCCATGGTGCATGGGATCAGAGGCACATCAGTTCTGATGCCAGGTAGGTGGACAAAGGCTGATGCCAGACCACTAGCAGTGGAGAACTGTTAGATCAGCACAGCCATATGGTGAATCAGAACTTGTAGGTGCTCTGAATGTCCTCCCAAAGGGGCCTGTTCCCCTACCACAGTCCTTGTGAATAGTCTTTCCCTCCTTGCGCCAGTAACCAGGGTTCCTCAGGGCTTGGATATAGCCCTGCTTTTTGCTTTATACAATGTCAGGATAGCTATGGTGAACTTTCAGATATATTTTTCAAGTGATGATTTATTATATCTGAAAAATAAACTGAAAAAAAACCCCATGGAACTGGCACCTCCTTGATGAAAACTACCTTCCAGATGGGAACACAAAGCAACATCCAGCCTGGGGAGGCACAGATAACCCTCCTCCCTTGGGATGACCTGCTCTTTTCTTGTACAGAGCAACATTTCCACAGCTGTTTGGAGAAGCTCTGTTGGCTCCTCTATGGATTTCAAGACATCAACAAATACCCAGACTGAAGAAGTGCTTCACCCTGGTGTGTTTGCTCCTATGGGTTGTCACCCACAGCTGTCTGGGTCTTTCTGCTGTGTCCCTATGGACCTTCCACAGACAAATGAAGGAAAAGTACACCAAAGAAGGCAGATTTCCCCTTTGAAGCACACTCTCTGGGTTCCTGCCTTTATTTGGCCCCATTAAGTCCACATACAAGTTTCCTCTGTGATTATCAAGAGAATACTGCATTTTGAGGCTTTAATGGAAGTGCTGTAGGCTACATATATATGTTTCACAACTGTAGAAATTAACCATACACTGTTTCTCTTCTAAAACAGGGTCTCCACTAAAAAGGGAGAGTTGTATCAAACTTGCAGGAGTTAAGAGAAGCTATATTTATACTGATGACTTTATTAGGAATAATCTAAAGTCTCTGCAAATAAGACTACTGGAAAAGATTTTTAAAAGCCAGTGTCTGCTTCACCCATTTCACGTTTTAGCTACATGGAAAGTTTTGCTTGTCAGTGCACTGTTGCTCATTTCAAGCTGCTCAAGCTAAGGTGCTTCGTATCAGTCAGACAGAATGGCTAATTTAAAGACAATTTGACCAAAGACTCTTCTGGAAAGACATTTCTTCAATTGCCTTCTTCAAGAAAACAAAACCCACAAAGTACACACAACACAGGCCAGAAAGTATGGTTCTTCCAGTTCTGCCAGCAAATCGACTTGAGCAGCATGAAGAACAGTTGTTGAATTTGATCTACCTATATGCTTTTAAAGAGTCAATCATACTTTGTTTTAAAATAACAAGCTGTATTTTGGCAAATAAATAAAAGATCAAAGAAACCCCTTAATAAGCCACGGATTAAAATTCTATTATAGGTTTGTAGAATTTAAGTACAATTTGCATGAGGAGCTAGGATAACAGCAGTAGTTTTCCACAATAGCCACTACTCTGCAATATAAAAGCATGAAGCTTCTCACTGAAAAGCTTTTCTCACAACAGTCTCTGTTAATAGGGCATAACAGTGCTTTTATTCTGCTATAATGGTCTCTGTTCTGCTGAAAGTGCTAAGAAAAGACTGTGCTATTTTTATTCACCCAAATTTCTGTGGCAATGTTCTGTTTAAAAGTCCTATTATTAGATTTCCCATACCTGTCAGCCTAAATTATCCTATATATTTTTCTCTAGGTTAAAGTAAGTTATTCTGCAAAGGTTAAATGGATGCTTAGAAATTATCCTGAGTGCAGAGAATCTCTCTGGCCCCTGACGAACCTCTGTGGCCTACTGGCTGAGAAACATTTTGCTACCAATGCAGAAACCTTTCACACCTTCCATAGTGTGGTCTCTTTGGGAACTAAGATCTATATTTGGGTTGTTTTGTTTGGGGATAAACAAAAATTAGGAGACCACAACTAAAAAGTAACCACCAAAAAACAACAAAGAGTTAACTCCACAAGCTCCCAAAAAAACCCTAGGATATTTGGACCACCAGGAGGAGAACCTGACAGACAGAGGATGACAGCTTCTGTTTGAGGAGAGAAAAAGAGTGGAGGGAAAAATGTGCCCGCTGTAAGACAATGGAGATGGCAGCAGCTGCAAAAGCATCCACTGCAGAGCCACCAAAGCCTGGTGGTTAGAGAGCTCCCATGGGAGCCACCGCCTCCAGTCCAGTTGGAAACACAAAGTGAAAAAAACAGCTCTTCCACTGTCCTGGGGAGTGTCCAAACTACTGGTCTCAAAAATGAAAGCCTGCCTTCAGAGTTTCTCCTTTATTTTTACAATAACTACAAACTTAAGTATAACTGGAATAAAATAATTTTGGTGTGTTTAGTTCATTTGGGTTAGTAAAAGTGAGACGGACTTTTCTTTCTCATTATTTTGTTGGCCGGAAGAAATAGTTTCTCACATAATTGGGAAACAAAAGTAGCACAAAATCACTAGAAATCTAAGGAAGGACATTTAGACCTGTAGAAATGAATAAGCTTCAGGAAGCTGCAGAAACAAAGATGGGTACACTAAAATAACTGGGAAATCTGACATTTTCCATCTGGAGTCACCCACATGTTCTACACGTGGTGTCTGGCTGCGCAGCACAACAGCACTCTCTCCTGTGGTCACCCACGATGTCCCCGGCTGCAGAAGACAGCAAGCACAGACAACAGGAGACAGGCATTAGACGAACTCAAACTCAGTCAAAAGCTTCAACAGTTATACACACCTTTTGCCTAACCTGGCAGTATAAACAGCTAAACTGACATTTTGGAGATTGTCCATTTTCAGTTGCAAATGAAACTTAATATGAAGGCTTCTGGGGAGTATTTAAATCTATCAACATATACATGTTAATTACCTAAAAGTATGACAGAATGATGGCTGGCTGACTATCAGCCATTTAATTTTATCTGTGCCTATCCTGTAACATCTGGAATCTGTACAAACACAGGAAGCATCACACATAAGTCACACATAAAATAAGTGAGGGGAATGATTAGATTTTGTCATGGATTCTAACAATATAAACAGTAGCACAGCAATAACTGTGTGCTACTGGTGCACTGATTTATATAATTTGCCCAGGACCAAGTACATGTAACCTCTGCTTTATCTTTCCCTGAAGTACTTAATTATACCAGATGGGAGAAAGCCAGAAAAATTAATGTCACTCTTCATTTTCCTAACATCCCCTTATCATGTGGAAAGGAAGAGTTGTCACCACCAGGACAGCTAGGTAAGATGGAAACTTAGCCAAGCATAGAAAATGCCAGCAGCAAACCTGAAGAAGGGAACAGGAAGCAGTCTTCCACTTGCTAACCATCCATGTGGAGCATATTTCAACAGCAACTGGCTTGCTCATATGTTGCCAATACTTCCCCGACAGATAGTGCGTGACTGTAATCCGAACTCCCAGCAATGGAATCAAGGGAGTAGGTGTCAATGAACACCAAGCTAGGTTGCACTTCAGAGTCTCTCCTATATCTTGAAGGGTAAAGCAACCTGCAGCAGAAAACAGGGTAGAACAGAATCAGAGCTTCAGGGAAGCCAGGGTCAATTTGACACTGGGGATTGAGAGGGTGGGAGAGAGAAGAAAAGCAGCTCATTAAGGTACCCTGGCAGAGAAAAGACTTTTGAGAAGGTCCACAGTTAATCCTAGGGACACAGGCTGGGCAAGGAAGATGTGAGAGAGCTGGGCAGGGGATTGCAGAGATGTTGAAAGTTGCAGCTAGAATTTGTGGCTTAGTCGGATGAACATGAAAGAAGTGCCATGTTGTTGTGGTTTAAACCGAGCCACACAGCTCCTTCACTCACTTCCCCCCCCCCCCTTTTCTCCCTTTGGGGAGGAGAATCGAGAGAATGTAACTCCCGCGGGCTGAGATAAGAACAGCCCAGTAACTAAGGTATAACACAAATCACTGCTGCTACCACCAATGATAATAATGATAAGGGAAATAACAAGGGAATACAATACCACTGCCGAACGAGTTCGACGCCCCCAAAGAGAGCCCGCGGCCTTCCGGGTAATTCCCAGTTACTTCCCTGGGCATGACGTGCTGTGGTATGGAGTACCCCTTTGGCTAGTTTGGGTCAGGTGTCCTGTCTCTGCTTCCTCCCGGCCTCCCCCGTCCCCTGCAGAGCATGAGACTCACAAAGTCCTTAGTCAGGGTAAACATTACTTAGCAACAACTAAAAACATTGGTGTTATCAGCTGTGTTCCCAGGCTGAAAGTCAAAACACAGTGCTGCACCAGCTACTAAGAAGGAGAAAAACTGACTGCTACTTCTAAACCCAGGACATACGTGCTAGTAGTTTGGGGAAAAAAAGTATGGCCATGCAGGAATAGAGGCTGAAGCAAACCAGAGCCATCCACAGGTGTGGCCACAGGGTCTCCATGCACTGTGTGTGCAGGTCTGTGCAGAACACAACATCTGTTTAAAGAGTTGGCATGCACTGGACCTACCCAGCATGTTGAGGTGCTCATGTAAGAGTATCTCGACCCCCTCAAATCAGCTTGCAGAAGTGTCCTGAAAATTAATTGAAACCCTGGTGACTGCCACATTACATTTACAATAGATGCAGCTTAATTAACAGTTGGTATTTTTGCCAGGTTCAGCTCTCACCAATCATATTCAGATTGTTACAGAAAGCAACAGGTATGATAAAAATAAATAATAATTAAAACCAAACAAAAATTACCACCACTAAAACATGGAGTTCATGTTCTTTATTATTAAAATCACAACAATATTCTTACAAAGTAAAACTTTTCTAGCCATTTGCAAGATTTTCTTAGAGCCTGTTTGGCCTGGCAGAACATCAAGAGAATAATTTTCAAGAAAACTCTAAAGATTTATTTCTTGTAGAGCCCAAACAATTAAATGTACATACTTCCTTGCACAGATTTCACAGTAAGTTCTGGGACCCTTAATGTGCTGATTAAGCATCAACTTACCTGCACGCTACCAGTATATTTGTAAAACCACAAGGGTCACCACAGCTTGAACATTTTAGATAGAATGTTAGTAAGACTATGTCAAGCTTGTCACTATTTAGGAATATCCTAGTATTGACATCATTTCACATAAAGCTTACCCAGACCTCTCCCCAACCCTGAAAAAGACTTTAGTGACTTTCATGCAATTAACAAATAGCAATGTCTCTTCCTCTATCAAAGGCTAATCATTCATATCCCTCCATTATGCCACGTAACAATGTTCTGCAGGTAGCCCTGCAGAAGCCTAAATCCTTCCCACTATCCAGGTTTTTAAGACCAATGATACTTTTCAAGACTAAGCTTTACGCTGGGACACAGCACACTTGTAGCAAAGGAGTAAAGAAATAGGATTATTTGTGAATACAACTTCAAAGAAGCTTTGAGAGACCTGTTTATTAATGGTCATGTGTTTTCTTCAGAAAAACGATGCTCCAAAGAATGGAAAACGGAACATCAAAATCACAGAAATACTGATGCTCACAATGCACACTACTGCGCCTTTGTCTCCTCATAGTTACTGGCCTTCTGCTGAGTGTTCAGAAAATTCAAGAAACCCTTATGTGGAAGGATTAGTGGCTTTATGTAACTTGATAAATCATAAAAAATTTCTATTTTGTAATCAGGATCTAATTACTAAAAATAGCCAAGAAGTGACAGATTAGGATTTATTACTAACCTGACATTTGTAATCTAGAGAGGAATTCAGCTCTGTGACTGATGTACCCTTCCTCCACACACACACACCATACAATCCATCAACAACATATAGGAAATCTCTGCTGAATGAAAGGCATGACTTCAAACTGGTTATCTATCGACACAAAACAATTTAAATGCTTGGGAAAAGGAAAAAAGAAAAAACCCCAAACCAAAACCCCAACGAGATTACACTGCCATGTTTTAACCCCCATTTCCACAGTACTTTGCTGAGTACAGTACTTATCCCACCTCCCCTGGAAGAGAAGTACATGCTTCATGGAGCAGCTGTATAAGTCACATTTTAAATGTTAGTTCACAGAAATATTCAGAAGAAAAATTAGAACTAACTTATATTTAAAAAGATTTTGTGATAAATTATTTTGGGGTATGGATTAAAACACTGGTGATTACACAGAATGAAGCTATCCCACTTACATGATGAATTAATGGCAAATAGGAATGTTTCAGGTAGCTGAAGTGGCTCTAACATATTTTTCCTTTCAGTAAGCAGGATTGCTGCTTTCTGAGACCCTATGAATAGAAATTTTAATGGAAATAGTTTAAGAAAGGGTCTCTCAAAAGACCAGAAGTGGGACAGAAAAACAATGCAGAATAGAGACCAAGGCCTTCCTTCCATCACCACGTTTTTATTTAAACCAGCTACACAGACACCAAGAAAATGGAAGACCATAAATAAGCACCACCACGATAGCCACTTACACCACTGCACTGCAATTGCAGCTCCTCCTCATGGAGGCACGGTAACTCCATCCAGGTTTTGGGTAAGGAAATGGCACCACTGGAACCACTGCCACAGTGATGGGGGCAAGAGCTCGCCTGCCCTGTGCCTCCACCGGGCTCGCTGGCACAGGGTTACCTCACAGGCGAAGACAGAGCCGTAGGGCAACCTGGGACGATATAAACCGCTTTTAAGCGTTAGCCAACGTAGGGGACGCACAAACGCCGGAATCCTCGTCTGACCAGCCAACCTCGCCGCCTGAGGGGCAGGTGCCAGGCACAGCCACCCCGAGCTAGAAGTCGGGAACAGCGGCTCCGCAGCGAGCGGCAGGGCAGACGCCGCCGCTATGGCAGAGCCTGGGGTTCACCCAGCGCCACCCCAAGCTGGACCGCGGCACAGGGCGAACGCCGGCGAGAAACAGCACGGCTCCGGGGCAGGTGACGGCAGCGATCGGCTCCCGCCACCCGGCGAGGCGAGGGGAGGCAAGGCGCGCACAGAGCGGACCCTCCCGTGAGCGTGGTGCCTTCTGATTGGCAGAGGGCACCTCCGCCTCCATCGCCACCCGGCGTCTGCCCTGGAGCCCGCTACCCCTCATGGCCGCGCCTCAGCGCCCTCACCGCCGTTGCGGCTGCCCCTCACCATCCTCCTTGTCCCAGCAGAGAATCCCTACACCCCCTACTTCTCCCAGCTCCCATCACTCACCCCTAGGGCTGATTTTCTTTCCCTCCACCCACTTTCCAGCCACTCCCACCCCCTCATCTCCATATTTGCTCTCCTGCACCTGTATTTCCTTCTCCTTCCTAAATGCCACCCCGATGCCTCCATGTTCCGGTAAAGCGGCTGCTCGCTCCCCATACTCCTGCCTCGCCTGACCCCTCCCGCGCTGCTTCAGCCCCTGCGCGCCGCCTGGGCTCTCCCGGCCGCTCCCGTTGCCCGTTCCGTTCCGCTCGCCGTTTCTCACTAACGGTTTCAAAGTGCCTTTCAGCCGTAGTGAAACACCTGAGCAGGCGACTGCAGCCGCAGCAAACGATAGGGTTTGGGTTTCGTCTTGGAATGCTTTAGCCAGGCTTTCAGTTTTGTGTGTCCTGCATGTTAACCGTGAAGTGTGCTGAAGTGCAGGAGGGGTATCTGTGAACGTTTACATTTCCTCCTCTTTGGTCTACCATCTCTTTTACCATCTTTGAGATCAATGTGCTTCATAGCCTAATATTTCTGGAATTTATTCTTTTATGTCCTGCCTCAGTTGTGGTTTGACATATGAGACACCTTATGTGGTTTCTTTGCACACATCAAGGGACTTCATAAATTTGTAACAGTTAAGAAGTGCTGTGTTTGGGGGGCAAGGCAGCTGTACTTTTACACAGATGACTGCACTCAAGTCTTGGGGTGCTTTGGGATCTTGTTAAATACCGATGTGAAACGAGGTGTGTATGTGAGGGGCAGCCCCTTGCCTCCCCTACGTGGCGTGCAGTCGACAGCTGGGTTTCTCCCTCCTCCCCTGATCCCTTCAGGCTTCTGGCAGGCGCTTGTAGGCTGCCATTGAGTCTGATCAGGAGGGCAGAAAACACACAAAGGGATACGGTAAGGAGCACAGTTTGAATTAGGATACTCTGGCACTTGATGGATGCAATATGATCACTGTTAATATTTTTTTTTGTTTGCACAGTGCAGGCAAATACATAGTGTGTGTACAATGCAGTGTTCTCACTATATAGTTTTCTCTATTTTTCTTAAATTCTGAAAAATGCTTACTGTGTTTTCCTGCTGCAAGCAGTTTTGTCCCAGGCCACAAGATGTAAGGGGCATCTCAATGCAGAATTGAGTACCAAAGCTGGTTTTTATCTGTGAGCCAATTTGGTTGCTTTAGTTCGTAGCCTGTAAGAACATCTGTTGAGCATCTCGGATGCACAGCTAATAACCAGATCTATCAGTTGCTCTTTCCAGGCCTCAGTGCTGACAGCATTTCAAGGGAAAATAGGGCTTAGCCAGCAAAATCCCTGGCTGCTGAATTATACCCTATGAGCACTGGGATATCAATATAAGAGCTTTAAGTGCTGTAGCTAAAGCTTCCTGCTGTTTCTAAGATGAGGAAACAAATATACAGATAAATATATTTTTGGCCTAGTTATTTCTCGCTTTTAGTATCATTCTCTCTCTCCCCCCTCTTTTTCTTTCTGACTCTCTGATCCAGCTGTTACTATAGTTGCCAAAATTATCACAACAGACTGATCTGTTCCTGTATGTTCCTTGAAACCCACTATCCCTAAAAAGCAAAAATTACTCTTTAAATCTGTACTGTTTTCTCTTTTGCAGGTTCCTTTTGTTCCCTAATGCTGTAGATATCCAGACAATGGGTTTTCTTATCCAAATTGTATATACTTTTGCATGCTGCTTGCAACTCTTATCATGGATCTACTTTTCCCTCTAAACCACTACAAAGAGCAAATCTGTATGAATGCTGTGAAACTCATCACTTTCTGTGGTGCTGGGGTGTGGGTTTGATTTACTTGCCTCATCAAAAATACAACTGGAGTCTTCAGTGTCTCTCTTTTCTGGTGTATGAATAGAAATGTTTGGTGTATATATATCTTTAAATCTTACATGAAGCACTTTTCCTTGAAGAACTTTGATGTCACTACCATGTTCATATTTCCCAGAAGACATTGGAGAGCTCTCTTTTTGGCTGTAGTGCCTGGTGGCAGCAACATAAACGTAGCCCCACCGTAATGAGTTTGCAAGTCTGGTTTGGTAGCAGCACAACTGTAAAGCCACAGAGGGGTCGCTGGCAGAGAAAATGAATTGCTGCAATTGTAAGGAAAAATCCGGAGATAAACTAATGTTGCTTGTTACTAAGGGGTGAGGTTTGTGGTAAGAGGCAGCTCCACCAACACAAGGGAACAAACAGAGATCTTAAGCACAAGATCTTTTTTTCACTTCAGGTCTGAAAACTGGCTTGTGAGCTTAAAATCTGCCTTTCCCCACTACTATAGCCCACTGCCTTAGATCCTTTTCTGCTGTAGAAAAGCTATGAAAAGATACTACCTCTTCCCAAACATTGCCTGCTTTTATATCCATAGCGTCTTAAACAAGCATTACTGCTGCAAGCTCAGCTTACAGTGCTTTTGAAGGTACTTGATGTGCATCACTTCAAACGATCACTCGGTAACCTGCAGCTTCACGGATTCGTTTTGACACCCATTTTGCCCTCTTCGGAGCAGTACGTTCTTCCCGTTGGCGTTCCTGTGCTGGCGGCGTTGGGCCCAGCGCCGCAGCTTCCAAACCTCAGTCGCATGAGGCATCCGCCACGGCTCAGCACCGAAGGGGCCATGGCACCGCACTCGCGTTATGGCAGCCTCCGCGCCGCACGGGCTGCGAACGGCATCTGTTGCACCTACGGACACGCGTTTCCCCCTTACCCGCGCCGCCGGCCCGCTGCTCCCGGAGGCAGTACCCGCTGCCGCCGGGGGCGGTGCATGCCCGTGGGGCGGCGAGCATGCGCGCGGGCGGGGCGGCGCCGCCGCTCCCGTCGGCCTGTGCCTCCCGCCGGGTGTCGGAGTGAGCCCGTCCGGGGCCACGAGCGCTGCCATGCTTAGCGTGGCGGGCGCCGAGCAGGGCGTTGCGGTTCCCTTCCCCTCTCCGGCCTCCCCCGCGGCGCTGGGTAACGGCGAGAGAAGCGAGAGGTAGGGGAGGGCGGCAGCGAGGCGGTCGGTGCGGCCTGTCCCGTCTGTCCCGTGCCTTGGCCGCCCGGTGCGGCCTGTCCCGTCCCGTGGCTACCCGGTGCCTGGCGGCGGCCGGGAGTCCCCGCAGCCCGCACAGATATGTGGGTTCCGAGCTGACGGCCGCCTCCTCAGGCCTCCCTCGGCGCGGGCAGCCGGCGGGGGTCAGCCGGCCCGGGAGGGGAGTCAGGCGAGGGGCCGCTCCGCGGGTGTGAGTGCGGGGTGCGGGTGTTCGCTCGGGCGCGACCCGGCTCCGGTCACGGCTTTGCTTCCAAGTTGTCCGAGTCAGTGCGAGCTGGCCGAGCCCCTCAGGTGGGTCTGGGCTATGGATGCTATGGTTTTGGGTGGCGTTTGCGCTATGCTTTATTTTTTTTTTAAATCTTATTTTTTATACTTATACACACATGTAATTGGATATTGGATAAATAATATGTTACCTGGGTAGCAATAGAGATTCCAAATTTTATACCTGGTGTTTTTGAGGTGTGTGTGGTAAGATGGGCCGGGGGGAGTTATCAGATGTCTGTTGTGGTTTGTAACAGAAAGTGAGTCTGTGGGATTAAAGAAATGAATGAACAAAGTGGATATTTCTAGCTAGATTACACAAATATGTACACTTACTGATGCAGGAGGATTTAGAAAGTTTCTTAGTAAAGTGCTCTCAAATTTTCTAGTTTTGTTTTATGGAGGTGCTCCTTCCATATCACATGATGTGCTCCTACACATGTGATAGCAGAGAAGACATAGGGAAAATGAAGTGATGCTAAACTCACTTTGGTGTCGGACAGCAGGCAATCCCATCCTGTGTTCCCTCCTTGCTAGCAAGTGGTATAGCTCCAGTGTCCAGGCAGCTGCTTTGCCATATCTGTGCGCCAGTTTTCCATCTTTTTCTTGAGCTACTCTGAATGGAATTGAGATAATTCTTAAAACACAATCATGTAGTGTAGTAAGGACAGCACCTTGTTTCCCTGTTTTGTTTTGGTTTTGTTTGGTTTTTTTTTTATTATTTGATGCTATATAACCAAAATTCTGGTTCAGCACCCGTCTTCTCTGCCCACATTAACTGTGGCTTCTTTGAATCTTCAGCAACACGTGCAGGATTGTTTTGTTGGTCTCTGCAAGCTAACTTGACTGATGCTCTGACCAAGTGCAGTCTGTATCTTCTCACTGGGTCTGAAGTGAATTTGTATAGTGAGGAGATTGCAGGCATGGATCATGATACTTCACCTGTGAACTGCCATTTCCCGTAAAGCCTATTGCTTTGCTGTTGTACAGTATGGAGCCTGATTAGCACCAGGGAGGGGCAGAGCAGGGAATAACTCTTGCGCAATTTCACTAGGACATGCTGGAGACTTGATGTGCTCTTGAAAGGGGAGATAAGGTAACAGATTTGTCTACAAGACACTGAGGACCCTCTCGCATGTTGGCAGTGCAGGTTAGCATGCCTCCTTGTTGTCTTTAAATAGGAACAATAATATGATGTGTTCTCAGAATATAGTAAATGCACGATGGTTTTCATAGCTTCAGAAATTCTGGGCAAAGTGCAGCATTTCTTCAGAAGGAGAACAGCAGTGCCAACCTGTTAAAACATGCGGTGTATTGCTGGGACCGGGTTATGAGCATATTTGCATGATTTGGAAACAGTTTAAGAAAGTATTTCCTGGGGAGGCTGCTTCTCTCAGCATCCTGATGCTTGATGTATCAACAGCTCCAAACGGAGCAGAGATCATGCGTGGTTAAAAAGGAGTCTGAAGGATGGAGCTAGTATTTGAGACTTAATTTGCTTTGGGGGGCATTTTTATAGGGGAAAAAACCCCATGGATTTTATTATGGCCATAAAATTCTACAGCTGTAAAAAATGCAAAATGAACCTTTATTTTTCCTTTTTTTGTTATTCTTTAGCAAACATTAGCTGAATATAGGAACCCAGAGCAGTTTAACATCCTCCTGAGTTTATGTGGTCTATTTCATATTCCCTGCTAAGTCAGTGGCTTCCATGTACTCTCAGGTCTGGTCAGCAAGCTTACTTCAGGACTGGGTTGGTTGGTTTGTTTAATTCTTATTGGTATGGGATATATTGAATTTTAATCACCATAATTAAATGGTGGTGGATGCCCCTGGAATTTAAGTATCAGTGTCCAGGCCAATTTAAAAAGTTTTCTTGAAGCAAGAGTGATAATCCACTTGCCTAGCATGTGTTTCTTGGAAACGTATTTCTTAGGTTTTAATTACCTCATTATTGCTTTATAATTATAGATAGTTTGAGCAGTATCACTTTTGTCTTGTAATCACAACGATTTATTCTCAAATCAGAGGGAATATATGAAGGAGGTGGAGGAGTCTGCTGAAGATGAGGCGACTGAATCGGAAGAAGACCTTGAATTTGGTGAAAGAATTGGATGCCTTTCCAAAGGTTCCTGAAAGCTATGTGGAGACTTCAGCGAGTGGAGGCACAGGTAGGCCTTACTGGGATGCGGCCATGATTAATGTTGGCTGTTAGCTCAGTCCAGCATGCTCTGGGAGTAGAGAGTTGAACAGGAGGAAGACAGGCATCTCTCTCTGTTCGCTTGAAAATAGCCAAAATTGGTTTCTTGATTTCTTTTGTGGATTGACAGAGCTCATCTTCCAAGTAGACACAGTCTCTTGTCCAAGTAGATGCATCCATCACTCATCTGAAGGGAGATTTTTGTGTGAAACTGGTGGGTGAGACTTCAACCAATGTAAAGGTTCACGCTAAAAACTTGTAACCAGTTATGATTGGAAGAGCACTGTGCCAAGGCTGGAATAAAGCTTTCTCACTTCTTGTCTCGCTAAGCCCTTATTTCTGGGTGAGACTGTGTCAGCGTGAGTTGAAACACAGGTTGGGTTCAACTCTGTGCTTTCATAAAAGAGGAAAAACATTCTCTAGAGGTGTTTAAGAGCTATGTTAAGCATCAGGATGAAAAGTAGCTTTCTAAAGCATTCTGTCCTGAAGGTGTAGTTGATTTTTAAGAATCAAGAAAGCCCTTTGAAGAACTAAAAACTTTACTGCAGGGCATGTGCTTGTACAGTCCTTATTAGACATTTGAACTTCTCTCAAAAAGGTGTAGCTGTAAGAAGTACCTTTTCTATATGTATCTGAGCAGAAGATTGTGCTTTTAACTTGGGTTGAGTTAGAGGTAGCCTGATCTGCAAATAATGACTTCATCTGTTGGCCTATTGGAACTGTTTGCAGTTAGATAGGAAACTGCTAGCAGTTAGTTTGAAATGGAGGATTAAATACCTCATGTGCGATTACGTCTGAAACTCAGTTGGATAAAACATACAAGAAGCAGTTGCAATCTACAGATAAGCTTTTGAAGTCATTATGCCACTTGTAGAAGTAAATATCACAAGGATCTGTATTACTTCGCTATGTTTCCTGAATTGTGCTTGTTAATAATTAAAGGATTATTGTATATAAAATAATATCTAATAGCTGATGAAGTAACTCTTTGTTAATGTTAGTCCCAGCTCGTGAAAAAGCAAGTAAGTTGTTTTTATGTTACAATTCACAGAAAAGCAATTATTGTTTAAAAATTCCTTTTTTTTTGTAGTGTAGCACCATCCTTCAGAGAGAACCTCGCTTTGGTGAAGGGTGCCTTAAGTATTTCTCAGCACCAGAAGTTGCTTTAGCATTGTTTGGTTTATCCCAGTAAAATTAAAAATTGGTTTATCCCAGTAAAATTAAAAATTACAATATAGTATTGTCTTATTTTGTGCCATTATAAAAGCTGTATATAATATTCCTGTTTCATTCAGGATTAAAGTGTCAAGGTTACTTTCTGATGTGATAGTGATGCAAAACATACCAAGAGTATTCTCAGACTTTTCAATGCCTTCAAACCCATTGCAGAAGAAGTACTGGTCTCTCAAACAGGCTGAAACTCCAGCTCGTGGGCTGGGAGAGCCTTCAGAAAAGAGGATCTGTCTTTGGAAACTCTGTAAAACTTTATCTTCCTGTTCAGATCCACTGATACCTTTGCTCAGAATTACCCAGAAAGCAGCTACAGCTCTAATTGCTTCTTTGTGGCTTTGTATGGACAGTATGGCTGCAGCTTTTCTGTTGCATAGCTGGGGTGAGTCTAGCCTACTGGGTTCTGAAAGGAAATTGGTAGCCAGAATAGTTCACTGTTTCTTGCATCTGCTTTCACAGTATGCATTGACATGAAGCTTTTCACATATATGATCGTTATACAGCTTCAGCTGAAAGCTGGAGATTGAAATGTTGCTGATCAATGCAACAGTCAATGGTTTCCGTAGGACAGCATGTTTATTCCCCTGTCTGGCCTGAAGACCACTGTGTAGTGAGTTGAAGCCTATGAACAATAGGGTTGTTTTTTCTCAAGTTGGTCTTCACAGACTCCATAGAAATACTCCACATAATGGAAAACAAATATCCTGCAAATGGAAAACATATCCTATCAATAAGCTGTACAAATCACTACTATGCTGCGTAACTGAATGTTTTTTCCAATTTAAAGCTGTTATTTAATACGAGGGGTATAGCAGGCACTTCTGAGCATCTCTTTCTGTGTTTCTGAGTGTGGGTGGCAGGATGATCTTCCCTTTGCAAGTGTGATGAATAGGCTGCTTTGGAGATAAGTGGTGCATATATACCATTCAAACTTACCAAGTAGTTTTTTCTTAAAAACAATTTCAGATCAGTTCTTCACGAACTTAGCTGTTGGTAGAAAGAATAGCCATGAGTTGCTTATGGCCAGAGGGAGAATTGTTTACAATACTGGGGTGGGAGTCCTCCTGACTGTGCAGCTGTACACCAGTAACACAATCAGGGCAGCTTTTTCTAACTGGACAGTACATACACTTTTCTTGTCTGCTAGCTTCTTGGCTCTAAAACTAGATATGAAAAATTTGTCACAAAAGCTTAGGTTGTAGACAAGTGGAGGCTTGAAGTGACTTCAAGCTGCACCTTCTCCTTCTTCCGTGCTCGAATTCAGTATTGTGTTTGCCTAGACTACCTCTGACATCTGTGGGCATTTTCTTTTATATATGGAGGAGGATCTAGTTCTTAAACCTTCCACAGAGGGATTTCTCAACCTCCCCATCATTCTAGTATTTGCCTGTACTTAATATAAAAAGTTCTTCCTTGATGCAAAGGTAGGACTTGTTCTTTTCCCCTCCCACGTAAAATCAAATACTATTTCAAAAGTAGCTTATGAATTCATAGATCAAACGTACCAGTATTGTACTGGTAATGCTCAGATTCTGCAACTTCAGAATTTTGTTCTGCTTATGTTTCTGTATAGTATTTCTCACAATCTAAACTTTTGGTTTTTGCTTTTGGCCACTCAGTTTCTCTGATAGCATTTACGACGATAGCTTTCTTGACTGTAATGGAGTTCATGGTGTATCGGGACACATGGATGAAATACGAATATGAAGTAGACAAGGATTTTACGAGGTAATTTCTATTTATTATAATTCCTTTTAAAATTCAGGTTGTCTGCATGTCAGGAAAGAGCAGGGTTAAAATGTTTGTGTTACCAGCAAACAATTTATGATTGAAATTAAAAATGAAGTACTAAAGGGACTTGATTTTTCTTCCTTGACTAATTTTGGGTTTTTTCTTTTCTGGAATGTATGAAGAAGACAAGTTGAGATTTCTGCAACAAAGAACTCAAAATAGTGTAGGTTTGTTGGTGAAGGAGTGAGTCTTTTGAGGAATTACTTGCTCACAATTCAGAGGACATTGTAATACATAACTCCACCTCAGATTGGTAAACCCGCCACATTTGCATGATGCTTACTCTAGTTTATACAGTTGTTATTACCATTATACTTTGTGCTGATGGAGGTGAACCTCTAGCACTCAGAACTTTGACTGCGTTATCTAGAGGTTTCTACTGATCTTGCCTCCAGTTCCAGCCCCTGAGATCAGCTGAAGATACCAGCTGCTGGTTTCATATGCTTGTCTGGTCTGTGTTCAGCTTTCTTCTTAGGTGGTCAGGCAGCCATGAGCCCATGGGGATTTTATGCACTGACCACCTTTAAATATTATGCATCTAGAACAAAAATGAATTTAAAAGCTGTTTGATTAGTTGCTGTGGAAACAAGCTAAAGATACGTGTGTTAATTGGGTGTCTTGAACATCAGAAATACCAAAGGTTTCTATAATGGAAAAATAAAAACTATGAGAAATTTAAGGGAGATGCATCAAAAACTCAAATTAGAGTAAATCCAGATGGGAATTTCGCATTTTGAAAATGTCTTTTTTGAAAGCATCTTTGCTGAAGTAGGTTATTTCCCTAGTGGAGCTATCATTTGGGAAGGATAGTCTAGCAGTTTAGAGACTATTATGGGACTTGGAAGATGTCCTGCTGCAGGTTTTCTGGTTGGATTGTGGGCTAATCACTCCGCCTGGAGTTAAAACAATGGATATTGATATCACTTTAACTGCTTTTCTTCTGTCTGCTGATCATCTCTCATCCCAAGTTGAGCCAGTGTTGAATCCCTTGGTTATGTGATTAGTTGGTGGTCAGCTCAGTTCCCAGAAGCTCCCAGGTGGTGATAGAGCCATGTGATTATAGTGAGGGGATTCATTAATTATAGTTTAAATTGCTTTCGTGAAACTAACATGAAAACCAATAGGAAATGCCCAGAATATTAGGGAATGTGACAGAATCAGGCTTCTGATATGATGGATTTTTGTTGGGTGTTAGGAAGAATTATGTTTTACCTTCCCTTGTTAATGGAAATATTCTGGATAATGGTCTTAACATACAAGGCACCTTGCTATTATGGGAATGGTTTTGAGAAAACAGGTCTTTCCAGGAGCAGTAGTAGCAGAACCATCAATCTTTATGATATGGCAGCATTTTCTTGGAACTGGCTTTAGCAATTTCTCAGCCTTTTCTTTCATGTCCTTAGGAATTCTGATTAGGATTGGAAATAGAGTGGCCTAAGGACAGACAGGAGAAAGATGCTCAAGTATTTACTCGGATTTAGATTTGTGACTCCTGAATTGTCCTGATCTACTGCATTCTGTGGAATTTATTGCACTGTTGTAATGAGGGGGGGAAAAAAAGTGTAAAATATTGAAAACTGTATATTCCTAATAAGAGTCTGACAAGCTCTTGGGCCAGTAATATTTCCAGAAAATCTGTTAGGAGTTTCAGAGTAAAACTCAACAGGGAAATCTGATGCTTTTATCTCTTAAGTAATGAGTGGCCATAAGAACTTTTAATAATCAAAAGCCCATCTTGGTTCACCCAAATTTTAAACAGCTTAAGTATATATTGATGTAAATTTTATTATTTGACTCTGTTTCTACAAGTAATCTGAAAATTTTAGTAATACATCTTTTGGTACTTGTGCTCAGTGTTACTTATCGGCTTTTTGCCCTTTTTTTTTTTTTTCCTTTCCAGTAAGTTAAGAATCAATATTGATATTACAGTTGCCATGCGGTGTCAATGTAAGTATTCCGTCAGTGCATTTGAAAGTTTTGAAGTTTTGAAACACTTTAAAGGCTCTTCAGAGTATGCATTTACTTGCAATATAGTTGGATGTTGTTCAGAATACTCTTCAACTGTGGGATTTCTTATGATCTTGATGGTGCATGACTCACAGAAAGAATTGGTAGGAGATGTGAAGAAAAATATTTCTGCCATCTCATTCGCATCTCACAGAACTTTGCTTTGTCTGTCAGCAAGAAAAGCATCTGTTGTTCCAGGCAGTCTCTAGCTGGAATATTCTTAAAAGCTCATTGTGAGACACGACAGCAGCAGGAATTTATCACAACTTTTATTTATTTATGAACCTGGTGAATATTAACCTGGTCTACTGTTTAACAATACTGGAACTGTTGGGTAATTTCATCCTCCTCATGAACATATGGAGGCGTTCCTATTTAAAGGCAATGCTTACTATTATTTTGATACCATTTAAGTATGGTACATCAGTGTATATTAAAATTTCTGTTGGTCTTTGTTTTTAATTTGAAAAACATAAAATTTTATCTTGTGTTTTGAACAGTCTTTGTATTCAGTGCTTATGAAACAGGAAAAATATTTACACATAACAGATCCTAGAAAGCTTGTATATGTGGTTCATATAACAGTTCTCTGTAGGTGTTACATCACTGAGAAAATACTGCAAATTTGAAGAGTTTGTTTCTGGTCACTGTGCATCAGTTGATGTTGAAGGTTAGATAGGTTGAAGAAACAGTAACTTATACTGGAAGTTCACTGTACTGTGAAACTTTGTTTCAACTTGAAATGTTTTTTGTTTGTTTCTGATCGTATGCATGACTTCATCTTTTTCTCCCTGTTTAACATAGATGTAGGGGCTGATGTTCTGGATTTAGCAGAAACAATGGTGGCCTCTGCAGATGGGCTGATCTATGAACCGGTAAGCTGATTTTTACCTTTTTACTTAAAAAGGAAATTGCTATTTACTTTGCACAAACCGCTGCTGGCCTGGTTTGCTTGCTTGTGTTTTTTTTTTTTTTTTGTCACCCCAGTTGGACTGCACAGAACCTCTCCCCAAGTATTGTCTCATCCTTAAGTAAGGTCTGTAGTGCTGAGCCCAGGAACCTGCTAGGGAAATAGGCAAGCACTGGGATTTCTACTAAGAAAGTTACAAGAGCTTCGGGAAAAGATGGCAAAGTTACAAATGCAAACAAGTGAATAATTCAGGGGACACACACAGAAATTTCCATATTTGACCACTAAATGTATTATTTAAAGCGCAAAGTCATTTCATAAACTCCAGTAAGTGGTACCAGTTGTGAAGTTGATTATAACTCCCCACTTCTTCCCACACCCCATTTCTCTTCTGGGTTTCATGGATGGGACTTCAATTCTTCTTGCATATTTTAGATGTGTTATTTTTGTTTCAGGTAGTATTTGATCTCACCCCACAACAAAAAGAATGGCAAAGGTAAAGTGTGGAGATGCCTGTCTATAGTTTGTATTATTTGAACTGGAAGTGACTTTGAGGTACACCACAGTCACGTGACAGAAGTGTATCTTGGGTCTAGCAGCTCCTGCTTGTAATTCAAGAGCGCAAACCTGGGAAAAGATACTAATTTTCTTTGCTTTTCTCACGATTTGAGATCTTTGTCGTGGAAAAAGTTGGCTTTGGTCTTATTTGTGGAATTGGGTCGTGCAGTTGCAAGCCAAGATGAACGAACTCACTCAACTTACGTTTCCAAATGAATATTTGGCAGCCAAGTTTTAATTGTGGCTTCAGATGCGTAACACAGCTTGGTGCTTAAATGTGTCAAAGCTGAACCATAGTAAGAAATTGGCAAATTCTTGCAAAAGCAAATGAGTTTCAGTCTTTCATATAAGCGAATTGATACACTGTTTATGATTTAAACTAGAATAGCTTGGTTATGTGTGTGCTTACCATACTGATAGTCATGTAACAGAACCTGAATCTGGTTAAGTTTAAGTATTCACACACTGCTGTGAATACCAGAGCTGTAAGCTCTGTATAAAATACCATTCTCAAAGTTTAATGTAACAGTTTAATACCAGCATGAACCGTGCTAACTTCTTGATTTATATCCTGCAACCGAAGCTGATAATTGTGAAGTTATTTTTTGCTTTCCTGTTGCATGCTTTCACACTTTGTCTGTGTAATCTTTAGGATGCTGCAGCTAATTCAGAGTAGGCTGCAGGAAGAACACTCTCTTCAAGATGTGATATTCAAAAGTGCTTTTAAAAGTGCTTCTACAGCACTGCCACCACGGTAAGAAATATTGGAATTTTGTGTCGTCATTCTCCCCTCCCCCTGCCGTATTTAATTAGCCTTCACGTTTTAGTGTGATGATGATTTCCCTCCCCCCAGAATATAAGGTAAGAAGAGAAGGCTTTACTGCCTTTTATTGCATTTTAAAATAGCATACTTGATACTTGCTTTGGAGAGTTGTTGTTTTATGAAAGCCTCTGGGGTTTCCAACCTGGAGAATGTCTTCAGCTTTTGTGTTTGTATTTATAAGTATGTGCATATGTATAATGCATACACCCCTTTTTAGTCCATTTTATCTGATGCTTCGTCCTTAATGTGAATTAGTAATGCCAAAGCAATACTAAGCTCTTCTTTTATTAAAAATGAAAGAATATCTTTCTGTCCAGCAACTTTTAAGAGTCCTACTATTAGCTGTGACTAAACAAGCAAACCATAAATAAAACAAGCAAAATAAATCAAGCACAATAAAATCCAAACAAGCAAGCCATAAATAAAACAAAGCAAACACTAAAAAAAGGCTGTATGCACTTCACATGTTTTAATTTCCCTGCCTGAGGACCAAATACATCCTTTCTTCCTAAGGCAAGGCTGAAGAGGGCTCAAAATATGTGGATATTTTTTCCCCCTCAATTAAGTGGTGTCTTCAGATTAATTTAAGTCCCTTCTGTGCCTCTGATTCTTGTTAGTGCAGTATTTGAGACTGTATTTATGCTTGAGATGTAGTTAAAAAAATATTTTTTCATCTCACTGTAAGGAGCAGATCTGGAAATACGCTCTGAGGTGTAGAGATCCCAACAAGGGTGGGAAGAGGAGGGTTTCATAAAAAATAAATGTTTAAAGCTCTTCTTGCCACAGTGTTGTTAACGTGTCTGATGTGTTCTGTTCATTGTAGCGTTAAAACTTCCCCAGTGAGCCATTTTTGCTAGAAGTAATTGGGGAAAAAAAAATACCCAGGGCAGCAGGATACACTGACAGTCTTGTTTTCTGTTCACATGTTCAGGTATCATAAGTCAGCTTCGTAGGCCAGCTCTCTGAATACAAGTACGAGCTAAAGCTTACAGGTTTCATCAGGCTGACCTTTATTAGTTTCCCTCCCTTCAATCATCTCTGCTGTAATTTCAGAAGAATACAATGAGGAGAGGTAGATGATAATGTTATATAGTGATAATGCTAGGAAAAAGAAATCTAACTATACTGGTGTTTGTTTCTGATAGTGAATGTTCTTAAGTACTCTTTATGTTGTTTTTGTTTAAACAGGGAAGATAATTCATTACAGTCTCCAGATGCATGTAGAATTCATGGCCATCTCTACGTCAATAAAGTGGCGGGGAACTTTCATATAACTGTGGGCAAGTATGTTCTGTTGAATTCCTGGAAATAAAAGAATTAACTTTACATTCTGTGTAGTGCATGCATGTGTGTGTGTATGCTTTTACACTTTTGAGTTACCGACTCTTTTTCATTAACCTTCCCATACGCACTTAGTATCATTTTCCCTCTGATGCCTGTTCTTGAGTGTTTAAAACCAAATTTCTTTGACAGTGCAGTGCATTGTTGCAATGTGATGGTTACAAACCAGTGTCTTACAGGATGAAGACTCTTGAAAATAGATCCTCTGTAAGCGTATGATGTAGAGTGGATTGCTTGTACTTCCCTCCGTTCTTTGGGCCTGTCTAAACTTCTCTTTTCTGTTAGTATGCAGTTCACTAACTAACATGGTTGAAGTGTAGACATGTGACATTTCATTGCTGAGATAACATAGTTATAGAACCATAGCTAGGGAGCTGCATGCCAGTTCACCCTGATTTGTGGAGAGACTTTCTGATACGTTTCAGCAATGGCATCAGCTTCTATACGCTATATACAAACTTCTGTTAACTCTTCTCAGTGCTCTCCAGTTCTACTGTCCTCACTTGTCTTCCTGCCATCTCTGTCACCAGAGATCCTGGCACGCAATGCGTACTCTCTAATTTTATCCAAATGTAATTTCAGCTGCTGTTTTGTCTGAATATTTTTCCAGATGTCACTTTTCTGGTCTTGTACCACCTTTCTGATTTGCCCCTAGATGTCCAACTTCTTAAGCCCTTGTCAAAGCTGATCATTTCAGCCTTACTGCCATCACACCTCTCTTCCTGTCTCTAGTTCTGCAACACTTAATAATCTCTTGCTTTCCTTTGCTTCCTATTGCCCATCATTACATTTGTACTTCTACCAAGTTGCTCTTTGTCTTGTAGTTTGGTTTGAGGTTTATTTTTATGTCTTTATTCACTGGCCACTTTTTGTATCTTATTGCCTGTTTACTTACTGTCATCCTGTCTTGACTGATCTCATGGTCTTTCTCTGCCTTTTATTTGTCCAAAACTTTCATGCATTTGGTAGCGATTTAACTTGAGCCTAAGTAGGGAAAGTTTCTTGCATTGTTGGCTGTACTGGTAGGAATGAAGTGTGGCTGAGAGACTGTTTTACAGGCTGTTTCTTCCAGACAGACTTACACTTTTTCCTTCCCTCTTTGCACTGTTATCAGTTTCTGCATTGTACTTTATTTGCAGATCTACAAGTAAGTGTCCGGATCTGAAGTTAATTTGCTTAGTCAGGGAGCAAATATAGAGCATAGTTAACTTGCTTAGTAGCAGAACAAGTATGGTAAAGTTCTCATCAGTCATTTGAACAGTTCCGCAGCCTTGGTGGCTGTTCTAGTAGCCTCATGGCTTGATGTGGTTTTGACACTAATTCTGTGTAAGAGGGTTTGCATGAGTCTGCTGTTCGTGTACCTTGTTATTCAGGCTCTGTGGGCTTGGCAGTAATACAAATGTCATTTTTGTTTTTTATATAGATACACATATTTTACATGTTACGTGTTTTAGAAACTTTTATGTATCCCATATATTTGAACATGTTATGTTATACATATATAAAATACGAATATATGCACATAATTTCTATATACATATATAAAAAGCATTTATTGAAGTAGGGAGAGGTAATTTTTCTACATAGTTCTGTTTAGTAAAATTGTATCTTTTGTGTGGATTCATGAAACAGATTTTTCCTAAAACATATCTTGCTTTCTTTAGGGCAATACCACACCCTCGAGGCCATGCACACTTGGCAGCCCTTGTAAGCCATGAGTGTAAGTTTTTTTTCTATCATCTCCATATGAACAAGTATCATTTTGTCCGGACTGCTGTCTCCTAATTTACATGTTAATATAGGTTTCTGTTGTAAAGATGTTCTAGCTGGGCAATTGCATTGTAGAAGAAAGTAAAGAATATTCATTGAAACGTTCTGACACAGCAGTGACTTACTTTCATACATTTAATGCTATTAGTATTATCTTTAGGTACTTTGGACTGAAAAACAGGAATTTCATAATGTATCTGTGTAAAACAAAGTACCTCTGAGATTTTTTTGTTATCATTACTGTAGATGCAACCTATTTCCTGCAAAATCTGTTTTTAGGTTAAAAATTTCTGACCTTTGTCCTTAAGAACTTCATTTTTGGGTTATGAGTCTAGAAACTATGTGTGTGTTGCTGCCATACTTAATGCAAGGTGAGGGTGATTCATGTGTTGGTTAAACCTCCAGATGTCTGCGCATGAATCTGTTAACACAAGTGTATAATATTATAGATCTTAAATACTTTTGCAAAATCATGCAAGGGTAGTAACTTGGAAGTTGCTTCATGTTTCCTCTGTACATTTAATTTATGAAATTTTAGACTTATTAATATCATTACATACAAGAACTGTAGAATTAAGTATTTGGACAACTAGAGATTTCCTGTCATAAAATTTTAACTGTCGTCAGCTTCAGGGTTTCAGATAGAGTTAGAACTTGTTTCATAAGTTCTCTCTAGAGAAACTGTATTTCTTTGTTAAGTATTTTTTATTTGAGTTTTGCTTGAAACGTGTGTACGTGATACAGTCAGAGGCACAAATCCAATAAAATGCACACCAGTGTTTGAAATGCTCTTAACTAATATTTTCCAGTGTGAAAAATGGGTGCATCTTTTTCTCTGAGTACAGAATCCCATAGTTTAATAATGTTTAATTTCTTTGTATTGTCTTTCAGCCTATAACTTCTCTCATAGAATAGATCATTTGTCATTTGGAGAGCTTATTCCAGGGATTATTAATCCTTTGGATGGAACAGAAAAAATAGCATCAGATTGTAAGTATTGTGTGTTTAAAAAAAAAGCCCCTTCTTTTCTGTATTTTTCCAATAATTACATTTAAAATATTTCATGGTTCATGTTCCTCATGTATAAATAAAGGAGTATAGCAACTTACTTCACAGAGCTACTTACGCCTCATCCTGTAACTTGCCATCTCCAGAATCTTCTAATACTTCCATTGTCTCAAAAGTCAGTTGGTCCATTGGCTGTTTCAGCCGGAATCGCTTATGGTAATTCAGTGTTCTCTTAAGGAACTGCATGAAGACATAATGCAGTCCTAAACACATAAGCATGCTGATTGCTCTAGAAGAATTCTCTTTGAAATCTGTCCGATCAAGAGAAAAACTAATCAGTTTACAAAGGCTTCCAGCATTGTATAGGCAATTCAGTGGCTAAAATCTATTCAAACCACCATTGAGATGTATGCAGAATGTGACTGTAAGAAACTTGTTCACTTCTAGTACCCTGGAAAACAGTATCTGTGTGTTTCATTTGAAGCTTTGTGTGGCCTGACCTTAATGAGTTGTTTCATTACATGGGTAAAAGTAAATTTCTTCTAGTACAAATGTGATGCAGGCCTTGCCCGCAGAAACTGTTCATGCAGATGGTGCTGAAGTAGTCTTGGCAGTGCTGGGACTACTTGAGGAGCATCCCTAGTGTGAATGGCTTAGCTCATTAACTATTGTTTGTTTGATTTACTTGTCTCAGATGGTCTATGACTCTGTACTTAATTCAACAGTGAGAATTGTTTTCTTCTAGACAACCAGATGTTCCAATATTTTATCACAGTTGTGCCAACCAAACTCCACACGCATAAAATTTCAGCAGAAACGCATCAATTTTCAGTGACAGAAAGGGTAAGTAGAACAGAAAACCACGCAGAGAAAAATCTAACGGTGATGTTAAAACAGAGGCTTAGTTGTGCTGTGGTTTTTCCCTTTAGTGTGAAGAGACTCTTTGGAATCTGGTGTTAGAATTAATGGTGGATACCCAGTCATTTCCACTTCACTGGATGTTGGGGACCATACTGTTAGGTTTAGCTCTGTAGCCTTGTGTATAGCTTTATGAACATTTAATCCACCTTTAGCTTTTTATCTGTGTGGGAAGCAAAGAAAAAAATGAAGTTCACTTGAATGTCATGACCTTGTTTGTAGTGTTAGAAATAGAAACAAAGCTAGTTTGTATGAAAAACTAATCACACAGAAAGCATCTCTGTCTCAGCTGTCTTGTTTAACCTTTGTTGAACCACCAGCTTCAATTATTCTTCAGGCTAGAGAGCTTCTACTTTTGGGCTTGGAGAGGCTTTTAATTCTGAATCCATAAAGAAATTACCTATTGCAGCATAGTACATGGGCAGATCATAAGGTACTAATTTTAAAGGCTGCTGTAAATAAGAAAAAGACTTTACCTTATGTGTCTCATTTCCAGAAATCAAACTCTCTTTTGATCTTTTATTTGAAAGTCAAAAGAAATAAAAAATGCTTGCAAAAATTTTATCTAAAAGTGGGAGGTAAGAAGCAAACCTTGGGTTTGAAGGAAAGTTGGAGGTTAGGAGTTCACTGTAATACAGTTTGTGGTGTTCTCCAAGGGAGAAGTCTTTGTATTTTCTCACAACTCAGTGCTGTGCTTCTGAAAAATACGCAGCTAGGGGAAGTAAGATGGAAGTGGTATCTTGGTGTTCAGCTTGGGACGTGCAGACTGCCAGAGGGAGAGTTTTGCTCTAAAACTCATGAAAACTGGAATAAACAGGAATTCCATAATGCATTATATTCCCACCTCTTGCTGGTCTAACAGTCTGCTTCATGTTTTCTCTGCACAATCTCTATAAGTAAAGCACTCCTTAATCTTCTGGATGTCAGTCTACCGTTTATCTAAATCCTTACTGCATTTTTTCATCTTGTATTTATTTTTTTCTCTCCTGCTATAAAGATGGTTTCTGTCAATTGACTGTGCAGTCTTAGCTCTGCAATTTTTTTGTGGGGATATATTTTTTTAGGAAAGTTGCAACAGTCACAGATAGCTTAGGAGAAAGCTTGCGAATAGTGGAGGTAAAGTGGCATAACATACTTGATCGCTCAGTTTCAGGAGGTAGCCCTGTTGCCTGTAAAACTTCTTTGTGTTTATCTTTGAAAGCCAAATACCTCCAGCAGATGAGCTGGAAAAGGCTACTGGTAACAGTTATTGACTGAACAACTTAGTGCATTTGTTTGAAAAGAGCAGGCACATAAGCAGATTTGGAAAAAGGTGGTCAGCTATCCATGGCTAAAAATGTGAATACAGTGGGGATGAATGGCCAGTGGTGAACAGAGTGGGAATCAGAGTTTGAAAGGTGCTCAGAACCCTCTCCACTATTGTTGCTGTTTGATATACTGTAACCCTCTCCACTATTGTTGCTGTTTGATATACTGTGTTCATCTAAGTTAAACATTTCATTCTAGCGAGGCTTCACTGAGATACCTAATTCAGGATTAGTTATTTTCAGCATGTTTTAGCGATCAGAGCTTAAATCTGCAGCAGCAGAAGGTAGAAGCAGACCAAAATCATCTGTGGAAAAAGAGTTATGTATCTTTTGAGGGTGGAGTTTTGGGTGTTCTATTTAACTTCATATTCTTTTTTCACCATTTGATCTCAAAAGACCAGTAAGGCTTAGAGAAACAACAGAGGAAGAATAAACAAAAAGCTTTTTGTCCCTTGCCAATGGCAAGGTTCTGTTTAACTACCTTCAGTCTTCTCTTCGTTCCTGGTATACCTGATCGTCCATCTTCTAATGCTGACTGTTGTCATACTCTTGCAGTAGAGAAAGCGTTGGAGAGTTTCTGTGACCTGGTATCATAACTGATACATTTTTTGGGACACATTTTACTTTGGTAGCAAAAGAAACAGTATGGTTTATATCAATGGTAGCTGACTGGAGAAGTTGCCTAGTCTGTATTTTCCAGAGCAGAATTCTGCTTTTTATGTTGTACTTTATTCTGCATGGGTTTTGAGCACAGACTGTTAAATCTGCAGATGGATGGAGCTGCGATACATTGCTTTTCTGCTCAGTGTTATTTGTCTGTCTACTCTTATTAGCTTAGACATAGCTGAGTTTGTCTTCAGTCAGTTACGTTCTTTTCTGCTACCCTTGTACATTTTCAGCCAGCCTTACCTGGCAGTGCATTTATCAACACCTTTTGCTAACAACAAAATTACAGCAAACTTTTGAAAGAAACTTAAAATTGTGCTGAGTTTTTTTTCTCATGAAACCTTTTATAAAAGCAGAGATCTATAGTAGCCACATTCTCCCCATCCTCCTCTTTGGTGTCTTTTGGTTTAAGATTTTGGGCAAGCAAGAAGAAACTACGGAAGGTCCTGGATTAGGACTGAGACATTTGATCTGTTTAGAGTAGTCAGGGCAAGCTAGTTAGTATTTATATTGAGGTGGATTTCTTGCTGTGTGACTGTTTAAAATGACCTGACTGACAAAAATTTTGAGAAGAGGTGTCTAAGTTATCTTTTCTTCCATTTTACCTGTTAGAGGAGAGAGGTGCAGCCAGAAATAGACATGCCATGCAAGTAAGCTTCTGGCTTTGTGGCTGGTACAGGTGTGAAGGTTTTTGTACCAGATAGTACCAGAGCAGGATAGTGAACATCAATATGCAGCACAGAAGACCAGTGACTGGGAAAGTAAGGTGTCATATAGCGATGTTTGACTCTTAGAAGGTACTGGCCAAAGATATCTCCATGTTCCCTGATCTTCTGTTGGTTGTTAACTCTGATTAAGTAGTTTTTTGTCATCATATCTGTTAAGTTTGTTTTCCTTGGGACTAATAAGAAGTGACTAACTTGTGTTTCTCTTCTTTCAGGAAAGAGTAATTAACCACGCAGCTGGCAGCCATGGGGTGTCAGGAATATTCATGAAATACGATATCAGTTCACTGATGGTGACGGTGACAGAAGAACACATGCCCTTCTGGCAGTTCTTAGTGAGGCTCTGTGGCATTATTGGGGGAATTTTTTCAACTACAGGTAACTGTCAGTGCTTTTCCTCATAAGTTCTATCAGAATGGTTTTTTGGTCATAGTGATTATGTTACAAGGAAATTTCGGGGGACTCCTGAACCTGTAGCAGTTTGAAGTGCCCATTGTGTGCACTGAAATGTGCAAGGAAAGCGATTCATTTTGGTGTCTCAGTATGCTCTTTCTGTTGTTCTGAGAGGTTGTTTCCCTTTTGGTAACTGTAGCATAATTTATTTACCTCTAGAAGAGCAAGTATATGTATATGTGTGTGTGTCTGTGTGTGTGTGTGTATAGACACTTGGAAATCTATCTTTATTTATACACATATACACACATGCTTACCAACTTACGATATTCTGCATATTTCCTGTAGTTGGGATCCAATACTAAATCAGTGCCAGAAGTTGAGATAAAATTTCTGTCTAACTGGGAGGATTTTCCTTGTGTAGCTTGTCAATGTACTGCAGGATTTGCTCCTTCAAAGAAAATAAACTAAGTTGAAAAGGTGCAATTCACTTATTAGTCAAGACATAAATAGGATATCTTGATTACAAGTTAGTTCTTTCCTTAGCTTTCAGTTGAAGAGAGTGCTTGAAGTAAGCTGCCTTTTGAAAGTAGATGTTTCTGTTCCACAGAACGTACTTTCACCCCTGAAGTTCGGGGAGAGATTATATGTGCTTGGATAGCTTTTGGTTTAGCTTTCATTGATGCATTTCAGAATGTTAGAATTTCCCCTCCCCTAGATGTTTTCTTTTTTCTGATGTTAATTTCTCAGAGCTTTACATACAGGTTTGTTGCACTGTATCCTATTTAAGTATCACGTTGAGTTTTCTTGTAGTATTTCTGTGAGAACTACAGTTTTACTGCTTGTGACAACGTGTATCTTGTTTGGCATTGCAGGAATTTTACATGGTTTTGGAAGATTTGTAGTAGAAGTTATTTTTTGCCGTTTCAGACTGGGCTCTTACAAATCCACATCGGTAAGAAAACCTTTCTCGAAGTATTAAATAAGTGGTGCAGCTACCTGAGGATGGATGGTTAAGGACAACTTTGGGACTCAGTCCTAGCAGAATTTAAGATGCTTGCAACGAACCCTCCCCTTGACATGCATGTGAGCAGAGATTTAACAGCTTTTAAAAACAGTTGGAAAACCTGACACGTAAGGAAGCAAGGGGTTTTCTGAGAAGCAAACTTGATGAAACTGAGTCTCTCAGAAGTTTCTCTGCTACATTCCCTCCATCATCCCCATTACATTCTTTTTATTTTCATATTGCTGCAAAAATAAAATGTTTTCCTAGGCCTCATCAAGATCTCTTATGTATTCTTCTTCTGCTTGGCCTGCTCACCAAACAAGAAGCACTGTATGCTGCCTGGAATCAGCATACACTGTATGCTGCCTGATTAGCCTGCAGGCTGTTGCCAAGCGATGTGAAACTGCAGTCTTCACCTTTCCTCCCACTGGGATTGCTCCTCTAGCAACTACTTGCTTTAATTTTACTTTTTTTCCCATTTAAGCTTGTAGATAGGCTTTAAGATTTCTGCCTTCCTCTCTCCAATTTGAAGTTTGCCAGCTGGCAAGGCTATGTGAGTGGGGGAGAGGAGCGAAGACAAGCAGATTTGTGTAGCTTTTATTTGAGAGACCAGGCAAAAGGCATACAAGAAATGCCCAAGAATTAAGAAGTGTGTGTTTTGGGGGAGGGAGGGGAGATTCTGTTTCTGGACAAGCCGTTGATAATGCTTTGTTTCTGTTTGACTAGGTCCCACTTCCTGATGGCCACACAAGCAACCACTTACCTCTAATTACGGACAATAGTATGCATTAGCCTCCTGAGGAAACTTTCTTTCTTCCTGCCTGATACAGAAGACAGTTTTTTATAATAAAGAAAACATTGTGCAATATGCTGAGACAGTGCTGGCGGGCAGCAAACAGTGAAGCCTTTACACAAAAAAAAGAAAATCTGAACAAAAAAAACCCCAACAAAACAATTTCTGTAATTTTCTGTCTTTCTGAGTGCACATGGAGTCATAGCAAATTGTGAGACCAGTGAGGTGGACCATCTTCTGGAGATTAAAGGAGCACTGCTGCCAAAACAGTATTCATGGTTGAGCTGAACGTCTTTGCGATGATTACCATTGACACTGAAGCCTCTCAGTGATCTTGGTTCTGTGCCCGAGAAGACTGTCAGACTCCAAGGAGAAAAGAGTGCAAGTGGGATGCGTGGAAGGGCCAGGAAGCAGGCAAAGAGGGACAGGAGAAGAGCTGGGGTTTCTCCTGGGTGTACAGCCTGGGGGTTGGGTTTTCTTGTTCTTTTGTAATGATGGGGCTGGGGGCCGAGAAGTTGTTGTTACTGGTAGGGAGTTATCCTGGAAAATCCTGAAGAAGAGGGAGGTAAGAGAACTCGGGGAGTAAGGTGGAGCCCAAGCTGTGATGCTGGTCATAGCCACTGCCTTTCTGTAGTCCCACCATTCCTTAGTGGAAGAAGCAATGTGGAGCAGAGGAGTTCCTCTGTGTTTTCACACAGCTGCTTTGCCAACAGTGAGAATGTCACTTCTGATGTTGATAATGGGAGCTGCCCAAGGGCTCTGAGGAGGGGTTCCAGTGTGTACTTTTCTTGAGTTGGAATAAGAAGCCTTTTAAATCGGGCATTTTGACACTAGTTTTGGTAAAAGGCAAGACTCATCAGGAAATCTTTGTACACCTTTTTCTTGGTGAAGAAATTGCTTTTATGGAGCCTTTGTTTTACCCCTGTTGCTAGTATGTAAGTTATGGTATGTAAATCCTGGAAATAGGGAGGAAAAAAGAGCAAGAAACTGGCTTGCTTTGGTTCAGCTGAACACTGCAGAAACATGGGATTTGTGGCAGTTCCCAGGCAGGGAGTGGTGGAGTTGGTAGTAGGTGGCTTCAGGGAACCTGAATCATTTTACTACAGACAGATGATGGGAAGGGATCTGCAGAATTAATACTGTTCATGAAGGGTTTTGTAAAATAAATGAGAGCAATATCAGTTTTATATTGTAAATATGCTACAGAGAATGAATGCTATTAATGCAGATGGTGCTCTGAGAAACTAAATATCCCCTTACTGCTGAACTGCTGGCCTGCACCTGTGGTCACAGTTACTCCAGCAGCGTAAAAACATCATAATGTGATTCCTTCTCAGCAAAACTGATCTAATAGTACATTAGGAGATGATGCTGACCCTGGCCTTACTCACCATGGAATGAATATTACAATTGAGAGGACTATCATGGAAAAATAAAAACCTCTGTGGTGTCAGATTTTGCTGACTTGTGTTGATGTACTCCACAGGACGCTTGGATCTTGGTGATGAGCACAGTGTAAATAATGCCGCTGATTTGCTATGCAAAGCAAAGGGCTTTCTAAACTGAGAAGTTATGTGAAGCAGTAAATCAAACGTGGGAAATGAGAAAGGATCTTTATTTGGTTCAGCTGTTGAGAATGACAAAAGTTCACGGAAGCCGTATCCTTGTGGTTGGCAGCCAGGTTTGGGATTTTCTCTTCTCTGCCTTTGTTGAACACCTCCTCTGCAGCAGCTTCAGAAGCTTGCCCTCGATGAGCAAGAAAATCAAAAGCTGTGCATTTTCTGTTCCCATTTCTCTTTGGCATTTCCCTCTGAGGTTTCTTCCCTACTTCTGCTTGGACTGTTTCTGCTTTGGGCTTTGTCCTGACACCTGTTTCTTACCTGCCTGGAGCAGACTGTGCCAGTGGGAGATACTGACCTCGGTTGACATTTCTGTACCAGAACTGAAATGTTATTTTCTATTCTCACATAAAAGAGCCAAGCAGCTTGGTATGTCTTAAATCCTTGTGTGGCGTATTCGTGGTGTTCTGTCAGGAGCAAAGCTTGTGTGGCAGCTGGTTGCTAAAGGAAGAGAATTGGGGATCCACTTCCAGATGTGAGATGCTGCATTGCTGAGTAAATTCAGGATCAGTTGAACCCGTGTTGCTGTGCTCTTTGCTTTCTCTCCACAGAGGGTGGTTCTTGCACTAGAACGACTTATGCTTGTTCCACACATTGTTATTACCTTAACCAGTATGTGCAAGGGTGTTCCAGAGAAAATAGTAGTTTATAGCAGTGACTTCTCTTGATCATGCTTATTTACATTGTGTAGAAGTGAGTGTAGTATAGAAAAATGAAAGGAATGGGTGTCCTAAGGGAAATGGAAGCCTGGTGTTGATGCGTATCTCCTGAAAGGGAGGATAGATGAAAAAATACTATTTTCTGGGTCAGGAAACATGTTCAAAATTACATGTTTTATCTTTGGCTCTTACACAGTGTTGAGGAGTGAGAACATGGGAAGGAATTTTGACTCCTCATACGATGTGTTCCTGACATGCTGTGTGCAATTACTCTGTCCCCTTCAGCTGTCTTTCTGGGCAAAAAGCCTTCCCTGCTTCCAGCTGGGTGGTTTGGGCTGTGCTCCGCTCTGCCACGCTCTTGGGTTGCAAGTTAGGTTAGCAGGAGCAGGGTCGCCTTGCCTGCCTCCAAGACTGGGAGTGCTGTGTCCCCACACCCCTTGAGCTGCAGCTCAAGTGTCTGGTATCACAGAAACCCAGCGCCAGCCCGAGAGGTCAGAGGGGATGGGATCAGGTAGATCTCTCCTATGGCTCAAGAGGAAGCACTGAGCTGGGCTTTTAACAGTACAGGCCACCCTTGGCCCTGTCACCGTGAGCCAGAATCACACAGTGTTGACGAGAAGTTGCTGTAAAGCTTTTTGAGTTAGGATGACACACTTCACTGTGCTCCTGGGTATGTGACAAAAGGTTTCTAATCAGAGAAAGAAAAAAGTGAGGACATAGCCAGCACTGGCACCTGCAGGAGTTCAGTAAGGGAGCTTGCTTAATGCTCCATCACTGGCAGTGTCCAGGGCCAGGCTGGACTCTGAGCAACCTGCTGTAGTGGAAGGAAGGTGTCCCTGCTCATGGCAGGGGGTTGGAACTGGGTGATCTTTGGAAGGTCCCTCCCAACCCAAACCATTCTGTGATTTATGGCACAGCAGAAGATGGGACAATGTGTTTCCACGGGCAGGGGAGGCTGTGCAGGGCAGGTGCCTGTTCTGTGGAGGAAGCAGCAAAAGCAAAAGAGCAGAGTAAAAACTGAAGATGTGATCAAACAGCACAGCTGTGAGAGAATTTTAGGCAGAGGGGACTGATAGTGACAAGGAGCAAATGAATGTAATTTATGATATCGCTGTCTTCTAGATGAGTGATGTGCTGTGCTCCTGAGTCAGGTGAGGTGTGTGGTGCTGGGAGTGTGTTAACAGCGTGATGGGGCGGCTGTGGGAGTCAGACTATGATGGATCCTCCTGTACATTGTGGCTACTGTCTTCGTGCTGCCTGTTGCTCCATGTTTCTTGCCACCTCTGTGGGTACTGGTGCCTGTTGTGGGACAGGTGACAAGCAGAGTGAAATGGGTGCATGACTGGAAATTTCCCTGCTTCAGGCTCTTTTCATTCTTCCCCTCCTGACTTTTCTAGCAGATGTCTTGGGGCTGCTGCTTGCAGCAAGGTGAGGAAGAAATGCCCGTGTGTCCGCAGCACGAGGGGGTTGGGATCAGTGGTGTAGCAGGCTTCCTTTAAAAAAGCAAACCCAAGCTGCTCTCCACTGCCCTGAAATCCTCATTCTAGAAACAGGGGAGTTATTGGAGAGAGAATTCATCTCTTTCCATCTCAGAAGCTCCCAGTGGGCCCTGCACTGTTGGTGCAGTCCCCGGCCTGGCTCTGCCGCTGCAGCTTTGCCCTGGGATGGACTCTGCATGGAACTGGGCAAGGGTTCTCCCTCCTCCACCTGGCCCTGGCCCAGATCCTCATGAGCTTTTCAGGGACAGATCTGACGAAGTTAGCCCTTATCCTCGGCGCAGTTGCTTAGGAACGGCCAGAGGCACAAATGCAGCTGCGATTCACTGTACCAACGAAGCAAGGTCAGGGAGGCAGCTGTTGCCTTGTCCTTTTTTTACCTCGTTCTTTGTGAGAAGATCCAGTGCTAGGGATGTGCTGTGTAACTTGCCACTGGTGTAACAGGAGGGATGTGTCACCTTGATTACCCCTCTGGTGGCATTAGTGATACTGGAACTCCCTGCTCCCTGTTTCTTCAGAGGTATCCAAGTGCCACAGCTTGTTTTTTCTGGGAAGATGGGAAATGAGAACAGCTGGCTTGGGGATACGTGTGAGGATCTCTGTCTGGTTTTAGAAGGCACTCCAGGGGTGTGGGAGAATAAATCTCCTGCATGGATTGCTTACACGGATTGGTGCTTCAGTAGCAAAGTTACTTCTTGTAAAGACACTTTATTCTAACACTCCGTTAATGCGAATCGCATCTAGTGTCTGGACTTGGCGGGGGTTTGTGGCTTAGAGAAAATGTTTTTGCCTGAGTGTATCGTTCATGTATAGTAGTTAATGCTTCAAGAGGCCTTAAAGGCCCCTGCCTGCTGCCTCCAGTGTCCTGGCAAAGGTTTGGTGTTGCATGTCTGTCCAGCTCTAGAGTGCTGGTGTGCATTTCGGCTGGTTTTACTCAAAGTGACATGAAATGCTTCATCTTTCCCTTCTGCCATGGCTTAAGTGTCCTTTCCAAAGCGTTTCTGGTTACTGCTGAAGCCAGGACACTGGTATTTCCATCTTTCAGCCACCATAGGGCAACTGAGTAGCAGCAGCAGTTTTGTGCTTTGTTCTCCTGATGTGCTGGAGACGTGCCTGTGTGGAAGGAGACTGGTGCTGGTCAAACCTGGCACGGTCAAAGCCCAAAGGGTTTTTAAACCGAAGAGCGAAAAAGCAAAGATTGTCCAGAGAGCAAAGGCTTTGACTGAAGAAAAACGGCTGGGTGAGGGGGGCAAAACAAGAGCCCCTTGCCTGTGCCCCTCGTCTCCAGGCCTGTATCCAGGCAAGCTGGAGGCTTTCTGACCATCCCTGCTCCTTAATGGGGCCACCGGCATCCTCTCAGCAGGAGCCTCGCCTGAGCCTCTGCCTCATGTTCCCTGTGATGCGAGTGATGTGTCAGAGCCGCGTGGCCTGGGCACCCCATGCTGGGGCCCTGCAGGATCCAGTCCTGTGTGCATCTGGCACTGGTTTTGTTGTAGCTGTAGACGCTGAATGTTGACCCCACAGCTCCAGCCATGGGGATTTCTGACTCTTCCTGCAGGACCAATATTTGGCACCAGCTACTTGCAAGCCCCTGCAGAGATCAGGTGTCTGTGTCCCTTCCTGGGGGCTGTTTTCAGGTGTAATCGCTGTAAAAACAGGGAATGGAATAGTTTGGTTTTTTTTCCCCGCAAACTCTCCTGTAATTACAAGGTGGGAGCATGTCTGGTTTTTCAGTTGCAGCATGCTCAGCACATGCTATTATTCTGGAGAAGAAAAAGGGGGGCAGGTCAGTTCTGATGCAGGGATAATGCTCGAAAATGATTGTTTATGGAGGTTTAATTACCTGCCTGGTGGCTGGTTGTTAACTGAGTACGAACAACCGAGGCATTCAAACTGGGCACAGCACACGGGCCACTGGCTCCCCACCCGTAGGGGCTGCTGTTGCTCTGCCTCGGCTGGGAGCGTGGGCTCTGGTGGGAGCTGTGCTTTAGAAACTCCTCAAGTTGAGAAATTCACTCTTCAGATTCTGAACTTTTTTGGAGGAACAGAAACTCATTAAACCTGTATTTGATTTACCAGCACCCTTTGCGCCTTGCATGTGCCTGACAGTGTTGCGGTAATGTGAGGCGTGTGGAGAGAGGAAGCATCTTCCTTTATGCAGCTGATACCACTGCTTGGGTATCAGACGGGCTTTTTGTCCTGCATCAGCAGCACCCAGAGTGGTAGAAGGGGTTAGCCCCATTGCATGGATGCTTCCCCTGCAGAAGGGAGCTCCAGTGGCTTGTCCCAGTAGCTGAGGTGGCCTCCCTTGGACCCGGATAATTAGCCATGGGTGCAGATGGAGCACCCTGGGGTCAGCACCCCCTTACTTGAGCCCTGGGGCATCAGCCTGGCTGTTTACTTTGCCCACCTGTGGGCATAGCTCAGCAGAGACCCAAGTCTGGGCAGAGGGCTTCAACATGGCAAAATGGCGGTGGGTTTGACGTGGGCATTCATCAGGAGACACTTACAGTAAGGCAGGGACGCTGCTGGTGTGCGGGGCTGGCTTCCCCATGCGTTTGTGTGAGGTCTCCCCAAACCCAGCGGGCTCAGTGATGGTTTCCTGCCTGGTGTGTGCAGAGCTGACACAGGATGGGCCCTATCCCAGCCTGGGGCACCCTCGGGGGACGGATGCTGTCTGGAGCAGCAGGTTTTGGCTGCCCTGTGTCTTGCCAGCCCCTGGAAACACGACTGCGCTGGGGCAGGCATCTGGGCTTGGTGTCCCCGTGCCCTGCACAGCCCTTCAGCTGCGAACCGAGCAGGTATTCCCCCTCCACATCCTCTTTTTGGGCTGCTGCGGGTTTGTGCACAGCCGCAGGTCAGCGACAGCAGCTATGGAGGGCATGGCCACGGGGGAGCTGCTGCGTGTCCGCTGCAGCTGCACCACAAAGCAGCCCACCCTCTGCCTGCCGAGCCGCAAACGCTGCTGCTGCGCAAGGGCGCGGAGCTCTGCCCTGGTTCTGCAGCTTTTCAACCGTATTTATTGTGACCTCTGACGATGCAAGGGGAACATCTCTGAGCCTCAGCCTTGGCTCGGTTGGCTTAAAGTCCAAATGTCAGAGCCCAGGGGCCTGGTGGGTGATGGTGGGGGTGGAAGTCTCTTGCTGCTCCATAGAGAACAGATGTGATCAAGGCAACTGCAGAGATGTCAAGGCAAGAACAAGCAGAACTGAGCATTGAGGAGCTAATGTTAATGTATCTGCAGTGCAAAGAGCCAGGTTTCCATTGCTGCTGTGCGAACTGCCTTCTGCAATGCAAAGGCTTGTCCTGCCAGGCCGTGTCCTTGCACAGGGTGGCCCTGCACAGGCCAGGCTCTGCAGGGGCAGGGGAGGAGGCTGTGGAGGTGCCGGAGGTGTGTGCCCCTGCGGGCTGAGTCACCGCGCTCCTGTCACCGCAGCCGGCTGACCCAGGCCGTGCGGAAACCAAGGCTTCTCCTTGCCCTTTGTGGCTGGTTCATCCTTCCCCCGGGAAAGGGGAGCGCCTGTGAAATGCTTTTCCCCTTTCGCAGCCTGGCCTTGGGCTGCTCCTTAATGGGAGCTGTGATGGTCAGGCTGGGGCCCTCACCGGGCAGGAGCAGCCTGAGCCGCGCATCACCACCGCGATGGTGCTGTGAGGGCCAGGCAGCGCTGGGGCAGCCCCGCACCTCCCCTCTAGGGCTCTGTCAGGGAGGAAGAGCTGAGGCCCCGGCCGGGGGCTGCATGCTCCTGGGGGCTGCCCTGCAGGCGTGGGGCTACTGGGGGTCAATGGCAGCACCCAAGCGGGGTACCTGGCCCAGCAGCGCTGGACTGTGCCGCTGAGCACTGTCACCCTGCAAGGTTCTCTTTCTCTTCCTGTTTTCTTTTCCCTCCTCTCTCCCTTTCCTCCTCCTTCCTGCTCTTTTCTCCCTACCTGCAAAAGGGTTTCTGTGCTGCTTGGCTGGACAGGAGTGGGACTGAAGCCCACCACAGCCAAAAGCCATGTCCCTCTCCAGCAGAGCTGCCCCATCTGGAGGCAGCGGCAAGAGGTGGCACGGGAAAAGCCGAGGAACAAACCCGGCGCACGGAAGGCAGCGCCCTGGAATCGCCACGGAAGATGATTTCGATTTCTTTCCACTGCAGCTTTTCCGGTCACTGCCGCCGCTGCTGCGCTGTGGTGCAGGTGAAGTAAATAACCAGATACGCCGGAGACATGGCACTGATTTTCAAGTACCTCCTCACCAATTAGTGCCAGGCATGTAGGGATGGAACCCTGAGCTTAACAAACCTGAGAGCATCACCTGCCGCTTCATCAGGCAGCAAGAAAAGCAAAGCAGAAGAAAAGGTGGGGAAAAAAGGCCTTGGCTTGAGTTTATCTTTGTTTGGGTTTAACCAGAATTGTACTGGGGTGGTTTTAAAATGACCGGTTTCCTGTAACAGATTACTGTCATTTTTAATCACTTTCTAAAGCAATTGCAGTTCACTGCTCAGCCCAAATAAACCACGGTAGGTACCAGTCAGCATCAGGTCATTGCAGGGAAAAGGGCTGTTTCACAATTCAGTCCTCCCCGCGATTCCATTACTAAACTGAACAGGAGCCAGTGTAAGCACTGAGGAGTCCTGCCGAGGAGTCTGCAGCTACAGGCACTGCTGGCTCCGTGCAGCACCTGCACAGCTCATAAACACAGCGAGTGCCTTCTTGAGGCTGCACTCTGGAAATCTCACTTGCTTCTAGGTTGCTGCTAGCTGAGGCTGCGCTTTGCTCCTGCACTAACACTTCTTGTGGGTTGTGCCTCCCCCCCCCTTAAAATCATTTACAAATACAGATGTGCAGGAAGCGTGATTCTCAGCTCTCCTGCGCTTGCGTCACTGTATTTATAAGGTAACGATATTGTTACAGATACAAGAACATGTAATTGGGAAAGTTAACAAAATGGTGCCCTGGCCCACCAAGAAACGTGGTTTTCATTCATCCATGTTTAAAGGCCACGGATAAGGTTTTATACAAGAGAATGTGCAGGGCCCTACAGCCCTGGGATGAGTTCATAGTATGGGTGAAGCACTAATTGAGACAGTAAAACCAGAACAACTGCTTGTTCTGATCAGAAAATCTGGGAGCTATTTAAACAAACGACTTAAAGGTCAGAACACGTGTGAGAAGAGGGATTGCTCATTTCCACTTGAAAAACTGATGGGAAAATATAAGTGTCATTGCCTTTTCCTCATTCTTTGCCTTTATTACTTTCTCATGTCCCTGGTAGCTGAAGAGTTCCTCATGTGTCTCGCTCACTCCAGGTAGATGCATACAGTTAGTAAGTGGCAGTAATGACATATGTTCATGGTTAATAATGTTCATGTTCATAATAATAACTCCCTTATTCTCTCTCCTCCCCCCCCAAAGTGGTGCATGAAGGAGTAACAGGGTAATAATGAGGGATGCAAGAGGCAGTATGACATTTCAGAGTAAGAGGAATGCCAGGCTGTAACACAGGAAGTACCTGAAACCAGGCTGTGCAGCTTGTTCTCAGTGGGATTAACCAGGAAACAAGGTTAAAAAGAAATAAGGTTAAAATTAATGTACAGGTGACTCTGTCAGAGCAAGAAACTAATACAGGAATGAGCCTCACTGATGGCATTAACACAGGAGGGGAAAGAGCATTCAGCTCACTCCGCACCGTTTGTCTCCTTGCCCAAACCCCAGTATCCCTTAGCTGCGTTGTGCTGAGGAACATGGGGTTAATTCCATGTCCCAGCTCAGGTGCCAAATCACAGCCAAACCCTGCTGCTTGTTTCCCTTCAGCAAACAGGCTTGTATTTGAGGTAAGGGTTATCTTTCTGGTTTGAGGCACTGGACGCTCTCCTAAGCATACAGGAAGCATTGCATCTGACAGAGCTTGTACTCATGTGTTCACACGCTACTGGTTTCCAAACAGCCCCACTAAAAACAGGGGGAACCCAAAGTCATGGACCTTTTTTTCTTTCCTGATACTTTCTCAGTAGGGGTGTCTCTGGGAACAGGTCTCCTTAAGCTCGGGTTTACACGGTTGCCACACAGAAGTGCTGTTCTTCCCCTCAGTGGTGTCCCCCAGCTGGGAAGGGGAGGCCAGTCCCCAAGTGCTTCTAAATTGGAACTGCACACTTACTGCCTGCCAGCTCCTGGCCAAATGGTGCTGCAGCCGCCTCCTTCCAAAGCCTTCCCATACTCGGGAAAGGGATGCTGAGGGCTTCCACGTAATTTGACATGATGCGCCTGTCACTGTTCTTTCCAAGAAGTGCCATACTCTTGAGCCAGAGATGCACTTCTATACTGCGCCAAATGGTAGAGGGATAAGAAGCACCAATGCCAAATCTTCTCTTGTTCTTTTCTTCCACTACTAAAAAGTGTTTTGGGAGGATGCAGGTGGATCTATGTGCTCTATATGAGCTTTATATGCTGGACTGCTAAATAGTCACAGCAGGCTACCACTGTTACAGAATTTTACCATGTTACTACTGATAATTTAAGAGTGGCCTATTTAGTCAGCTCATAACAACCTCCTGTCTTCCATTTGGTTGCTGTTGTTCCTTTTGTTCTTTGCTATCCCTACAACAGAATCATAGAATAGTTAGGGTTGGAAAGGACCTTAAGATCATCCAGTTCCAACCCCCTGCCATGTGCAGGGACACCTCACACTAAACCATCCCACCCAAGGCTTCATCCAACCTGGCCTTGAACACTGCCAGGGATGGAGCATTCACAACCTCCCCGGGCAACCCATTCCAGTGCCTCACCCAACACATGGGCCCAATCCAGTTTATGGATCATTCTTTTCCAGAGAATCTCAGAAGAGGCAACCGCAAGGCCAGTACTGCTTACAGGTCATCTCCCATCTCTGGGAAAGGCTGCAAGGAACACCAAGTAGGAGACAGATAAACTGGGGAATGGAAAGAGGCTTAAGATAAGCATTATGAGACAGAGAAGAAGAACTGGTATTTGATTCAGGGGATTAAGTGCCACAAAAACTAAACCCAAAAGCTCTTTGGAAATTCAGCAGTTAGGCAGTAGACTATGTTATTAATAAAGCACAGGTTTAATAAAAAGATTTAAGGCTTACATTTCAAAATGACTTATAAATAATAATCACGATACATACATTCTATTTTTTAAAAAAGTATTCCTGATAATATATATTTTCTCAGTTATAAAATCCCATATAAATAGCAAATTATTCTCAGTATGCAGATTATACAAATACATAAAACCTGGGGTGCATGTCTAAAAGGAATCCTGAGTACACAACGCATGGCAGGAAATAGAACACTGATAGAGTGGGACACAAAACACGCTGTTGTCCTAGTACATCATTTCTTCAGAACTGTAGAAATGGAACTGAGAACTTTTGGGTTGCTCAACCTTGTTCAGCTCCATAGACTCAGGAATGGCTCTGGATACTCCACTCCTTCAGAGCTGAGGAAGACCCTATTCATTCTTTTGGCATCCCGAAACAAAAATGACATCTGTCCTCTGATGGCCAGAAATAAGGCACTTACTTACTTAGAGCAGGTCAGTGCAGGCTGTAAGAAGCATCTTGGACTTATAGCTAAGAGCAGCAAAAGGTGTCTCTTGAATGAAGATGTGTGGCAACAAATTCTGGTCATTATATGCAAGAGGTAGCCAACTGTTACACTCCTCAAGGTTCCCCTGCTTATCCCCCAAAGAACTATACACATTAATACAAGAATAACTGGAAACTTCGCACATTAGAAATATCAAAGTTCCCTCTGTTTTTTAGATTGAGATAAGCTAAGCAGCAGCCTGACCACAGCAGCCTGGCCACAGCAGCCTGCTGCTTTCTTTGTGGTGCAAACTGTAGCAGTGTTTGGATCAGAGCTTTCACCCTGGATTTTCAAAGTGAGCTGTACAACAGATCTATGTGAATGGTAATGTTCATCACACTGTGACTACACTTCTAAGAACAAGGCAGACTGCAGTACTGCAAGAGGACACCAACTTGCAGAAGCCTGTCGGTGTATTTAAATTCTGAATTCTGAGCTATTTTATTATTGTAGCACAATGATTTTTTTCTGATTGTAACAAAAATAAGTAAGTCATTTATTCATGGAAGAGCTAAAGAGTATTCTGCCTGTTGTTTTCAGGGAGTCATGTGTAGTCATATGTTCTTTCAAGCACTCCTATTACATAAAATAAAATGTTTCCTTCCATATAATCAGGGTCATGAGCTCTGACATTACTAAAGCATGAATCATCAGAGCACACTCATACATGCACACTGCAATAAACAGGCTTAAATTTTGCTTCTTACTACAGTGTCAACTCAGTAGAGATAATGAAGTAAGAGCCATTTATAGTCTCCTGGCTTATTCCCAACTTACCTGGGATCAAAAACCGGAAGAACAATGCTATACTGAAGTGGAGCCATAGTTGCTGAGAGCAGAACTTCACAAGTAAACCACAGATGCATGGTAACAGTTTAGACTCAGAAATTCTTCATGTATTTCTGTCCTTTCAAATGTTACAAATAACTTACTTATCCTTCTTTTGCCTTGGTATCCTGTGAATACCAACTGCCTCTCTCATGGCACTTTTCTTCCCGGTTTTCAGTTGAACCCCCAGCAAGTACAAGCTGTAAATATTGCACGGTACATTAGGATGGAAGACTAGAAAAGGCACTGGCACCTGCAGGGTGATTCTTCAGTCCAAAGAAAAGCTCTTCATTTTTTCTGCTAATTCCTGTCTCATTTCTATATGCTTTTTCAGGTTGTGCACTTCATGGGGCAGGTTAATGTCCCACACTGACACGCAGGACTGTAATTCTGGAAAACAAATACAATGGAAAACTGTCACAGAAACAACTTATTGCATAATTAGAATTGGTTTTGCTTGTGTGTTTATGTTTTAATTGCTTGTAAACTGCCTCAATGAAGCTTCATGCTTAGCACCTGGAAGACAATTTATATGACACTTAATGTGTGAGGTAATGCAGTTATGGGCTACAAGCTGTTTGTACTTGCACAATGATTTGGATTCTAGTTCCTCAACTTAAGAGTATATCATTTAAAAGCACTTGAAAAACTATTTTTTGTGCCTGCAGGCAATAAGGTACTGATCTACAGCTAATCATAGAATAGAATAGCTAGGGTTGGAAAGGACCTTAAGATCATTCAGTTCCACACCCCCTGCCATGGGCAGGGACACCTCACACTAAACCATCCCACACAAGGCTCTGTCCAGTCTGGCCTTGAACACTGCCAGGGATGGAGCACTCACAACTTCCCTGGGCAACCCATTCCAGTGCCTCACCACCCTCACAGTAAACAACTTCTTCCTTATATCCCATCTAAACTTCCCCTGTTTAAGTTTTAACCTGTTACCCCTTGTCCTATCACTACAGTCCCTAATGAAGAGTCCCTCCCCAGCATCCCTATAGGCCCCCTTCAGGTACTGGAAGGCTGCTCTGAGGTCTCCAGGCAGCCTTCTCTTCTCCAGGCTGAACAGCCCCAACTTCCTCAGCCTGTCTTCATACGGGAGGTGCTCCAGTCCCCTGAGCATCCTCATGGCCCTCCTCTGGACTTGTTCCAACAGTTCCATGTCCTTTTTATGTTGAGGACACCAGAACTGCACAAGATACTCCAGGTGAGGTCTCACGAGAGCAGAGGAGAGGGGCAGGACCACCTACTGCTAGTACTGAAGTGCCTGCATAAAATTTCTTCTCTGTTTTCCTGAGCAGATACACCCTAAATGCTTACAAGACTCAAAACACATTCATTGTAAACTAAAAATGAAAACTGATTTCATAAGGTAGTGAGTATCTTGGGAGAAGGTCGCTTCTTCAATTTCCCTTCATGCAAATGGCTCTTTATTCACGGAGAATTCACATTGCTTTTAGTGGAATAATTTAGTGGATAATTGAGAATACTTGCATGAGTTAGTGCTCACAAACCAAGCCCCCAAGGCTTCTGTGAGTCTCTATTTCTTCTCTGTATAATTAATGGCACTCTCAAATACAATCAAAAGACTAAAAAGTCAATAGGCATTCTTATGGTAATAATCAGGAATATCAGAATATAAAAAACACTGCTGTAAGTTTGATTCATATTTTACTCCAAACTGTCAGCTCATCTACACTTGCCACCCTTAACTTTATACTGTCATTGCCATATTTTTAGGAGCCACAGGGATAAGATCAAGGTGAAGAACGGCATTGATCAGAACAACAACTGTAACTATTCTTAGGAAACCCCAAAAGACAGAGATTTTCTATCTATCTTCCATTTCCAGCAGTTTGCTACCCTAACTGTCAGGAAGCTTTTGCTGATATCAGACTTAAATCTCCCTTGTTGCAATAGAAACTGGTTAGACCTTATCCTACCCACAGGGGATTTGTAGAAGTCTTTATTCCCTTCCTTTTTATTTACATATTTGAAGCCTACTATTATGTCCTCTCTAAGATTTATTTATATTAAACAGCTTAACCTCCTGCAACATTTTCTTGCAGGTTGCATTTCTCTTCCCTGGACTATTGCTAATAATCTGGATCATCCAGCAATGATCCAAATGGATATGCTCCTCAAGCAGAGGCCACAGCAGCATTCACCAGGGTGTAACGATTGGCTCATGTCTTACAGACACCACATTTTTTGGGTGTCTGCCTCTTCTGCTGCAGCATGGTTGACTCATGTTCAGCCTGTGATCAATTATAACCCTTTTTTCTGCAGCACTGCTGTTTAAGCTGATCATTTCCTCATGTTGGTACAATGGATCATTCCTAATTAAGTAAAAGGTCTTGCATTTGTCCTCACTGAATAGTATCCTATTTCCTTCCAGACCACTTGTTCTATTTGTCAAGATTATTTTGAACTCTAATCCTGCCCTCCAGTGTGATTGCGGCTTTGTCTTAGCTGAGAATTGTCTGCAAACCTGAAAAGCACATTCACTGTGTCTTCATCCGCATCAGTCATGAAAACACTGAGGATTCCTGACCTAGCAGAGGCCCCTCTAGAAATCCACTTGATGCATTCTCTGATTAGACAATGACATTTACTTTCCAGGTACAGTTTTCCAGCAAATTATATTATATACTTCAACTAGAGGGTGGCTTCCTCTGCTCCATTTTTGAAAGCTACTGTTAGTTTGTACGGAGCCCAGAAATGCAAAAGACAACAAAACCTAGTAACAGTGTTTCAATAAAATTACATCAAATGATGATCATCAACTCTTCACTCCCAGTGGGCAGTCAAGCATAATAGCATCTACTCCTCTAATACTACAAATGAATAAAACACAGCTCAGGTACCTTTGTGGTATTTGTTGTCTTCGGTATCATGTTTATAGCAATATCCCAAAACAAGGACTGCATTCTTGAGACTCCCTTTTTCAAAGAAATAAAACATCAAATTTTCATTTAAATGGGAACTTTGTAATTTAAGGACAGAAAGAGTAGACAACATCATGCCACTAAGAGGATGGAAAGCAGAGTTCAGTCAACTGGACCCTTTATTCAAAATCATTAACCATGAAAGCCCCAGACATGAAAACAATATAGTTCATGTCTCCATTTAATGTAGGGGTTTATCAGGGTTCAAAGGCATAAGCACTGGATCAGCCGAGCAGCCTGTTGAACAAGCCTGAGAACAAAGCACCCTATTATATACCACAAGCAGAGGTAGTAGAGAAACAGGAAACAGATGTCACAGCAAAGGGAGAGGCTGCAAACGAAGTCCCAGTGCACAGCAGAGACAGAAAGTGCCAGTAATCAGTTTGGTTATGAAAAAAAGAACAACGGAATATGATACAAAGTAATTAAAAGTGTTCTGACCTAACTAGGCATGTAGGTGGGAAGGGAGAGTTAGCATGGCAGCAGAAATAAGGGACGGATTGTAGGAAGGTGTCTACTGAATAATGCAAAAAAGACTAGGAAGACAGGAGTGGCTGGATCACAGAGGGCTAAGTGGAATGTGCCAGTGTTTCAGTATCAACTTCCCACTTATTCCCAACAAGACTTGTTTATAAATGTCTTGCAAGATAGATGGAAGCTGTTACAAGTTCTCCTGCCACAGCAGCTCCCTGTCCTATTGGCAGCATGAGGAGAGCAGTCAGCCTTTGGCTTTACGCTAGTAGAGGAATGTAAGACCCAGCCTACATACCTGGGTCATGTATCAGGCCAGGGAAAGAACAGGCTCCTGTCCGTGCCCCACACCTCTTTGTACATGAAGTCTGACATACTTCCCCAGAGGAAAGATGAGGAGGGTTTCTGGGGTATAAACAGACTGGAGTATGGCTTATTGGGAAAGCCACAGCCTTGGAAGTTTTGTGTGACTACACTGCAGTGTGACCCTCATAATGTGTTCCTTCTGGATCAGCAGATGTTTTAAATGGGTCCCCCAGGACCTCTGCAAGGTAGAGAGAGATTTTCCCTGCCCTGTGGAGATCTGCGGTATATTCTCCTTCAATATAGATTTAATTCTGCTTATGGTAGATGTGGGCTGTTGGGAACCACATATGTCTTCCATGCTCAGATTTTTCATAACTTACTGAAATTTTTCCTGCAACCAATCCTTATCCATACTCCTTATAAAAGTGATTGGAACTGAAGTATAATGTATCCTATTCAGATTAGGGTCCTTTCTTACTATATATATCATTCTTTATGGTAAGGCTGATGTCTATTATAAGCTAATGTGTAGGTGAGAGAATAAGAAAAAGACATTAGATTTTCAACACTCGTATATGAACTAAGATAAAATTGATGTCTCAAAGTCTGGCAATCTCTTTTCCCTGAAATATTTACATCTGATTGACATTCTGTATTTTAACCTTAAATGAAACTATTTAATAGAAAAGTATTTCCCTCTATTTTCTCTCATTTTCCACAAATAAAGTGTTATTATCAAGAATTGCTCAGCAGCCTCAGTGCCATTTTCACTGATTCTGTGAAAAATCACTGCAGGAACGAAGTCCTTGAATTCAGGGAAAAAACCCAACCCTTGCAAAATAATTGCTGGGAAAAGATGATCAAAAGAAAAAACCCCCATCAAACTGCATGTATCAGTCTTACCTGACGTTGTTGAGATTTGTGCAACTGCAGCTGAACTCCTTCTCCTGAAGTATTAACTTCGCTACACATAAGATCTTGATTAAAAATGTTGAGGTGACTAGAAACAAAGGCTGTGAGACTCAAGGCTTTTTAAATCACACGGTATTATTCTATAGGACTCACTTTCCCTACCAGTGACAGTAACAAGTGAGGCAGAAACTTTCGTTGTAACTATTCTTTACAAAATGCTAAAAATAAAATGTCTCTTTATAGCACTGATACTGGAGCTATCAGGACTAGAAGGACTGAAAATGCTGTGCTAGTGTATATCTGGACTCTGAAGCTCGCTCTCTTAACAGCTGAGGACTCAACAGACTCTACAAACTTGCTGTCACAGGCAAAGGCAAGTCACAGGAAGATAAGTTTTTTTGTCTTGTACCAGTGTCAGCACTATGAGCTAACTGTAGTCTATGGATATTTTTGGTGCCAGAAATTAAGTTCATTAAGTTCATTATGGAATGAGAAAACAGCCTGCAACTGTGAAGTTTGCTAGCAGGATCACAACATGTTTCTGAGACCACAATAGCAGCTTTGGAGTCTTTTTTGACACTAAATCATACAGGCAAGTGAAGTCCAGAGCTTTTTTCAAAACACAGTGGAAGGCAACGGGAATCCACATGTGCCATAGAATACTTTCTTAAGTAATATGTTTTGAGTGTACCCACCACTGCAGTACAATAAACTCTTGACTTGGTATGACCTTTATTACTTTTGGGAGAGATGCAGGAAAGTGTACAAGTGAAGCAAGTTACAACAGCCAAAAATGCCCCATACTGAACCATGCTCCTCTGGCTGTTTGTAATCACCACTGAAAACCCACAACTCCCCTCTGCCTACAGTAGCTCAAAACAACTGGTGACAGGGACAGCAAATACATACAAGTCTGCACCCTGAGCCCAAGTGTGTAGCACTTTCCCAGCTTTGCTGTGATCTGCTGTGACCCAAACCTAAAAGAACCATTCCAGAATAAGGATGGGAGAAGAAAACTGGGTAAGAAGCAGTTAAGGGAAAATTATTAAAGCCTAACAAGCTCCATAGAGAGAAAAGCCAGAAGCATAAAACTTAAGATGGAGGAAGAACACAGGCAGACACAGATGGAGACAGAGACTATCAGACAGAACATAGTGACAGCTGTGCTGAAGCATGGCACAAGAACACAGTGAAGGTGAGATGTGTTCATGTGCTGACCAGTGACAAGCCAGGGAAGAGCTGATACCTGGGCACAGGCATGACAGCCCGCTGGTACTTACCGAACACTGTAGTGTCTGACAGTGACTGAAGATGACAGCGGTAGAATAGAACGAATGAAGACAACATGCAAAATGCTAATCTGTTCCAGAATACCATGTCAAAAAGGACACAGCAATCCTGAACTTGGCACTATTTTTTAAAGTACACATAATTTGATGGTTTTACTCACCTAGCTGAGCTGTTATCATGACTCTAACAGAATCACAAAAGTTGTCTATAACTCGCACAGGACGACGTGTTGATATATCAAGCAGCAAGATATGTCCTCCTCCTGTCCCTATCCACAGTGCAGTATTTTTCTGCAGGCAAATTGTCTTCACTCTCCCAGAGTAAGCCAATTTATGTTTTGATTCTGTGGTTAGTTTTTCCATTTTGTCTCTATGAGTATGGAAAGAATTTGTATTAAAATCTGGTGGCACACTATTCCACAACTGCTAAAATGACTCAGTACCAGCCTGTTAAACAATCATTCATCAATGCTAATCAGTTGATTGACTTGAAACTAACTGGGATGAAAACTAGTGGACTTATAAGAGCTAGCTGATCTGCTTCAAAAGGCCTTTAAATAGCAGGCAGGTATGCTCTGCTCTCTCCCAGTCTGCAGGAGGGTCACTGCAAAGTGGGAGGAGCACACCTAGAGCTGGTCCTGATCTCATCATAAGAATCAAATGCACGTGGCACATTAAGGGAGAGGAACAATTTAAATGCAAATGAAAATCACCAACACTGTTAATTAAACTCTGATGTCCTACTGAATCTGTGCACCGGAGAAAGAAGACATATTCAAGGGATGCAGGCAGTAACTGGATGCAAAAGCATTAGTACCTGAAGGACAGCAAAAGACTTTCTTCTTTCTTGAGCAGAGTTACATGAATCTTCTTGATATCATAGAAAAATTGTGAAATATAATAAGGGTCTTAAGAAATTAAGGTTCTGCATCAAATATTTTGAAGTTCTCAGCCAAAAGAGAGGAAAACAATTCCACATTTACCAAAACAAGGGGGAAAATTCCTTACCTCCAGCAGGTTAAGGTAATATGCTAGAGAAGGCAATGTGATACTCAGCTTTCTTTGCATCTGTCTGTACTGGGATGGTGTTATTTTTTTCTTAGTAGCTGGTACATCAATCTGAGATGAAATACTTACTTAAGAAAATGTGCACAGTCAATTAGTTCAGAAAGTTTTTCTGTCTTCTTATCCCAGATTTCCACAAAATGGCTGTTTTTCTTCGCCAGGTAGATGGATTTGTCTATTGCTATCGAAATAATGTTTGCATCGCTGTAAGCATTATGACAGAACCTAGAAGAAAGAACTCCTAGTTAGATACAGAGAAAATATCTAATTGACTACTATGAGTGGGGTTAGCTTCCCTCTAACTGTTACAGAATACTCAGCATTGGAACCAAACAGGACTTGGATACAACTGAAAGTGTTTGCTATAGTCTTCCTATAGTTTGACACAGACTCTCACAGTAATGGAGGTTTTGCCCATGTGAGAATCGTATCAAACTCTCCAAACACTTGAGTCTCTAATTTCTAAATAATGAGAAGTCAGCAATCATGTATGATTTAACTACATAGGGCAAACATATGCACGCATATCATGCTGACAAACATGTAAAGACAAATGCTATTCTCAGTATGTGTGTATGATTCTAAATAATGTAGACTGGACCTGGACAAATGCAATTGCAGGAGAAAAACTGATCAGTGGCATTTATACATTTTCTGAATAGATAATGACTTCATAAATCCTTTATATAGTAAAAATGCATATCGCTTGTTTAAAAGCAGCAATGAACACTTTAAACACTACTCACTGATCTTATTTTAATGCACATTGTATTCCATCTGTATTATGGAAGGGAAAGAACAGAAACAAGAGAACTCAAAGAACAAGCTACAGAACAAGACATTACATCAAAAATACTGCCAGAAATCTTCAATAAAACAACAAGAGCCAAGTAACATCACTTATAATTAAACTTACAGTTGACTTGTCTTTGTTTCAATGAGCTTTTGAACAGAGAAATCACTAGATAAGGCAATGATCTTTGTTCCACAGCCTCCCCAGATTATGTTTTTTTCCGATAAGCACGAGGATTCGTTCAAGCACATCAGTGGTGTGCTAACATTTCCTATAGTTAGTATCTTCAGAGGTGTAGCACCCTTACACTGCAAGGAAAAATACACTCTCCATTAGAAACAAGGAGTATATGGGCACTCAAGAACTGTTCAAACAAGGCCACACAGCCTGCTGAAGTAAATTTAAACAGCCAGATTTTCTGAATCATTATGGTATCTTTCCAGAGTGTTGGAGATTGAAAAGCACCATCATGTCATTATAGATGTCCCATAGAAAACAGACTGTGTGCGTGGAAACAGGACAACTTGGATTGATACTTTCTGCAACCCCTGACACAGTCCAAGAACTGGATGGCAAGTCACATCTGTACCCTGCAGACATCCTACACTGAACCATATTCTAGTTCTGCAGTGCATTGCAACTCCATAACTGCTCTAAAGTGCATATGGTCAGGAGCTAACCCACAGGAATCAGCTGATACAAATAGCTCCCAGCATTTATCTGTTCTGTGCACAGAGCTCTGACCTACAAAATATCTAAACAACATTGCCTTTTTGAAGATATCCTACAAAAATTTAGTGTAAAGAAAAAGGGTCTGTAACAGCAATAAATAAAGGAGATTAAAACCATTAGGATATTCTTAGTAACAACCATTAATGACGCTCTCAACTCAGTTTACCAGGCCTTTCAAAGTCTTATAATGAGAAACAATTTCGCCTCTGAACTCTACTGTTAAAACAGATACTGTAAAATGTGCAGTTTGTCTAAGAATGAAGTAGAAAATTAGTTTTAGTTTTAGAGAAGCAATTAAAAATAAGCTAAATGAAATAAAGCTACTATTGTTGACTGCTTTACATTTCACTTATAGTATTTTGTAGAACAGACAGCTAAGAACAAGTCTACCTTTACTGCTCTGTCTTCAAAAACTGCCAGTCTGCCATCAGCTGTGCCTACCAAGAAGAAATTCTTCTGTTTGCTGAAATAAAACAAAGAACGAATTATAGAAATGCCTTTATCATGTAAGAAAATAATAAATGAGCGGCCTCCAGTATTTCAGGAGTTTCACTAAACAACTAAACACAAAAAGCAAATACAACTACTTCTGGTCAGAAATATAGTCTCCAGATACACTAGGTGCAAAATTAAGTGGAAATACAGGAAAAATAAGCAATTGTCTGAGCAAAACTGCGCAAGTGCACCGGCGTCATTTTCTGAGCATCTCTGTTTAGTCATATTTTCAAAATGTGACCCAAAATATTTAAAATTCATTTATACCTTTGCTTTGACAGAGAATTACAGTATAAACAAGTGATGGAATCTGACATTTTCTGCAGACGATGCCTTCTTGTTTCATCTTCTGTGTTAACTGCCCACAGAGAGCCAGACTGGGTTCCTGCTACAATCCAGTTTTCTTTCTCAGTAGGAAGGGTCACTAGGGCCAAACTTAAAATTTTACTATCTGCCATATCCTGAGTCAGAAAAGAAAAACAACCTGGTTATGATTTCAGTAAGGGTAAATGATAATAAATTGCTCATAATGAAAATAAACTTCTTGGACCGTGAACGGTTAGGCCTTGGACCCTTGAACCCAAGGCCTATCCTCCCCATTCAGAAATCTAATTCTCTACTAGCAGAATACATCAGCTGTGCCATCTATCTCCAAAGTGCTGGGAAGGACCCCTCAAACACTACACAGGAAAATCTAAGCTGAATGCTGAAAAAAAATGTTCTATCTATTCTAGTGAAGGTCTCAAAGCCATTAGAGAATTAAGCAAATGGAAATGCACTGCAATATATGCTCAGTTTAATTGCTAACAATAAAAGTACTGGTCTCATATTTATTTTTCTCATATTAGTTTTAGCAAAATACGCCGTGTAATTTATACCAAAGCTACCAATTAAAATGTATCATGGTCAACAGATGGAAGTACAACTTCAATAACTTTGATGATGAGTCATATTCAGTTCTGGCACACACGTTCATCACAGCACATCGAGCTTGGTTAAAACCTTTTCCCTTTTCTGAAGGCACAGGACTGAGATGTACGAAAATCAAAAGAGCTGAAGGATATCACCCAAAGTGGCACTAGGAGATGGCATCCATGGGAACACAGGAATCTTTAAGAGAGACAGGAATCTTTAAGAGACTATCTGGATTGTTATGGGAGGTAGAGATATGAAGGGCTGTGTAACTACTACTCCTTGTTCTAGCCTTCATGCTAGAAATAGCTTTCATCTGAGTGAAAGAAAGGAAGCCAGGAAGACAGCATTATGAGAAAGTTCCATCTGGATGACAGGAAAAGAAGAAAAAGTGGCTGCGTTTTTGCTTCATTTCATGGGTACAGTGATGACTCACTTACGAGCAGTCTTTCTTCTCACAAAGCTTAGAAGTAATATCCTGCTGTTAAAATGCAGTTAGTTCTTCTGAAATACATCTGAGTGCCAAAAATTCAGAGTAAATGGCAACTTTCCTACGTACCTCACAAGTATGTCCATCTGTATTTAGGTTAACAAATGAAAGTTGTGCTTTTTCTGTGTTCCCATTGCCTATCCAGACTCCTGCCTTCTTGCAGCTTTGATTGGCAGCAACCATGCACTCTGCTGTAGCCGTGCTAGGTATTAAAACATACCTCATCAAACATATAAGCTCTGCAGAATTCAGGATCTCATAAACCTACAAAGAAAGCCACAGAATGCACATGGTAATAACAATGACTTGTACAGTGATAAATAACAAGCAATGGAGAACAATGTTTTATGAAACATGAACACAGTCTCAGCAGTCTGTATCACTACTGTTAATGAGCAGTCTTTGTGCACTGAGAAACTTGACATTGACTCTCATTTTTCTGTTAGAATTTCAGGAAGTCAGTGGGGTTAAGGCACATGTGAAAATTTCACTCATTTCAAAGAGCAATGTGATGTGTGATAACAGACACACCAAAGTAGGTTTCACATCCACGCTTGCTGTTCCTCCTTTCATATGCATGAGCCCCACAGGCTAACTGCACTGATACTGTAACAAAGTCTTTTTTTTGCACAGCCCTAGCAAAGACCATAAAGTAATCCAAATCCTGTTTCCCTGCAATCACTATACAGCAACATAGGGAAAAAAACACTAGGCTAGAATAAATTGTTGCTAGATTTGAATAGAACTTTTTATGCTGGATGGCAAGAGCAGGCAGTATTTCATGGCTGCTTCAGTTCCAGGAAAGAAGAACAGAAAATACCCTGTGTCTCTTACTAACTTAAATGTTCAATTCCTTTTTAGAAAGCATAACACCTTTGTGGTATCATGTACTATATGTACATACATGTATATACAAATACAAATACATATACAAAGTAATACCTGGGAAGATGTTGGTCGTTCCTGAGGGTTTTCCTTCAAACACTTTTTAATTAAATTCTCAACTTTAGGCCAGGGAGCACAGCCGTATTCTTTTACAGGATCTAAAATGTGAAATTAGATAACTGCTTAACCGGCCTTTACCACAGTTCAGAAATGAGAGTTCTGAATAAATTTCTTCTTATTTTGAGATATCATCTAAGTTCTCACAGAGCTGCTCCTAGAAATATCATACTCTAAAAATGTAAAGCTAAAATGTCAGTATCAACAGCCTGGAATTTCTCATCCACCATTAAATGTTAGAGCATGAAATGCTAGGGCTAGAGTCCTTTTCATTAAGAGCAGTTAAAGCAAATGGATTTTGCTTTAACTTTTTCTTTGCTCTTCCTATACCTGGGACTGAGTCACAGATGTGTGTGAGTTGTGTTTTGAATAAGGCTGACCATTCAAAGGCTTGTCATTTCAGTCTGTAGTCTTTTCAGTTCCTGTGGAATTGAATATGGATATGGAATACAGATGAGCTTCCAATAAAATATATAGCAATTTAGATAAACAACTCCATATAGTATTTATGCGATATGGGAGTTTAAAAACCACTCAGGCTTTGAATATGCACCTTATGACTATAGTGATGACCTCTCTAAGAACAAAACAAGAAATCTGAAAAGAGCCTTTTACAAGCACATGTAGTGATAGCACAAAGGGGATGGATTTAAACTCACAGAGGGGAGATTTAGATTAGATATTAGGTTATCATATTGGTTCATGATAACTGACAGCAGATATTCCAGTCCTACATTAGGCAGAGGTAACATTAATGATAAAATACCTGCAAACAAACATATTCAGTTCAGCACATGACAGACACTGTTTACTTGTGAGCTCAGCCAGGACCCTTTTTGGTGGAAATACATAGATGACGAGCATGTGCACAGATGGAATTCTATCTCCAGAAACTAATATTTCATAGGGCTTATAATACAGAAAACAGCCAAATGGACAGCTGCATTCAAGAGATACTGAGCCAACGGTTCTGGGGATGGCCTCTTCAGGAAGAGGGTTTAAACTGTCTGAGCCATGAATTGGATAATTCTCCTTAACGAGTAGAAAATGTATGAACTCTCTGTCTCTCCTAATGGAGAAGCCATGCCAGATTGAGTGGCAGAGTTGCTGCCCTTTTCTAGATGGAGTTTTCAGTCTTTAAGAATCTTTCACAGTATATCCATTATTGCAGGGCAGTAAGTAAGAACATCACATATAAAGATTGTAGTGCTATAAAATTTCAACAGCTCTTTACACAGAAATTGTCAAATTCTGAGTCATATTGTCCAGCTTGCCTATATCACATCCAGCCTGATAGCTTCTTCAACCTTCCTTCCAGCAGCCAACAAATACATATTATAAAGCAGATGAAATTATGAAGAATGTTATGTAGCTGGGCATGCACTTCACACTCTTGATAAGTTAAAAGGGAATTCCTATTTAAATAGGAATTCTGTCGCTTTTTTAAGCGGCACCATTTTTTAATTATTTTTTTAATTTACTTTAAGTAAGATTTCAAGAGGTTTTTAAAAGATTTCAAGATTTTCAGCTTCTCTGTAATGGCTCTTTTAATGTAATATATCATGATTGAAGAACAGAAGTGGAGCTGTGTTTATCTTAGTGTATGATTTGCATTACCACAGTAATATGTGTGAAGTCCAGACATGGTATTAGAAGGCACCTTCAGCAACATCTGTTTTATCTAGATCTGGATAAAGTCCCACACACACAAACCTTCTCTTTCTTTCCAAAGTGAAGCAGATAGATCCCTTGAAATGGCAATAAAATTTTGACCAACATGACGTTCGATAGATGCCTATTTTCTCCTTATTTCAAGACCATATGAAACTAGGAGAAGCTTTAAAAAATTACTATTATTTATCCTCCTCTGATCACTGTTAGATACAACATAAAACATGAGAGGTGTTATTTTTGGAGGAAGCAGCACAAATGGTCCACTTTCATTTTAAAATTGTAAGAAAGAAGGCATACCTGGTAACTTTCCTTGTATGGCTATTTCGTCAAATTCATTTGGAAACTTCAAGCCTTCCATTATTCTACCTCCTCCTGTTAAAATGTCATAAAGCAGCAAGCCAAATGAATAAATATCAGCTTGCTGATTGTAAATAACATTTCCTCTGGCAACCTCCGGTGCTCGAAATCCTGCAAATAAATCATTCATTAATAGTTATGATTCATACCCAGATGAAGCCATCTTTATCCTTTTAAGAGCAAATGCTTATTGATGAAAATGTCACAGGAAGTAAACCAAAAATGGCTCACTATTTCTGGGCTGGCAATAGCTTGCATGTGGCAGACCTCCAAAAAAATCAGCAATCAGTATAAAGGAAGGGGACAGTACATCAGTTATAGAGGTCCTGTACCATTATATAGGAAATAATTCATTTATCAATGAATACTGAAAATGAAGGGCAAGTCTGCAGTCTCTACTCAAGGCCTAACATTTAATACTTGGAAGTCACACCTTCATGCTCAATTTCCAAGACCTAAATGCACTTTTCAAAGTCGTTGAATTGTTCAGTGCTTTAAAATGGATGTTAATATGTCTTCTCTAAAGTCAGGAACAGTGCAGATATTTATTGCCTTGAAATACCCATGTATTACTGAAAAATATAACACCAAACAAGTTTAGCAGTATAATTTCAATATCGCAGTAACTATCCTAAAACAAAACAGTAAAAATTATAATGAGTGCATGTAATGTAATGTAATCTGCTCTCTTTCAAACCTTTAGTATACTCCTTGATTCTTCTAAAAGGGGTTAAAATATGAATAGAAGTAGGGTTGAGAAGAAGCACAAATCTGGCATCACAACTTGTGGTATGATTAGGATTTCATTTTGTGATTGACTTCTTACAGACTACATAAAAATCATATTAGCTATTTTTGGACATAATGCACTGTAAACCAAAGCATTTTTCCATACCTGGTGTACCTTCAGAAGTTTTTATTCCCATTCGGCAACAATACTGGGCAATGCCGTAATCAGCTATTTTTGCAATAACAGCTGAATTGGGATACAGAGTAAAGAGCAACACGTTGTGAGGCTTTAAATCACGGTAGATGATCATTGCTGAATGTAGGTACCTGTTAACCAAAAAAAGTATTTATTGAAAGCATTCATAATTCAGGGATGCATCTATACAAGCACACTGAGTGGATTATTCCCAAAACAGTAAATCATGCTTTCAAATGTTAAATATTGTCTTTAAAAATGTCGAATGTCATCAACATGACACCACCATACTGGATATTGACTTCAGAATTGTTTGAATTACTATTTACATAAACACTGCAGCATTTTAGTACCAAGTCTTATCTGAAGTGTCACTGGCAGTTTGAAAACTGAATCTTAGAAGTTTAAGCTTCATTGGTCCCTAAGCTCCTTTTGCAGGTTTTGTCATTTTACAGTCACACTTCAATAGCTCCTGAGGACATTCACGGCCTTTCAGAACCTTAACAATACACTGAATTAACTTCTTTGACATTTTAATAAGAAATCAATGGCCACAGAGAAATTTCACCCAGAGCTCTTGCTATTTCTCTACTTACATGAGAGCCACTTGTTAGCAGATAATCACAGGTAGCAAAAGTTTGTGTTATCTATCAGCTAATCAATCATAAAAATGAAAGCATTTGCCTGGCCCAGGGAACATTTTGCTTGAGATGAGATATAAGAAAAGAGAAGATTTTCATTTGCACTATATCCTACTTGCAACTGTATCCTGTCTTTAGAGCAAAGCAGATATCATATTTACCTTAAGCCATCAGCTACATGTAGGGCTACCCTGTGCTGAAGTGTTCTAGTTAAACTTGCATTGTCTTGCTGAAGCAAACGATCGAGAGATCCTTTAAGGGCTAATTCCATCACCAGCATCCGGGGACGGATTGCAGCCGCCAGCAGAGACACTAAACTGGGGTGATGGAGGTGACAAAGCACTGCAAGCTCCTGTAAATTGTAAAATCGGATGAAATACTGTAAATGGCATAACCTCTGTAGTTCCAAAGTAAACTCAGAAATGTTTTGGAGTGAAGTCTTGAGCTTTTTAAATTCTTCACTAGGGTTGCTATTCTAAGAGTGGCACTACAGCACAAAAAAGGCAGTATTTCTTACTTGTCTTAGAAGCCTGAGGGAAGTATGTTTATTGAAAATCTTTACAGCAACCTCTTCTCCACCATAAGATGCACGGTATACAGATCCGAACCCACCATCACCTTTCCAAAGATAAAATTGAAAAGAATATTAAAAACGAAGGGATACCAACCATTTATAAAAAAAATAGCTGAAAAGTCCAATTTTAAAATGGGTGGATCATCTACTGTGTTAAGGTTCATGATCAGTAACCCAAACACATAAAACCCAGTGTCCCAGCATACAAGTTAATGGAAAATCAAAACTTAATAACCCAAAATTCAAAATACTTTAGAAAATACATTTCTATAGAAAACAATTCTCTAATTTTTTCTTCCATATGTTGCAGAACTGACTTCAACAGATTTGTTCACATCAGCTCTGTAAAAAAGACCCTACAAAATAATGCCTACCCAAGAGAAATTCAGGAGCTTCATCAAATTCCAGGTCATCGTTGTTCAACATAATATTTCTAGGCAAATCAGCCAGTATCAGATCAGGAGCAATCTGAGCTATTGGAATGGTATGTCTTGGTTCATCTGGATTTACCAAAAGGTCACCTAAGAGAAACAAAGAAGACAAAAAAAAGAAGAAAAAGGATAGTCATCATTCAAAAGGCATTGAAAGGTACATGTATCTCTGTGAGTGCACATGTTCAATGTACCTAAACAGAAATCCTTATGTGTGTGTATATATATGTATGCACACACACTCAAACATACATACATGCATACGCAATTAAGTTTGCCATTCAACTTAATGTATCTCACATGTTTAAGTATTTTCAAGGTTCTGTATATGTACAAATCAAATGTGATAGCAATTGTGGCTATGTAACAACACCAAACTAACCAAGAGATTATTTTTCTGTTTATAAAAAGAAACAATTCTGTTAGTTTATAGAATGTAGAATGAATATAGCTTTTAAAATTTCTGTTGTATATGGCCCTACCAAAAGATCTAGTATCAGCTTTACTATGTGCTGGATTGAGTTCTGTGAATGAAGCTGCATTATCGGTATCATGATAAACGATTACTACCATTTATACAGAACTATACAAAGTAGCTGCAATCTGTCCCATATTATATACATATACAGACAGCTCTTACATAAAAAAAAGAATGAGTTGCTTTTAACTTTTACTCTTGGTTATTTTTTACACAAATGAAACATTTTAAAATAACATGAATTACCCAGATGTTATAAAAAGCTGATGTCGTATAATATTTATCTACATACAGATGTACCTCTTATATGCCTAAATGGCATAAATATATACCTTCTTCAGCCTTTTTAAGTAAGTCATCAAGAAGGATTTTTTGGTGTTCTTCACCATCCTGAAAGCTGTACAGGGCCCATTTCTTCAACAGTGTTTCCCCTTCGCCACATACATCTATATCCAGCAAGCCTGGAAACCATTCTTCCATAAGAGAATCTATGTGATCCACCACTTGTCCCAGAAGAATGCATCCTTGAAGAAACCAGAAGAGGGAAATTACAATCGCAATCTGCCATACTTGCAATCGTAAAGCTAAACTCAACATTACAAAGCCAAAAGCACAACAAACCAAATGCCAAGCTGCACTCAAACTGGAGCAAAAATCAGGCTCAGGAATAATTAACCTTTTCTGCAAGAAGGTGCTGTAATCTTCAAAAAACTGTCTGGGTTGTTGTCAAATATTGCTGATTCCACCAGGCAATAGGCTTCAGGAGACCAGTTCAAGTAAATACCTTGTCTCCAATACATTCTGTTAGGACGAAGAGCTCGCTCTAGAAAATACAAATTTAGATTAAAAATCTGATCTCCAATATGAATGGAATGTTTTTAAATGTATGGAAAATTTATGGTACTTTGAGTATTTAATTATAATAAATATGAATATTTATTGGGTAGGTTTATGCCTACCCAACTAAAGAACAAAATAAAGGCTACAACTTTGCAGTGAGAATAGCCCTACAAAAGCAGAATACAATCTTCGCCTTTTGCACACCACAGTAAAGATCAGGCATTATCTGTTCCTGGGTATTTTTAAGTAACAAAAATGACCACTGCATTTTCTCGTGTTTGTGAAGTGGCCATAAATTAGACGAAGTAAACCAACATAACTTTAATATGCAGGTGTTGGCATTTGTGATCAATGAATTCGTGCTCACTATTGCTTTTGAAGATAAAGATTTGTACCTCTTCCTGACAGCATATAAGGTGATACTTCGAGCAACCTGTTGATCAGCCTGGACCAAAATCCCATAGGAAAGTATGGCATCTCATAAAGCCTGATGATAATTTCTGAATTTTCACAGTGGGGAAGCTCTATAACAGGTCTATGATCAGACAAACTGAAAAAATAAAAAAATCAGACATTATTTAATGCTGCTCTTTATCGAAACTGACTGATGACATACAGTATTTATTACATAAAACATTATTTATTAATGAATGATTCAAATGATGAGGGAACAACAGGTAGTGTGTTTGCTTATTCTGCTTGCTTCGGGTAAAGTGAAGTTCTGCTGTAATTTAATCCCAACAGAACCTCAATCATTAGATATTGAATGTACATGTGAGAAAAAACTGAGACATATATAAGGCAGGTAAAATGTTCAGGTAAAATCTTCCTCTGCCAGGACTTCAAAGAACATAGAAACTCTGATGAGTGCAACCATGCAACACGCTCCATTAGGCAGCATAAGCATTCTTAAACATATTAAGAAATCTGTAATGAGGCAGAGGAACTGTGTTACCTGCTTCAGATAAGGCAAAAGGACCTCATTCAAATTCATGACACTTCTTTGTCACCACAGTTAATGACTAGACTGTCTGGAGGAGATACTGCCTCTGAGTAACTTGACTGTGGTTCTCACTCCAAGCACGTAGGCTATAGAAATTCATGGTTAGTTTTTATATTGCAATAAGTATCTGTAATACTGGCACACTGTGATGTAAAGGTAAATCATAATCCTCCTGCTGCATGGTAAAAGAAATATTATCCTTACAACCTAATTCATTTTATCATTTACAGATTCCATTTACCCACCATGCTAATAGGATGTAAGCTTTATCTGGTACAAGATCAGCTTAAAATGCCTCTGAAAGCGTTTACTAAAATTTAGTGTATGAAGTACATTATCATGCTTTCATATACCAAATTGCTTTAGTGACCAGTTAAACTAGTTAACCTGATGGGAATGTTTCATTTTGATTGATCTTTATGGCTGCCATTTGTGGGTTTAGCTCTTTGCTTACCTGCTTGGGATTAGTAGTTGATCCTCTCCTAACGGCAAAGCAATCTGGAACTTTTCCAGAAGCTTAAAGTACTGTGACATGTAGATCTTAGGAAACTTGCTCTTCTTTAAAAGGAATTTTTCCACATCTGAACGCTTTACAATTCCTTTAGGGTATTTAGAAAAGCCTTCCACTTTCACTGTCAAAATCTTTCGAAAAAGTAAAACAATTTCAGCTGTTCAGTCATCATTAGATTGCATATTCCTGACGAGCTCTGCCCCCTGAAATATTTAGTAGGCTAATACTTAGGTGGGAAAATGGACTCCTTTTCACGGTGAAAATGAACATTTCCATAATGCTAGCCAGCAAGAAGACAGCAGTGAAAAATATTAAAGCTGTCCAAACCACTTGTGTGCTACCATTCTTCAGTAGCTTTCACTGTGTGTTGTGACTTTCTAGGTCTTTTCTCACTCTTAATTGCACCAGTTTTAAAGGCTCAAACTTGCATTTTGTCATCCCATTTCCTGCACTGAATGAAAGGTAAAGTTTCAGAGGTTAGGAAAGCTGAATAGACATAACTGGTGTTTCTAGATCAACATTTCACTGATGATTCCTCTTAAGCAGTCAGTCTGCTACTCTCCCATCCCAAGATGCGAATCCACCACTCCCTTTTGCCATCAGTAAGCACTCAATGACCCTTTTCCCCCCATTCTTACTGCTTTAACCCAAAGCTCCAGCTTTCATTGCAATTTATCACAACATATTACAGCATTACTTTGCATCCATGGGGTTTTTCTATTCTACATCTATTCTTGTGTCCAGTGCAGTTTAAATGATACTGGACATTACAGCATAGGAACATAGAACTGCTGACACAGGCAGTTGTCTTGAAAGCAAAGGAAACAGAAAGAGCCAGGTAAACCAACCTGGGTCCTGAGAAAATTCTAGGGAAAATAAGAAAGAAATGGTGAAGAAGAATCACGGGTAAGTTACAGTGGTTTCAGACAGGAGAAAAGGTTCTACAAATGTAGATGAAAAAAGCAATCAGGATCTAACCTGTGCCATGATTTTACACAGCCACTTGGGATCTACAAAATACAAATCTCTCAGCTGTAGTGCTGGGTCTTGAAAATGGAGGAGTACACCTGCACAAAGAATGTTGTATTTAGCAATACATTTCTCAAGCTCCATATTAAGCACAGTAAATACCCCACTCTGGGCTGTTTTTCTTACTTGACACAAGCAGTTTGAATAACAGATACAGCTACTGAATTTATGTCAATATTTCAGGGCAGTAGAACACAATCATGGTTTGTTCAGCTTTACTTGACGTCCTGTTAGATTTGTGATCTGACTTGTTTTTCTTTCCAAGTAACTTGGTTTTTGGTTTATTATTGAATCTTACGCAGTCTGTAAAGCACTGAGATAAACTGGAACATATATTCATCCAATCACTATTCTATTCAAGCTATTACAGCAACTGCAACTTTCTTTAGAAACTGTGCTGTCTAAAGAGCAGGCATAATGTTTTCAAGGAGGGGTAAGAGATATAAATTGTTACAGTAGTAATCCTTTGTATCTTGGAATTCCTTTGAGACACAGTAACCTGGATTGTCAAACTGAAGTTACCCAAGCTGAAGCATTTCAGCTTAACACCATGGCAAACTTTTCTGAGATTTCAAAATACATACAGGTTGGTCTGCTGCAGATTTGCAATAAGGTGCTAACAAACATACCTGAAGAGAATATTTTACCTGATTCATTCAGAAAGTGAATTGCATGAGGGAGTTCATTTTCATCCAGTTGTAACTGGCTTTCTTGTACCAGTACCAGTAAGCGTTTCTGATCAATCACAGGAAATTCACCCGGGACATTTTTACGTTCCAGCAAAATTCTCTTCTCCAGCTCCAGGTAGCTGTCAGGAATAAGCTGACCAACCACTGGTTGATCTCTGATCTGCATAATTAGGAATAATAATCTTAAATGTATTCATTTATTCATGTGGAATTTATTGAATAAGATGGCTTCTGAGAGGTAGATGTAACCAATTTTTCTCCCAGAATTTTAACATGAACATTCTTCTAAAAATGAATACTCAAAGAAGAAAACATTCCTGCATTTCCATAAAAAATGTCTTCTTAGAAGACACAATTTCAAAGAGAAAGCTTTCATTTGAAGTAAAAGGAAAATATTTTCTGTATGAACAGATGATGTCATACACCTCAGGTGAGCACAAGAACAGAGGTAAATGAATAAAGTCTATATCTCTTGTAATCTGCAATCTTTCTAGACATGTCTTCAGATAAACTGGAGGGAAAGGGTAGTAGCTTAACTACAAGTCTCCATTCCTGATAGTCAGTGGACAAGAGGAGAGGAAGAAATAAATTTAGCCAGGTTAGTGACACATAGAGGAAACAGCCGCATGCCTTCCCCTGTTTCCTGAGCCTGCCTTCCTTCCTGAAGACATTGTTTCACCTTTGTTATTAGGTAGCACCCAAAAACGTTCTTCCTTCTCCGTGGGTGCTGAGCTAGTTTGTTGGGGTTTTTTTTTGAGGAAACGGGAAATAATTTTCCCAACATTTCCAAATTGGCTTCTTAGTTTGCAATCTTCCTTTAAAGGAAGTTAAACACCAATGCACTGTGGCATTTGTATGTGTCAAAAATATAATTAGTACCTTGTGTAATTTCAAAGACTCAGAGCACTTTCTAACAATGTTGAATACTCAACTCACTTTGTCTAACTTCAAAGCAGGCACCTTGGAGCACTCCTTTCACAAACTGCCTACATTAATTCCGGAAAATACCTCCCTTTTTCAGGCTACCTGACATTTGTGTGAAGTTTAAATGTGAGTTTAAGTCATAGTCACAAGAGATGTGGATGTTACAGGAACAACTTCTCGGCACCTCAGAGGGAAATGTTTTCAAAAAGCAGACTTTCTGCTGGGTGCTGACAAAGTGTGGTCCTACAGGGCTACATAAACATCTACAAACATCCGCTCTAGTCATGCCTACTACATGTATGAGAAGTCAAATTAATCCATTCCAGCTGAATAGTCCACCTCATTGCCACTTAGCACTGGTTAGCTATTCCTTGAACTGTGGAACGAAGTTAGGCAGATTATGGATGCACCTAAGTTCCTGAAAGAGAAACATGAGGTGTGCATGCTCTTCTTTCCTTTGAACCACCATCAGTGTGAGGTTGGTCATAAATACAGCATTAGCTCTATAAAACCTTCCAAGCAGTAATTCTGAAGAAATTTGGGCTCTGCTATGATTTATGAAGTTCTGCCACTGACTTCAGTAGTACAGGACACCACCTTTTCTCTTTAACATGTTAAACACTGTACATGATTGATATTGTGTAACTGAAAAAATATAAATATGTATATTCTTTTTAACAGATTGGATCCTGTCTTTCTGTAAGATCCATGCCTGGGCTAGTCTCTTCATACTTATTATTCACACTTACTGCTTCATGCTGTGGCTTAGGAGATAAGCAGAGAATTCCCCTTTCTAGGAAGAGTTTCATACTATGTAAAATAAAATCAGTAAATGGAGAATTAGTTGGCTTTCAGAAATCACAAAACCTTACTTCCTGGTCGCCTAAAATCTTGCACTACACATATTATAATTATATGATGCCATTCAACAAAAAGCAGGTTTTCATCAGGTTTTCTCATGAGAAAAAGATGGCCTATTTTTAATTAAATATTCTATTTATGGCCCTAGTGCTTGAAAACAGAACTTAGCTGAGATTTTTACTAAGTTGATTTTTCCGGTAGAAAACGAAATTATAACAAAGCTGGTGGTTTTCCTTCATTATTTTGCTGTGTGTAACATTTTCTATAAGGCAAGATGAGTTTGCTATCACACTAAAAATGTATTTAATTATGTGTTAATTCATGCTAAATCCTGAACTAATGCTAGGATGTTTTCAACATTATCAACAGTATGTAGCTCACCTTGAAGTGAAGACTCTCCTTTATGATGATTTTCCGAAGTCTGATAATGGAATCAGATTCTTCAGTAGCATTCACAAAGTGATAATCTTGGATTGCTGGGAAGCCTCGCTTATTCAACAGCTCTCTAGTAATTTTACTCATGCAGGCCTTACGTTGCATTTCATCGGAAACATCTAAATGAGTGCCAACAAGAATGACGGGGGATGTTGAAGCTCGAGCCTGTTAGTAAGATCCAGACAGTTGATGTTATTATTTCATATCCACACAAAATGTGAGCAATTTAGTCAAAACATTGAATACGATGAAAAAAGCAACTGTTTATCCCCTTCTAAATATAACTCTTTTAAATAAGTTTGAAATCTGAAATACTATTTCCTGTCTTTATTCAGAGTAAGTTTAAACTGCAATCCCATAAAATAGCCTTGACTTGATAAGGCAGTAAAAATGCATTAGCCTATAAATACAAAACACAACTTTTAACATACAGAGATGACTATTTTAAAACAGAAATATCCAATAATCCGCTTTTTCTAAAAAGAAGCAGTGTAGATCTGTATTTCATACTTTGCAAATTAATAACATTGCCAGTAAATTTGAGGGACAACTGCATTTTTCATTAAAAATGACCAACAAAATGGAAAGCAAAGTGTAATCTGCTGGTTGTCATTAGAACAGTGCAGCAATGACACATTTGCAAGCACTGCATATCAAAGGAGAACACATCAGAAATGGGCTTCATCAACACTAAACAGACTATAACCCTCTGTCCTGTATCACTGCTCAAGGTGGAACAACAGGAAGCTAAGCATACACTTAACAGCATGATTTCAAACCTGCATCTACTCAGTTTTAAATTAGTAAAATTCTGATTTCCACAAAATTTACAATTGCATAAAAGAAAAAGCGGGTTTAACTACTCATCCCTTTAACACTATCCCTTTCTTCTTTTTATCAGTCAATTTCGCATACTGCCAGAATATGTAAACTATTCTTTTGCACATCACTCTCCACCACTGGAAGTACAAACCGGTGCTGATCATATTTTAAATATGTATTTCAGCTCTTGTTTCATCTTACTGTTTTTATTTACTGAAGAGCTTCTTTCCTCTTTCCCTGTCTAAAAATATTTGTGGTTTAGTTGCTGCTCACCGGCAGCTCCCTAAAATGTGAAATTCCATTCTGTACCTATCTATGGCTTACCTTGATGTTAAAAAGCCATGGCTTCATAGCATCTATCGCTGCATGTCCTTTGCTGAGATCATAAACAGCAAGATATAAAGCTCTTTGGGTCATAAAATGCGGATGGGTACTGTAGAACTCTTCTTGTCCTAATGATAAAAAATTTCCACTGTTCAGTACTTCCCTCATTGAACATCTTCAAGTCACAAAAAGGCAGCAGAACACTTATTCTCAGAGAACTAATCCACAAACAAAATTAACGCTTACAGAAAATCATCTAAATTGAGAGGAAACCTATAATAACTATGAATTTTAGGTAGGTACTGTGTGGTAGCTTAATGACTGACGTGTAGTGCTCAAACATGTAAGCTAGTTTTAAGTCAAGAAGTGTAAGATTTAACAACTGGATAAACATGTTTGCTACAAGCACAACTTGAAAGCTCACAATTCTTTTAAAATTTCAATATTGAATTTCTCCTTTACTCCTTCCTACCCCTCCTTCTTCCCTTCCTTGCTCTTATCCTTTCAGCAACTTTAAAATAAGACTCCCAAGTTCACATCATTAAGCACTTCAAATCCCAGTTGAAGCTGGACATTCAGCTTGACTGATACTCTTCAGTGCTTAACCATTGTGACATAGACTGTATTTAAATGATCACAGACCCATGTTTAGAAGTAACTCTTCTATAGGCTAAAGTGCCCCTGAATTTTACAAGTGCTTCTGGAGTTGCTCAAATTTAGAAAGATCTTGAAAACCCCAAAGTTCAAAGTCTTTGTTTACTGGGACATTACAAAACAGTGATGCTGTAGAGCCTAGACAGAGCCAGAATACAGAAGGGAGAAACAGAGTTGAAAGATGATTCTTCTGGTGATTACAGTTTCTTGCTATTCTGAAGTAACAGTTCTAAAGTGCTATGGTTGAAACGAGTGGTCAGCCCACATCTGATGATGAGAAATTTCTGAGGCTTTACATTAAATTTGAGGGACTGGTTGCCGGTTTATAGAATTCAGTAATTTATAAGTAGTCACTTGACTTTTGGTGTAAGCTTGCATGATTCTACTATCCACAACTCAAAATTCCACAGGCCTACTCCAAGAATAAGTAATGCATTAATGTGTTAGAAAAGACAACAGGAAATTACAATAAGCTCTTCAGATACCTCCAAAATCCCACACATTTAATATAAGATCTTTCTTCAATTTGCCTTTCCCTTGAATGATCCAGTCTTCTACATCAATGCCTACTGTAGCTTTTGAAGAGCCCAATTCTGTTCGTTTGCATTTCATTAATTGTTGCAGCAGGGTAGTTTTCCCACTGCCGGTGTTTCCAACAATCATGAGCTTCATTCTGTTATAAGGTACAGCCTTCTTCAGTCGTTGTTGAAGAAATCTGGCATAAAAAAGTTTGCAGACCTTACAGCAGTGTGTAATAAAGAAAAATACCAACAGCACTCAAGACCAAGGAAAAAATCTAAACCCACACCATTTGCTTTATATTTTCAACATCTTTTTGATATTACTGGGATTTTAACAGTCTATTCTAATTTCTGATTTGAAAGTTAAAGCTTAATTCAGAATATGCCTTTTTTTGTTTTGTAATTACCCAGAAAATGTGCTCTGTGCACCTGGGAACACAAGAAATAATTGGTAAGCACCATTTATTGAATGGCTTATAGAAGCACAAAATTCAAGAATATAGAAATCACTAGAATGTGTTTTATGTGTGTGAGTTCATATGATATAATACCTTCCATAAAGTAGCATACTGGATTTCGTTAAGACAAACCAGCATGTCTTTTTAAAAGGGTAACTTGTTTTCTTGATGCTTACTGCATATCCCAAGAAAGCAACATGAGGATATTCAAGAACAATAAGGCCACAAACCTGATAATGTCTCTGGCTTTGTATCCCACATGTTTGAAATCTAAATTCAGATGGAGTCCTTCCAAAGGAAGATCCCAGATTTTGGACAGTTTTCCCATTTCATCAGGAAAGAATCTCAAATCGGGATTATGACTTACATCCAGAGAAGTTAAATTCTCTAGGAAGCCAATCTGAGGAGGAATCTAAATAAAAGAACATTTAACAGGTAATTAAACATTACAAAAACCAGTATGAGCATGAACATTAAATATTTAACCACTGTATTTTTAGCTCTTTTTTTTTTTATAAATGGGCCTGATTTCACATACTAATAGACAAAGGACCTCAAAATGAATTCGTCATACGAACTGATTATATGATGACACATTCCAGACAGAAAAGCTTAATAAAATATGGCAATTTTCATTCAAAGGAAATAGTATTTGCACTTACATACATTTTACTAAGGATTTATAGTGGTATGAGAGGTGACATAAAAATCAAAGAAACATCGAAAAACTATTTAATTTTCTTTAGATTGAGTCTTACACTTTACCTCTTTTAACTTGTTGTGGGATAGGTGTAGCTTTTCTAGCCTAGACCATGCACATGCCTTTTCACTCAAGTCCAAGATGTCGATTTGGTTATGATTAAATAACAGCTCCCTTAAGTTTAATGATTTCCAGTGCATTGGTCCAGGCAGGCTTATGATCTTGTTTTGGCTTAAATCTACTGATCGCAAACTGAAAATATGAAAAATAAAAAAAAGAGAAGTTAGGAAATGGAGAAAATAAAACTGAGATTTGTATTGGAACTGTATTACTATTTAATAAACAAACAAATGGATTAGATATCAGAACAGACAGTTTTCTGGCAGGAATGCAGATAGAAGAAAGAGAATTGTTACTACAAGCAAAAGTAATTAACGTGTTATTTTAAGTAGGTCCTCATTAAATCGGAAAATACATAGGACTGATTTAGTGTAATATTCTTTCAGTGTATTTGTCTGTGGATAGAATTGCCTTGTCATGAAAAGAAACATCCACACTGTACTGTGTGTATATGTTGTAGACAGTAAACGGAAGAGTCACTTTAAACAAGTGTACATATTGTGGTAATAGTCCACTTCCTTATTCTCTCTACAATTAGAAGATGTGCACAACTGTTCAGATTAGTAGAAGACACAGATAAATATGGTTCACACTCTTTTAATTCAACTGTAGACAGTACAGTTAATATACATTTACACAGGTAACAGAGAATGGAGCTTAGCTCATGACTTCAGTTACAGGTCAGGGCAGGACCTGTTACGTGCAATGTCTAATTTGCTAGAACAAATATATTTAAAAAGGTAACTGCAATTTAGCGTAACACTAACATGCACTTTCATGGGCTTTTTTATAAATAAAAAAAAAAAAAGAAGAAAAAAGCAATGGGAACTTGCTGGCATTACCAACTGTCTAGAACTCAAGTTTCCACTTAAACTGTGGAGCCTTACTAGGTGATCTGAGCTGCTCTCTTTCCTGTTCCTAACTTAGGAGACTAATGTCAGATGGTACAGATATCTCACACTTTTATCAGAATGCTTCTAAGAATGTTTGTAAATACATACATGTTCACTAATTATATAGTTCAACTACACATATATTTAAGAACTATATAAAGAAGAACATATAATTTCTGTAAGTCATCTGTTGGACAAGCATACTGTTTATGCTGCTGTTAGAACATGAAGCATGCAACTCACTGATTTGTCTGGGCTGGGAGATGTAGAACCTGTAAGGCGCACCATTTTTAGCACATCCATTAAATTGACTGCTGTGAATATAAATGTTAGCATGCTGAAACAGTGTAATATCATTTTAATAGATGTGCTCTATGTAAATTTGATCAATGTAAGTTCACAAGTTTGTGCATCTGCCTTCCCAGAGTGACATCAGCACTCACATGTACCCACATCTATCAGGTAACTGATCTGATTAACCTTTGCAAGCTCTCCTTCCACAATCTGATTCTAGTGACCTGTTAAGGTCAGTAAGTTCTATAAAAAAAAGCAGAAACTTGATTTTCACAAGAGAAATGCATTGAAGGTACACCAAAATAACTGTCACATGCATCTTTATCAGAAGTCCATCTAGAGGAAGTGTCATTCTTTGAGAATAAATATCTTGTGATGTTTGGGAAGTGAAAAACTAATTTCAGTAGCCTTGTGCAAATGTCTGCAGAACTTCTTGAAATGGAAAAATTGCCACTGTCTTTTCACTGCTGGTTTCATGAAAATACGAAATTCATTCTGGATTTCTCAGCAAGATCTGCCAGCTTCATTCAGCTCAAGCAATATACACTCAGTAACAATGATCTGAATTTGAGGAACAGAATTTCTCAATGAAGAAAATGGGACTGGTTTGCCTTCAGTTAAAAGCTACTAATTTTTGAATTTAATGTGTTCAGAGAATTTTTTCTGAAACTCAGTAAAACATGCATGATTTCTTGCTTAACCAAGGTCTTGCTATGAGACTTTCATCAAGAACTTACAGTAACATGAATAAATACAATAACTTACTGCGGTAGAAGAAGAATTGCTTCTGGAACTTTAGTAAACCGATTTTGAGATAATTTTAAGCTTGTTATGCTGGATGACAAGTCAGGTATTGTTTCTAGAGCAGAAAAAGAAGTTAATCCTACTACTTTTCAGAAATGCTTATTTTTAACACTCGAATATTCTAAAATCAAAGACTAAAAAGGTCAGTCCAACACAGGTCTTTGTACAAGCTACTGAAGGCAGACTTTGAAACTTTTTTTCTAAGCTGATTTAAAACTAAACTCCCAAAACTAAAGAAGTTTCAAACAGACTTAATGTACCGGCTTTTATCGGGTTACATCATCCTATACTTCATCTCACATTGGCATTAAATAATGAAATAATCTTATTTATACTTTGCTGTATTGCCAGTATACATACATTCTCATAATTCACCCAGTGAGTGTTGCGTCTTATGCATATCAAAATGACTCCAACGATTCAGCTGTGTTTAATGCAAGCCTAAGAGCTACCTTCTGAAATACTGTTACAGTAGTTTAAAAATAGAAGATTCTACCTTGAAGACAGAAATAAATTCTGAGAGCAATTATGAACTCCTGCAGTATTATTAAAATCTTATTTATGTAATTTGTATTTTTCATAGATAAATTAATTTTGACACCATTGCACAAAATATGCTAAGCCACTGCAACACACTTGGGACAAGCATATGTGTATTCTCTTTTTCTCCCAAGACTCTGAATGCTGGTGGCTGAGGAATTTTGTGGCTGGGAATGGTTCCTAGAAGGTGGATCCTACTTTCACACTTACCAAGAGCATTCATCCTGGCATTGAACTGCTCCAGTTTTGTACAGCCCATGAAGACATTCTCAGCAAGGGATGAAATATTGTTCTTACTAATGTTTAAAATTTTCAGTTCTTTCAAGCATACGGGTGAACATAAGCATGAAATTTTGTTTCTGAGAGAATAATAAGAAAAAAATAATCCATGTTTTGTTCAGAAACTATTAGCTAATAAATTAAAGAGTATTGATCTGACAATGCTATCGTTACACTGGTAAACCAAAAATAAGACTTTTGCTTGTATAGAGACCAATCAGTCAGTAAAAAGTCTGGTGGAGTGGCACATGCAATTACGTGACTGCTATTAAGATTGTTGTAATTCATTTGGAGAGCAAACGTAAGCGTGTACTACAAGGTGTCATTTCCTGATTACATACTGCGGCTCAGTCCCACACAAAGAGGATGGCTGCATTTGTAAGTAGTTCTGTTTACTAAAGATATGTGTTTGTAGGGTTACAGTCACAGATTGAGTACCAATCTAGAAAAAAAAAATAAATAAAATGGAATTCTGTATAGGGGATACAATGGAGGATGAGTATCAATGCTACAAACAAACAATGTATTCTGAGAAGAACACCACCAGAGAGGGACAAAGATCCTGAAAATACAGAGACAGAAGAACCACGCAGCACTGTTTTGCAAAGGCAGTATTGCTAATAAAGTTCAAAATAAAGCTAATGAAGAGAAGAAATGCAACAAGATTTTGAATGTAAAAATATTGCTTTTATATATTTGACTCACATATTTAATACTGCTTCCCTTAGTTACTTACATTGCTATCTTTATTCTTTGTGAACTTGTATGTAAAAAAACCATCACCATCTTATTTAAAATAAATTACCGGAGAAGAATGAGACAGGGTCTGCAGTTTACAGAGCTATCAAGAATAGTATTCTTAAGAATAAGATAATAGATATGAATTATCTCACTCACGAACAAATTCAATAAAAAGTGCTGCTAAACGAAACATTACGTATTTTCTCTGCTTCTGCCGTTTCATACATATCCATAACCAACAAAAGCAATTCCATGAGCCACAATAAAAAAAAACCTCTAGTGAATACAAAATAGAATGAAAACTGTGTTCTGTATACCAAAACCCTAGTTGAGGGTACAGAGATAGAGACAGAACTGCGTCTGGAGAGGACTATGTCTGGAACAGTATGGAGACATACTGCTGAACCCAGGACACAGGAGAAAAATGCTGAACTACAACATTTTTAGTATGTCACTGAAACTGCAATGCCCATCAAGGCCCAATACAGATATTCTCATGTACTTTGTAATGCAACATTGAAAGTTGCAGCAGTTTACACACTAGGAAGATAATGCCAGTTTCACTGCTGAATAAACAATCCTTTCGGTGCTGTAACAGTCATCGCTGTCACCTGGATGACAAATGCATTATTTGCTACTGTGTTTGTTATGCTACATTCCATTTACTAATGCTACTCACCCTTCTAGCAACAGCTGTTCCAGATTTTCAGCAACATTTGTAAGAAATTCAGGAGTGCACACAAGCTGATTGTATGAAAGATTAAGTTGCTTTAGAGTTGGACATCTGAGGTATGGATCCAAAGCAAAGGAAGGTCCAATGTCATTTCGAGAGATATCAAGATTTGCAATACAATTCATTTTTAGTAAATAAGTGGGAAAAGAAGTAAATCGGTTACTGTGCAAATCCAAGTAAGTCAAGCACTTCAAGTTCTGAAAGAAAAGGATAATTTGTTTTTAAAAAGTGAAAATACGAATTTATAGCTTTTAAATTGATTTATATTTTATACAACGTATTAATTTACTTACATTTCTCTAACTAGGAAAACCAGCAGAAAATAGCAATCATACCAATGTAAACCATAACATTTCTATTACAGAATAAAACATAAAGCATTCTTCAATATTTATTAGCTCAGATTCATAAAATTTAACAGCTATAAATTGCCTGCATTTCTCATTTCCATTTCCATTATGTTACTCAATATAACATGTCCTAGAGCACTTCTCTGCAGTAAATGACTTAAAACAGTTCCATGAAAATCATAGAATCATAGAATCATAGAATAGTTAGGGTTGGAAAGGACCTTAAGATCATCTAGTTCCAACCCCCCTGCCATGGACAGGGACACCTCACACTAAACCATCCCACACAAGGCTTCATGCAACCTGGCCTTGAACATACTTTTATTTCTAGCTGAATGTAAATCTTCTGAACGGAAACTGAGTGAACGTATGAAGCATACAAAAATATACTCCCATATTCATGGGTAGTACTGTTATGGGTTGCTGTTAGAGACAAACAACTTATTGTAACTAATTTCAACTTGTATTACATAAAATTAGGCAGAATTACTTCACACAGTTGTTCTGGAATGTTTGTGAGAGCATTTTGGTGGAGCTCCAGTTTCTCAAGGTGTTCCAGATGACTAGTCAAGCAGCTATTCTGACTAATAGCATCAATGTTCTCCAGTTCATTCGATGAAAGATCTAGTGATTTAATATATTCCTTTTCTGAGATCAATGAAGAAAGACTGTCTGATGGTCTTAGATGTGGTGAAATTTTTGAGATGCTTTCTATTCAAACAAAAACATGGGAAAAACAGCATTATTTCATTTATCACATTATTAAAATTAAGATCAATCAAACTTGGAATATAAAAATGCAGAAGACAGTGAATGTTTGGATATTGGTAAGATCCAAATCCATGAAAACTTCTATTAAGAGACAGAATTTTGTAAGACAATAGAGAAGAGATGAACACTTACGCACTGCACAACAGAAGTAACTTTTGAAAGCTAGTAAGGGCACTCATGAAATATCATTGTTTAATTCTACATAAATTGTTTGTGAAGCTCAGGAAAGAAATATCCCTATATATGCGTTATATGTACTCCACTCTAGTATTTACAAAATGTATCTTCTTCTTTGTAAAGAAATACATAATCTGACTAAAATCTTTGCAAGCTATGCTCGTGAAAGAATTAAGGATGCAAAATCTGTTATATATGTTAAATTGTATAGTTTTCTTACTGGAGGATTCATCTGAAGGCAAGAATTTTCTTCTTTGTTTCATTAATGGCTCATAATCAGAGCCAGGTCCCTGGAAAATTACAGAAGAGAAAAAACAGTTATGGACACATACGAATAATGGTCACTTTTAACCAGAACTTCCAGGGGGAGCCCAAAGAAACTGTACATTTCAACTAAAAACAACAATAGGTCACATCTTTATAAAACTTACTGATCCATTCAATATGAAAGAACAGTAGATCTGAAGTGTAATGGAAGTAGTGCATTTTTTGGCAACCTAAAATAACATTCACTAGGGAGGGGTGATAGGATAGAGCAGGATATTACAAAAAAGCCCTTCACTGGGGAAGCAAGTGTCTGCAGTTTCCTTTTATAGTCAATGGAAAGAGACAAGCTCCTTTCAAAGAAGCCTGACTTTGATTCCACTGATTTGTCCTCTTATGTCTCCTTATAAAATCGGCCTCCATTCATCACAGTAGCACTCTGAATAATAGTTCCACTAAGGTAGTTGAGTCTTTGTGAATTGGCTGACAGTTTTTGTATCTCCAGTTGAACACCAGACCAGAAATTTGAGCAGTTCCCAGGAACTGGGACTTTTTATTGATCATAAATTTTTGATGAAATAAACTCTCATCTATACAGTGATTTGGAGCACAGTAATTGCACAACAATAAAAAGAAATACTAAATGGCAACAGCAGGTCAAGAGCCCATATGGTTACACGGCCTTTCCTAACACTTGATTATCAGCAATTTTGCAGTAGGCAACCCAGATAGACTTAAAAGAAGCCTGGAAGGATTAAGGATCTGACTTACCACAGAGTAGGAATGTCGTGGCATAGTAGGAGAACCTCTTTGAAATGCCATTTCCCTACAATATAAGTCAGCAACTGCAATGGAATTGGACTTCTTCTTTGTAATAAGTGAACCTTCACTTCCTAGTACAAAAAAAAAAACCAAAAAAAACCAAAAAAAACCACAGGAGGACAAATAAGTAAGAAAAAGTATTTAGAATCATAGAACTGTTTAGGTAGAAAAAAACCTTTAAGATCATCGAATCCAACCATAAACCTAGCACTGCCAAGTCCATCACTAAACCGTCTCCCTAAGCAGCACATTTACACATCATTTAAATACCTCCAGGGAGAGCAACTCAATCACTTCCTGGGCAGCTTGTTCTAGTACTTGACAACCCTTTCAGCGAAGAAATTATTCCTAATATCCAATCTAAACTGCCCCTGGTGCAGCTTGAGGCCATTAACTCTTGTCCTATTGCTTTTTACTTGGGAGAACAGATTGACCCCCACCTCACTACAACCTCCTTTCAAGTAGTTGTAGAGCTAAAAGGTCTTCCCTGAGGCTCCTTTTCTCCAGGCTAAACAACTCCAGTTCCCTCATAAGTCTTGTTCTCTAGACCCTTCACTAGCTTCACTGCTCTTCTCTGCACACACTCCAGCACTTCCACATTATTCTTCTCATGAGGGACCCAAAGATGTTTCATAACACATCTTTGTACTACCACAGTGCAAATAACATTTTCAAATAGAAAAAAATTGCATTGAAATAGCTAAATTTGCACTCCTACGTTTATTGAGAATGAAATATCAAATGCCACTTTGAATTTCATGATTTGGGGTTATCTCAACCCAGTTAGCATTCCTCTTCTTAAAGCTAGTTTTAAAACTCCTGTTGGCAAAGCTTGCATTTTTCCCTATAATTTACCTATGACTTAACAGCTTTTCTGTGTGGGACAACAAGTAGTACCTATCAGTATGATATGTGTGTGCCACAGTCCTACAGAAATTAAAACCAGTGCTGAATGATGTAAAGGAAAGAACAAAACCGAACCAAAACAATTCCTTAGGATTTTCCGATTCCAAAATTCAAATTCTTCATCTGTTATTATTTTGAGTACCCAACAGTTCAAAACCAACAGTGACACCTGAACAAACGAAAGTCATATTGGAAATCAAGGCCACTTACTCTTGCTGTTGATACCAATATTATGTCAGAAATGCTGTGGGTTTTATAATTAAAGGCAGTCAGATTTCCTGACACACTTACCAAGAATGATGTTGGACTGAACAGACTTGCATTTACACTTTCTGATCAATTAGACATCTTTGGGATAGGGCTTGTTTCACTTAATTTACTTGCTAACAATGTAGTTTTTTTTATATCAGACTTACTGTGCACGCTTTATTTCCAGACAAGCTAGCAAATAGGGACTTCTAGATCACAATACACCTGACTTCATGATAAGACAAACTGTGCTCTTGAAGCACTTGCTTTTTGCTGTAGACTGAAAAGGCAGCATGCTAGAATAGCTCAGAAACAGACATCAAAATAAGTCAGTATCTAAATTTGGTTGGATGGAGTCCAGCCTTTCGCTCCGCAAGAAACTGAATGCATGAAGTACTAATTTTAAATATGTAACTGAATAAAATGCTTTAAGTCCTACTTTTTTTTTTTTTTTTCCAAGGGAAGTACTTTATCTCAAGTACAAATAACAACTGATTTATGGCTATGGTCTAGCCATGGTACACTAGGTTTGGATTATAAAAAGAAGAAAGAAAACCAATTACCTTCACTATCAATGTCATCACTCAAAGGAAAAAGACTGTCCACTAATGGGTCAGAAATGAAATTCCAATCATAGTTTTTATCCACTCCATCTTCAGAGAAGTTTAAATCAGAGGAAGTTCTTGATCTATCCTCTGAAATATTCTTCATCTGGAATTTAAGCACCATTCTTGCTAGTGCAGAACCGGCATCTGTATGTATAAAGAAACCAAAAAGATAGCATATTCTCCAAGAAACATAAATAGCTTAAAAAAAAAATAGGAGAAATAAATTGATTTATTGTCAAGGTTTGGTGGTCTTTTTATAACTGGCTGAATGCTATGAAGAGATCTTCAACTGAATATCTTGATCTAAAACACTCACATATGACCATCAAGAAATAATAACACATTTTGTATAACAAAATCTATATATACTTACTTTGTTTTCTTAATGGAGTAAGTTTATCTGGGAACAAAGGAATGAGCCATGAAGGTTCTAGTCTCCCAATACCAAATCCTCCAAGACATATACTGCTGTTGGTGACATCAAGGCTAAGCTTCTTTAAGAGCAAGCTGATGATTTGACTATCTCCTCTCTTTATGCTGATAGTTAAAGCACTCCGAATATCCTGCTCTCGAGCACCACTGGCTAATAGCAATTCCACTAATTTAGGATTATTTCCTTTCTCACAGACCTAATAGAGAAAAGCAACCAAAAACATTTATGTGAAGCACTCAAACAACAGCTCAGCCTGCATTAAGAGACTTGTCTCAAATTCAGATTCATTGTATTTTTATGATCATGCCTTTCTTTTCAATTCCCTACCCCACAGAGCATATGCCTGCCTAAGGCATCCGTGTACCAATTCGAATTTTCCCGAAGTCTTTGCCCAAAATATAACAAATGTCTGAGTTCTGTAATTTCTGCCATGACTGCAAACAATTTCCAGGCAAAAATGAATGATAATTTATATAGTCTGGTTATCGCATGTAGTCTACAGCAACTCCATTTATTTATCTGCAGTGGAGAAAAGACACTTGGGGATATTTTGCCACATCAGCTTCATGTCAGATGAACAAGCAACAATGGTGAGACTCATCAAGCCTTGCCTAGTTCTAGGGAGCTCAGGTCCACTGACTTTACTCCTTCCAACCCCCCACCCTGCAGCTACACACAGCAGTGTTGATTGTGAATATTACAAATCTTTTCAGAAATACTTCCAAGTTACTTCAGTATTTCCACTGTGGTTTGCTAACAGTGATGTGACTGCCTCAGACTCCATGGATTGACGGTTGGTTCTAAACCCAGCTGAGCTTATCAAACCCAGCCAGCTCTGCCAGAAGTGAACACCTCCTAATTCACTTCAGACAGGACTGGTGGGGTTCTCTTGGATCCTTTAAAACCCTTACACTGAAGCAAAATTAAGAAGTGCTCATACACTCCATTTCTCACAAAAAATTTTAAAGGCAGTCATGTTTAGCAAGTAGCACTTATAAGCAGGTGGGAACAGCCTCTCTCTTGGAATGGCTGAATCCAGATGGGATACTTGCCTTTGGCCTTATTTAGGACACCAACATATTTAAAATAGTTGATGTTCTGGATGTGGCAACTGTCTGGACAGACCATGGAACTGCAGCTAGTGTGACTGCAGGCATTCCAAGACGTTATATTACCATAGCTGTGTTGATAAATATTCAGAAATCTAACTAGAACAGTTAAATCAGCACAAAATCTGACTATATTAATATTTAGGTACAACACAAAGTAAAAGAAAACCAAATCCACCATTCCAGACTAAGCCATTTTGGGTGAAGTCTTCTTTGGAGGACTAGGACAGAGTGGGACTAAGCACACTGAAACCTATCCTTGCACAGTGCTGCCTGCTGGCCTATCTCTACTTAGCTTCACAGAGCTTGGAAAGAGATGAATTTGAAGTATCAGCTCATGGACTGGGCTCTAATGGGCTTGATGCTACATATGCCTGATTAGTTCAGAAAAAAATGACTGGGACTTTGCAAAGCTGGAGCTCTAGTCTTCTGCCTCAAAATTAAGCCAAAGCTAATGTTAAATGAGTACTTAATTGAATCCAGGTTTGCACATGAACAGGGTAAACAATCAGAAAGCACGGACTTTAAAGTGAACTTGTATCAGAACTGAACTGGCCGTGTGGGCATATTCTAGGTGTGAGTGAACCTATGAGTTTCAATAAAGTGAAGGGTGTTTCAATGAACAACAGGTTGAGTCTGTAGTCACTGAGAGTAGCAATGGTTAATACCAATCCAGTCACAGTTAGACTACACTGGGTACTGGTGCAATGTTCTGCCAAATATATGTTTAGATGAAAAGAGGAAGGAACACAAAAGCATAAATTTTGCAATAAAACTATATATTCCCATATATTACCTGATAGATCAAAGAATTTGTCTTTGTCTTCTTAT